>NW_027325366.1:30254644-31454644 GCF_036924035.1 Leuresthes tenuis
GCAGGAGTTTTACAACGAGAGCAGAACCGGTCGGGATCCCAGCACCACGCAGTCCGAACAGTTCGCTGTGGGAGCAGTGGAGGAGGACTGGGTGAGTTTACTGGATTTACCCGAAATCTCACCTCACTGTTGTGTTTACTGCTGCTGACCTGAGCTGTTGCCTGCCTGGGCTGGGACACAATCTTGAAAAAGACATTTTAAATCTCAAGAGTTTTTATTTCCTGGTTGATTGAAATAAATAAATAGAAATTAAGTAAAAAAAAAAAAGCTTAATATATATTTAGGATAAACAGTAGATACCCCCCCCTCATTTCAGGGCCCCATCATGTTTGGGACAGAGTGATGGTGGGTACATTAAAGCAGCCATGTTTAGTCCCTTTAAGTTTCTTCTTCAGCATATAGAAGTCGTGCTAAACTGGATTTGTTCTGAGAAACTCTGGTGCTGCCTCAGCAGGATGTTTGGGATCATTATCTTGTTGCAGGATGAAGCTTTGGAGGCATTTACTGGACCTTGAGCAGATCAGATGTTTCTATCCAGCTCAGAATTCATTGTGCAGCTCCATCATGGGTGAAGATAAGTGTGGCAGCCATGCATGCCCACACCATGACACCTCCACTCCATGTTTAACAGAGGAGCTGCCCTGCTGTGGATCTTGGACACTTCCTTTTGGTCTCCACACTCTGATGCAGGTTCATCTGAACCTTGTCTGTCCAGAACACATTTTTCCAGAACTCTGCAGCTCCTTTAAGGACTTTTTGGCAAACTATAATGTGTCCATCCTGTTTTTGTGGCTAACTAGTGGTTAGCATGTAGCAGCCTCTGTGGATGATGGTCTCTGACAAAGACACACCTGCCTCCTGAGGACTGGTTCTGATCTGTTGGGCAGACCTTTGAGGATTTTACTTTCCCAGCGTGAGGATTCTTCTCTCTTCCTTGGCCCATCAGTCCCTTTGTGATCACAGGATCTTAATGGTGTTCCAGTTAGGTTTGACCCATGTTGCTAATGGTTTTATTCTACTTTTTCCAGCCTCATAATAGCTTCTCTCCTCATGTTGAACAAAGGCACCTACAGACTCTGAATTGTAGAAGAAAGCCGATCTTTCTTATCCCTGCACTGATGAAACACACCTGAGTAACCACAAACACCTTTGTCAGTTTAAGACATGAAACCAAACTTATTCCCATGATTTTCAGTACAGACACACAACGAATATGAATAAACTGATAAACTGAACATATTTTGAGAAAGTAAACTGACTCTGTTACTGATGGCTGCGTGTTTCTGTCTGTCAGCGGATGAGTCAGTTCTGGTACAGCGATGAGACGGCGGCACAGTTAGCAGAGGAGGTCATACGAGAAGCTGGAGAAGGAGGCAGGTAAAACTGCACAACTACACCCAAACATCCTCTCGCTTTGAATGCTACTCGGTCAGCAGCACACAGCAGCTGACAGGTTGATTTAAGGAGTCATGAATGCCAAAAAAAGTCAGAATCCAGGAGTCAGAGTGGCATTGATGCCTCTACCTGCATCCAGCTCCACTAACCTCAGCTACAGAAGTGCATTACATTCACAAAGGAACAGTTGTTTTTACAAGTGCATTAAAAGTTTTAACTTGTGCAAACAAATGTTACATTTCACTGTAAGTATGATGGACGCATTGTTTAAATTTTATAAATCAAATGATGCCGTATTAGCTCCTTTTTGCTATGAATCGAGGGAAATAAATGCTTATATCACTGAGTGAATAAAAGCCTTAAAATCCTCAGGCAAGTTCTGACCCATCTTCTTTCTGCATTTCCAGTCTGTTCTGCATTATCTCAGCATTATGAGAAGATCTCATAAAAACAGTCAAAAATGAGGGATTCCATCAGGATCTGTTTCATGTTAATTCGTCATATTTTACTTTCCAAAACTGTGAACAGATGTCGGCCAAAAATAGGCTAATTTTCAGCACACAGTGTCCATTACGGGGCAGAAGAGGGTGATTTACATTTTACTTTCACAAATCGTTTTGCTTTGTCATTCCTGAGAACTTTGGAGACCTCACAAGAGGAAGTGTGTAGTTTTTTGTTTTCTCTACATATGAAATCCTCTCTCGTCGTAACATGTTTCCGTCGGCTTTCCCGTTTAAAGGTAACACAGAAAGCGTGTCCTTTCCTCTCAGAATAGCGTGTGTGAGCGCACCCAGTGTGTACCAGAAGCTGAAGCAGGGCGTGGTGGACGGCTCGGCCCGAGTGTCTGCCGTCGTGTTGGAGTACGACCGCCGCTTCGCCGCCTACGGAGAAGACTTCATCTTCTACGACTACAACGAGCCGCTTTCTCTTCCCTCCGACGTGGCTCCGCAGAGCTTCGACGTCGTCCTCGCCGACCCGCCGTACCTCTCTGAGGAGTGTCTGAGCAAAGTGGCCACAACCATCAAGCACCTGAGCAAAGGCAAAGTGCTGCTGTGCACAGGTGAGGGGAAGAGGCGCTCTGATGGTGGTCAGCTTTTTATCAGCATCAGCTTTCCTTCAGTCTTTCTGCAGTAATTAGCTTGGCCTTTCTCTTCATCTCTTTGTGGAGAAAGAGCAGGGCCAGCTGTCTTTCTGTGTTTATAAGCAGCTGTTTATGCCTTTTTGTGTGTGTGTGCTGTGTTCTGCAGGAGCAATCATGGAGAATGTTGCCAAAGAACTGCTGGATGTAAAAATGTGCAGCTTTTTGCCCAAACACAACAGAAACTTGTCAAATGAGTTCCGATGTTTCGTCAACTATCCTTCCCGCCTGCTGTGCTGCTGACGAGCCGAACTTCCACCCGATTCACTCTGTTTGGAGCAGGAAGAGCCTGAAGGAGGCCACACATCGGCCTTTTCCAGCCGAGGTTGCATGACGTTGAAGGGCAACAGAACACTAAATCTGGAAATGTTTCAACAATGGAGAAAGAGAGATTTATTTTCTCTAAAATGTGGGAATTTGATGCTTTTTACACAATGTTTAAATGGAAATCGTTGGATTGTGGACAGCTGTTCAGACAAAACACTAAAGAAGATATTAAAGATGTGGGTATCAGATACTAAACGGCTTCAGTGACAGGATTTCCTGCTGGTTTCTGATCATTTTAAACTGAATCTAGTTGGAATTTTCTAATTTGTTCCAACAAACCAAATAAAGTGTTTTACTTGCATTTGATGCACTTTAAAAGTGGGAAGTTTGAAATTGAAAATATATATTTAGACTTTCTGACATTTAACAGCTCAGACTCCCCAGCCGGGAGTGGAACCTGGAACCCTCTTGCTGTGAAGCGACGGTGCTTCACAGCCTGTTTCTCAGTGACGTAAATCATGAAGTCAAATTAGATATGTTGAGAGAAGAAAAAAAGAAAGTATTTTTGCTTCTTTTTTTTTTTAAATACCAGTAGGTGGCATCCTTGATCAGGACATTCGTGATCGATGTGTTTTTTAGCAGTTTGGGTGAACCACATGATAAATACATGCTCTAATTTATTTAGCGGTCATTTGTTATGCAGACTGTTGGATAAGCTGAGATATTAAAAACCTGTTTCCACCCTCCAATGGGGAGTTGAGGTAATAAATCTGAATAATTTCTCAAAAGTTCAGCAAATATTTCACAACTATTTGCAAGTTTCATGCAAAAATCAAGCAGAACATATTCTTGCTTTTGACTGAACCAGATCCTCTGTTAGTTAAATCTAGATTTTTTATTTCCAGACCAGTTCACTCCAGTTTACCTCAAACAAAATGCAAATTGTTTCAGCTTTATTCTGTGTTTGAGTCTTTGCGTCAATGCACTGAAATCATCTTTACAAAGTGAATGTACAAAAGGACAGAAGCGTGTCAGAAGTGACAGTGAGCATGTGAAAAGTTCTATGAAAGATGGAGTTGGATCATATGAGATCCTCATTAGCTTTGTATTGATAAGTCTGGCTGCAGTAGCTGTTGACTTTATATCCAAATATTTCATCTTAAGTCAATAAGGGTCAGTCTCTTTATGTAAAATCCTCTAAAAAATTAAAAAGCAGCACGTGGACTGTGTGTTTAAAACCTATCAGGAGCGGCCCAGTCCTGCCTCCTTCACGCTGTCTTGTCTCCGGAGTAGAGCTGGCGGGCTTTGGGCTCCCTTCTCTCCAGGCTCTGGTTGCTGTTCCGACGGTCCTGCTCCTTCTCCAGCAGCGGCACACAGGTGCAGCCCACCGCGACGGACACGTAGATCTCAGAGTAGGAGTGGCGTCCACTGATGCAGGAGCCGGTTCTCTTCAGGATGACGGAGGGAGCGTAGACCGGAGTGCTCCGGTACTGGTTGCTCTCCTCTCCGTACGATCCGATCAGGCAGCCCTTACACAGACAGTAGGCCTCGGGGATGTAGCGGGGATATCTGGTTGGGTTGTATGAAATCCTGAAAAATTGGATCCAACAGATGCATCAACAAAAAAAGCAAACAGGACTATAGTTCAAACATGGTGTGAAAAGTAGTTGAATTCAGGTTGATTTCCTTCTACATGTTAAATGAACTCTCACTAGTGTTTTCTATATATTTCATATAAAAAGGAATCCAACATGTTTTTAATTTAGAACTGAGCTGTCAGGAACTAGAACTTTTAATTTAGAATCAGAGTAGTTCACGTGGTCATGACTAAGATTTTATTGGAATTGTAAATGTGTAACTCAGCGTTGCGGTGGTAAACACTTCAGTGGAAATACCACCTGCTCATACCTGTAGGCCCAGGGGGAGATGCTGAGCAGGTTGACCGGGAGGCGGCTCTTGCTGTCGGTCAGGGTCCGCGCGGAGGTCGGGCATGTCAGGTTGAGTTTGTCCTGCGGCTCCAACTGCAGTGCGTGGTGGAAAGCGCTCATCACTCCCACAGAGAGCCGCCCGAACATCTGCTCCAAAATCTCTTCCGGAAGGTCCAGACAAGCCCGGGTCCTGGTGGCTTTCTTTCGAACCCGGACCGCACCTGCTGGCCATACCGGAAACAGTATGGCCAGGTGCAACATCAGCAGAAGAACGTGGACCCGACGCTGCATCGCTGCGATCAAAATGTTGCACCAAAATGCGGATAATACAGCTTTATCGCCTGCGCCACCGCTGGCTTTCTTAATTAACTATTATCTGAGCAAAAGTTACCCTTAATGAAGCAGCTTTGCAGGTTACCTCCCTCTGTTATAATCCTGGAGTTTGTTGGACGCGCTGTTCAACCACCGACAGACAAACAGTCCACAGCCCTGACGGTGAGGCGGAGGGGACATGCCAGGGAAATCCCAGAAACATTTTGGCATAGCACATCCACAGTGTCGCCAAAAGTAATCCCCCACCCAAAAAAAAAAAAGAAAATCAGAAATTATGAACAAGATTGAAGTTGTACGTTTGCTGCTTACGGTTTAAGACGAATAAAACGCAATGAAGAGCTATTTTCCGTCCACTTTTCCCCTGGGACGTGTGCGTAAAATCCGTTGGAAGCGTTTGGGCGCACAGAGAGGGTGTGACGCACCATTCAGATGGAGTCTAAATCAAACTCAGGCACTGACAGATAAAGCCCTGTCTCAAACTTTTGGCCACGGCAATAAAAAAAAAGCATATTCCAGCATTTCTTCGAGCAGCTCTTTGCGCGGGTGGGAGGTCCATCATGTTGGCTGTGTGCGCTCTGCTGCTGGATCCAAACTCCACAGCACATTCTACCGCACTGGAGATAAACTAGAACCCTCCTTGTAAAATTGTGTCAGCTCTGGTTTGATAAAAAAAAAAAACTATGAAGTCAGAGTCAAGCAACCACACATCGATACAAATAGCGTTTAACAGCTAAAATAACTTGTTTTTTTTCTCTATCGAAGGCCATGTTTCTGTCACTTAGTTTAACAGATACTTCAAGTACTACATGAGGCTAAAATCCAGACCCTAGATGACTATTATTCAGAATGCATACATGAAGCAGTTTATTTCTAATATGTCTGTTTGATCTGCTCCCTGATAGTCTCAGAACAAACCAACACACAACATCTTTGGTGTTAAACAGCACAAATATTGTCCTTTTAATTATATAATGAATAATAAGGAAACTGGCAAAGAATATAAATAAATACTAGATTACATATTTTGATGTTCATTTACAGGAGCTGAAATGGTTGGATTACATAACTTTGGTACAAAATGTTTCAAGGCTCACACATGGAGAACATTTAGAGGCATCAGGACACTGAAAAGCATTTGTTTATCTGGAACTGGAGCCCAACGCACTGGGCAGCAGCAAGGAAAGCATGTCTCTTTTACTTTTCATAGCGTGTATCAGATGTCAAATTAAAGCCCATTTATGTTTCAAACCCAGCGGGTCTGACAACAGAGCCACATCAGAACTGTCCGAATAGACCTGCACTGCACTGTAACCAGTTACTGGTAGATTACTGTGCATTCATTCCATGTATGCAGTTATTTTCCACTCTAAAAAGACAAGTAAGACCCATCAGCTGGAGGCCCATGTGTTTTTCATGCAGTGACTCAGATGTTGGACAAAGACGACGTGTCTGAGGAGTCTCTGGACCATCAATAAGTATATTTACATGATGTTAAAAACTAAAACCAGACTTCTAAAACACACGTAAACACATCAGTCCTGCTGAAATGTCTCCAGGTCAGAAAAACACACGAAGAAAACGTGGTTTGGATTCAAGTGACTCTTGCGTGCGTACGTTCAGCTGGACCCGGACTGGCTGAGGCGTTACACACATTCTGACCCAGGAGTAACAGATGCTGGTAACAACAAAGAAAAGCCACAAGGGATTGTGCACCTCACATTTCTAAAGAAGTAAAACGCATGAGCAAAACATACAGAGCTGTAAATCAGCTCAACGCACCGCTTGATGCTGTAACAATTTGCTGCCAAAAAGTCCAATATTCCACCTATCGTCATGGAAACTTCAATCAATCGATCCATTCCCCTCCCATGCTTGTAGATCAGGACGAGGGCTGCAGAAATCAAGCTGTATCAGCAGCTCGACTTAACTGTGCCTGTAAACCAACCGACTGATTACCAGCAAATGTGAAGATCTGCATTTAAATGGTTTTAGATCTGCGCTGAAACTGTGTGAAAACGGTGTGATAACGCAGGGAAGGCTGATGCATTTACTCTGGGAGCAAGTCGTCTCCCAGCTCTTCGTCCGCAAAGTCATCATCTTCCACGCGCTTCTTGGCCCCCGTCTTTGGTCTTTCCATCTGAGGTCCCAGTGGGTCCACATAGGATGCATCTACACCAGAGGAACAGAGGTTTTGCTTGTTATGAACGTCCTGGACCCAGTTTGCTGAAAACCTTGAGCTGCACTGCATTCCCAAAGTAGTACTTAAGACTGTACATGTGCACACAAAAAGCTTCTTTATATCAGCTGAATTAGGACTGTCCTAATCCAACTCTGTCAGCTTCCCTTTACCTCAGATATATACACATTATAAAGCCTAAGATGAACAATTCCAAGCATTAAAACAAAGAAAATACACAGTAACGCCCTCTCTAAGTTGTGTATAAAAAGAGAACGTGATGCCAGAAGCTTCAGGATGCTTCACATTCCATGAGACGGTTGCATAAAGATCATTTTAAGAGTGGTCAGGTTGAAAGTTTTGGTTTATGATCATCAGTTTTAAGAGGCTTCTGGGAAATGAGGCCCTGCTTTGACTTGTCTTCAAGTATTTTGCCAGAATAGATCCCCAATATTCTTTAAAAATGCAACAAATACACGTGTGTGTGTGTGTATACGTAGTTTTTTTAAAACTTTGGGACCAAATTAAAAGGCAGACTAAGTGATAGTGGTAGTTTTTATGCCCTCCGACCCGGCAGAAGTGAGTGGTGGTGTATTTCTCTGCAGAGACAAAGTGCTTTGCTGGTATAATTCTTTTTTTTTTTGTTATTCTGCTGTGTTTTGGGAGGTTTCTGAACAGCAACCTTTAGGCAGAGGGAGAGTGGACATCAGCCACTGACAGCACGCAGGTTTTATTGAGGTTTTAATCTGTTTCTTTGAGCTTCAGAAGGAAACTGCTGTGAATCGATCGCTTTGTAACATTTTATTTCTCTTAGTAACGGCTTCGTTCTGTGAGCGGCCACAGTGCAGAGTAGAGATGTTTGAACGCAGCATTAAACAGTAACTATAACTTTTCTATGCCTTTAACACTTAATCAACAATGAATTTAACTGTTTTAAGGACAAAAATATGTAGTAATTAAATGGCATTTAAATTATTAATTATACACCAGCCACCTATGGGTATCCACACAGAAATGATCCATTTAAAACTACATCATAGCCTTTAATGTCTCTATAGGTTGTAAGTTTTTGAGTTGTAAGCAACTTAAAATGACTCGAAAAGCAGCAAACAAACAGTCTGATTGTGTGATCACTAAATGCATCGTTACAACCTCAAGAACACAAAAGGCTTGAGGATAAAAGACAATTAGCTGGGCAGTCTGAATCATTCTCTGTAATTAACCACAGAGATGGATACACAGAAAATCTGGTGTCCTTACCGAGTTCTTTTGGGCTGCTGGCTTCGTAGGGCTCATTGGAACCAGGAAGTGACCTCATCTTGGCACTCAGACGCTCTCCTTTAGTGCTGTTGCTGCTGTGGCTGCTGTCTGCGTAGGACACACATGCACCTAAATCAGGACCTTTTTAGGACATAAGTTATAATCTGAGTCAACTAGCCGGACAGTTAAAAGGTGTGGAACGGTTCCTCAAAGCTGAATTTTGACCCCAGAAGCGTGTGTTCATGAGGTACAATAACACATTAAAGCTTATGCTGATTTTTGTCACCTGAGGAGGAAAAAAAAAAACTTTAAATATGCTACCAAAAAGCCCATTTAAATACTTACATTTCTACTGAATACATTTTTCCTTTATGTGTAAGAACTGAAAGACACGTAAAGCCTCTTTAGCATGATACTGAATACCAGCACCAGCTCGGGTCCCTTTTACAGCTGGTGCTCTCCACAGGATGCAATAAATATGTTGGAGAGTGTCTCAGATGACGGGCTGATGGAGCGGTTTAGTGAACTGAAGGACAGACATGATTGCGGGCCACAGGACCAACATCTGGCTGCCAGGTAGCCTTGGAAACTAAATAGAACTACGGTTGAAAGCTGAAAAACAGGAAGGAGGCGCGATATTCCACCTTCGCTCACGGTCCCAAATATCTCACACGAAGCCTCACAAACTGCCAGCCAACTGAAACCTTTGCTGGAAAATGCCCCCCCCCCCCCCTCTCCCACTCAGATTTTTCCCCTTTTCTTGGCCTGTACACATGACATTTCTTTTTATGAAACACAACTGTGAGACACAGATAACAAAGATGATAAAAAGTCATAAACATTGATGCAAATCAATCATAAACTAGTTTAAGTTTTACAAATAATACATAAGAAAAAAAAAGTCATTTAACCAGATTTACAAGAAAGAAAGAAGGACACAGATTTGGATGCTTGACCAAACAATCTGAGCATTTCCAGTCAATCACAGGAGCTGCAAACCTGAACGTTTTTTTCTCAACCACAGAATACGCAGAGCTGCAAATATGCAGACTTTACAAAAAAGAGGGAAAATTCTCAGGTACACTAGAGGTTTTCCCAGATATTTGGATGATTTTCGGTCAATTGCTGGGTGAGAGCGCTCCAAGCAAACACTTCACACAGTCTAACGTCTCAACTGGCCGTCAGGAGGTTTCTGGATCACTTCCACGTGTTTTCACCCAAACATTACGGTTGGACTTTTCAGGCTAAAGTTACTCACATCTGCGGCGTAAGTTTGAAAGTTATCACAGAGTTGGTCTTAAACAGTAAAGATATTTGCATCATTTCTCACACCAGTAATGTTCAATTATAAATGATACTTTTAGTTCTTTGTACAAGCAGAGACCATGTGTTATTGATCGATAACTGATCAGGTGATCACTAGTAACAGCTGTCAGAATAATCATTTTTGTAGCTTGTTAAACTGGAGATTTGGAAAAAAGTCTGGAATGAAAGCAGCAAGCCCAAGGTTTCACATTCTCCTTTAATCGAATACATATGCCTCTAAATACAAGCTCACAACCTGCAGGTTTCAAGTTCTTATGCTGAGGTCATAATCTTACATACCTCTCCCCGAGTCCAACAGGGGACTGGGTCGTTTGGACTCAGACTGAGTCTGAGGTGCTGAGCAGCAAAGAGGAAGCAGCAGATGAGAATACAGATGCACCAGAGAAGCAAAGATGCAGAAAGACAAAAAGAAGACAAAGACTGAGAACCTAAAAGGAACAGAGAGAAGTCTGCTGTGCGCAGGAGCTGATGGAGTTAATTATAATCTTCATTCTCTCACCTGCTTTAACATCATCTGCTGCGCAAAAGAAAAGAAGAAACAGATAAACGATTGTGTTGAAGTGAATGATTAAAACCAATGTTCAGGAACACAAAACACTGAACATGTAAGACTGAACAAAGTAACTGCATCTGTCTTTTGTTTTAACAGATCCAGTTACACCCTCTGAGACAACTACGTATTTGGATAATAAGTAAGAGGTTTTTTAATCTAATTTATCAGGACACAGCTCAGTAATGGAAGTCTGGGCATGGTGAGGCAGCATGCACATTAACTGCTGACTGATATCTGTATACCTAACCCTACTACAGGATCCTACAGGAGACAGCTGCACCGCACAGAAAAGCTGGGCTACGTTACAACTATTGGCAGCTCTCTCTAGGTGTCTGGGCCGCATTTGAAATTTGTTGATGGGCCAGCTTTCCAGAGTCTGTTTTTGTTGTGGATCTGTAGTGAAGGAGTGCTAAATGTGTCAGTGTGCTGGGGAGCTCTTAATCTACAGGATAAGGAGCTCTGTACAACGCACTTTTAGGGACTGTGTGCTGCTAATAAATATACCTATAAAGCCGGACTTCTTGGAAGAGAGGAGTACAGGTGTCTCAACACCTGCTGCAGAGCGAGCGAACAACAGAGAGGAGGGAAAGAAGTGGTGACACATGGACACAAAACAGAACGTGATGGGGAGAATGGATAATAAATGTAGCGCGCTGACTTACGGGGTTGTTTCCACGAAAAGCGATGCTAACAAGTATTGAGGTTTGCTCTTAATTAACATCTGATGTTACCCCAAATGTTGGACGTCCCAGTTTAAAGCTCCTCTCCATTTGATAAAACTTTTATCACAAACCTTGGCTTAAACCTCGTCATCAATCACCAATCTCGATTGGTTCCTCCTTCCACAAGCTGATGGGACTGGTTTCTTTGGCATATTTAAACTTAACCTTTTTAAATTCTTGTGTCATAAGCTGGGAGCCAGTCCCGTCAGCGAGTGGAGGGTGAAACTAATCAAGACTGGTAAAGCTCACATCACATGTAAACATCTTAATCTGCCTTCTGAAAACCTGGATAAAGCTTTTCTAACACTTTACTCGGGTGGAAACTGTGATACTGTGGCATTTGGTTTGGTTTCTTCAGACACGACTCTGTACACGGGATCAGAAACCTGAATACTTAAATGTTTATGATCAGAGATGTGAGCAGTAAGGTTTTGTGCATATTCCAAATGTAGAACAAGATCAAAACATGGAGAAGAGCGTCAGATCACGGGTCTAAAAACGAACTAAATTGGAATGTTTGATTGCACGGTGGTGTGGTGGTGAGCGCCGTCACCTCACAGCGAGAGGGTTCAAGGTTCAACTCCCTGCTGGGGCCTTGTTCTCCCTGCGTATGCATGGGTTGTCTCCTGGTACTCCGGCTTTCTCCCACCGTCCAAAAACATGCATGTTAGGTTAACAGTTAACTAGGTTAACTACTCTAAATTGTCCTTAGGAGTGAGCGTGTGTTTGTCTCGTTTGTCTCTGTGTGGCCCTGTGATGGACTGGCGACCTGTCCAGGATGTCCCCCGCCTCTCGCCCAATGACAGCTGGGATAGGCTCCAGCCCCCCCGCGACCTGACCGATGGATTAAGCGGGTATAGAAAATGGATGGATTTCAAATGCAGGTACAGTTGGAACCTTGTATAACAGTGACTTACCACTGCCTGCACTACCCTCTCTGGCTTCCCTCCGACCTCTGGCACTGCTCTCCCGTCCTGATTTCACCCTCTGTCATATGAAAGAGGGATAAGAGCGGAAAGGAGGATTATGGAACTTAAGATTTAGGTGCAGACAAGAACATGAATAACTCCAAACAAAAGCTGTTTTTACATTAATAAACATGCAGAGAACACTTTCAGTGGGAAAGTCAAAGAAAAAAATTGCAAAACAAACATCTTATTTAATGAATATTACTGTTTCATTCAAATCATCCAATTTGACTCCTCTTTTCAAACACTACGTGGGTACATCAACAGGATTAGTTGTTCCTCATTCAGTTTAGAGAATCTGGGGATTAATGAGTGAACCTTCTGGCTCTGTCAGACTGTAGCTCTGGTCCAACTTAGTCTCTGATTTAAGACCAGCTGGTTGTGATTCGACAAATTCCTCCTCCTGATCTGGTCCTGGCTCTGATAAATATCTCCTCGGGACCAGGATTATCCAAATGATGCAACATTTGAAGCCTTTGGATGATATTCTCATCCAGCGCTGGATGGACTAAAGCTAATAAATCACAAACATGATATCGGATGTTCCCGTTACTTTGGAATCACCACCTGACAGGGAATTCCAATGATTTTACTCTGCAGCAGTTTGTAATATTAAAAAATAGATAAGTAGATTGAGTCTTTTTAAAGCTCCAAAGGGAGCCACAGAAAATGAGTGAATATGGATGAAAAAGAAAGAAAACAACAGCATCGGACTAAAGAGGAGGTTAGTTTGGAGTATATTTATTATATTGAAGCAGGTCTTGAAGGTTAATATTCTAGATGTACAGACTGACATCACAAATGTCTAAACCATTCAGATGCAGGTAAACGTCGCCTGCTAATCGAAATATATGGCTCCATGATACATCCGAGATTTATTGGAGATAAGAAAAGAGGGTCCACTTCCACCATCAAAGGCTAAAGCATTCAGGACCTTAGCTGGTTACATTAAACCTGTCTTTTCTAAGCCACTCAGGAGTCTCAGGATCAGATCAACTTTCCAAACACTAAAGAAGTTTTAGAAAGACGCTGGATCAGTGACAGCTGTTTAACATCTGCTCTTCCATCAACACATTCTGATTCATGGAAAAATCAACAGAGGTGAAAAAACATCTGTTTTCAATCAGCGTGCTCATCGGGAACAGGCGACAGAGGGCTACGACATGACACAGGTGATGAAAATGTTCTTAATGACGGGGCATGACGGCTGTGGAATATACCAGCCATTAATCAGGCAGCATGATGTTTATATTATTCAAATGTGCTCAATTATATCATCAAATGAGGCTTTGATTAATGGAAGTCCCAAGATGAGAGCATATTTATTCTGACTTCTTCTACTCGCCAAGTAGTTGTCCAAAAGATTTGAGATTTTATCTCCATGTTTGTTATATAATAAGATCTTTAGATCTTTGCCTTTTCTTGATGTTCTTTTTGTGTTTTCTCTTAAAGTTGTAATCTATTAATCAGGCTCTTCTGCTATCTGCCAGCTACACCATTTGTCTTGCTATAAAACACAGAAACCTTAGAAAGCTTTAGGAACAGATGACACAGCAAAGTGGCAGCTGAAAAATGTGTGACACGTATACCTGCTCTCTGATCTCCTTCATCTTCTCCACCTTCTTCAGCTTGGTGGCGTATTCTTGGACTTCTTTCAGTCCCATGTCTGTGGAGAGCCTCACCAGAAAACGCAGGCCTAAAAAGGAGCACACAATAATGTTTGTTTCCTTCCTCTGCTGTTGTTCAGGAGCGCTGCTGAGAAATGCGTAAGAAAACAGCAGGAATTACATTCCACATTATCTGGAAACTTGCGGTGGATTTCTTTATAGGTTTCCAAAGCTTTCTGGTAGTTTCCTGAAATGAAGAAAGAAGACAAAGCCTTCACTGAACTCTGCTGGTTTACTTCGTAAAATTAGCTTTTTTAACAAATGTGATGAAAAGTAGAACAAATCAAGTGTAATCCTCACCACTTCTTCTATAACAGCTTGCCATGATTAGCTGCCACTTCACCTGAGTTGGTCTGAGGAACACATCAAAAAGTCATCCAAGCTTTATTAAACATCCAAGATACAAATTATACTAAACCAACAGCCTGGTTGTCACCAGACTTTACTGAACATTGTTGGCAGCACATTGAAACAGGGACAATATTCTCATAATGAAACAAATGTAACACAAATGTTGCCTCTGCTATCACTCCAGACCTCTGAGCTTGTCCTGCAGTATCAGGCTGCGAGACGTCAGATTGTTTAAGTCGTACAAACAGTGAGTGAGGACCGGCGTGGATTAGCCTTTTTTAAATCCAAGCACATCCCAGAGATGCTCAAATGAGATCTGGGGAATATGGAGTCTGGATCAATACTCTGGGCTCTTTCTGGTCATCATCAGGCGTTGTGGCAGGGCACATCAGCGCCATCAGGGAACGCCGCTGCTATGGCGGGGCGTATGGAGTCTAAAACATAGTAAAAGCCCAGAATTTCCCAACAGAACTTGAAGTAACACCACCTTTACTGCTTCACCTTCCTCCATGATGCATCCTGCTGCCAATTCCAGCAAACAACGTGCACGTACAGCCTGATATCACATGGTCCAGCTGTAAGTTCTGTCATCAGATCAGCTGTTGTCCTACGTTAGACTACCTTTAGTAGGTTAAACCACTGCACTCGTCTGGCCCTTTGATCCTTACATTTACGCTTTTTTCCTGGCTCCAACACATTCATTTCAAGAACTGAATGTTAACAATATAATAACAGATAATCACTGTTATTTGCAGTAATCAAAGATAATTAATAAATGAAATTAAACTTCCTCTAAGTTTAGGGAAAGATGCCAGTTCCAGATAAGAAGAGGCTCTGTGGCTGTTGGAACACTACTGGCTTTACTTAAAAATTTAAATGCAACATGAACATTTTTTGGGCTAAAACAGTTCAGAAATCTATACATGTAGGTAAAAAATACAACCTCTGATCTTATCCCCCTCACTGCTGGAGGATAACCTAAAACTTTATTCATACCAACAAAACTACATGTATGAAAGTGCACACATGGCCTGGGCAGCCTTTAAAAGAAGGAACTTATGAGTCGACTGACTTTATGCCCTTTTCACGTCACTGTTCACAAACATATCGTACACTGGAACTATAACCAACTACCATTACAGACACAGATGGAATAATTGGGTTTCTCTTGCAAATTGGTGACATATGGATTGAATTGAATGGAGCTGGATGGTCCCTTCTGATAACGCTACAATCTTCCACATTAGTGTAAAAAGTGGAAACTTACTGAATGAGTATGGCTCTTTCAAAGTACTGAATGGCCTTCTCACAGAACTGCGTCTCGATGTAGTAAGCACCGAGCCACATGATCACGTCAATGTTGGAGGGAAAGTACCTGTAAGACTAAACAACAACGAGAACTTTACCGTACCTGGGTCCAGAGTGTTCAGCTCATCATCTACTGTGTACAGAGAAAAGCTTTTATTTTTGCCTCATACCTCGCAGTAGTACTGGAAAGCCTGAGACTTGTCTCCCTCGTCGTCATGCAGCTTTCCCAGTTTGGCCAGTGCGTGTGGGTCAGTGGGAGTCACACTGATGACCTGCATCAGCCACTCGATTGCCTGTTGAGGATCTCCCAGCTCTTCGTAGCTGAAACCCAAGTGTCAAGGACCAACAGATGCTTAAATCATGCTAAACAGAGCTTCAGGGCAACGTCGGCAGATTTAAAATAGTTTGAAACTTTTGACCCACGCGACACACAGACAAACACATTCACAAACACATCACACTTCTTTTGGGTTGGATACAGGTTGGCCAGCTGGTACATGACTTGCGCACTGTTCCTCAGAATGGCATGAAGTTTCAGGAAGCAGTCCAGGGCTTCCTCCAGGCGGTTCAGTCTCTTATAGGTCAGACCTGGAGCAAGTTAAAGGAGGAAAATGATCAGCCAACTTTGGGTCTACAGTCATGGTAGCCTTTAAGTGGGGAGTTACATTTACCCTCCCCGTTATCCATCAACGCTCCTCTAAAGAAAGAATTACCCAGGTTATAGAGGGCCTCAGTGCATGAGGAATCATTCCTCAGTGCTTCTTTGTAGAATTCTGCAGCCTTTTCATAATCCTGTTTGACAAACACAGTGTTCCCCTTGTTGATTAGCGCCGCAGGGTTGTAACGATCCGCGTTCATGGCGAGTTCTGCATATCGGTCAGCCTGGTCATAGTCCTTCTCCTGTAGGAGATTAACAGGTTAGAGAGGAGTGGAGACGGTTATTCACCCATCCTTTTACATCAAGCTGGGCATTGCAATGGAAACCTTTATTTAGTGATGAACAGACTCTTACCAGGAAAAAGAGGAACGAGAGATTAGTGGCTGCAGCGCTCTTCACTCTGCTGTCTTTCTTCTCAAATGTCTTCAGTGTTTCCACCGCCTGATCACACACAATAAAATGCTGACAGGGAAACACTGCACTTCTCCTCTAATACACGAGCATACTCCCAGTAAAACTATGTAACATTATAGCAAAGGTACGAGCAGATTCCCCAGGTAGGAAACACACCTACAAACCTAAAGACCAACATTAGAAGAAGAAGAAAAACTCTTTTATAATCAGTATAATTTATAGCCATTACGCCAAAATTTATTCATAATAGCAAATATCCAAAAATCTAAAAAGTGTGGTGACATCTAAACATTGAAATTACAACTGGAAAGAGAGATTTCTCTTTTTAAACACACTTCTTTTAGTGGAGAAAAGTCTTATAATCATAGTAAGTATATATTGACCAACCACCAGCTCAGTCTTTAATCAGTGTAAAGGCACCACACACATTCATTAGATCTAAAGCCTGATCATAGAGGCCACTAAGCTACCGAAGCCATAAAACGACACACACTTGTGCCACTCTTTGTCGTAAATCCTATACATTTAGCCACAGAGCAGCTCGTCTGACACAGCTGCACTTTCTTCAGAGCTTGGTGTTTATCATTATTAAAGAAGGTAATAATTCCCTGTTTGCACAAAGATTTTCCTCACAGCTCAGTTGGTGTTGCTTCTCCAACTTCTAACCATGGTTAGAAAGTCACATGTCAAGGACAACAAAGCAACACAATCTAAATGTGATCATGGAAACAGAGGGCAAACATACCTCAACCTTAGGCATGCAGATGGGAAGGAAATAAGACAAAAGTAAGAATGGAGGGCAATGAGAGTGGGAAATGTTGAGTCTGGTCAAACAGAGGAGAAAGGTGGCGTACAGAATCTAAACAGCAATGAGATGTACAGAGCCTTACTGCTATAACAATGAATAAACGAAAAGAAGGGACACCAAAGAACAGATTATATACCCAGCTGCCACTCTAATCTAAATGTCAGATACGCAGTAAAGAAGATCTGGCTCAGGATGTTGACTTTGCTATGACAGCCTGTGCTCTGAGTCTGTGTTCTGCTACGTAACACAAAAATATATCTGAAGGACGACATTTGCACTTCACCCTCCTCTGGTACCACTGAGGCCTGAAACGTGACCAAACTGGGTGGCATCGTACAGACACACTCACCTGATTGAAGTCCTTTTGTCTGAGGTAGGTGATGGCTTTGTTGATCTCCAGATCGTTGGCAAGCTCAACATACTGAGAACTCTTCACCATGTCCACACACCTTAAAACAGCCATGAATGTACAGTCTTTATGCCATGTATTCTATCATTTAATGGTCGATGAAATTACCAAGGGGATAAATAACGTAACGATTATTCACACTGGAATTTAATTTGCTTGCTAGCATATTACTTAAAAGTAAAACTGACAGAAGACCTGTTTTAACTCAGGCTGTGATCCATTTCATACTCTGAAGTTCTTCCAATTGTTCTTATTTCTTACAAATGAATAAAGAATGAAAAAACACTGAAAGGCAAGTTAAAAACAAGAAGTTTTTTTTAAAAATGTAAATAGAAGAATGGAAAGTGAGATTTGAAAGGAGATGAGTGGCTCCTCCGCTATTCTAAAGATTCCCTCCAGTGATGAAAGGGAGTCTGCTGTGAATCATAACGTGTTAAAACTTGTTAAAAATCATGTTTTAAGGTCTCACTAAACTAAAATGGTATGATGAAACTAACAAAAACAGCCACAAACCAGTCAAATCCACCCGCAAAAGAAGTCTCAATGGCTGGGGCGATGAGCTTGGCTGCAGTCATGATGTACTTCTCAGCCAGGACTTTTCTATGAATAGCACAGAAACAGGAAACAAGACGTGAATACAGGTAGTGGTGTAGTGTAGTGGTTTGATAAGCTATTGCTTAGTGTTGCACATCATTTTTCTTACAAATCTCTCTCCATCTGGTGTAGTTTGTCGTTCTTAATGGCCTCAATCACCATATTTGTGCTGGTGTCATCCTGAAAGAGGCAAAAGGACAGTAAAGGCACCAAATTAATGTGATCCCCAACACTGTACTGAAAGCAAAGAAGAGTCATTTTCAAACTGAATTTTGAATGAAGTGACTTTTGATTCTTCTCAGTCACTGAGAGGTTGGAGGAGACATGACATCTGATAAAGGCAAAAATATGGAAATGACCTGTTTTTTTATGTTTTTTAGTATACATATAATCCATCACTACAACTCACATTGGATGGGATGTACTTGTCTTCATCATCGATGCCCAGAGGAACAGAAATGAGCTTCTGAAAGGCCTTCTTCATCCTCTCTCTGTCACCGATGGCATAGTAGCACAGAATAAGGTTGAAGCCCGTTTTGACGTTGGGACTCTCACTCATGATGTGCTCGAAAGACGTTATGGCGTCCGAATACTGCCCCAAGCGGACGAAGACCACACCGATATTCTGCATGATCTTGATCCTCATTTCCTTGTGAGTGTTGGAGATCTGATCCAGAGCCATACGGTAGAACTTGATGGCTTTAGGGTAGTTCTTCTGTTTGACGTAGATGTTGGCCATGTTGACCTTCAGACGGCCTGAAGGGCAGCACATTTAGTTTAAGGGAAAACCTCAGCTCTGAATAAAGCATCTCTGTTGAAAGATATGCCATCAAGTCATGGTAGAAATCAACCCCATCAATAGAGATAAAACGGGAATAAAAATAGGCATTTTTCAAACAACCTATACGCAAAGACTTTGTAATGTTGTAATCGGATACTCACATTTAAAAGACCACAAACAGATATATAACTAATAAAGAAAAATAGCAAGAGAGAAGGTACAATGACTGGCTTCTCTCAGACATCTGCAAAACTGACCAATCAAAGCATGCTGGTGTTGCAAAAGCCCAACAAAGTTATGGAAATGATCCCTCACACAACATATACAGTGTCAGAGAGATGTGGGAAAGAAATTTCCAACATTATCAAACCATTTGACTTAAAACCTACAGCTGAGTGCAGATACAAGGCAAGTATTTCATTTTTTGTGTTTGATCGTGCTGACAATAAAAAGTTATACTTTAGCGTTAGACCAGACAGAGGAAAATACCTGTTTGCTTTAATTTCATGTAAAAACGGGACTTTCTGATAACAGCGAGTGTGAAGCCGGGTGGTGGTTTCCTCACCTGCATTACTGAACATCTTGTTCTTCACAATGACCTGGTAGCTGTTCAGGGCCTCTGGGTACATTTCATTGTTTGCATACTGGTTGGCAAGGTTGAGCAAAACCTGTTCATAACAAAAAGCATCAAAAACAAACTTAGAATGACAATAAAAGAAGAGAAAAAAAAAACAGCCAATAAAGTCAGAATGTGATTCACAGAAAAAAACTTAAAATTTCATCTGATCTTAGTGAGCTGGGCCTGCTTAGCTGAGTGGTAAAGTCCACTGCCTCTGAAGCCAAACATGTGCCCTGCTTTACTGTCTCTCCCTACAATGTGAAAAGAAAATCAATGCAAAGTGAAAAACAGAAATAAGATTCAGCATACAACAAGAGCAACAAGACAAATGCTACGTTTCAGTGTCAGCTGCACAGAACCAAGTAGTAATGGCTTCTCTCCAGGACCCCTGGACCCCGACCACCTACTTCCCACCAACAAGCCGTGTGCACGTGCACATCAAAAGAACAATCAACCACACTTTTCCCTTCATAAACTACTTGAGCTTGCGTTCCTCTGATGTTTGAGTTTGCCTGATGCAAGGCAATGAAGTCTTTGACAGGTAGATGTTTCTCTGAGGTACGTCATCACAAGGCATCAGTCAGATGAAGAATTATTTTACACAATAAACACACTTCTGCAACAGCTGTGTTTGATCAAGTCATCGTCTCACAGACTTTTGATTATACGGTAAATCAGTCATGAATTTTATATCTACAAATTCAATTTTGACAATATCTGTGAAATGAAGCTCTGTGACCTTTGGCGCCCCCTTAAGGATGGTGACGACCCTGCGTTGGGAAGCAGTGATCTAAAGCCATCAAATAACCAGAATGCAAGAAAGGTACAAAACAGGTGATTTTAAATGAAAAGCGTAACTTTGAATATATTCTTTTTTTTAACTAAAAACATCTGCTCTCAAGCTCTTCCTACTAATGCAACAGAATGTGAATAATTTAGGAAGTCACTTGTGCTGGAAGAGGTACAAAAGAGTCTCGGCTGAAGGGAAGAAGACTGACCCAATTAATAAATGACATCACAGCAAATCACAAATAACCAGCAATAAATGCAAATCAACAAGATAATTCCTGGCTTGAAAAGTGTGTTTCTCAGTCCAGTTTAACAACAGAAGAATTGAATCGCTTTATCTTCAGTGCAGAATGCAGAAAACTGGCCTCCAGCAGCTTGACTTACAGAGTAGGTGAGATCTAAATTGATGTGGTCTGCATTGCCAGACTGTTCCCTCTGTCTGACCAGCGCTCGCTCCTTCCTCCCCGCCTCTTTGGCTTTTTCAAGAGCCTGCAGAACCACATCCCAGACACACAGACACATGCACAGATCAGCAGTGGTGACTCCAACAACCATACCGAAAATAAACAAAGAAAAAGGTATAATCTGTCTGATAAATGGAAGAAGTCACGTTTAAGATAACCAGATCAATGCTTTGGTTGTACTAGATTTCTTATGCGTTTCATCACAAATTACAAACTCAGGCTTTTGTAATGAACATAAAAAACTTCCCAAGTAAGAATGATTCACTTAGTTTTAAGATATCTTACCAATGACCAATTTTAGGATTAGCCAACTGATAAGTGAGCTACAGGTTTTATTATGAGTTTCATTTATTTGAAAATGAAAGGGCCTTTCTATTACACTTTAGCTGCAGCAGCAAAAGAAGAAATATCATAGTTTACCATCTAACCTGAAGATGTCTGTAAATCCAGACAGTCAGTATTATTTTACAGTTTGTTAAAGAATGAGTCAGACTCTGACCAGCTGTAAGGCGCCCATGCTCTGTGCCATGCAGCTCTCTTCTATCAGGTCATTCACTTTTTTCTCCAGAATCTTGATCTTCTCCTCAGGCCTGTGAGTCCACAAAAAGAACAATGTGATATGAGAGTGAATGTTCCACCTGCTCCACAAGATGCAGCAGCTTCAAGGCAATTCAGCAATATCAAAATGTTAGAATAGTGACAGGAATGTATCATTTCTGCATTAGGAGACAATTTTAAGTTTTTCCCAGCTAACATACAGATATGTCACACCAAAGTTAGTAAGATGTTACTTATTTAACTTACTTATTCGTGGTACTTTGAGTTCTACTGTGCCCTGATTTTCAAAGACCGAACATTGCAAAACTCTCAACATATATTGGAGTATAATTACCTCTATGCAGATCTTTTTCTCTCTAAATCAGACAATTCCCTTTAAGGAAAGACAACTCACGTGTCCTCATTTTTTGCTTCAAGTGGAGGTGCAGGGCCCCTGGACTGGCCCAGAGGGTCAAAGGTTGAGCCTGGACATACAAATTATCACTGTAACAGCACTCCATTGTTTACATAATTACAATTTGACCACATGAAATCAGAAGATGGTCATGCGAATAAAATGCAATGGGCTTCTTTTTCAAAATTGGACTAAAACTTAAGATAAGTCTGCTGTCAATCTATGCTTTGTCTCTACAACTTTGCCTACTTTGGAGGCATACTAAACTTCACACAAACACACTAACAAATTTAAACCTTTAAGTCCTTTAAACTCACCACGTGTCATGGAAGAGGTGTATCCTGCCGCTCGGACAGCAGTCATCGGTCGGGCTGCTCCATCCTGTCAACATGCAAAAAGACCAGAGTGTCCGCAGCAAACATTACATTTTCCACATATGACAAGTCAAAATGTCTGCAGTGAAAGTCCATTCTCCTCACAAATAAGAGTTATTATCAAAGTTAAGCACAACATGACATTATGAGGAGCAGTATAGAAGGTAGACAAGAACAATAAAAGCTATGCAGATCAGAAAATTCCAACTTGACGGGTGAATGTTCTCACCAGCACAGCTCCGGTCATCGGTCTGCCCATTGAAGAGGCCAAAGGGACCCGAGACTACATGAAACAACATGTATGAATTAACGTGTTAGCCTTATAGTTTCATTTAACATGCAGCTGGACATTCATTAAGGCACATTTAATGTATTTCATGTGTTTCTGTAGATGCATTGTTTTTATCTTATACATTTTTTATAGATTACATTGAAAACAGTAACGGTCTTCAGCTGCATACTGTTTTATCAACCAGTGAATTAACATGTGCAATTTACACATTAATGTCATAGCATTTCTTTCTCTGAAGGAGATCTGTGGTAACCTAAGTGTTATTTTGATTGCAAGGTTACTTGAACAGCAGGTTTTAAAAGTTCTGTAAATCAAGGTCTCATTCAAAACAATTCAGTTTGATTGTACTTACACCAAAGGATGTAGCTAAAGGTCGAGCTCCCGTGGCAGTCCCTGGAAACTTTGCTGTCATCTGGATAAAAAACACAAGCAATCCATCAAGGGAACATGTCCCCATCCACTGTTTTCGGTCGGTGAATCCAAAATTAAGTAAACACTGCCACTATTTGTTAATTCAGCTGTTCACAGAAACATATTCAAGTTACAGTTATATTATGAATATGGACTTCATTCAAATGTCCTATTAAAGGGAAACTGACAGTCTGCACTTTAAGCTTCATTATACGACTTGTAAATTAAATGTTTTCACAAAAACTGTGTAAGTATCCAGGTATTTTCAGACCAAACTCTATCACTCACACACTCAATCGCACTAAATATAAACGCTACTTACAGGAGGTCTTCTTCCATAACTTGTCCTGACTGCTTGTTGGAAGCCCGCGTCATTCTCCAACTCCTTAAGATTTAATAGGAAGAAGAAAAAAAGAGGAAAAAAATATAATAATTTTTGTGTACAACAGATCTAGTTAAAAATCTACCACCTGTAGATTTGTTGTTAATAATATTAGCTGTACGTTAGGGTACTAACGGCTTGCTAATTTCGCATAAAATTAGCGGTCGACTCACCTCGGAGTCCAACGTGGGATTATAGTCGTTGTAACCTGAGTAAAGATCATCCTCATCTCCAGCCAAATGCACATTTTCCATCTCTATATACCTGGAAACAAGCAGCTACCTAAGCAAATTAACAGATAAATTACTTTGTTGTCGTTTTTCGGCTTTAATCCCACAATTCATTGCGGTATGGGTGGGATTATTCTCTTTCCCAATTTTAATTGGTTACTTATACGTCATTCATCCTGTAGTATTAACAGGATTGGTTGAAGATGATCGACACGTTGCTAGGATACAAGTATAAGCTTAAACTTAACTCTTTGTCCTTTTCTTCACAGTTTCGCTTCTAAATCGAAATGAAAAATAAAATTGTGACTTTATAAAAAAATGAGCAATTATTAATCTATGTTTGCCTTTATTAACGAGGAAAATGCATTTACTTGGCAGCACTCTCTGGAGCTGTTTTGCCTTCTGACTTGCCGTACCACCCTGTCAGCGTGACTCTAAGGGGCGGTGCGAGAGTTTGGATAAGAATACATGCACTTCAGTCTGAGTAACACATTTAAAATATAAAATGAGCACTTCTGACTGCAAGTCTATCACTGTGATCGGCAGGTGAGCATGAAAAGACGTTCCTACAATGTAAAATGTGCTCACAGGCTTTGAGGCTGATTCTGTAAAGTGTTCATGAACCTGATCACAGCAGTTACAATTTTTGTTTTATAAGGGTAAATTGCATGTTATTCCAGTTAAGCGTTTGTATTAATAGATCCATAGATCCATGCCCTAGTTCACAACATAAAGACTACTCCGAATGCATGTTTAAATCTCTTGCATGCATTTAGGTAATGTCCCTTTCCCTTTATTTTCTTTGCAGCTAGATTTATCAAATTTCTTATCTTAATCACGGCTAAATACAGGCATCATGTAACCCACTTTATGAACGAGGATGTCGGTTGTGCTGACTCGCGGCTCTATCGTTTGGCAAGTTTAGAGTAGGCTTACATTTTAACTTGTTTTCTGTACTCTGTTCATTATTTCTGTGCACTCAGCTAAAGTTGATAGTCCTTTGAAGTGACCTCTGTAAGAAAAGTAAACACTCAACCGCACATTTCATCACTCATCTTTACCTGTAGTAAGTTGTAGCCTTTTCGTGCATGACCTGCATTACAGAAATTGCAATGTGAGGACTATCCATAGATACTGAATTGATATGGAAGTGAACGGTAAAACAAGCATTAAAAACATGACTTTGCACCACAGCGTACCTCACACCTGCACAAATGGTTGGAAAACTTCACACTACACCTCTCATTCTTTGGTTTGATTTTATCCCTGTTTTTAGTGGGCTGATCGGCCGCTCTTGGGCCATGGTGTTTATCAGTGGAGGCTTCAGTGTGAGGATCTATGACAACCAACCTGGACAGGCTGCCAATGCCATCGCAGAGATCCGGTGAGCCATGCCGAACAAATCCTGTAAAGTAATCGTAATAAATGCAATATTCCATGACGTACAGTGAGTGCATCTTCATGGGCTATACATCCTTAAATGTATGCTGTGTAACAAGTAACAAGTTAGCTGAACATTTTGCTAAATGTTGCCGTGCCATTATAAACAACAAAATATTAATTAGCACAGAGTAGTGTCTGCTGTCATAGAATTTATAGCATTTGTGGTTGAAACCAACCAAAAATACGCTTATATTTCCACAGATGTCATTTGAAAAACTAAAAAGTACATAAGAGATAATAATAATAACGTCCACATTCTCTGTAGATCAGATCAGTGAGGCTGCAAACCATTAACAACACATATAGAGAGGCTTCCAAGCACTCACAACTCAGAAAAAGACCCTGTTGAAAAGATAACTTGGCCCTCCATCCACTGCTTACAGAGAGGTCACACATGAACACTGCATGGTCGTCAGCTTCCACCTGCTGTGAGAACACATGAATAAACACACGTTCAGGCTTAAAAACAGCTTCACAGCCCAGTCATCGCTGGTTAAACATTACTGTGGAATGACAAAGAGCTTTTGGTGAAACCTCTGTTAAAAATGCTGTCAAACAAATAAGTACCTGAAACCTTTACGCTTAACTGTTACCAGTATCTTATTCATTTAATTTGATTTTATTCTGCAAAAAGCTGCAACTAATTAGCTGAGATGTTTCCGCTGCAATCATTCAGACTATTGGAAGGTTAGTTGATTATATGAGCAGTACGGGTTGTAGAGGTGCCACCTTATGTTTGAGGCCTAATCTTTCTCCCTGTGTTTATAGTTTAACTACATGTTTGTTAATTAGTGTAATTTACTCTGAATTGTTTTATTCTGACAAATAGTCAGGTGCTGTATGTTGACGACTGATCTGATACAATATCTTCTAAATCTCCGCTATCACAGTGCAGTGTGTTTTTTTTCTTAATTCATGACGCTTCAGAAAAATGTTGCTTCAACTTTGAGTCTTTGAGGACTGTGTGTGTGTGTGTGTGAGTTTGCATTGAGTGCGTCTCCTGCTCTGTGGCGGCTCAGGAAACAGCTGGAGGAGCTGGAGGAAGCCCACATGCTGAGGGGGGAGCTGACTGCTGCACAGCAGCTTGCTCTGCTCAGCAATTATGAGGACTTGGCACAGGCACTGGAAGGAGCCTTCTTTGTCCAGGTAACACAGCAGACCTCTGATAACATATGTTATCATATAAGTTTTCGCTCTCAATGCTAAAAATCAAGGAGAACTGCAGATTCACAGGTCTTCTTTTATTGTAATGTTGCTAACTGAACCTGAACACTGGACCACATATGGTCAGTCTTTAATTAAAATTGGGGACTCAAATGTACAGTCCTGTGCAAAAGTCTTGAAGCACCCTTCATTTACTTACCTATTTCCAGAAATAGAAAAAAAGTAGCAACAATTTATTGAATACCTGCAAACATGGATGTAAATACAGTATATGATGCACAAGTACAGTCCTCTAAGCAGCTTTAAAGTGAACATCTGGTCTGAGCTCCTTTATTCTCCAGCACAGCCTGAACCCTCTGAGACAAGCTTTCTGTCATTTCTTTAAGGAGTCTTCAGGAATAGTTCTCCAGGCTTCTTGAAGGACATCCCAAAGCTCTTCTTTGGATGTGGGCTGCCTTTTGTTCCGTTCTCTGTCAGATGATCCCACACTGCTTCAATAATGTTGAGGTCCGGGCTCTGGGGAGGATTCATCCCTCCATAAGACCTGTTGCCACTGATTTTCAGTCCACTTCTTGTGTCATTTGGCACAGCTCAGCCTTTTCTCCCTGTTTCCCTTCCTTAAGAATGGCTTCTTGACAGCCACCCTTCCATGGAGACCATTTCTGATGAGGCTTGGGCCAACAGTAGATGGATCAGTTGAAGGTCCAGATGCATCTCTCAGCTCCTGTCAGGTCTTTGCTGGATTTTTTCCTCTTTCTTAAGGACATCACTTTCAGATCCTGTTCATCTGCTGTAGATAGTTTTTTAGGCCTGACACTTCTTCTTTTGTCCTCCACTTGTCTAGTTTCCTCAAATGTTTTAAGGACACACTGCACACCATGCTGACATATGCCAAGTTTTCAGCTAATAGCTCTTTGGGAATCACCTTGTTAACTGTGTTGTCTTTGCTGTTTTTCATAGATGCAAATGACATGTCTTCCCGAAAGGCTGCGATTAAAAAAGCGTCTAAAGATGCAATTTAAAAGGACCTTGCTAAGTTGTCTGTTTAGTACAGACACAACACTGCTTCATCCACTGTGTTACGGACCTATTTTCTGCTTTCATAAACACATTCCACCAAAAACGACCAAAGAAAATCTTTGAAAGACCTTCAGAAAGCCTGGAGAACTGTTGCTCAAGTCTGGCTACAAAACATAAAGAAATGAGTGATGGCTTAAACTTTGCGTTGCTGTTTATGGTGCGTGACACGATATTTCCTGTTTTTTTGTTGCATCATTTATTTTAGTTAAAGCACTGCAGCATGTTCTGGTTGTGGCATGACATGAATTATCCTCAAGGGGGCAGAACACTATTGGTTTATAGTCATTAGAACTGATTTTGACATTTTGTCTGGATCTTAACCCACTCAGCTTTCCATCGGTGCCTTAATAAGAGGTATATGTTGTGGGAAAGGTGCTATTTGAATAAAATGTCATATTTGAGACTACAGTCCCTCTTTGTCCTTTTACTTATATGAATGAAAAAAAAACAAGATTTCAGAACATCTTATTAATCCTTGACAAGAAATTTGGTTTTGTACATGTATTCAATGCACAAAACTTGTAAAACCAAACAAAAATACGAGAAACGCAAGATAAGTATGCAAGAAAACATTGTGGAGGATGTCACATGTTGCTCAGTTGGTGGACAGAAGCACATAAACTACAGCCAAAACGGTTTGTGATGTATCAATATCTGGGCTGCAGAAACCTTCCTTACAGTGCTCTGTGTATTGAATTGAAGGTTTACTGAAAAATGTTCAATGAATTGATCTGTTTCAGGTTGATGAAGGCTCTCTGTCCTTTTCAGATCCGGTATTCGACATTTAATCGTGGTATTATAAGAAAAAATAAGTTCAAATAAGTTTTCTGGGTCAAAAAATAAAGATATATTCACACATTGATTAATTTTGCTTTCCTCATTTTTGCATGAATAAGGCTGATTTATTTCCTGATGGCTTGTGATGTTAGTTTCACCCTTTTATTGATCAGGATTTTCTTCCAATAGAGAAGAGGAAGTGGAGCTGGTTCTCTCTGCCGCATCATTGGTAAATCAATACTTTGCGGAGTGACTGATTTTTTTTATCCAGATTGGTCAGTTTGCTGAATGGTTCCATATCTAGTGCAGGTAACCAGTACAGGACATAGCATTAGATAAAAGACAGGACACTCTAGCTTTTCCATTCCCAACACAGAACTTTAATCACAGTTGTTTCCTAGAAGAGGGGAGAGAAAGGATCAAGAAATTATTTAATAACTAAAGAATTAGAAAACAATTAGACTAGACTTAAAGAAACAGCGGTAAAAGTTTAGTTAAATAGCTTTAGTCAGACCATGCGCCTCCACAGGCATGTTCAATATTATTTCATGTGCCTACAGGACGGCGTAGAAACCACACTATGAAAGTTAAAAAGCCAAACTTGGCTTTGTGCTTTCTCTAAGGCTGTTGTAGGTTCTTTAAAACCCTAACGGTTCATTTGTTGTGATGATGATTCTGTCAGCGCTGCTATGACCTTTCAAAGAAAGGCCGTCGAGAGGAAGAATGAAAATATGAAGTAACTTCAGAAATATAAAGTTGACACAAACAAAAAGTTGAGAACATGTATTTTGCTCAGTCGTCTTTCCAGAATTACTCTCACGTGTGCTGCAAATGAGTCTTAGTTGTGTTTTCATCTTCACTGGGATGCTCAAACAAGACTGAAATATTGATTTAGAGGAGACCTGAAAATAATGTTCAATTTGAAAAGTTTTAAAATACAGCATTTAAGACGGCTGGTTTTATGCCTCCTCATTGGCCAAATTATGTGCTTTAGTGGTCAGTCCATCCATGGATTATGGACTGATGGAACGTTCTTTTGTTATGGACACAATATGCGTCAAACACCTCAGTGGAACAGTGCAAACTTTCTTTTAGATTCAAGGATGACAAGATTAGATTTTGGTGGGAAAAAGATCGCTCTGTGCTCTAACCCATAAGTAGAATCTTTACCACAGTTATTGTAAAATTCCACTCTTAACTAAAAGGGTGAAACGGTTTGAAAAGTGGGAGTAAGTACTTTCTCTGCTATTTGTTATAGAGGTGATATGGTGTTCATTCACTTTGTTGCAGAAAATAATAACATGGAAACGTTGTAGCTCTCTCTGTGATAATTCTCCTTGTGTTGCAGGAGTGCGTATTCGAGCAGCTTGAAGTCAAGCAGAGCGTCTTTCAGGACATAGAGCGTCTCGTGGGAAAAGAGGTCATCTTGAGCAGCTCCACCTCCTGTCTGGTGCCAAGCAGCGTCTTCTCTAAAGTACAGAACAGGAGTCGCTGCCTCGTCTCTCATCCGGTTAGTGCTGCAACAGAGCTGCGGACAAGATGGATAATTAACTGCTCAATTATGCATTTATGAGACATTCACTTCAACCTACAGTCACAACACTTTCTCTGAATCATTTAAAAACAGTCTAAATTCTCTGAAAGCCGTGAGGGAGAGCACCAAACTGTAGGTCGGCCTTCTTGGAGTCCCTGGCTGGTTTCCTAAAGGAGGATCCAACTGGGGGTTCCATTGTTCTCATGGGGGGGGGCTTCAGTCCATGTAGATAATTACACAGTGACCTGGAGGGGCTTGATTGGGATTAATGGCCTCCCTAATCTGAACCTGAGCTGTGTTTTGTTATTTGTCTTCTGGGCCATAACAAGCATAAGGTGCTCCTTGGTATCAGGCCACCTTAGCCCAAAGGTCGATGATTTTAGACTTCAGAGGTCAGAACAGTCCACTGATCACCACCTGGTGGTGATGACGCCACACCCGGTAAACACAAACCAGCAGTGGGGGTGAACTGGGAATGACTGGTGGAGGCTCCTGTTCAGCATATCTTCAACTCACACCTTCTGGAAGGTTTTTCACACATACAGGGGGAGGTTCAGGACATCGAGTCTGAATGGGGCATGTTAAGAGAAGGTCATTGGTGCCTTTGGTGGTGACAACTGGAAGCTGTCAAACAGAAGCGGGGCTTGGTTGTCCCAAGATGTACCTGAAGCAGCTGACAGGTACCGTATGGCCAAGAGGGTCAAAATGTTTGTGGTTGCACAAACTAAAACTCTGATGTGGGAGGAATTTGGTGAGGCCATGGAGAAGCATTTTCGGTTGGCCTCAAGGAAGTCAGAAAGGGAAAGTAGGGCCCATCCCAGGTTGTGCCTGGTCAGGGTGGGGAACTGCTGACACGAACTGGGGATACTATCAAGTGGTGGAAGGGACAATCTGAGGATCTTCTTTATCCAATGTTCTGAACCGGTAACATTTTGAGGATAGTGTCCTGCATCTGTTCAGTTAGGAAAGTTTCCAGTCCTGCATCTAAAGACTCTGCATTAGTCACAGGCAAAACATCCAGATGCATACACCAATTTGTGTTGCAAGAATGAGCAGAAACAGACATTAAACGCCTCACAGGGAGTCCTGAAACTGACAGCAACAACTTACAGAGAAAAAGAAGCAAGATAATCAATTTCACCAGCCTGTAAAGCAGCTATCAGATCACTCACAGTCCCACGCTGTGGGCTGAAGTCGATTAGAAACGGGTCTAATTATCTCAGAAAGTTGTGATCATCAGTGGTCCAACATAGCCTGCACTGCAGTGTTTATATCGTTTATTTTTCACCTTTATTTTCCACACATTCAGCTCTGTAGCTCTTAAATTTTCCAGACTTGTTCCACAAATGTCAGAAATCTGTTCCGGACTTTAGAAGTTTTTAGAAAATCAACAAGCGTTCTGCTGCGTGAATGTATGCCAGTGAAAACTGCTGCTTCATATATTGTTTTCTGCTGAACTGTATTTTGCTTTCTTATTAATATCATGTCAGAAAATGGTCATAAGTTCTGCATGTTGTAAAAAAAAAAAAACAGCTTTTTCCTCAGCATACTTTATACATCATTTTCTGCCTTTTGTGTTCTCTACCCAGACAGAGACTGGACCTAATTGTCCAAGCATTCTCCAGAAAATATGTGACATTCACGTGTGAGAACAGCTCGTGTTTCCTAAAATTCAGTTTGTTAGTTTAGGAGTAATGATGCAGACTCATAGGAAAACAGAGGATTACTAAAAAAGAGAAGCATAAAGGCAGTATCGATGATAATCCTAACAGTTTTCACTGTTTTTGGGATAATACATTAACAAGTTGGCTGTATAAGCATGAATCAAATCCCTTAATCCTTCATTCAGCCTTTATTTCAACTCTCAGTTCATTGAAATCTGAAGTCTTCTTTCACATATAGACTTTTAAACAATCAAACTAATTCTGAACAAGTTTAACCAGTGAGGATCCAGAGAATTAATGGCATAAACCCTCTATTCTGTGCATTTTTCTTGGGCTCTGCAGGTAAACCCACCTTACTATGTCAAACTGGTGGAACTGGTACCTCACCCAGAGACGTTAACGGCCGTTATGGATACTACCCACGCTCTGATGACCAAGGTACGGTGAATGCACATAAGCTCACGGTTACATCAGAACGTGTAGCAGTAATGACAGAGTGTGAAAACACAGTAGATTATGATGTTAAGGTCACGAGAAAGCGGTTTGACGGTTGACATTCATTTTCAAGATCAGACCTGTACCATGTGACAGCGAGACGTCCACTGAGATGGATTAATTTTCCAAACATGTCTCAGCAGCTAAATTTCATGGTATGACATCAAATAAAAACCAGCAGCTTTGGGAAAGTAACACAAGACTGTTCTCAGAGTCTGGATCGGAGTTTCACTGCATATTAAGTCTGACGTGTTTTTCTTCTTCTCTCTTCCTTCCTTTTTGGTTTGACCTGATCGAGTCTCTTTATATTGATTTGTTCTAAACTAATTCCTTTTTAACTGTTTACATTTTAGTGGGTGTCGTGTTGCAGTTGTTGTTTGGGTCTTTGCTCCTTATTCTGACACTTTGACTCTTACCTGTTTTTGATCAAATCATCGCCACAAATGGAAAAACTCAAATTCTGTTGCTCCAAAAATGTGCCACATGAATAAAAGTGAGTTGATGGGAAAGTAAATAAAGTAAAAAATCTCCGTTTCAGTGCTTAAATCTATTTGGAGCGTTTGATTTCTGATTTTTCTGAGTGCAGGTCGGCCAGGCGCCCGTCCGTCTGAAGAAAGAGATTGATGGCTTTGCCCTCAACAGAGTCCAGGCTGCCATCATTGCAGAGTCATGGAGGCTGGTCCAGGTCAGTGTCTGGCAGGAGGATTGTATCAAGTATTCATTTTAAGTTATTTATCAAGTTATTTCAGCAACTTTTCTTCCTCCTCTCAACAATTTAACGACATGCTCTTGACTCATTGTTTGAGCACGACTCCTTGTTGGTTTTCCTTATTCTATTCTAACCATGATTTCATATTGAAATAACACCAAGTATTGTCTTACTGACTAATGAATATTGGTCAGTAAATAATCATTTTTAAATTGTTATTCAAGAAATAAGAAATTCACAATTAAGATTACTTACAACTCTTACTTATTGTCATGTATAAGTGACATATCTCATCTAATTTCTGAGGAACTTTTAGGTAAATCATGCAACAAATATTAAGATATTCTTAATTTTTTTCCCGAATCAATTGATGTGTAGTTCAAGATAATTTTAGTCACTAATAAACAGAATGTTTAGTATTATTTGAGAGTTAACTGTATTAACTTCAGGATTGACTATGAAGTTAATTAATAACCCTCAAATCAAGATGGCTGAATTAACCTGGTTTTTGAGTTCATTAATGTGCAGTTCTTTCATAAAGACATGCATGAGATACTCGTATGTGAATTATTCAGAGCTCATAGAAAGTCATTGACATTCATGCACCCTTTCAGTGTTACCACCTTGTAGTTTTCAATAAGCTGGACACCCAAGAGTGCATTGATGTGAGCATGTGTGGTTTTATTTCTGGACAAAAGCTCCTCAGTCTCAACGAAGTTATATATGGCCGAGTTGTGCTGCTGATGGTTTTGTAATCGAGGCAGAAAAGAGGAGGCCCTCATCGGCTCACCTCTACTATAATCTCTGTGTTCCTTTCCAATATGGAACACAAAGAGAGTAAATGAGCCTAAGTCGCTGATGACAGGCTCCATTATGTGATCACTCATGGAGGAAATGGTTAGAATGATGATGGGTACGACGAGCATGACAATAATTACAGCTGATGGGACGTTAACTTGAGATGTTCAGTGTTACCTGAACTGAAGCTACCTTACATCAATACACTGTTATCTACACGAGTTGGAACAGTTTCTTTTCAGACACAGATTTCATTGTGGCTTCTCCCGCTGGGTTTAACATGAGTCACTAATCCAGCTGGAAATGGATAAGGACGAATGTTGTTATATACAGAAACATGAACGTTTGAATCACAACCGGTGGGCTGTTTGGTCATAGGAAAGAAAACCTGATCTGTTGGTACAAAGAGATTATAAAAAGAAACACTTTTACATGCAAATACACAATAGTTTGACTGTACATGCATGTACACACTGAGGCCGAGGCCCTCTCTGTACATGCTCCAAAGAGCCATCTTTTTACATCTTTTTGTAAAAGTTTAAGCGTATATTAATACAGTCAAATACCCAATTTATGTATTTGTCTATTTCTTTGTTCAGACAGCAAATTAAAACTAGCCCAATAAGAATAGGCATCAACCAATAGTCAACTCACAGCTTCCAGACTGTTGCCCTGCTATACTAAAATCCTGATTGTGACTGAATTAATCTGACTAAATTAACCTGAAAAGGCAACTTAAAGACAACATCAGTGCAGTGAATTAGGCGTACTTTCATGTAATGTGCTGTGGGATCATTCCCACTTCCTGTGAAACTGGATGTTACCCCATTTTTACACGTTAACTGTGAAGAATGTCAGTTGAGTTGGCTCCAGTCTTTGCTTGTGGTTACCTATTAAGTAATGAGACTGGAAACGGTCCAAATACGCACCTTTAGAGTGTACAGGAGGCAGAGCATGATGCATGCAGCACAATGCTGAAGTCTTTTGTTTGCAGCAAGATGACGGTGGCGATGAGACTGCCTATGATTTATCTGTAATGATGACTAATATGTGTGCGGTAGGCTACAAGATCTTCCCTGCAGTAGGTCATAGGACACAAAAATTAGCAGCTTAATGATACAAGGTTATATCTGCAAGTTGTAAAAATAAACAATGGAGTAAAACAGTGGAGTAAAAATTCACAATTCAACACAACTTATTCTAATACTTCTACATCACAAAAGTAGAGCTGGAAGGCACAGCCAGAATTTTATTTAATTAATAGTAATTCAAGGTAAACACAAGAAACTTATACTAAAGAAAAAATGGACCAAACTCTGTGAATAATTCCCTATAATCCTTATAGTGCTGACCAGCATATCATTGGGGTCATCAGATTTTAAATGTATAGTTAGGATGATCCATTTTAAGAGGAGCTCTGTCATTAAAGTATTTCAAGTACTCATGAATAAATGCCCTTTAAGTAACTTTAATAACTAGTAATCCTCCAGTTCTGCAGCCAGATTAACAAAGTATGGGTAACTGGTGGATATCTGACTAAATGTGTAATGAGTCAGCTCAATCCTCTCTGCACATTAATTATAAATGTAATTCTTCTCATTGCAGGGTTGTCACTGGAATTTTAATTGTCAATAATAACTCTAAAGAGGGACCGTTTATTCTTTTGTTCGTTTAACTCTGTAACAAAAAAAACTGCTGAGTCAAAGATAAGTCAGCACGGTGTGTCCTTGTCCCTGACAAAGGTTACACGACAATTAAACTATAACTCTTTAAGGACACGTGTTACTGAAATAATTACAATTCAACACAACGTGATGAAAGGTTTGCACACAAGCAACAATAAAGCTGAGGCATTTTACAGTTATTTCTACCCAACTAAAAAGCCAGATTTCCTTCAGAGATGACTAACAAATCCAGTTTAATAGTTTCATAACTCTTTCTTAGACAAAGCAGTTAAATAATTTGTGCTGAACACATGAAAAACTGATAATTCTCAGACAATTTGTAACTTATCGGTCGTTACTGAAGGTTTTACAGTCAGTAAATTAACAATAAATTGTCTTTTGTGTCTTTTGTCTCGTTGTGTATATTCCAAATAGGATTTTCTTAATTCCCTTGAAACTTTCTTCAGGTTAGTGTAACTATTTTCCATCATTTAATAATGCATTGGCTGTTTTTTGGGGGGCTGTGATGGTACATATGTAGATATCTGAACTATGTTTAAACAGATTTCTTCAGGGAAATGCAGGCTCAGCAAGTTTTACACTGAAAAAAAGAGCTTTTAGTTGCACGAGCTTCATAGAAGTTTTCTCATGGACCGGGGAGGTCAAGGGAGGCAACACAACCATTATGTGACCAGCGTGTGGAAGAATGTGCACAAACTGTAAGAGCAGGTTGGTCCCCCTAATTATCTCCTCACTGACTGCTGAGAGTAACTCTTGCAACTTAATGGCATGTGCATTCTTGAAAGTTAATAACAGACAAGCTCTCACAGATTTGTTCAGCAGCTTGTGGGGTATGTTCACAGATGTGCATGTGCACGGGGAATCCAATTTAATGTATGTGTTCAGCCATGTGGCTCCCCTGACCTAAGACATGTAAGCTGAACACTGAGTTAAAGTAAATGCTTTTACATACCTGTACTGGTAGAGATGATACAGGTGACAACGGGCAGGTGTACTGCCACATGTCTTTATAAGATATGGTATAGTCACCGAAAAATGTCCTTTTGCAAATGGTAGAACAGGATTTTAGAAGATTAAACTGTTCACTGTCCTTCAAGGCCAAAAACGTTGACGCCCTGCTGACTTTTCCATTGTTTTGAGTGAAATCTTTTGCCTGCTGCACCCAACCTCAAAGAGCTCCTCACCGACTTCTAGACTCAATTCAGTAAAGTTTGTGGTGCTGTAGGATTGATTATGCTGCTGAATTATGCTGTTCCAGAGTTCTGATGTTTATGGATCTTGTATTGAGACGACTTACTGGGAAAACTGCTGTTTCTTGTTATTATTCTTGTCAATATCATGCAGCACAAGTGTATTTTTATGTCTTTCCCTCAACCCCTTTGTAATGTGGAGGTGTTCAAAAAGTCCACTTTAGATTTTTATGTAACTCTTGTACTTTAACACCTAAAAGTATGAATAGACCCAGAAATGTTGACGGTTTGCTGCACAGCTTTGCTTTAATTAAGTGTCTGAAAATGCTAAGCACCTTTGGATTTGATCACAGCTCTTCAGTGTCTGATAGGAATAAATCATGTTTAATGCATTCTGTCAGAAAGCCTGTATGTATGATTAAATTTGCAGCAAAGGTCACGGCCGTGTCACATTTTGGACGTTTTAAGAAGTCACTGAATCGCTTTTTTGTGTCAAGAGCAACTTCTGAGTTCACTGATGAGGAAAGTGGGCGTGCAGTCAGGTGAAAACACTTGTTATCCCACTGGGGATAACACTTAAATCCTGAGAATTTAAATCTTCTTCAGAGAAATGCAGCAGTGGTTACTGTTGAGTCTTTACCTTCTGACTGTAGCACAGTATGCATGCATCCACCGTGTGATATTTGTGATTTCACACGAGACTGTGGAAGCTCAAACTCATATCTACATGACATTCGCTATTGTGTGCGGATCGCTACACTGTGAGACTTCTGCTGAGGAGAATTAACCCTGAGGGCGCTCTTAGGTCCTAGCTGACAAAAATACCACTTCTGTGTCAAAGTGCCAAACTTTGCTCTTGAAGACGCTCCAGCAGAGTGAATCATAGTGTGTCGTGTTCACAACTAAATCAGAATGAACACACACACACAACCAGGAAGACGCCATAAGTTCTTTATGATGAAAAACAATGAAGTCAACAATAGTTGGTTAGTTTTACAGTCGTTGAATAGGTGTGCAGCAAGCATTAAACTCATGAAACACTGTGCAGTTTAACACACAAAAAAACAAGAAAGTCTGCATTCGTAAGTGAAGCAAACATGTCCTACTCATGCTCTGATTATTCATAGAAAAACAGGCATCGTCAGCTCTACTTTATGTCTTACAGGCTCTCTGGATATATATATTTAGATATACTTGACATGTTTCCCCAAATCTTACAAAGCCACAAAATAATTATACAAATAATCAAATTACAAATACAAGAATCTAAATCTCAGAACTATGCAGCACAGATTTTGACTTGTTTAGTTGTTTTTTTTATCTTGTGTTGGTGGAAGAGCAACAACAGACTTAACTCACAGACATTTTGAGATAAGTAAACAGAAAATCCCATCACGAAAGAATGGAATAAACACAGAGTCATGAGCCAAGCCAGACCCTGACATTTAGGAGAGAAGGGGAAAGAATATTAGGATGAACCCTGAGATTTAGTAGATTCATCCTCTCTGATCATCTTTCACTTCTCCACAAGTTTAATGAAAGTCTGCACGGCAGTTTTTTGAATTATTGAACAGAGAAGCAGATGTGATTGTTACTTTGCATGTTGACACCAGGGTACTGTTACACTTTAACGTAACTGAACTGCTCTGACAAGTCAAATTATTAGCTGCAGGCGGGACCCATAAATATCTTTAGATCCTCCACAGCCACAAATCTGTAAATATAGCCAAAGATTTTAAACTTCAATGGAGGGAGCCAGAAGATGTGTGTTTATGACACAAACTTGGCTTGATTTTGAAAGAATTTTGAGTCAGACTGGAATGATCTTGTTGACTGTCTCTGGTGTCAAAGCCTATCAGGTAAATCCAGAATATCTCTCACTGTTTACAGCACAGAAGTTATTCTAATGAAGCGTTGCTGAGGGTTTAAGGAATGGATCAACTCCAGATGTTCTCTGATAAACAATTTTTGTTGTCAAAAGAGTGCTTAGAAAAAAGCAATAAAAAAAACTGCTTCTTTGCATTTTTTTTCAATTTCCTTGTGGCAATTATGAGAGTATTTTTAAAAAAAACTATCAACATTTGAACAATTAGTAGTGTAACACACACTATCTTTATAGCTAAGCGGTGTAGAAGGACACAGGTTTATTTCCACATATCTTTGATAGAAATCCAGTTTACCAGGCTGCTGAGAGTTACAATAAAGGGTTAAAACAAGAGCAGGTGAGTTAACCTGAACTTCCTCCTGTTGCCCTTCGATGTATCTAAACAGACGAAATGGCCGGATTCTCAAGTTGCTTAATGTGTGTCTCATCTCCGCAAATAAAACGCCTTTATATATATCCTTCAGGCTAAACTTTTACTCCACAAAAAGAGGAAAATCGGTAGAAAGTGTTTACACAGTGATTGTACATATACAAAGTCCCACATGGAGGAATGTTTGAATGTAATCCCACTTGTTCTTCATGCTTCCAGATTCTTTTTGCATGCTGTCAGCTGGTTCAAGCTTACTGATTGTAAAGATTTTTCCAGTTTCTCCAGTTAACGTAACATACATTTATTATCTTGCCTGCGGTTTGTGATGTTTATCAGAGTGGGTATTTCATAAGAAGGTGGACTATGGGAGGAATAAATGGATCTGATGCATAACTCTAGAGAAAGAAAAATAAAAAATAATCCAAATCATGCAGAAAAACCTTATTGAATAACATTAAAACATCATACTATACGAACTACGGTGTGTTGAGATTAACAAGGGGAATAGAGCAACACATTAACTGTCGTTTCTACCAACATCTACCTTCTGAATTCCCTCATATTAAGCTGTTGTTCAGCCGACTGCAAGAAAAGCTAAATTTAGCCTCTTTCAGCTTATTTCAATAACTGCAGCATCACTTTTTACTGTTGAACTGTACAGATTTAAGGAGTTAACCATCGTTAACAACCGTTATTTGTCGTCATCAAACAGGAGATCCAAGTCCACGAAGCATGTTCATGTGAAACACACTTAATGATCAGTTATCTGCAGGGTGATTTGTGAGTGGCGCAGGCTGCACCTCTCACCTGAGGGCCAGTAATAATTAGCACTCTTCACAATGCAACGTAACAGTGGAAAGCACGCGTCACTGTAATTGAAATACTCTGGCGTTTCCTGGCACGGAATAACGTGTGGCTTCAGCTCTGTTTCATTAACGCAGCTGATTTCAAAGGAGTCAGAGCTGTTGGTGAAAGGAAACTGTGTCGGAGAAGACGCATATATATACAGCACAAGCAGTGACAGTTGAAATCAGTTTACATATATGGATGTTTTACATGTTTCTATACATGTACATACATGTTTTATGGGCCTGGTACTGCCAGTGTGCAGGGACAGTTGGATTTAACAGAGCTAATGAGCCATCATGAGCTGCTTTCAGACATGTACTGCAGCCCTGAAGTTCTCCAGATGAAGTGGTCCCAGTAGAGTGCCTGTGTAGAAATCCCTCCGTTAGCTCTCCTATAGCAGCAAGTAGCCACAAAACAGCAGCTATGAGCTAACAGAGCTATAGTACACATTCGTTCATTCATTTGGCTTAAAGTATTGGTGAAATAAAGACACATAATGCCTCATTTAGATATTTAGAGGCTGTATTTTCTATGCTGTGCTCTTTCCCGTTATATGGATCGCGAGTTATCTAAATATCTTCCGAAGAACGCCGACTTTCGCCAAACTGTTCTCAGTGAGTAGATGAACGTATTTCATGCCAGAAATAATGTCTAGGTTTAAAAATACAGGTGTTCCTCTTTAACAGAAACGGTGCGAACAGGAAAAGATCAAAAGTTCAGCATTCATCATCAGGGCCTGTAGTCTGACAGGAGCCTTGTGATCCTCCTTACATAACAGGACCCTCCCTGACCCCTCCAAATGCACACAAACTCAGAAAATGGTCCTTGAGTCGAGGCCAGCGTTGGAAAGCAGAGCGGCTGAGAAAGCCCCTCGTTACCCCCAGTGATTACGGTGGAGAAAAGACCCCACCCACCACCCTGCTTTGCTCAGATAACAGACTCGTTGTTGGACGCAGGAGTCAAACAAAGGCGACCCTGTCCCTCTCCTCTTGCTCACCCTGCTCTCTGTATCTGTTTTCTCTGTGCTCGGCCAACAGGCATCTCAAACCCAAAGATACCTGAACCCCTCCCTCTGTCACTCCTTCCCTCCATCCCTCCATCCTCAGCTCTCTCCTCCCTGTGCATAATCCCGAGGACAGAGTTGGCTGATTTAGGGGAAACTCTATATGGTGGGAGTAGTCTGATTGGATCAAAGGGATTTTGGTTCGAAATATATTATGGGGCAGAAAGTCATGACTTTTTGTTCGTGGCATCGTCACCATCAAACCCTGAACTGTGGACATTTATGGTGTGAAAAGATTCACCTGCAGCACATAAACCAATTTAAACAGAATAAACACTTGTGTGTCTTTCTTTTTCTTTTATTCTCTGTGTCACTCCATCAGGACGGCATTATCTCAGTGAAGGACATCGACCTGGTGATGTCAGAGGGACTGGGAATGCGTTACGCCTTTATAGGTCCCATGGAAACAATACACCTCAATGCACCTGAAGGTAATGTTTTTCCTGTTTGCTACTTTCTGCTCACAGAGAAAGAAATGTACTATTTATTTATTTATTTATTTGTTTATTTATTTATTTATTGAGTGGCGTGAAAAGAAACTGAAGGAAAGAGATGGCATGCGACAGCAGCCTTGAAACATAAAGGCTTGGTTAAACACTGATTTATTTGTAAGTAGTAGATGGTGCAATTTCAAATGTAAGAGGATAGTAAACACTTTATACAGTTATAAATGTTCAGTTCAAGCCCAGTTAACGACTTTTGTTACATTAGTGTTTGATATCGTAGTAAATCCTTCTACCGCAGCTGTAAAAAGACATAAAATGAGCGCAGGCAGCTTCAGAGTGATAGTGATTAAACGTATTCAGTGAAAAAGCTCACAACATGCGTATACTGTAACGTACTGCGTCGCCCCTGTATGTGTGTGTCACAGTGAGAATGAAACCTCAGGGAGATGGAGAATATCAAAGGGGAGTGTGAAACCCAGAGGCTAACCCTGACTGTGTACACACACACACACACTCTGACTGAACAAAGCCGTCTTTTGATGGGTAGCTGAATGCACTCCCTCACACCAGTAATCCAAAACTCACGCAGCCCTCATCACGGCCTTCAAACCAGGTGCCAACTCTACCTGTAGTTACAGTACTGGACCTTTTTTACTGTTTCTTTTTTCTTCTTGGGAAGGAGTAGTATGACCGTGTTCTCAAAAGATTGCTAATACCGACTCTTGTTCTGATTTCAAGTCCTTAGATCATTTCAATCAGATACTGAAGCACTCAGGCTCTCTGTCTCTCCTTCTCCTCCACCCGAATGCTTTTGGAAACCACGTACCTGCACAGGAACACGATGTCCTTTAAAGGAACAATCCACTAAAAACCCACTCTCTGTAGTTATGAAGGAAGCTTTGCACCAAATGACCTGAGAAACCTTTTGAAACACAGTTATCTGACCATGCAAAAATTGCTGCATAGGACAAAACTGCGGCTAACAGCGTTAGCAACAAGTGTCTTTGTGTGAAGGCGATACTGATCCAAGGTCAGAGAAGAGGTTTCTGTGTAGATTTTGTGACACTTACTTGCAAACTGGACGACCGTTAGAAAATATTGTAACCACTGTTCTTAACAAAGAAGCAATCGACACATGACTTAGGGAATCATTTGCTTTGCTTAGATTCACATTAAACAGAACCAGCACCACACTTGTTTACATGTGCATTCATTTAGATGTTTAACAAGATGGAGCCAATGAGCAAAAGGAGTTAAAAGGTAACACAGCATTAGCATCAACTCGTGCAGAAACCTTGGATAAATAAGGTGGAGTTAACTCTAACCCTTGGGAAGCCAGCCATTTACATAATAAAATAACACATCTCCCTTCCAGATGAGATGCCCAGTAGATGGTAGTTATCACACTGCTGTGTCATGTATACTGAGTCCCACTTGGTCTGATGCAAACATTCAAGTTCAGCTTTAGGACAATTTGACTGAAAGTTGAGTTTTCTTCTCACGTTTTGGGAAACATTTTAGCTGGAAGTAGAAAAGTGAATGAAAAGGATGTTTGAATAAGGAGATAAATGGAGGCCCTCTGCTCTTTTAAAGAGCTGGCGTGAAGCAGCTTTTTGTTTTTCCAGAGGTTTTTTGCTGTGGTTTTGTAACGCTTCAAACATTTGGCCCTCATCTGCTGGGTTTCTTATCACAGGAATGTCAACAGACCACAGCGCTGGCCCTCTTTACGATGCTTTTTGCCCAATCACTGTCATTGTTACCTTGCTTGCGTTGCCTCATAGATCGTTAGCTACAAGGTTCATATTCAAACCTAATTATTTAAGCTATTTATTTCATCCTGCAGCTCTGACGGATGCTTAAGTAAACTTGCTACATAAAGCACTTTAATAACAGCTTACACTTCTTTTCTCTTTGTTCTTGATGTTTCACAAAGTAGAAACAAAAATCTGTCCTAACATTTGGAGAATTATCAAGTGTGATACTCTTCAGTGTTTATGATGCAAGACCGTTAGAATTTAATATCAAAAATGTTTTTTTGTTGTTACATTTGTTGTAATTCAGTTTCAGCGGGGTGAATACAACAGGACTCACAGTGGAGGAAAAGCAGAACCCTCATTTATTAATCTTTAACTGTTTGTTTGAGCAGCACTTAAATCATTAATTAGCTGCCTGTGTCACCAATTAGTCATTGAAGTTTAATAAATGAGGAGTGGCACTGTTTAATCTCTAAAGTTAAACTTAAGTTAAATAGCTTCTGAGGGAGAGCCAGTGAGTTATTTCTGAGGCATTTAACGTTGGACTCTCAGAGCAGAGAAGCTCTCAGATGTCTGCTTTTTATGACTCAAATCGTACATTTTAATTAAAAAAAACACATCTTTAAGCTTGTTCCCTGTAGCATCAACAGATTCAAAACACTGAGACAAGCAAATGTTCAAATGTTAACTGCAGAATGTTGAAAATTACACATTTGTGCTTTAAAATCTTTTCATTGTTGGAAAAAAACCTTCTGCATTTGCCTTACATAATAATAATAATAATAATAGCATAATAAATGGAGTCATAGCTGTTATAGTGTTTGTTTTGTTGCATTTATTTATATAAATAAGCATTAGGAGGACCAAACTGAAACAATACAAACAGAACACAGTGATTTATACATCTCATTAACCAACGTTTAATCACAACAGAACATAGAAAATATGTCAAGCATTTAGCTGTTTCATGAGGAATATTGGCTCATCTTGTTTGCAGCAACACATCTGAAAGAAGTTGGGAAAGGTCCATGTTTCCCACTCTGTAGCATCTCCTCAGGAGACCAGCTGCTGGACCTTCAGGAGAGGAATGCCGTCCCACTCCTGTCTGATAGAGGATTCTAGCTGCTCAGCGGTCCTGGATCTTCTTTGTTGTATTTTAAATGTTTTCAGGTGGTGAAAGGTCTGGACTGCAGGCAGGTCAGACTCTTCTACTACAAAGCCATGCTGTTGGAATGGATGCAGGATGTGGTTTAACTTTGTCTTGCTGAAATATGCAAGGCCTTCCCTGATGACATCATCTCGACTGGTGCATAATGTACCTGAATATACCTTTCAGTATTGATGGAGCCTTTAGGTGCAGAGGATCCGTTTATCATGTTCAGATGTGGCTTCTTCTTTGCACGATAGAGCTTTAACCTGCATTTTTATGGATGTGTGAACACACAATGATTTCTGGGAGTGTTCCTGAGTGATTTTGACGTATTTTGATCGTTGAAGACGCTTCGTTCTGTACTAAATTTTGTACTTTTAACACCTCACATCATGTGCTTGTAACGCTCCACCTGCAGTTATCAAACTGGGATATTCTGCCCTGAACACCATGACACGGTTCAGCTGCACAGTGGCAGGATTTTACATCTCATTTTTTAGTTCTGTTCATTGTGTAATATCTCTGCTGTCCCCACTTACAGGTTTGGAGGACTATATGAAGCGATATGGGGAAGGCTTAATGAGGGTCCTGACTTCCTTTGGGCCTGTGCCCGACTTCTGCAGCGAGGCCAAGGGCATCAATAAGGTATCTTGAGTGACGTTTCCCAAAAGCCAGCATGTTACGGTATTTGTTTATCTACTCGGGTCAAAATCAAGTGTTTAGTTATAAATTTGCCCAGATTTAAAGCCCTTTAAAACCAGTCAAGCGTGTCTTCAGTTCTGCTTGATAGAAAATCAAGTGTTCCTCCTCACTTTTGCACCATACAGCTCTGTTGGCATTACGCTGTCACATGCTTTCACAGGCTGTTAAAATGTTAGTCACAGAAGGTCACAATGTGAGGACACCCTGAGCTACAGCAATAAATAGTTTCAGCTGAACTCGTCTGGAGGACATTAGCAGTTGATCCTGTTTTCTGGTGCTTTTGACCTTGGTTTCAAACCATCAGTTCTGTAAGCCAGTAGTATTTGTAGAGAAATTCATATTACTGTGATATTAATTCATCTCAGGAGGCACCAAACACAAGAACAAACAAAATCCCACTATATTATCTCTGATCTTTTTAGTTTATAGACTTTACACCCTGGGGGTCTCTGCAGTAGACTCCCCATTGAAAGGCACTATTTCCTAACAAACAAACAAAGAAAAGGTAACACAACACACTTAAAAGTCCTATGACAATATTCTAAGTGCTATATCAGACTATGATGGTGATAACACACCTACTGAACTTTCAACTTCTGCAGGCTCATCAGCTATTATGTAATCAGAGGTGAGAATGATGACCATTGAAGCTCTTAATGGGGGCATTGTTTTCTTCTCCACTTCCATCGTTATAGAGTAGTTGGCGGTAATCTTCATGTAGCAGCGACCATACTGGTCTTAAGGCCTCAGTTTCACTTCATACATGTGCAAATCGACTAATGTCGATGGGAATTTCCATTTCGTTCCATATGTGTGTGAAACTCATTGTTCTTTTTTTTCTTCCTTTAGCCACAGATTAGCATCAAGTACATGGAAAAACTCTGATATCTGACATGGATTTCAGAGAACTCACAATTATTCAGAGGCTACAAACTACGTTGATAGTTAAAATGAATCTTAGTTCGTTAAAGCATTTTAAGTCAAAGCTAGTGAAAGTGGAAAAGTATATAGGTTCACACTTTGTTTGAAAACACACCTGGTTTTGTCGCCACAGTGCTCCATGTACATGTTTCATAAAAACTGGATGGAAAAAGAGAAAAAAGAGGTCTCTTTTGTAATGCTTCAGTCAAGCATGCATCCTTCTGTAAAAATGCCTTCAGTTACATCAAACACTGCAGGCCGTGGTCCATAGATTACAGACAAAAGACAAAGCAGTGAAGAAACGAGGTTGGACTCCCAACCTGTCCCCATTTTTTTATCTTTCAGTGACTAAACTGGCCTCATATGCCTAATTTGTCTCACAGAACCATCTGGGAGGCCATCCATAGATACTGTTTGGAGAAAAAAACACATAGCAGGTGATTGGATGAAGCGTCTTCTTATTAAAGCTTAAAACAAACTAATCAGATCAACCACCACTAGTTTATTTACCTGAGTTTTGTGCATCGACCACAAACTGACAGCTTAAAACCAGGCAAGAGATTTGCAAGGTACTGACTACATATGAGTAGTTTTAATTTAATTTGGTGGAAGTTTTTCACAGCTCAATCTGGTGTTGTCATGGAAATAGGGATGGTCTCAGTCGTTAAGGTACTACCTGATGAAAAGGAGTGTTTGTTCTGTTTAATTTAGACAGAAACCCAGTGTCCCAGTGAAAAGTATCAAAGAATCAGTATCACTCACTGGAGAATGACTAATCTGTGATACGCTGACATGCAGCAAAGTCTTATCAGGACTGCGTGTGAGTGAGAATTCAACTGCCAGCCCGATGAAAGTCACCTCCTGTGGCTTTAAATTCCCTGTGAAACTAAATCTGATGTCTAAATGTTTGTATGAGATCACTCCAGCGCTAGATGTTTTTCATTTCCTTTAAAACAACTGAAAAGTATTCACGGCTCATCCTGCACTTGGGTCCATTTTGCATCAAACAAAGTGCTCTTTTTGAGTTTGTGGTGTCTAATTAGGCCACTAGAGCTGACCAATCAGAGCTGACCGCAGTTTTTAGGGTGGTGGGGAGGTGTAGCCTCCTTAACTTCCATTTTTAGAGGAATTCTGTAAAAATGCAGAGACAGAAACTGTTTTGGTATCTTTTTTGGTGCTTCCAAATGTAAACTTATAGTGAAAACTTGTTCTGTTAGTTTTGTTGCAAAGGACTCGTAAACATGCAACATAACTAATGGTGTAGTATCATATGATTGGATGTTGAGGATTGTGAAGCACGCCACAGTCAGCTTCTTCTTTTATGAACGATAAGACAATAAGTTTCACCAAGAGAGTGCAGCACCCTATCCTCCGAATGCAACTCACCCCTCACGCCTGCCCTGCCGTCCACAGGAGATGTGCGAGCTGATTCCCGGTGACCAGCAGCATCTGTCCGCCAGGAAGGAGAGGAGGGACCAGCTCCTCATGCATCTGGCCAAGCTGAAGAAGGACCACTGAGGTCATCACCCAGAATCAGGAATCCTGCGAACTGTGACTGCTGACTGAGATCAGGAATCTTTAAACATTTCATCCCAACAGTGTCACTGCCAACTTACGATGTTGATTATTCTGCACAAGGTTTAGAAACCATTTCTGAACACTGATGCAGTTAGAAGTTAAACAATCAGTAAGAATTTAAGCATTAATGATATCTTGTTTTCACAGTCGTGAATAATTGTGCTCTCAGTGTCATTTATGAACAGTTCTACCATCATTTTAAATGTTCTGTTGATAAGTACAACACTATATGAACGACAAATCTACAGCAGTATATTTTTATAAAATGTTCATCTTCACATTTACTGTAATAAATTCAAATGAAAATGTTTTGATCAATAAAAATCCATTAAAATCAGTTAAATTATTAATTTTTATTCTTGTTTCCAAACGGTTTGTTATGATTCTCGTCACGAAGAATAAAGTTTCATTGAACACTTTAGGATCGAGTGCATTACAAATGAGGAATGTAAGTTATATGAGACGCTTCTAGAGCAGGAAACAAGGACTGAAAACATGTCACGAGTTCTGAGTGTTCAGAAGTTCAGTTCCTGCTCTGCTTGTGTGGAAGATTTCATTTCATGGGGTTGTTTCACTGGAGCGAGCGACATGTGATCCCACAGTCTGCAGTAAGTGATAAATCATGCCATTACATACCCAGGTTATGTTCTGGGTATGTAAAAATGTACTGGAGCAAACAGATGAAAATGTATTTTATATGTGAAGGAGGAAGCAGAAATTACAGATGGGCAAACGTTTGCTAAGTCACCAAATATTCATGTGATGGATTCTCTTGAATTAACCTTTTAAGTTTAATGGAAACTAAAAGTCCTGCATCTCCACTCATGACACCTTATTCAGCAGAGATATCCATTATTTCTACGAGTTATAGAACTAAGTCAATGCTAGATAAAACCACGATGAGAAACCTCCAGTGAAGATACATTTTTGACCTACTGGTTCATGTTCATCTGTTCAAATGAATTAATAAAAATTATTATTAAGTTCAGGGCATCTTTAGATTATTCATTCAGACGGAAATTATGTCTTGTTTATCTAATTAATCTACTGTCAGGTGACAGATGACTGACTGGTATTTTATTAGTAATATTACATCTGATACCACACGTGAAAAGTATTTGCACTAACTTTAAGACTTTCCAAAGTCCTATTAAACTTTTCTGATTTTTCTTCTTTACAATTTGAATTCAGGAAAACCCATAACATGAAACAAGAGGACAGGACGAGTTGATTAAAATGTAGCAGTGCGCACTGAAGTTTCTGCTTTAGGCTAAAATGTTGTATGTGAAAAGTCTTTAATTCAATGGAAATCGTCAGATTTATTAAGATTAAATTATTTTTAATTAAAATGCGACTTTAGAGGACAGAAATGCGTGAATGTTTAGTAATTCAAACTAATATTCACTGTGTTTAGTAGCTACTGTGGCTCCCAGTTGCAGCTCGGAGACTGTTTTTTAAACGTTGGTCACCCAGTCATGAAACTCCAGCAGCTCTTGGCGGTTCTTGTCAGTATCGTGTCTTCCGCGCCTCCCGGCTCGCTCCCGGCTGGCCCCACCCTGAAGCTGGCCCCTCCCTCCGTGTCTGCAGAGGTAATGATGGAAAACCTCCGAGGACTCAGGTGCGTCTCACACTCTGCTGCGCAAAGACGAGACAGACTTCCTCCCCCCAAAAAACATCCTAAACCTGATTCTGCTGCGACGCACAGACAACAAAAGGAACAACTGTCTACATGGAAACTTATTAAGTTTTCTTTGTTCGGGATAAACTCCGCAAAAACAGGTGAGTTTTGTAATTAATTTATTTCACATTCTGATACTATTACACTTATTACACATTTTACATAATGCAGATATTACAACAGGCAAACATCTCTTATAACACTGACGGTCATCATTATGGCTTAGGCCTTTGGTTTAACGTGTAATCATTGTTTAGCATGATTTGAATCAGTCATAAATATTGTCAAAACATTTCCATCTCTTCGAAAAATCCCGTAAAAGCATCTTTCAAGCACTTTGTTTCAAGACATATCTTCCTGAGCAAATTAATCCTGATATATACCGTTCATAAAGTGGTAAAGTGGAAGAAAATCAAGTGATCATCATGGAAAAGCTATTTATAGGCCAGTGTTTTGTGGGGAAATATAGAGGAAAACATTTTTAAATCTCTCTTTAGTGGCACAGTTATAACAATACTCCTCATAGCAGCATGCTCAGTTAATTGAAGGTGCCTTGCACCTCAGATTAAGATCAAACTTTGTCATCTGGATGCTTAAATATAAATAGTTTGTAAAAGGCGAAGCTTCTGCTTAGTTTTTTGCCTTTTGTTTAGACTTTGCGGTGCACCATAGAGCTGGAGTGGAAGACTTGATTTAAGACATTCTCACGTCATGTAGGTGTTAAAAATAGTGTTGTCTGCACCTTGTTTAGCGATATTCGAACGCCTGAAGTTTTCTAGAAAAGAGTCATTAGTGATGACTGAGCACTTTTTGGGGTTTTTCACGCTGATAACTTTCTGCTGAATCCTACAGGTTGTTTGAGACTCCAGTGTCCTCTTCGTCACGATGAGTTGGGGGGCGCTCTATGCCCAGCTGGGTGGTGTCAACAAACACTCCACCAGTCTCGGGAAGATCTGGCTCTCCGTTCTTTTCATCTTCCGCATCACCATACTAGTTCTGGCTGCTGAGAGCGTCTGGGGGGACGAGCAGTCAGACTTCACATGCAACACGCAGCAGCCTGGCTGCAAAAATGTCTGCTACGACCACTTCTTTCCTGTGTCACACATCCGCTTGTGGTGCCTGCAGCTCATCTTTGTCTCCACACCAGCCCTGCTGGTAGCCATGCACGTCGCCTACAGAAAACGTGGGGATAAGAGGACCATGCTGGCCTCCAATGGAACTGAAAAGATGACGGATACGGACCTAGAGACACTGAAGAGGAGGCGCCTGCCCATCACAGGTCCGCTGTGGTGGACCTACACCTGCAGCCTGTTCTTCCGGCTCATCTTTGAGGGCGGGTTCATGTATGCACTATACTTTGTCTATGATGGCTTCCAGATGCCCCGGCTTGTGAAGTGTGAGCAGTGGCCTTGCCCCAACAAAGTGGACTGCTTCATCTCCAGGCCAACGGAGAAGACCGTCTTCACCATCTTCATGGTGTCCTCGTCAGCCATCTGCATGGTGCTGAATGTGGCCGAGCTGTGCTACCTCATCGTCAAGGCGCTCCTGAGGTGCTCAAACAGGTCAAACAAGAGAAAACACCCATACACGGAAACTGTGACGCGGGACAACAAGAGGAATGAGATGCTTCTGTCGTCCTCCACAGATTCATCCAGCAACAAGACCATGTGCTGAAGAGCAAAGAGAGGGATGAACTGCGCTCCATCCTCATAGTCTGTGTCTACAGTTGGGCTTTTAATGTGAGCACCCACCAGAAATTTCTCCTGGGATACAGAGTCAGAGTCTGTAGTTCAGCGGCAGTTTGCATAGATGCCTGAAAGTAGTTGACTGTGATGGTTTTCTCACCCATGACCTTAAATTAGACACTTGAGGCAGTCTAGTGTTGTTCACAGCTGTTTATTCTCTAGTATGGTTGAAGTCTGCTGACACTGAATTACATCCCAGTTTGCTCACTAATATTTTATCAGTTTGAGCAGTGCACCCAATAACAATTTGCCTGCAGTTTCTTCACAGTTAAAACTTAAAAGTGCAAATAATGATGACATCAATTACACGTTCTACAGGTTGAAAAGAGAGGGTGCGCATTGCCCTCTGCAGATTACGTTCTCCTTAAAAAGACTTTGCTTAGAGTTCATTCATCAAAGAATCCTGAGCAGAACCAGCTCAAGGATCAAAGCTAATTTTGTGGTAGAAAATACCCACGAAGGCACATTTGGTTCTAATCTGGACCACTTTTTGGCACATAAATCAGCTTGCAAACACATTTTGACCAAAAATTCTGCATATAAAATTTACTTTTAGAACCTTTTTGTCATCTTAGAACAAAAAAGAACCAGATTATGAATAGATGCATGTTGTCAAAGTTGTAATACACTGCTCACAATTTAAGTTGTTTAAACACGAGGGGCGCTGATCTGGAGAAGATTGAGCATACACTGCCATCTAGTGGTGAAAGTGGAACCTCTGCGAGCTTGAACAGCGTCCTCACTGCCTGTTTGAAGTGTCTCCTTCACTGTTTAGACGAACAAATTGAGCCATGAAAAATGAAGGGGAGAAAGAATATGTGTAGTGTCTAGTTTACAAGGGCTGACCTTAGATTTTAAATGAACATTTTATGTTAAATCAATGTATGAGCAAAGCAGATGAGTTTTATGATCCTGCTGTGAGAGCTTTTAGACTTTTGTGTGTTCAGACTTAAGTAAGACTTTGTATTCAGTGTGATGCAAATAGTTTCTATCACACCAAAGTGGCTTCACAGATTTGATATCTTTTCACTTTAATCAAACCTGAATGTCTTTTATGTAAAAAGTAATAGCACATACAATAAATTAGACTTGTGTGGAAAACACTGAGAATGCGTTCTGTATTTTCACACATGCATGACATTTGTTAAATTATGTGGAAAATACATGTTTGTACGGTACAAGATGTTTGTATTCTTTTGACACCGAGTGCTAGAAGCCTGCTCCAGAGCTCATACTGCAAAATGTGTGATTTTTTCATGAGAAACTGGTGGTTTAAGTAAAGATGGATAGGCCCAACAGCAGAGTAATATTTATCCACAAATACCTGTGGGTGTGCTGAATTTCATCCCAAAGTTGTGAAGATGCCTAATCTGTCATGCATGTAGTGATGTGCAGATATGAGTCAGTGAGTATTTCTTGAACAATTGTAATGTTTGTGTTGCTTGACAACAATGTTGTTTCCATCTGAGATGTTTTTTTAAGTTGAAACGTTTAGAAATTACCCCTGAAAGTTGTTAATAACCGAAAACTAAACTTTTCTTTCGTCACCATCATGTTATTCCCGTTCTTTGACACTGTAGTTGTCTTGTTCGTCACAGTGCTGCTCCTGTGCTATTTAGATTTGCGTTATTGTTCTTGTGGTGTGTGCTGACCCCAGCTGGCTGTATCAGCTTTCAGCGTCTGCCTTATTTTAGTCGCCACACTGATCACTGCTCAGCCTCTTGATGTGGCCGATCTCAAAGTGAAAATGTCTTTGTCCTCCGACCATCCAGGAATAGCAGAGCTGGATTAGCCACATCTCTGCAGTTTAAAAAGAAACCTTGTGTAATTTTGTGATGACATAGCAACTCCAAAGGGATGCGCCTTCAATTAAGTGTGTGAATTCTGACATTAGAAAAAGAAAAGCCGGATGAGTCGAACTGTTTATTTATGTTACATAACAGCTGATGCAGTTGTGTGGAGCTTCTCAGATGAAGAGGAAAGTTTTGACCAAAGATTAAATAAAAATCTCACATGATTTACGGAAGGAAATGTTTTCTATATCCGCTCTGTACTGACCTTTGACCTTCTGCTGGGGGCACTGTAATGGACATAAAATCCTGATAACGCCAGTCTCAAGATGTTCTAGTTTCTCAGCATTTCCCACCCCATTTTCACCAGTCTAATGCTATTACTTTTAACAACATACTAATGGACAAACATGTTTCTAGGCACAAAATGAATAAATGAAATGCTTGTGATTGTATTTTGCACCCAAGATGTTTTTATTACACTGGCACTTTGATCCTTCAAATTGTTTTTTTCTTTGAGACATTTTTCATAAATCAGTAAAAACAGATCTGTGTGGTTCTTTTTTGTGTTCAACGTCAGTGCATCAAATTGATTTAGATAGCAGCTACAGAATGTATGGAAAATGTGTGGGTGTTTTCTATTTTATATTGTCTGCCTGGGGCCTAAAATCTAATTTGTATCCTCACAGTTTGCTATTTTCTTATCAGATGTCAAGTTGTTAGAAATTAGGACTATAAACGATGTAATGTTTTACTTGGACAGAATGTCTGCGGTCAAACTTTAGTTTATGGTGACATAATGATCATTTAATTGTGCTTTTGTCTGAAAATATCATAGTTATAACTAGATTAAGAGTCAGGGATAAACTCTGGGGGATGTTTTCAGTGTTTTCACATTAGAGAAGTTCAGGGTCGGACAATTTCGGCAACTTTTGCGCACAATCTGGGACCCATTTTTTGGGGAGGTTGGCAGGGGCGTGGTGTGACTTCGGACAGGCTGATGACTCTGTGGATTCACTCATGCATGGTCACACAATGTGACAGTCCAGACATGGCTGGAAACGGGAGGCAGCTCCGTTCATCCGAGCCCCATCTTCGACTCCAAACCGCCTCCAAAAACTAACAACAAAGAAAGGAGAACTTTTCCTCGCGCAAGGCCCGGGACAGACCGCGCGCCTGGAGAAGTTTGTGCATGAATGTGTTTGTGAGGCAGCGCTGAAAAAAAGAGGAGTTTGTTGAGCTGAGAAAAGTGACAGGCTGGGTTCAGGGAAACTGAGGGAGGGTCGTCGCAGCCGCGGGAGGTCTACACGCTTTTCAACGCACTCCAACGATGGCACCAATGACGGCTGATGGATTTGCTTTTCGTGCTTAAGTATGACATCTCCGCTTGAAAGGTATGACGGATAAACACAGCAGTGATTGCCTATTTCCCAGCACTTAAGCGGGAGTGAAGTTAATGAAGAACGCTGTGTTATCAGGTAATTAAATGCTGCTTCAGTTTTATTGAACAAGAGTGAGACAAAAGCTGACAAAGCTTGTGGCGCTTAAAAGGAGTCTGAGGACTCTGGCACACTCTGCATTGTGCGTCTGGCACGTATGGCTTTGTAGTTGAAACTGACTTAAATGCCACGAATGCCAATGAAACTCGGAAAAGCTTATGCAGTTTTAAAGGTTTGCCTCTAATAAGTCACCACGAGGTCAAAAGAAAAAAAAAACTTTCTGACTGTCTGGGTGTAACTGCCGGAGTATCCACGCAGTAACACTGCTGTGCCAGTATTTATAGCAGGTAAATGCAAAGTGTGTTTAGAAAACCAAACACAATATGTTATTATACTGGAAATGTTTAAACATGTGCAGAACTTCTTATGTGCAAAAGATGTTGACGAATGAGTGATGCTTCTTTCCTCTTCCAGGTGTCATACATTTTGGGAACCCTAGTCGATGGATTTATTACCTCTATTACAAGAATATTTTAGTAAGTTTACTCTCTGATCTTTGTGTTAGTGTCCATTATGTCTGTTCATTCCACCTTCCTTGACCCAACACAGGTCTGTCACATAAAAGGGAAGATTTCTGTTTAACTTAAATTTTAGTATCAAATTTTTAAGTTCCTCACATCAGAGACTCGTGTAGTGGTGCATGTAATTTAATAATATAGTAATATTAATCAAGCAAAATTGCTAAATGACCTTCATGTTTCTTAGTTTAATATATTTGTCTTGGAAGCTATTCGGAGTTCTATGTCTGTGTCAAAACACCAGTTTGGGCCTCGGGGGATTGTATTAGCTCCTCTTTATCAAATAAAAACTAATCAAATCAATTAATGACCATTAAAGCTTCTACGTGAGCCAGTTGGAACCTAAAATGACGCTCACAGACTTTTTTAAGACTTAACTTTTGGTAATCTCATATAATGCCATAAACTGTCACACATATGTGAGATTATCCCGATTCATAATTACAGTAGGCTGTTCTTTTTTGTTTCATTCCTGTAGCTTTAGTTTTACAGCTGACAGAGTAACAGAGGAAGGGAGGGAGGGTAGCGTATATGCGTGCGCGTCAGTATTTGTGTGCGTGTGCATGTGCCACACCAGAGCCCCATCTCTGCTAAATGCTGTTTTCGAACATAATAATGTTGATCTCAGCACATGCCTGCTGGGCAGTGGAGCGAGCAGGTGAGAGACAGCGACAGGCCTGACACAGACACAGAGAGAAAAGCAGTGAACCAGGGTTCAATCACACAGGTGGCCTGTACAGTACACCAGCTGCTAAAAAAGCATCTGTATACCAAGCAAAAGCTGCAGTTTGTTATTGATGTCCGACGTCTGTGTGGCAGATTTCTATACTGTGTTCTAAGAGTTTAATGAAAACGATAAATATGTCGGACTGTAGTCGACACCTGTACTCTCAGTCATGTCTTTGTGTGCTCTTGTGTGTTTGTATGTGTGGAGTGTCTAAGCCGGGGGTAAAGCCTTAAACCCTTTTCATTGACTGACATTTTCAACAAATTCCTAAATGTTCTTAAACTCTCTCTGACACGATTTCTCTGTTTTCTCTGTTTTTGCTGCATTCCTTCTTTCTTTGTGCACTCTAGCCTGTACTTTCTCCATAGGCTAGAAATCTTGAAGCATGGGCGACTGGAGCTTTCTGGGGCGGCTGCTGGAGAACGCTCAGGAGCACTCGACGGTCATCGGCAAGGTCTGGCTGACTGTCCTCTTCATCTTCAGGATCCTGGTGCTGGGGGCCGCGGCTGAAGAGGTCTGGGGCGACGAGCAGTCTGACTTCACCTGTAACACCCAGCAGCCTGGTTGCGAGAACGTCTGCTACGATGAGGCCTTCCCCATCTCGCACATCCGCTTCTGGGTGCTTCAGATTATCTTCGTGTCCACACCAACTCTCATCTACCTGGGCCACGTGCTACATATCGTCCGCATGGAGGAGAAGCGGAAAGAGAAGGAGGAGGAGATGCGCAAAGCAAACAAGTTTCAAGAGGAGAAAGAACTCCTTTATAGAAACGGTGGTGATGCTGGAGGAGGCGGCAAGAAGGAGAAGCCACCAATCAGGGATGAACACGGCAAAATCCGTATCAGAGGCGCATTGCTGCGCACCTATGTGTTCAATATTATTTTCAAGACCCTGTTTGAAGTGGGTTTCATTTTGGGCCAGTATTTCCTTTATGGCTTTCGGCTGAGGCCCCTGTACAAGTGTGCACGTTGGCCCTGCCCCAACACCGTGGACTGCTTCATATCAAGGCCCACTGAAAAGACCATTTTTATTATATTTATGCTTGTGGTGGCTTGCGTGTCCCTTTTGCTGAATTTGTTAGAGATCTATCACCTTGGATGGAAGAAAGTTAAACAGGGCATGACAAATGAGTTTGCCCCAGATCGTGTGTCGCTGCGCCATGTTGACATAGCAGAGCCTGAGCGCTTGGCCTCAGCCTCCAGAACTGCCCCCTCCAGCCTCAACTACCCTCCCAACTACACAGATGTGACGGCGGGCGGTGGGGCTTTCCTGCCGCCCATGGGGCCAGCAGCAGTGGCCTCAGGTGCGGAGTTTAAGATGGACGACCTTCAGCAGGAGGATTCCCTTCGCCAGTCCTCCCCTTCTTCCCACTACTACATCAGCAACAACAACAACCACAGGCTGGCTACTCAGCAGAACTGGGCCAATCTGGCCACCGAGCAGCAGACTCGGGAGATGAAGGCCTCCTCACCTTTCCCATCTTCCCCATCTTCCTCATCTTCTGCCAGCAACGAGCACCAGCAGCAGCAGCAGCAGCAGCAGCAGCAGCAGCAGCAGCAGCCCGTTGATGCTGCTGTGCTCAGCAGCACCAACACAGCCGTTAATGCTGCCTCGAGCCGCAGCAGCCCCGGCCCTGCCTCCAACGCAGACAGCTGGGGTGGGGGGAAGAGCGTGCAGGGGGAAGGCCATATCATCACTACAGTGGAGATGCACGAGCCCCCTGTGACGGTCAGCACAGACCCTCGGCGGCTCAGTCGGGCCAGCAAAAGCAGCAGCATCAGGGCCAGGCCGAGCGACCTGGCGGTCTAAACCTCTTTGGTCCATTCATGTCCCTAAACCCTCTTTAACTAACACCCTGGTTCCCCCAACCCCACCCCAAATACTGATTCTCAGATACAGATAAATCACACATTTACATAAAGCAAAGAAAAAAAAAACGACAAAAAAATGACAAAACAAACAAAAAAAAAAACCTAAACAAAAAAAGAAGAGAAGGCAAAGCGAGAAGAGACGGGAACGCCAAATAGCATAAAATGTTTAGGCACATGTGAAGTGACTTCATCAGCTGCAGTCAGTGACTTAGTGCAATCGGTGAGTTGCAGAGTACTAGAGGCAAAGTTTTTCATTTTATTTTTATTGATGGTGGTCTTTATTAATGCAAACGAAATGTGATCACGCAGTTCTACAAAGTCAGAAGGCCCCGCTGAAAGCAGTGGATGGAGTGTAAGACTTTGTGATGAACTCTCACATCAAAATGAGGACACATCCCGCCAGCACGTTTGCTTTGTTGGGGAGAGTTTCATGGTGTTTCTCTACTTTTCTTCCTCTTTGTTGAGCCTTAAGGACCTAACATATCAAATGAAGGTGATCGTGTGTCAAAACGGTGACTGAATATTTTTCTTTTTTTTCTGCGGGAAGCACAGGGAGCTGGCATTGTTGCGCAGATCAGTTGTTCAACTTGTTGCCAAACATATTCTGCGTATTCATCTGGTTTCACAGTCGGATCGGCAGCACAGATATGTCCTGTGTGTTGTGCTACATGTCAACATCGTGTTTCAACGAAAGCCCTCGAGGGCATTTTGCTGTAGCTCTCCTTGAATGAACACCGGATGTATCAAACATGAATCATCCAGGATCTCATTTTATTAACACACTGTTATTTTCCCTGTGGTTGTGCATGCCAGCATGTGTACCTCTACAACTCACCGATTCACAGACCGATTCCCAACGTTTTCCCCATATTCCATGACGGCATTTCCCGCAAAAATAGGGAATATTGTAACTGAAACTGAATGAATAGAAAAGGACTGATGTGATGTTTCAAAACCGTCAGGATAAAAACAATCGTAGGTGCATTGTTGATGGAATATGGGACAAAACTGCTGATAGAAGTCATCCCTGTGGGGCCCAGAATGCACCTGGGTCTCTTTGAACGCTACATGGTCAGTAACAGACATCAAATGAGAAAAAGTTTCCCTTACGCCTGCCTCTGTCCGCGTAGCTTTCAGTCAGCATATATGAAAAGAGAAACGCGCTCCACTAATTGCACAGATATTGCCTTCAAAGAATTTTGAAAACATTATGCAAATACTTGGCAGCAACTATTTTAAGAATAACAATATTCTTCTTCCAAAACTCTTTCGTTAGACTTGAAACTGCTATTTTTCGTGGAATTTATTGCAGATATTTTCGATCTTGAAGCCACGACCCCCCCCTTCTTTAACTTTGGGAGTTAAATTATTTTCACTCTCACACATTTCATGTGTGTTTTCATCTGAAAAAGCGCTATTTTTTTAAAACTCAATTGAATTTTACTCTTAAATTGCACACTTGTGGTAGTCGGTTTGTGATTGCGAAACAGCTACGATTAAAAAAAACCAAAACGACTGGCCGTGGTGCTGTCAGTATCAACTGCTTCTACTTTGTCGTGTTCATCTGGATACTTAGAGGCCTTTTAGATACCCCAAATTTTAACTGAACTCATCAGCAGCCACAGTCTTCTGTCTGTGTTGTGTCGCTGTCCCGTTTGATCATTCACAACCCAGGCACTTTCAAAACGCTTTCTGACTTTAGGTCAACCTTAATTTATTGTACTATCCTGTAAGTCCAACACTGGGGCCGAGTTAAGTACACAGGAACCTTGTGTGAAGACCCAACAATCTGCATCGGACATATTGCATTTTCTGAGCATAGCAACACAAAAAAGCACTAATATGTCTGTGCACTGTATTTTACAAGAATACTTTCCCTGCAGTTACTGTGAAGGTTAAAAGACTGGAGTAAGAGCGTGTAAAATGATGTTATTTTCCACTTTTCAGGGGAATTGGAGAGGTTAAAAAACGATAGTATTGTGTTGTGTAAAAGCACCTGTACCCATATTAGTATAAAGATTCATACTGTATCTTGCTGCCGTTGCTTAAATGACTTTCAGTGCAAACAAAAGACACAAATGGGAGACAATATAACGATAGAACAGAACGCTATAAGTAGTTACTTCATGCTTCTTGGTGAAAATGACAAAAATATATTTTTATTGTTGATTCCTAAAGTTTACATTTTGGCAGGTGGTGAAAATTTGCACATGTAGGAGAGAAAGCTGTTGTTCTTCAATGATAATATTAGTCGTAGCAGAGGGAGAAACATAAGACAAAGAATGTGACGCCAAACTGCCAGTCTCAATGATCCTCAAAGGAGAGAAAAAACCAAATGTCTTAAGAAACCGAAACAGTATTGCTCTTCACAGGAAAGACGGTATTAAAAACAATCTTATTTATCTCAATCTCAGATGATGAAGTGTTTGAAACTTTAAAAAAAAAAGCAAAAAGACAGTTGGGGTATACTCTTGTTTGCTTACTCAGTATGTTCTCACAGACCCATCGGGACTCTGGTTGGACGTCCTATCAGACAGCTCCACAGTTGAGAGAATGTTAGCTGGGTAGCTGGCCCTTCCCTAACCCTGCAGCCCTGACAGGATGTTGTGTTCAAAGCCCACCTCCTCCGAGCTCTCTCCTCTTATGTTTCATGCAGAGCATGATTTCTCTGGCTCGTCGGGGAGTAGGAACCATCTCACAAAGCTCACAACAGCAGCCTGTTTTCAATGCTGTCTTAAACAAGAGAAGTGCCTTGTGTATGAATGATTATTTTGTAAGAACAAGTTGATGTAAATGTTAATTTACCTCAAATGTTTACAAAACTGTTACTAAATAAATTTTTGTACCATACTTACATGCTGTTCTTGCTTTCACTCTTGTTTTGTGCGATAAATTATATTAATAAATGGCACAAACATCAACACAGAGCTATGGTCTAGTACAAATAATAACAGAGATTAGTGTTAAAAGACCTTTAAGATCTTACATGCCTCAAAACAGCAATATTTCTGGTTTGAACCTCTCTGTGTGTAGTTTTAACTCTCTGCTGCTGCTGTGTTTGGCTCCAGCCCGCCACAATGGATGGATTTAACTCGGATCTGCCCGTTATGACCCAAAAAACAGTTGTTACCGTCACTTTCCGACTCAAATAGCAGGGCGTGACTTTTAGTTTAACACCATTAGCCTTCACCATGCCATAGTATAGGCCTGCTGCTCATTAAGTAACGTTAAACCAAGGCCAGTGGAATCTCTTTATTTCCCCAAATAAAATTAAAAAATTTGACTTTAGCTTGTTTTTCACTCGCTGACCAAAGATTCTCTGTCAGTAGCAGATAAATTTCCAAGATCTTCCTGCATCGTTTATTTTCTAGCTCTGGATAAGAGACAAAGCAGACCCATGATAGGCAATAAGTTTATTGGTTACTTTTAAGAAAGAATACATAGAATCCTGCAGGATTCAGGGTTGAAAACTGCAAACTAAAGATAACTTTACAGAGCCCCGAAAACACACGTGAAAAAGTAAAAAGTCAGGGTAACATATTTACCCTCCGAGCTTCAAACGTCAGGAGCAACATAGTCCTCTAAATTCTGTGAAACTGTAATGAAAAACAACTTGGCAGACAAATCTTATCAGGCTTTTTTTCTTTTTCTTTATGTTTGGACACTTGTCGTCTCACAGCATTTTGTGAATGAGTTTTAACAGACAAACTAGTCCTTTCTAGGTTAGTAAGGAGGGAGGTTTACGTCAAAAGAGCTTTACACGTCTGACAGTCACAACACTTTATTTTGTAGGAACTTCCCTTTTATTGTGTTGAATTTTGAATTGTGTTGAATCAGTTAATGCACACAGACAACTTGAAAAGGTTTAGGCACTAAAAATGTTATTTTTTGTTACTTTAAAGGTTCAGCAGAGTGTAAATTCAGTGGATGTAATGATTTCTACCCGATTATGTTGCAACGAGCCAAATATTCCCCATGTACATTAGCTTTGAGAGGTGTTTGGAAAAAGCTGCTATAAGCTGTTATAGGAACATGGCAGAGGGGTGAGGAGGGTGACCAGCGAATGTTTCGATATAAAATTCTCCTTCTATGTTCCTTGAAAATTGCTTTTTTATTTAATTGCACACATAAAGCGACCTGATTGGTGCCTTAGGTAAACAATTCAGCTTCATTTGTGCAGGCAGACACAAAAATAAAAGTCGTCTCAGGGCATTTTATGCAACCTTTAGGAAATAACTGATTTCTAGCTTTAATAGATAATAAAAGAAAGCAGAAAAAGATTTTAAAAGTATTTGGCAGGAGGTCTTTGGTGTCTATGAGATTGTCAAATTAAAGTCTTCTATTTAACCCCAATAATCAAAATGTCCCTTAGCTTGAAAGTCACCGTTTTGCAGGGCTTGGACATTAAAAAACTTGCTTTCTGCTTTAAAACCTACTTCATAGCCTTCAGTTATCAGGCTCTTTCCTTGTGGAACCAGGTCTTGTTATGAGTTTAGGAGGCAGAGACCCTCTCTACCTTTACGATTAGGCTTAAAACCCTTCGATTTGATAAAACTCTTAGTCGTGGCATCCCTTTAGTTTGACTCTCTGTTTCTCTTTCTACTTCTTCTTCCCTATAGCAGGTTTTCCTTGCCTGGTGTTGCTGTGTTTGTTTGAGTCTCCGCCGTGTGCTCTCACACCCCCACAGCCAAAGCTGATGGTCGCCCTTCCTGACTGTGCCGGAGGTCTCTTCCTGTCTGATGGGAGTTTTTCATCTCCAGCGTTCTCTTTAAAGTGCCTTCAGATGACTTTTGTTGTGAACTGTCGCTACATAAATAAACTAAAGTGAATTTCATTGAAGTTATGGCTAAATAAAACCTAGAGTAAGACAAATACGTCTCACATTGTGCCACAGAAAAATAAATGCTAATTGGGTTTACATTCTTATATATTTAAAGTCAAAATAAATATGTCCCACCAACACCAGCAAGAGGTGATTTATCCGACTTTGCCATGCTTATGAAGATGTTACTGGGACGTTCAAGTAGTTTTTGTGCTTCCTGACCTGAAATTAGTTGCTGTCCAGAAGCTTCCACTTTCTCCCAGAATGCACTGCAGTGACTTTATCTCCCATTTGGCCTCGGAGCAGCTGGGGATCTCCCAAGAGGAGCTGGAGGAAGTTGCTTTTTGGGATGTTTTTTTTTCACCCATGCTGCTTCCACATCTTCAATCGTTAACTTTTTAGCACCTTTTTATTTAACTGATACACGTCACGTATTTCTAAATGTTTGAGTCTGTGTTTTTTTAAACATTGTAATTAATAGGACCTAATTAAGTGTTGTTGTGTATGGTCTCATGAGTTAAGTTACTGTGTTTTTTTCCCTCTTTCATGTTCCATACTGGTGGTTTCCTGTTTGTTCTTCTCTGACTTTCAACCTCCCAGCTGCTCCCTTCCTCCCTCTGCATTCCAAGGACGAATACTAAAATGTGTCGCTGACTCAGGCCCATTTCATAACACCAACCAGAAATAATCAAATTAAGAGGAGTGTGTTAGTCTTACACCTGGGAGTCAAATTTTGACCACTAACACAGTCCCCAGTTACAAGAACTAAGACTTTGCAACACTGTGTAATACATGGTAGAGATGGGTGAAAATTACAGGTGCTGACAAATTTCTTTTTGACCTTTGAGCACAGATGCCCACAACAATTTACAAACTGGCAAACATAAAAGGAGTTAGAGTTTCCTCCAATGAAAACACCACGTTTTCACCTAAAAAAAACCTCCCACAAATAGAGGGATAAGGCTGGATACTTTTAGTTTGGTTTCTCCAAGATATCAAATAGCACGAGCTGCTTTAAGGTCCGGCTCTGCTTGGAGACACTTTCCAGGTTGAGGACCTGGGTGCAAACTACTCAACATCAAGGAGACGGCCAGCGTCTGTGCTGATGACAGGATATTGTTATGTCATATGAATTTAATTTGTACACTAACAAATCCTGCTCCTTGGTTTGCATTTTCAGCACTGAAAAGGCCGGAGGCTCTGTAGAAATCGCTTTTCTGTGTCTTAGCTGGATACCAATGAGCCAAAAGAGGCCAAAATGCTTTTAGCGAGTCACTGTAGAAATGACCGTCGCAGTAAAACGGTTTTGGCGATCTCACGGTCACAGTGGACACGGTTGGACGACCTTGACTGCGCCTCAACATCAACCCAGACAGCAGCTAGATGCTAAAGGCTAACTCTTCTAATGATACACCTGGAAGAGGGGGACAGTTTCGCCTGCCTCAGCAGCATCATCAACAGGCAGAGTGGGACTGATGCAGATGTTAGATCCTGTCAAGATCAGGGTATTTAACACCACTGTGGAGCCTATCTTACTCTATGGGACTGAGAACCACCATGAAGAGAATCCAGGTTTTCATCAACACCTGATTCGGAAGGATTCTCAAGATCCGTTGGCCACACAAGATCAACAATGAAGAGCTGTGGCAACAAAGCAGAAGCCAGCCGAATACGACTTCCTTCAAAGACTTTTGGAGGTGGATTGGACACACCCTTTGCCAGCATCGCAAGGCAAGCCCTTAAATGGAAGAGAAAAAGAGGTCATCTTAACCTGGAGGCAGACTGGAAGAGGATGGGTGATACATGGTGACAGCTGGAAAGACCAAGGACGGAGATGCAAGTCTGACTGACGGCCCATGACCCAGATGGGGCCACAGGCCAATCATTTGTCACTTTCAACAATGCTGATTTGAGGCAGGTTTAAATTAGAGTCTTCTTGTTAACTAGAGAGGAATTATTCTTTACTGTCAATAACCAGGAACACGGGTGACTGTGTTGCTGTCAGTTTATCCGTAACATAGATCATGAATCTCAGATTGTTCTAGATCTGTGAGAAACAAATAGCAGCAGGTTAGAAGCTGAGAACAGGATTACTTGGTGCAGGTATTTGGCAGTGAGTCTGCAGACAGAGTACAGGACATGAGTGCTGGGCTCTTGGTTTCAGTGGCTGAAGAGTGATGGAAGATTGTTGATCTGTTGGCACGACTGACTGGAGGCTTCAGCCCTGTCACTCAGTCAGCTTTGTTTCCACTGCAGAGCCAAACAGGGAAATTTCATCTGTTTTTTATTCATTTATTTACTTTCCCTTTTGTGCGGTAAATAAACTAAATAGTCACATGTGGTGGATGTATCGATGGAAATGTGTTACTTTGAGTTCAGTCTCACCAGAAAAGGTGTAATATGTCCCAAATATCCACATATCCGAAACTTAGAGGTGTCAAAATCACTGGTTAAAAATGTGAGATTTTACAGGTCAACTGTAGGGTCAATGTGTGAAATATCAACGCTATCACTGCAGAGTCATTTAACGGCATTACTGTAATTAATTAATACAGTAATTCATTAGATTTAATGAGGCTTTGTTTTGAAAATGTAAACAAAGCCCTGAAACTGTCACTTGTGTCACATTAGTTGCATCGGGCAGATAAATACTTTGATCAACACAAGTGTTAGCCTTCTGAATAAGCTGTGCGTGTCCATTTTTTTTGCTTTGAATTAGTCAGACACTCTTAACAAACCTAAAAATCAATTCACAGCTGCAACATCAGTGTGAAAATGAGCAGTTTAGTCAATCACAGCACAGGACCTAAAGCACATTTACAGTAATTATCTATATCTGTTGTAACATAAAACAGTTTTTTCTGATATTCTAATGCAGGGGATTCACTCGTTAGATCGTTTTACAGTGTGGTAATGGTCATTTTTGGTTCACATTTTGCACCTTATGCTTTGCTCTGGCTATTTAAGCTCGATACTTTGGGAAGGTTGACCTCTCTGTTCTTTTTTTGGTTAATTAAGCACCGGCCGGCAAATGGGAATGACCTGGACGAAATTACTGTTCTCCAGCTTTATAATTTACTCATAAATTTCATTTAATCACAGCAGATTTGGCTCTCATCCGTTTTAAAGATATTAGCTGCAGTTTTACAAGGAGCAGATGCACAAAAGCCACCATGAGACACGCAAAAATCCTTCATCAAAATTTCTTTCACAGCAGTTTGGAGATTTTAATCACTGAAAATGACATTTTTAATTGATTAAAAACTCAACTAACATCACTTAAATGGCATAACTTCATAAATGACAGCTAATTTCTTTAAAACAGAACAATAGAAGATGCTGACCGATGCAGAAAGTATCATGTGCCTTGGTCATGACTGTGGTGTCGGTGGTGGTTTATCAATCTAACCAGCGTTGGAAAAGGGACGTCTGGAGAAAGCAAACGTCTGCCACTGAGTCACCAGTCTACAGCTCAGAGCAGACAGGAGGCTATATTTAGCCTTTAATCACCTAACAAATTCACACTCTGCCCACAGCACAAATACCTCAGGCCCTCTTTATGTATTTCAGGAGTGTGATGAATTTGTTTCTGGGAGGCCTGACCGCTGGCTCATGGAAAGACGGTGGTTTGTTTGATAGAAACTTTACGAGGTTGTTCTAGATTTTTAATGGCTGGAATGCGTGTTTTAAAGACAAGATTACAAGTAACAAAAAAACTGATTGAAACAGAGAAAAATAGCCATTTCATAGCCAAGTTCCATACTTTTGTAGACAGAAAAACATGTTTCTGATAGCTTGATAAAGTCATTTCCACTACAGCGAGGACTTTAACATGAATACAGCGATTACACTGAGAGCATCAGATTTAACTTAACAGTCATCAGAAATCAAGAAGTGCATGTTCATGAGCTGATAAACAACCTTTGAATGGGAGCTGTGTCAGAAGACTTCTTTCTTTTAAAAGGGGGAGTAAAAAAGATTTGGTTAATGTGTTTGTAAAATCTGTTTTTCTACCGTCAAAAAGCATAAAGTCTAACAAGAGGCTGGCAGCGCTTTGCATCTAGGGTTTGCTGCAAATGAGAAATTGTAAATAAATAGTCAATATGAGGCATTGTGTGTACCATGTCTGTCTGTCTTCTGTCACTTAAAGTGCCATATTATCAGATCCAGTACAGTTAGGACCTGTGGGTCAGTGAAGATAGCAACTGTTTGGCTCCACCTGAGGTCTCTTGGACAAAGAAACGAGTGTTTAAAAGAAATATTTAAGTAGTAAAGTGATCTGAGAGTGAATTCTCAGCAACCACTCATCAAACTGGGGCATTTAAAGTCTTCTTCAGCTCATTAGTCCAAATAAATTTTTACGTCCCTCACTTGAATACGAACAATGTGCGGCTGTTAATGCTATAAATGATGTAATGTTGCAGCTTTTCTACAGCGTGTGGTCATGTGGGGCGGCTTGTTTTGACTGTCCGTGCATACAATAAGGGATGGGCTGCACGGGGCAAAAGAGCACCATGAGAGAGCTGTTAAAGGGGAGGTAAGCTCTGCGGGGACACCTACAGGTCAGGGGAGGGTATGGACACAGTTCCCACAATGCACCTGGCTGACACCACCTGATTCCTGGATCTACCAGGATCCCAAGAGTATCACTAGTATGTTTATCATGTCTCTTTTTGCACATGAACATCCTCTTAGATAGCCACCGTTCTTTGTGTCATTCCTTTTTTAAATGATTGTTTTCCTCAGATATTTAAAAGTTTTACTAAACTGGTTCAAGGTAAAATTTCCTTCTTTTTTGTCCTCTACACTTGACAGTGATGCTTATATCCCTGTGTGAGGAACCTGAGGGTTTGTTGACCTCGTGTTTCTGCTCCATGCGTCTCCTCGTTCAATCTGAAGTGCCATTTAAAAAGGAGGGATGAGAGCAGCATCCCATCTCTTCTCTCCACAAACTTAAGTGACCTTTTGGGAGTTGGAAACAGTTTAAAGTCTGCTTCACGTGTCACATATTTTGTTGATGCTCTGCGAAGCATCTTTGCTCTGGATGTAGTATTTGTATGTACTTTACATCTTCAGCTTCTTTTTTACGTTTGTTTCCAGCTGGAAGAGTTTACTGCTGGGAGGTGTTTAAGGTCTTCTGATTCAACGTGATTCTTCATTGGAGACGTTAATATACACATAAAGGGACAATTTATGCCGTTCACAAACAGTTGTTCGCTTTTCTCAGCCTAAAAGGACACGTTGACTCTCAGTTACAATTAAAAACAACATTGAAAATGACCATAAGTGGATATTTGACTTTTTTTTCTGACTCCCTTTTGAGGTTAAAGGTCACAACTACAGTTAATGTCAACAACAAGCCTGTTTAGTATCAACTATAACTTTGAAGAAGAGAGTCGTTCCTGTTGAAGATACAGAAGATGGGGAATACTGTCCTGGCTTCAAAGGAGAATGCTGGACTTGTATTACTCATGTTATGAGGATATAAATCTGTTCACACACTGACTCTGTGGGGACTTGTCTTCCATTTGGGGAGGAAAACAAAGCCGAATAAGTAAGTAATAAAGTGACGACTCGATTCCAGTTTGTGGTTAGGCTCACGTTCAAATTAGGAAGTTGTGGGAAACGTGACATCAGAAGTGAACACCTTTAAAGTGCTTTCTTCAGGGATCAAGACTTCTTTAAGGTTTTAATCAGGTTTTGGTTATCACAAAGGTGCAGTGTTGTGGGAATTATCTTGTATGTATGTATGAAACAGAGGTAAAAGGAGTTGTTTTTGCAGGGCTTGCTGACCCCAGTGGGTGTTTTGGGGAAAAGCTGAGTTTGGTGAGAGGGCTGAGGGGATTCCTGCACTCGCTGCTCCACAACAGCTAACCAAATAGGGTCAGGCAACCCTAAATTTAACCTAATCCAAGCCCTCCCCCACCTCCTCTTGCCAGAGCCAGAGCCATGGTTACAATTCTCTGTGTCTGTGTGCATCTGCAGTTGTTGTCCATCAAATGTAACCCAAACAGCGTCATCCTTAGCATGGAAGAAGCTGTGACTAAATATACAGTAAAGGAGGATCTCTGGATTGATTTGGTGCATCCTGCATGAGTAAGACATGCGTACATCAACAGTGGAGCTCCAGGAGAAAGACAGAATTCCCTTGTTGCACTTTAGCCCCCTTCTAAGCAGCTCCCACCCGGCTCTTGCTCTTCCCTCAGCCGGTTGTACGCCATGTGTTGAGGCACACAACCTGAGAAATGCAGTTGTCATCCATTCCTGTCCTCTTGTCCTCCCTGCAGCTGTACACTGCACCTACACACATGCGCACCGCAGCTCTTCCCTCCCTGGCGCTGTTGTTTTATCATTAAATGCCGACATTAGTTCATATCATGTGATTCGAAGAGGATTCATTGCACATTAGAGGCCCTAATCGCCACCTATAGTCTACCCCCCGGCCCTCGCCCACATGACCCTGCTGAGCGCAGCGCTTCCTTTATGCACCCTGAAAGAGCTGGGGATTGAGCCCAAACAAAAAAACCCACGAGGGTGAAAAAATGTTTTTACACCCACCCCGCTCCCTCGCAGGCCTGGCTGTGTGGGCGCACAGGGCCGTTTTAGCTTTAGATCAATGGGACAAGTTACTGGAGTCTGGCCAACTCTGACAGATAGCACAGAAAGAAAAAGCTGGCCTCTTCAAAAAATTGGGTTTTGTCACTGTGTTTTGTACCTCGACACGTCCAGCTCCCCAAAAAAATGTGAGGTGAAATGAGGGAACGCTTTTTCCTCAAAGCTGCCGAAAGATTAGAGTTTTCATGCATTTCCTCCTCTGCTTGGATGGTGTAAGGGCGAGGCAGGGGGTGGGGTGTGCACAGGCTTTTGGGAGGGTCGCCTTACGTCAGCCGCTGCAGACGAAGCTCTTGCTGGACGTGGGTCCTGACACAGAAGCTTTTCAAAGCAGCGGCTCATCACGCAGTTAATGACGGGTGTTATAGTTTAGAAACTTGTGTGATGGAGATTATGGAGGAGCTGAAAAACCAGGAGTTCAGGAAAATGCTGCTGTTCCCCAGGAAGAGGTTCACAGTGATAGCATAGCGCCTCCCAGTGGGAGAACTGGACAGTGCTTTCTGACCCTTGGACACAAAAACAGACGCAACCTTGTGCCAAACCTCTTCTACGTCTATCCTCATAATAGAGTAAAGCTGATATTCAACAATCCCAAGAAAGAAAGAGTGGGGAGAGTTTGGAAAAACATGCCTGAAGGTGTGCAACAGTACGGTTGATCAATGTGTTTTTAAATTGTTCTCAAATTCTCTGTTAGGGGCTGCAGGCGGGCCGGTCCCGTACCTGTACCCTCTTCTTCCGCAGCCGTGCCTTTTCATGTGTGTAGAATATGGTTTCATGTTGTCTTGTGGGAAAATACATGGAGGTACCTGGAATGTGGTCCTCCCGGCAGTATGTGTTCCTGTAAAACTTCAGCACACACTTCTGTGCTAATGCTGCCATCACAGTGAGTAAATCCTCACTGATACAACCCCACACCATCACAGAGCCTGGGTTTTGGACTTGTTGCTGATGGCAATGTGGATGGTTTCCATCTCTGGTTCAGAGCCAACATTGCTGATTGGTAATAATACTGATTGGTCTGACCACAATACACACTTCTACTGTCTGATGGTCCGTTCCAGATGCCTTCAGAGAAGTTGGCGCCCACTCATGACAAGGTTTACACAAGGCTTACCTTTTGTAAACCTTGTACATTTGTGAATGTACTGCAGTGCTTTCCAAAGGTCCCCCACAGTAATCCCTTGTCCATGTGGTTCTATCAGTTGTTGATAAATGGCGGCTCTTGATGCAGAGATCACAAGTGTCCAGCTTAGGCTTGCTCCCTTGTCCTTTACACGCTGGAATTCCCTCAGACTGTTTGAGCAGCTGACTGATATTCTGAACTGTGAGGGGAGAAATATGCAAATCCCTTTCAATCTTTATTTGAAGAACATTGACAGTTCAATGATTGTCTCCCACATTTGTTAACAAACCGGAGATCCTCTACCCATCCTTACCCCTCAAAGTTCCAGCCTTTCGTGGTCGTGTCCGCCCCCTTAGCAGCTTTTTTTGGAATATAATTTAGGCCTGTATGTCACTAAATTAAATTAAGCTAACGAAAACAAACATGAACTCTTTTGGGTGCATACAGACTGCAAAGAAAAAAGGATCTGTTTACAGTCACTTTGATGCCCAGCACCCATTTCCTGCTCTTGGTCAGGCCAGCACCAGTTCTACCTCTGGTTCACCACACAGTTTTCTTGCTCCTGCAGTGGTCAGCGTGGACTTCTTCTTGGTAGAGGCCAGTTGACGCGGTTTGTGAACTTGTGCCTGACGAAGTTAGAGGGGATCAATGACATCTCGTCACCTATCTCTCAGTCATACGCTTCTCATGCCTTTCACATTCAGCCTACTCTATGCTTGTCCATCCATTTTCATCTGCTTATCCGAGGTCGGGTCGCGGAGGCAACAGGTCTAGGAGAAGAACCCAGACATCCCTCTCCCCAGCAACACTCTCCAGCTCCACCTGTGGGATCCCGAGGCTCGCTGGCGAGCACCTGGTGGCCGAGCCTTAGCTCCTGGGTCTCGGTTAGGCTTAGCCCGAAGAAGAATCAGGAAGTCACCTCCACGTGGGCCACCACTCGCAGGGAAGAAATTTGAGGTAGGGTGCATTGTGAGCTGGGCAGGAGGCGAACACGTGCCAATTCCCAGCGTTGCAAATTCCATGATTGTTCCAGAGATATTTTGATGGCCTAATGTATGACTCTTCAGTTTCAAATAATTTATCCTAGTTAACTAGCTTCAGACTTTAGTGAGCCCTGGCCTGTGGCGCCTGCTCATCAGCTCGGCTTTCCAGCCCCCTGTGTGTCCCGCTTTCCATCCAGGGCTCCTGGGTCCTGCTTAATCTCCCCTGAGGTGTCGCTGCTGTGGGCCCGAGCTCGGTTTCTTTGTCCGGCTCTCTGTGAAATCCTACCTTCAGCACATGCATTCATCAGACGCCTCCAGTCGCCATCTTATTGGTTCTCGGCCCCCAAGTACTTTTACCTTGTATTTAGCTGCCATGTTGACTGCCTGATTGTCTTAAAGACTTGATCTCTGGGTCCTCCATCCATTTCAGTTATCCTCATCTGCGTCTGCTCTGCTTTAAGCATTTGTGTAGCGAATCAGAGAATCCACAAATTACCAGTTTTAACATATAGGAGATGAAGTTCCTCAAGTTTCTTACATTTATATGGTTGTAATTGAATATGAATATTACACATTTTGTCTTACTACTTACTTTTAAATTAAAAAGAAAGTATTGATATTAATGGTAATACCGATGAGCCAAGCTTTGATAGTATGGAACAAAATTAAATTTGGTCTTTTGTTTAGTCCTTATTAGATTACTTATTGTGATTCACAAAGGATTTTAGTGATATTCAAACATTAATAAGCAGAACCTCTGCTCTGAAGCATCTATACGCCAATTAGCAAAACCCAAACCCAAACCCAAGCCCAAGCATGTACACAGACTCATAAATATCTCATAATATAAATATCTCCAGCAAGAAGAAGAGTCCCGGAGAAGAGTCAACAGAAACAGAAAAGCTGTATTAAAGACCAAACACCTGCCAAGTACCTTAAAAAACTGCACAGAGAATGTCAGGCCTCTTCAAACTGGTGGAGTGGTTACATCCCGTGACCCGGGGCCTCGCCTCCCGGGCTGCCGCACTGACCCTCGGGTGTTGACAGGCCACACCTCCCCCCGCTCTGCTGTCAGTCATCTTCCAGATAACACACCCGCCTCGGTGTCATGTCCGCCTGGCACCTTGTAAAAATGGGACACGATAGCGGAGAAGGTCAAAACACAATGAAGAGGCCCTCACTTTGTGCTGCCTGTTGGGCACAAACCACATCTCCATATTTATATTCATAGGTGTCGAGCTCAACCAAGAGATCCCACCCCAAAAGGGGGAAACTGTTGCTGTTTTAGGTCCAATTAGAATTTCTTTCATATTTACTGACTTAAATTAAGGGTTCAACAACCAGCCACTTTACTGAGGCATAAATGCGCTTTTGGAAAGTTTATTTCTTAGGATTTTGTCAGATGTAGGCACCCAAAAATGAGCGAAAAGACATTTAAAATTTAAAAATTAAATATTCCAGCTAACATTTGGTCTTTTGCTTCTTGCCAACTTTTGTGTCTTTCAAGGCAACAGGCTGTTGAACTCAGAAGTAACTCATTTAAAATTTTTATAAACAGAGGCCGGACAAATAGCAAAAATATTAAAGATTAATTCACAGAAAAAGCACGATTCACTGTGGAAATGATGTCAACTATTTTAGATTCATAAAGCTGGAAGATGTGTCAGAAACGATGCTCACGCATGGAATACTTTACAGCAAAATGTGACTTTTATATGAAATCCATTCTTTAAAAAACAGGTTATCTTAAAAATCTCTCATTTGTCAAAGGAATTTCATGGTTAATATATACAATTCAGGATTTATACATCAGAATTGTCTAAAACCATTTATATAATTCATTATAATTCTTCAAAATTATTAAATTTTAAATTAAATTAAGTTTTATTCGTATCGCGCCAAATCACAACAAATCTAAAGGAGCTCCAATTTGAGTTAATTATAATGTAATCAAGTGAAATTCAGTAAAATCCAAGTAAGTCCTAATCATACAATGCCAATAAATAAAAAGAAGAAGAAGAAAGATCCTGACGGTGGATTTTCATCAATTTCTCTAATTTCAGCCCTCTGAGCTGTCCGGTTTCTGCCATATTAAACCAACATTACTTAAGCTTTAAAATAGCAAAGATACCCTCAAAAAAACAGAAAAACAGCGGATTTCTAACTCCAATTTTTTAATTGTACCAGAATCACAGTAAAATATGGACTGTTCACACCATCGTGATGCATCCTCCATACGTAAAATGATAGATGCTTAAGATTTTTAGTTGTTTTTTAATCCTTAAACTTGCTCAAAACTTTGGGGGGAAAATGTGATCCACTCCCGCTGTAAAAGTGGAATTCGATCATTATCAAAACATGCATACAAGCAGTATGAGTTATGTTCTTTATTTAGAAGAAAACCCTTTAAAACAGTCGAGTCAGGTGCAATAGTCTGGGTAACAACTACGGCCTCCTCTGGTTCTGGTGCCGTAAAATGTCCCTCAGAACACAAACGGATTAAATAGATTCTGTTCAAAAAGCAGCTGTGGGAAGGTTTAGTTTGAAAATATTTAATACAGGCTTTTTATAAGGAAAATCATCAAGTTTCTTTTGAATTTTAATTAAATAGTTTAAGAATGTATTCATTGTATTTGCCATCAAAATATGAAATCCAGAGAAATAAAAGATCTTTGTGGTTTGCTGCGATTAAAGATGGTCGTACAGCCACTCTGGTTCTGTTCCTGCAGTCTTTGTTTCATTTATAGTCCAGAGAGAGAAACTGCAACGACACCCAAATCAGAGCCAAATATCCACGATAAACCGCCTCAGGAAAGTCTCGGAGGCTTCTGAGCTTCCCTCAGATGCATCGCACCCTGAAAAATTCAAGATTTGGTACATTTTGAAACAACTCGTCTGAAACAGAGCAAACAAAGTGTCGTCTGAAAAGAGACGGTCGAACTCTAAATGAAGTTTTGCTCAGTTTAAGGTTTCGTTTGTGACTTTTAGAGTGAGAAAATAAAACTTTTGAGTTTTTGTCAGAAGGCAAAGCGTCATCAGCTGTTGCTTCAACTCGTTTTAACATTTATGTGATAAGAAATAGTTGTGAAAGACATTTGCATCATTTAAGTTTATGGGTCATTTCAGACTTCAGCTGAGGCCAAATTCCCCAAAGTTAAACTGGGAGATATTTATCCAGGTGGTTTTTAAAGCTAAACTCATGGTATTGAGACATTAACCCTAACACCAAAGCGTCCTCTTTGGCTCCCCCCGGATGTGCTGGGCGCCAGGGGCCCCGCACATCTGTCTTCAGCGTTGGTTTTCTTGTCAGTTTCCCCTCTGAAGAGCATCAAACTAGCTTGAAATATCAGTTTGTGGGAATCAAACTAAAGTTTTGCAGCTTCAGAGCACAGAACAGTTGCATTGTACCGAGCTTCAGGAGCCAAAACAGCATCAAGAATGAGTCTGGTTAGAAAATGAAATCATTTATTAAACATAACCGTATCAGCAGATCAGCCCACACACATAGCATCAGATTCAAGTCACAATCACTCACTTTCAGTATATACAGATAGGCACATTCACATTAGGCATTAAAGCCGCCCACAGCGTCTACTGTAGATCCAAAGCTGTGGCAGGTTGGTTCGCTGCCTCCCAGTCCAACAGGAAAAAAAAAAAAACTAAAGAAAACAGTCTGGTTAACCAGTGTCCTCTGATCCAGGGTCTGCTAACCTGCAAAGTTTAAAGGTTTCGATTTTGGGCATTTTCACCAAAAAATTCTCCGTTTAAATCCAACGCTGTTGTTCCTGATTGTTTCCCTGCAGATTCAGACCATTAAATGCAGTCGTGTGTACAAAATATCAGGAACACCTGCTCTTTAGATAAAATAAAACTCTGGGGGGGGGGGGGGGGGGGGAGCAGTGATGGAGATTGTGCACGGAGGACATTTATTAAAAATCAGGAGAAGATATGGGGTCATGAAGGCTTCTTTATCATGTGATCATCTTATTTTGATCTAATGAAGGAAGCAGAAAACAGACCCTCATGAGATTTTAACTTGACGGCAAACAAATTAATATAAAACACGAAAGGATGGTTTTTATTTAAAAAAAGGACTTTAAACATAAATAGTGTAACTCATGTAGTTGATGGGGGGGGCATCTAATGTCTGATCAATAATCTGTCACAATAAAAACCTTCGATCTGCAGTTCAAGCTCAGTAGAGTTCAGGCTCCAAATAAAATGAAGGATCATGAAAATACAGGGACAAGGGCAGAGTTCAAAAGTAGATTTTTAAGTTTGAATAATCGTCGTCCTTCATGTTTAGCAGGACCCCCGCCCCCCCGATACCCGTTAGCTGACAACAGCTGGGTGAGGGCGCAGGACTGCGGCAAGTTATCGATGAACGGAGAAGGAAAGGTCGCCCATAAACATGCCAACACAAAATGGATACAGTCAAACTAATAAAAAAGAGAAATAAATAATGAGTTTTTTGAGGCTTCTCAGCAGGCAGGCTTGCAAGCTGAGGTTTTTCCTTCTCCCAAACTCCCTCTGTGGCGACTCCATCCGAAATAACCGCCGTGTTCCAGAGATATTTACACACCAGAGCAACCCAATCTGGGCTTAGTACGCAAGTAATGCTACATCACAGGAATGAATGTTCCCCTAATGTCCTGGAAAGAAACGCAGCATGTTGTTAGGTAGCTTGTCCCCCGCGCCACAGGCAGATCTGTCAGATGAGAGAGCGAAGAAGTCCGCTGTGGTGCAAAGGTTTCGCCTGAGAGCAGTGCTGGCGGAGGAGGAGCAGGGATGAAAGCAGCCCGGTTAACGGAGAAGTGACGCGATAAGGAAGCGGCTGATGATTTTCTGCTGCTTCTGGAGCACGTCGGAGTCAGAAACGTCATCTTCAGGCAGTGACCAACACAGCAAAGACTCTACAAGGCAAGAATCATCACACTGAAGACCACGTCCAGACAAGAAAACCTGCCGTAAATTCCCTCATCGCTCCTTTAAAAGAGGAACGAGGCATGTGCTGCCGGTCGAACCCGTTCCTCTTCGACATGAATGATTTCAGATAATTTGACAAAAGAAACCAACCTCTTCAGCCTCAGAAGAGCAACCTTCTGGAGAGCCACAGCTCCTTCTGGGACACAGGTTCTGATCCGTGAACACTGTCGGCCACATTAAGTGGTTTTTTTGGATGTTTTATCAGTAATTAAACTATTATTGAATGAAAAAACAACTTTTGTCCCCTAAAACATTTTCCCATCTTCATTATTTCAAGACAAGGCGCCTTATAGCTTAAAACAACACTGCGTTTAAACACTTGATGCACTGTGTGACCCATTGTCTAAAGATGAATTGATCAGTATGTATCAGACATGATGTAATGGCATTGGTCCAGCCAGTAAAAGTTGATATATTGATGAACTGTCGTTTTAACTGAAGTTGAAATACTGACACATAAAAACACAACCAGCTGGGCTAAACATCAAGATATCTGGAGAAGCTCCAAGCAGCTTGAGTTCTGTATGGTTCTCGATGGTATAAACAGATCGGAGCCCACCTGAGCCGCTCAGCATTTCAGTAACTTCAGAACGGATCTACTTTCCTCGACACCTTCAAACACACGTGAAGTAATACTTGATGAAAGTAAGGTAACTGTGGTCAAAACTGCGGTAGTTCTGCTGGAAACACGATAAGCTGTGAGCAGCTGCTAATGTCTGCCAGCCGTGCATCTACTTTATTCTACAGGCTGAAGCACCCACTGCATCAAAGGATGTGATGTCCACCAACCAGCTGGGATTTATGAGCTTTGTGAGCCTCTCTGTGCTCGCTCCGTGTTTCCCATCCACAGAGTGAAGATGAGGAGGACACGAACATGTCTGATAACACCTTCTCCCTGTGCCTCTGAAAGCTCTTTGTGGCCTCCTGGTGGCTGCCTGTCTGAGAACTAGAAACACACGATGACCCATCAAGACACTTCGTCCTCAACCTGATTTAGTTCTGACTGTAGAAAACAATAAAACACAGCAACCTTAGTTTCCGTATGTGCCTGTTCTCTTCTTCTGAAATCAAAAGCTTTTGTCTTCTGGCTTCCTCTTTAAGACAAAGGTACGAGTTTGGGGACGTCCCTCACCAGGAGGAAACAGCAAGTCACTGAAGAGGACACAAACTATGAGATACCCTACGTGCTCCCCCAGGTCCAAGCAGCTGCTACTCCCCCCCCACCTCCTCCCCCTGGTCCTCTTCCTCCCCATCTTCCTCCAGATGTTGCTTGTCCGTGTAAATGTCCCTGACCAGGAGGACTCTGGTGAGGAGGTTCTCCAGGATCTGTCGCTCCAGTGGTGTGGAGCTGAACCACAGTGGATCACCGGGGCCGCTGGCCGGATCCGGCTGAACGTAGAAGACGTCAAGGCGCTCCCGCAATGACGGCGGGCTGGAGGGGAGGAAGGGAAAGGGAGGGGAGGGGAAAACAAAAGGAGGAGCAGCAGAGAAGAGAGAGTAAAAGGAGCAGGAAGGAAAAGGAAAGTGAGGCAAGCATGAGAAAATAAGGACAGTGGGAGGAAGGTTATGGTACGGAAGGACAGAAAACAGGGTTTAAAAAGGTGAGAAAGAAGGAAGAAAGTAACAAATGAGGGGAGAAAAGACAAGGGGTGAAGGGGGTGAGACAGAGGGAGAACTTTGAATCCATTTAGCAACAAGGAGAAACTTTAAATAACAGTTTATTTTAAGTCCTCATCTTTAAAGAGTCAACAACGTGGTTCAGGATGTGAACAGCAATAAGTTTTAATCACAGGACTTAAGAGAAATCTGATCTACGGATGCACAAAACATTGATAAATGTACATTTTATTGTTGTTTATAAGGACATTTGTGTCTGAAACAAAGGTTGATGGACTGAAGGCTGGAGACTGTTAGAAAAAGCATCGATATTAACCCTCGTAGCAGTGTATTTGTTATGCTGCCATAGCTGTATCAGATCATTTTATCCTCCAAAGGAGGAACTAAGAGCTGGAAATCACATAAAACAAGGTGAAAAAATACATCATTTCCTTCCAGAGTCACTCAATTGTTTCTGATTTTGATTCTAAATCAACTGGGTTGATTAAATATCAACTTTCTTTCAGTCAAAACACTGAAATGCTTTAGTTATTGGGGGGAATATTGGAGCTATGAACAGGGAAAGTTGGATAAAATGTATTTACCACTTGGATCTGTAGAGTTCATACAGACGACACTCGTGCTTCTTCACCGGGCAGCAAACAGAGGAGCCTCCCGAGTCCTCGTCTTCATCCTGCTCACCATCCTCCAACTCGCGCTTCCGCTTTCTGGGCCATGTTTTCACTGCACAAAAACCCAACAAATAAAAGATATTTTTACTCCTGAGAGATTAATGCTTATTGCTTGGCTACAGTTCACATCCATGTGAGGTGAAACAGCGACAGCAGAAGAATTAAACTAAAATAATTCATTGGAACCATTTGGAAGACTTCCATCCTGGTCTCTGCATCACAACAGATAGGACAGATAGGACTGATAAGAAGGTTTTCATGTGTCCAGCCTCACCGGGGTGATCCTGGGAGATGGAGGGCACCCGGATGCAGACGGTGGTCTCCTTGGTAACAGGATGAACCGTGTCAGGACCATAGACGTTGGCAAAGGAGAGGCGCAGGTGCTGCTCCACGGTGCGCAGCCCGAAGTATTTGGTGTTTAGGTAAACCAGGGAGCGCAGCAGAGCGGCGGGACTCTGCTCGCCGAGGTGCCGGCTGCTCCACAGGCTCCGCTCCTCCACTCGACCCCACAGCGAGCCTGAAGACAGCGCAACGTTAACATCCACTCCAGGAAATACACACATCCATGTTCACGGTGCAATCACAAGCATTCAGAGGGAGGCATCATCTACCTTTTTACCAGGTTGTTGTAAATACAGACAAACTGTCCTCATATAACGTTAAAGTGCAATCACAAAGTGTCAGGATGTGAACAGCAGAAGAGTTATAATCACAGGACACAAGTCATAACAGGGAGCATTTAACAGCCATGTGCCACCAGCTGGTGCTGACAAGCATACCTTATATCGCACCAGGGTGCCACTTCACAGTGTCATCATTATCAGTGAAGGATGATTTTCTTTCCAGGCGCCGTATCTTTGTAATTGGCTCTAATTTTCCACGCTGAGATCCAACTTCACACGTTATCTATTATTTCTGTGAGCACTGCTTTTGTTGAGAATCAATCACCCGAGTGAAGTTTTAAATCCCTACACACTATTTCTAGTGGGTCAGAATTAAAAAAAAGAGTCCCCATGCGGCAGTCACATGTTCAGATCCCACCATGTGCTGCACTCACCATCAGGAAGCACGCTGGGCTGCCAGTCTTTGAGCACTTTGTTCAGCTCCTGTCCAAACTGCTGGTAGCACGGGTCACTGAACAGGTCATCCTGCCGGCCTTTGGCGTGAAGGTGCTTCAAACAAAAAATAAAACCCACATTATAAAAAAGGACAAACAAATATCGATCCGAGGCTGGTCACAGAGAGCAAAACCTCAGTGTCCTCATATTGAAAAGATCATCACTGTTTATCAGGATGTGAACAGCAAATAGTTATAATCAAAGGACACGATAATCTGCGCAAAAAATTGAATCAGCAAGACCCATCCGCTGATTTTTACAACAGGAGGAAACACGGCAGGCCAAGAAAACCACCTTCAACTATTCCAATCACAATAATCAATAAACTTCCACAGAAACTGATCAGACGCAGCTTTTAAAACACAGTTACAGGGAATCTTACATTTTTCTGGCAGAAAAATCCAACTCCAGAGGACTTTAGGGAAACAGGCGCTTCCCTCTGCAGCCATGCTGCTGCTCACATGTGAGAGGAGAGGAGGGGAAAGGGTGTGCACCGGCAAAGGCTGACCCACCAGAAACACTTACTTAAACTTAGTTCCTACCTCAGAGAGAGCAACAGGAAAACCTTCCCCCCAAAACTAAGGCCTGTTCTTTTTTCTTCTTCTTTTGCTTGTTTCTATTCATTTATTTAAAAGTCAGTTTGCTTATATAATATAATATATATAATAAAATATAATAAAAAGTAGCGTGATGACATATATATGGCTTGTCTGTTTTTAGAGACATATTAGGCAAGTCATAAAGGGAAAACCTCAATAAAATTTTGATTATCTCCTCAACATATTTAGTAATAAAAAGGCTTTCTTTTAATCTATTTTATTTTTTTAAAAAGGCCCACAAAGAAGTATCTATTAGCTCATAATTAGTCTGGATTAACTGCTATGAAACCTTAAAAACCCTTTATCGGCGGATTATTTCACGTCCATGCTTTTTCTCTGTAAGTGGAAGCAGCTGATCAGTTATACCAGTGGCACATTTGCATGTCAGAACTTTCCACCTCCCCTACTCATGTTCTGGGAAATTTATCATCATCTTATGAGTCACACCGAATAAGTCAAATAGGCCTCTTTGTTGTGATGTATTGGAGCTTGCTGCTCTCTTGAGACGGGTCAGTGTGTGTGTTTGGGGTTTTACTCTCAGGCTACCAACCTGCTGGATCCCCAGACAGAGGTAGAGGATGCTGTCCGGTGAGTAGCGCTCCCCGTTGGGCCTGCAGACGTCCTTGACAAACTGGGACAGAGCCACGTTCAGCTCCTCTGAACTCAGTGCTAACAGGTTGCTTTTAGGCCGCTCTGCAGAAGATGGGAACAGACACCGACTGCCATCAGCAGACAAAGTCCAGGTGATTTCAGAGAAGGTAAAGAACTGTTTTTAGCTCACCTGGTTTGGCGCCACCTTCCACTTTGGTGTCCTCTGATTTGTCAGGGAGAGACAGTGCCCAGCGTTTCCAGGCATTGATGCCGTAGCGAGCTTTGAGAGGCAGCGATCGTCCCTCCGATGATCTGCTAGTTGGATCGGAAGAGGTGGATGAAGCCTCCTCTACTGCCTGCCTCTTGTTCCCCTGCAGCACAAACACACTCATTACACAAGTCTGGCTCGCTGGCAAAGCCAAGGCTCTACATGAAAGGTGTGTGCACATACCAGTCTCCTTGGTTGGGGTCGAGGGGTCGACTCCTCCAGCTCCTCCAGCTCCTCCTTCTCCTCGGTCAGGACTGGAGGCAGAGAGAAGCCCATATCCTCGTCCATTCCTTCTGGAACAGGAACAGGGTCCGAGGCTGAGACAGTACATAACATCCGTAGAGTTACTTTCTTATTTGGATTTCATGAAAGTAACACATAAACCTTAGATTTCAGGAAGTCTACAGTGTGGCCCATCGTTTCATTGTCATTATGATGGTGAACCTTTGCCTGACAGATCAAAGGCTACTAGCTGCCTTTAAGATGGTAAAAATGGCAGAGTTAGCCTTCAAATTTCAGCAGGGAAAGTTGTATCGTCTCTGCTGGGGGACAAGTTGAGCCACATTCATTTATAAAAGTTAAAAATATGCTCAATGATGGCATCAGTCCAGTTAATTTTCAATAACAATGTCTATAAACTTAAAATCCTGGTTGTATCAGACCCAGTCAATAACTTCACACCCCTGTCCTGACAGCGCTGATGACATCAGGTCCACAAATAACCACAGGGAAGAATTTTAATCTCAATTTCTCCACCATCAAAAGAAACCCACAGTCATGTGTTGTTGAATGAGTAAGAAGGGAGGAAATAGTCAGAGCATCACAGAGGGACTCTGGAGACAAAGTGATTCAATTTGCTCATTTCCGTGACATTCAAACTGGGATGGAACTAAATACACAAATAAAATGTCAGATAAATATGTGACTCAATGACTAAATAAGCTGAACTATCACAGCTTTTACTGGTCAACAGGAGGAGGAGGACCTGGACTCTGAATCTAATGTAAAACATGGCCTCGAACGATGTTTACATTCAGTTCGGTTTTGTAAGATTTGGATTTGTGGGAAAGGTTTTTATATTTTCTGCACAGTATTATTAGTGTTTGCCTTGAAAACCTCTGATAAAGGTTTGTGTTCCCTTGCTGTAACATTATGAGTTACAGCTCCCTGGTTGGGAGCCATTTACCTTGAGGGAAGTCTGCCTCTAGGTCCAGGTCGGGCTCGTACTTTTCCTCCTCCAGCTGCTCCTCCTCCAGCTGCTTCTCCTCCTCCAGCTGCTGCTCCTCCTCCAGCTGCTGCTCCTCCTCCAGCTGCTGCTCCTCCTCCAGCTGCTGCTCCTCCTCCAGCTGCTGCTCCTCCTTCAGCTGCTGCTCCTCCTTCAGCTGCTGCTCCTCCTCCAGCTGCTGCTCCTCCTCCTCCAGCTGCTGCTCCTCCTCCTCCAGCTGCTGCTCCTCCTCCTCCAGCTGCTGCTCCTCCTCCTCCAGCTGCTGCTCCTCCTCCTCCTCGGAGCTGTGGCTGTGCGGGGAATCCTCCCCATCGTGCTCCCGCTTCACCTTTACCGGCTTCACATCTAAAATACACAGTCATGGAGGTCGTCAATGAGAAATATACATCCTGTAACTTTAGCAGAGTAAACTGTATTCAGAAGCTTCTATCATCACGTTATCTGTTCCTTTCTTTATCTTTAATCACTCACCTGGCGTTTGGTTATCTGAGGTCGTATCAACCATGGAGAGCAGATCAGACTCCAGGGGATTAGCGGTCATTTCATTTTTCAGATCTTTGATGGTCTGAACAATCTGCTCTGCCCCCTGCAGGGTGGTGGGCATGAACACAGGCACAGGAATCTGGAAGGGACACAGTATTAAGCTTTATCAGTATTCTGATTGATTTGATTCATAAACGTCTCCTTTCTAACTCTGTGTCAAATGCATTGAAGAACCGAGGATGATGTCTTACCGGTACAGGCAGAGAGACTGGAGTGGGAGTGATCTGGGAGTACATATTCATGGGCATGGGGATGAAGACGGGCACAGGTATAGGTACAGGAACATACTCTCTCTTAACGCCATCGTCTACATCTGTGGACACACACATGCCAACATTTTATATGACAATATTTATGCATATCAGTTACTAATGGCTGCCTCCAGATAAGAAAGGACAACATATCTGATTTAAGCCTCATTGGGTATCAGAATGATGTCTAAAATCCCCATATCCTACATGAGCAGCAACTTTAAAACGTAAAAAGCTGCTCTTACCCGTCTGCAGAGGTTTGCTCTGCATGTGAGGCTTGCAGTAGGTGGCTTTGGTCAGGGTGAGCGGCTTGCAGAGTACCGCCTTGTTCTTCACGTCTCTTACCAAACCTCCACTGGTATACGCTGCAGTACTCTGGTTCACCATCTGCAACAGAGAAAAGGGGGAAATACTTTTGTTTTAACAGGACAGGGGTCAGTATGAGTAGACATTACAGATCAAATGCATTTAATCATATATGGAGTAAAGTAAATTTCACTAAATTTGACCCATTTTAAAGGGTTTCATATTGTTGGATCTTACTTACCCCAAGTTTGGCTCCTTGAACTTCTGTCCCTGTGAGAGAAAATTAAATGCATCAGATATTTTCAGTATTCGAGGCGGTCAAACCTGCAGCTTGTTGTTTTGTTCTGTTTTTAGGCAACAGAGATGGACGGAGCTTAAAGCTGGCGGAGGTGGTGATCCCAGAGCTGAATCAAAGCGTGTTTGTGTGTGTGTTCAGGGTTAGGGACAGAGCTACAGTTACAGCAAGACTGCACTATTTAATTGAGTGAGCCATACATTTTTAATGTATTAAAAACATCAATATTTGCTCGGGGTGCAACGGATAAATAAAACTCACGGTTCGGATCGTTTCGGATCAGCAAAAAAAGGACAAGACAAATAAACATAAGTTTGGTCTTTTTGTTTATTAACACTTTTAAATTATTAAATTAAATATATAAAATCATCTTAATGTGCAGAAGGCATAATATCTTCTTTTTAACATAATAAAAACAAACATAAAAAGGCAGATTTCCCTCCTTTAACTGAATTTGGCCTCATGTCTGCAGCTATAAACACACCCACAGCGTTTGTGATGCTTTAACCGGTCGGATTGTGCAACAAGGGGCTGCATAATTACCGCGGTGATGTGCGGTTGTTGAGCAGCCTTCGTTCTCACTCCTGTGATGTTGCTTCAAATACGTGGCCATGCTTCATGTGTTTCCTGTCATTTGACCCTCTCGTGCCACAGTGCCTGCACTCACGGTTTTATCCACTAACCTCTTTTCCCCATACAGGGGACTTAAAAGCTCCTCCGTTCCTCCGCTCGCCACGACCACGCTGTGAGTGGACTGAACATGCACACAACTTTTTTTTTTCATAAATCAATCCGCGGATCACATGCGTGCCGAACCGAAGATATTGATCCGAACGGATCACGGATCAATGATGATCCGTTGCACCACTAGTTACAGCCAGACTGCACTATTTAACTGAAACCACCGGAGAGAGAAATCAAATGAATGGCTGAAGTATGTCTGATTACAGCTGAAATTACTGATGATGCTGCCAAAATCAAGCTTTTATTAGAGCAGAGCAACAGTCTGAAAATGTTTTAAGTGACCACGAGTTGATACGTGGTCTTTAGGGACTGATTTTCAGTGTTACACCAACTCCGTTTGCTACAGCTTAATCTCAGTGAAAAGGGGCCAACTGAAACGTTTTCTTTCTCAGATGCTGTTAACGTCCTGATACTGAAAAAGGACACAAACGTGCACGGAGAAACACACTGATGCCGTACCCATGCTGCTGTTTTCCGGGCCTTTCTGGGTGACCATGATGGGCTCGTTCTGCTGACAGTAGAACTTCAACAGACAGTCCTGGTCACAGAAATGCTTCATTTCTTCTCGCCACATCACAGACTCCGTCAGGCTTCCCTGCACTTTACAGCAGTCACATCTCGCCGCCTGGTGGCCGAAAGAAGACCATTTCATAATGTCAATAACCTATTTTATCACACATAAACGCCGACTGTCATCTATCATAAATGAGCGGACCTTGTAGTACCAGTCGTGGAACTTCTTGGCACACCCCTCGCTGCAGAAGTCCCGAGTCAAACCGCCGAGCTGCCGGGTCACGCCTCTCTTACACAGCTGGTTGCAGTGATTACAGCTCACACACTTCAGACCGAGCCGCTTGATGAAATCCTGCTTAAATAACAGCTTACAACCTAGACAAATAACAAACAAAACAAATAAAAGGAATGGAGAAAGCTAGAAGAACAGAAGAGCAGATGATATGTTCGTTGGAGAACCAGATAACGGTCCTTAAAGATGATAAAGAAGCTTAAAAAGGAAAACAAGAGGAAATGCACCAACAACCCCTTTCCAAGCTCGACTCAGCTTTATAAAGTGTCCCAGGAGAGAGCAGAATATTACCTTCACTGCAGAACGGCCTCTTGACCCCAGAAAACTTGACCATTTCATGAAGCGTCTTCTCCTCTTGGCAGTATTCACAGAACGTCACAATGCAGTGGAGCTTTTTGTAGTCCTCACAACACGTCTTACTACAGAACTGGTAGACTTTATCCTGAAGGCAGACACATTTGGTGAATGCTGAGTCAAGATTCTCCATATCAATGCGTTTCAATTCATACCATCTTCAAAACAGAGCAGGGTTACAACTCATATTACCATTTTACTATCTTTTGGGGTCAGATTCTGCCCATCCGACAATTATTTCATTAGCTTTTTGTTCTACACAATACAACAAAATACTAAATACTGCCTCTAACCATTTCCCAGGCACCAAGTGGACAAATTCAAATACCTTGATTTGTAAGACCGACGAGTTTTACAACATGTTTAAGAAAATTAGCAATTATTTACATTAATGAGGCTAGAATTGGTACATTTAGGCAGTTTTGCATATAAAAAAGGACAAAATTACACACATAAAATGTTGAAATACATCAGATTACTGTAGAGTAACTCTCACCTCCCACTCGAGAATTTCTGGTTTCAGGCTGAACGCTCCTCGACAGTAGTTACATTTAAGCTGGATGGTGTTGTTTGTGGTGGAGGGAGGCGTCTGTCCATTGGTGGCTGTTTGTAGAGTAGCATTCTGTTTTTAAAAAGAAAAGAAAGGTTGAAAAGAACAAGAAAGGTTCGACTTGAAGCTGGCATGCAACAGCATTAGGAACTGGTTTTATAAAATGATAAAGTTGAGTTTGCTTCAAGAAAATCTGTTTTCTTGTTGGTTTTTAAATGAATGCAACATGGGGCCAATAAAGCTAAGAAAGTCACAGAATCCCACTGAGGGACTGAGATGTTCTGAGCTGTTTTCAGTCCAATGTGTCAAACAGCAAGATGAGGAACAGTTGATTTGGGGTCATTTCAAACGTCAGTAACACAGTGGGACTTCAACAGCATTAACTATTAGTAACTTTATTTTTTAATCCAGTTATTTTAAAGTCTTAATTGAGTCAATGTGGAATAAACTTTCAGCATCATCGGCTCCATCGTGAAGCACCAACAGTGTTTCATTCAGCAAAATAAAACTACCGCTGTCAATCTAAAACACATCAGAAGGACAAGACAGAGAATCTGTTTGTGTCTTTTCGCTGGAAATCACAGGAGAGTTCCCACCTGGAACTTGGTAACGCACTGTGAGCTGCAGAAGTTGAGGATATTCCCCTCTGGCAATGTGGCCTGGTACTGCGGTAATGAATTCCTCTTACAGAAATGACACGTGGGTTCTGTGTCTGCACGCACAGAAAGACAAAAGAATTTATTTCCTTACAGTTTCTCACAGTTTTTCCCGATTTACGCGATGAATGTTTAGAAACGCTCCTTTGTTTTTGCAATAATGAAAACGGATTTTTCTGCTGCTTGATATTCAAAAAGCATGCAACAAACCAATAAACCTAAATACAATCATTCTGCTGGACGCTCGTAATCGTTCTGCCACTGCCAACATTTCTCTGTTCCAAGTGAGAACATGCAGCCTCTTTCATTTCTAAGGTTTTACACGTCAGGACCACCTAAAACAATCCTCTGGTCCTTCCCAGGTATTAAAAAATATGATTAACACATCATTATTTATTCAACAAAACATAAGCAGAACAGTAGCCTCGTGTTCTTGCATTTAGAAAAACACAAATAAATAAAAAAGATACATTTTGGATGACCGAACCTGGCTCAAACCTGCTAAATTTGCAGTTTTATGGTTTGTTAACCCGTGTTACTCACTGAGGAGGGGCGTTGGTGTCAGCTTGCCTTTGTTCATACAGCTGACCGAGCAGTAGGAGCCCATGGCGCCGCTCGCTCCGAGGCTGTGGAGCACCTCGCCTGTCTTGATCAAGGTTTTGCACGTCAGGCAGCTTGCAAGTTTACTGTGGGCCTGGGTGGGAGAGCATCGTCAGACAGACTAATTACATAATGTCTTCTTGCAAACCAACATCTTTTAGATAAAAACAGCTAGTTTTCAGTCGTGGGGAAGGCTTCCTTTCACTGCTAAGAGTCACTTCAGCTAAATCAGCAGAAACTATGACATGTATTAAAGCTTTAGCCGAATCAAAAGCAATCACACAAGCTCCAAGTGTGCAAATTCTACAACTTGTGGCCTGTAGTTGGGCCAACATTACCAGCTTGTAGTCCCTGATGCAGTTCTGGCAGCAGAAGCGTTTCTGTTGGCCATCGACCAGTAAGGAGTGATTGGCTGAAGCCCGGCTGGGCAGGTAGTCTCCACATTGCTCACAGCAGTTCATGATCAGCCCGTTGGCCCGGCGGTAAACGTTGAAACATGCGTCGCTGCAGATCTTATGGGTCACAGTCTTAAAGCTAACCTCATGCCGGATCTGTGGATAGGAGGGGAGGAAAAGAACAGCTGACTAACGCAGAGTGATCACCAAAACTTAGTTTATCTGTTTAAATAACACTTAGCTCCATAAATGTGCAGAATCTGTTTATAAATACGAATATAACTCATCATGTACAGCTACTAACTTCAAGTCAGACACCCCTTACCGGGGGTTCACACCAAAAGCGTCCTGAGCGGCCAGCTGCCATTCATTTTCAATGTAACCTGGCGGCAATGAGCAGCCGGCGTTGTGAGCTTCATGAGCTTCAAAAGTTGAGAGAGGCTCAACTTTATGCAAATGAGCTGTGACGCGACGGCAGCCAGTTGGGGCCGATCTGGATTCCGAAGGCGGAAAAAGGCGGAAAAAGAAAGAGCGATAGGAAACTCATGGAGGAAAAGCTGATGAAAACCTGCGTTTCCATCGCAAATATGCAGATGCAACACAAAGAAGGCTGCCCAGAGTACGATCCATGGTGAAAGAGGGAACCGATGCATAGATTATTATATATGCCTGCTATTTGCTATATATATAAGCCTGTTGTGAGCGCCCTGAGCCACGGCTGCTGAAGACGCTTTTGGTGTGAGCCCCCGTTAAGATTGGTAAGCATGGCAGCCAAAGCAGAAACAGGACAAGCTGTAATAGGAATAAAAAGGTACAAAAGCCTACAAAGAAATACTTTTAAATGTATAAATGGCAGTATGGTGAGAGTAATTATAGTTTGCTGTTGCCAAATTAAACCATAAATAATGCCGGTGATCCTGAAAAGTCCCAAATGTGGACAGCCGTGTTTGCTCCATGACGGTGTTTCAGTCGAGCAGTGGCCACAGCCACAGGAACACAACTAATGTATTCAACTAACAAACAACGAAGAAAAAGCAGGTCTCAGTGTTCAAAAGGACTGTTTTTGCCCCGAAGAAAACTCCGAGAGGCCATACTGAGATGGTGGGATGGAGAGAAGGAAGAGAGCAAGAAAGGTCCGAGAGAGTCAACTACATTATAGCGATGCCAGAAGAGGATAAAGATAGACGAGGGAAAGATGCTGCATCACCTGAGTAGGAGGACAATAAAGTGGAGGAAGAAGCTAAAGAGACAGAGGTAATGAAATGGTTGTAAGATAAGGGATTAAATATCAAGACCAAGAAAGAAAATGATGACAAGATATGGATAGAAATGCAACAAAACTCTCCAATAAAATACACATTTTGTGTAAAATTAACTTTAAAACAAAGACTGGATGGTGAAGCCTACCTACAGCAGCTCCTGGACTACACTAAACCTCCACAGCTGTAGTTCGCCATGCTTCTTCACTCATTACAAATCCAGTTTAAAGTTCTGCTGTGCACAAAGGTTGTGCACTTGTATCTGATACTGTTAATGTCCTTTGATCAGTTTCCCTCCTCTCTTACTTTCTTTTCATTCATCAGAGCAGAACAAGTGCAGAATAACATGCCGACTGATGAGAAGATTAAGTCTGAAAAATAGCAAAATGTGGAAAACTTAATGGTCTGAAAGCGTTGAGTCAGAACTGTAAAGCTTTTAAACACACGAAGAAGAAGAAGCAGAACAATTCTACTCACATCTACTTACACTTTACTGTTTTTACCAACAGATGAAACTTATGTGGGGCGCTAAAGGCCCATTTGAGTCCAGTAAAGCGTATACGTGCACGAGTGATTTGATCCCCAGCCGTGATATCGTAGTGTTTTGATCAAACACAATCATTTCCTTTGTTCTACTGTCATGTAAATGTTCTCAGTGAGAGAGTCGCTCTGATTGGCTGTTCAGTGTCCTGCGTGTGCTTTAACAAACACTTCACAGTTAACCCAGAGGTTTGTGATGTTTTTAGCTTAATAAAAAGAATAAATGTACAAAAGAATCTACGTCATGTGCTACTTTAAACAGACACGGTGAACTCTGAGAAGCTCAAATATCTTAAAAAACACGCCTGACTGAGTCTGTTCAACACTAGAAACGGAATAATAAACAAACTGAATGCAAAAACAGATTATCTAAGACTTCCTATCCATGCAGTCATCCAGTTTCCCTGGAATAAAAACACACAAGAGACTATTGCTGGCTATATGTTGGCTTTTTGTGACTGCAGATGTCAGGGCCTTCAAACTGAAAGGTAAAGACAAGAAATAAAGCTCTATTGTTAAGTGCGCTGGACAGACTAACCTCCGTGAGCTTGCCGCAAACAGTGCATTTGGTTTTGAGGCCTGATTTGGGAGGGTTTTGCTTGCTCTCGTATGCACCTAAGCAACCAGTGCTGCAGAACTCTTGGAAAGACTCGCTGGAGTCAACCTGGGCCACAATTGTACCCTTTATGTTAGTTATGTCCCTGGAAAACACAAACACATCACACGGCACAGATGAATGCAAACGTCTACAGAAAATGTGCATCACTTGGTAAAAAAACAGTTTCCTTAATGTAAAATGTTGTGTTTACAAGTTATTCTTCTTAGGTTTTAGCTACTGTGCTTCAAAAGCTACAAGCGGAGATTGAAAAGGGCGCCTCGGCTGTGACACTCACTTTTTGCACATGGTGCAGCTCTTCTTGGGGGTGGGTTTGTGTGAAAAGGCAGAGAGACAGGTGGTAGAGCAGAACAGGTGCGTGGAGCCTTTACGTTGGTAGGCTGTTTGGCCTTTCTTCAGAGGCTTTTTACAGTTAGCACAGGTCACCTGGAATGAGCAAACAATGATTCAACTGAGGGGCAGTTTCACAAAGGCAATAAGGAATTTATTACTTTACACGATTAGCTGTCAGTAAAACCTCAGGTTTCATCATGCAAGACTTACCCAACAACAGCTACTCAGCCAAAAACAGAATTGTGGGATCGGTACATCTATAGATACTATAACTTAAGTCACTGTAAAACAGCTGCACTGTCGGCATTTGGCAACCGTGTGTTTGCTTATTTGCTCTCCAGCGGTACATGTTAATGCTTTCCTCTACACAACAAACTGCCCCTGTTGTAACTACAAAGGATCTCCCTGACCTTTGTGGATTACCTTGACTGTCCTGGGCTGTGTCTGGGAGCCTGAGGAGGAAGTAGATGAGGAAGACTGGCCAGCAGGTTTGGGCAGCGAAGTGGCCGGTGACGGAGAGTCCACCCCTGTCTGCTTTTGGTTGCGGGGGACCGACGCTGACTGAGAGATCCAAGAATCTACAGGAAAGGTGGAGAAAAATGGGAATTATCTTCATTTTAAACATTCATAGGCCAGTTTCAGTGGCCACCGTGGCTGAACTGAAGAAAATCTCTGCAACACAACTTGTTAAAGTCCTTCCAGAGACTTCATCATATTTGAAAAGTGAGCTGTTTATCAAATCAAGTCTTGCTTGACTTCAGAAGTTTGAACATTTCCTGTTTTAGGATGATAGAAGGCGCACAAGAAACCAGTGGACAGATGCAAACAATAGACAATCCTACACTGTAATAAAATATAAATATTTCCAGCGAATTCTATGTGAGACGCAGTCTCATAAGTAGAAATACTCGGGGGTGATGTCTGGGTGGAGCACACGGTAGGTGGGATTAAACTATGGACAGCGTTTGATTACAGCACAGTAGAGTTCCGAATCAGGTGGTAAATTATCCTTTCACATGGGAAAAGGTGAGAACAGATGATGGGACAGTGCCTGCAGAGACAACACGCTGCTCCGTAATGACAGAATTATGAACACACAGAATGCTGCCTGTTACATAAGCAGAAGATGCTTCATTTTTGGTGGATTCTGTTAACAGCCTGCACACTTTAGAGCAACCAAACCGAGTGTGGCGACTCGTTTTTCTCCGATTTTACCCGAGAGGCATAACGGCTGCTAAAATTCCCCTCTGGATAATCCATTTGTTACCTGCTCTGTTGTGCGTCCCCGTGTCTCCATTCTGAACGAGCTGGCTGATGGAGCCTGAGCCCCGCCCCGGGTTAAAGGAAGCGGTTGGTCGAGCAGATGGGGTGTCAGGATTGAGGCTGAAGGCACTGCTGATCTGCAGACCGTTTTCCTCTGCCTGGCCTTCACCTGCCTAAACACAGAAATCACAGAGTTTAGAGGGTTTCTCTTTAGTCCCAAAACACTAGAATAAAGGTGAAATAAATGAGCATAAAACATCTGTCAACGGTGTTATTACATTTTATTATCTGAACTGCACTAAATAAACCTGCTTTTGTCAGTCTTTACACTGTATATGAGCAGGAGTGAATGGAATGTGTTTAAAGAAGCAAATCCTCACTGCAATAACAGCTGTAGCTCCTCCCTGCAGTGATGTCACTGAGGTTATCATCAGGTTCATGTCTGCTTGGTCGTCCACTGGATCCGGTGACGCATTTACTGCTGAGAGCATGGAGCTTCCCTTCTGGCTGCTGGAGCCCAGCGTGGTGACACTGGCGATCCTGATCTCCGAGTCTGGCTCAGTGCTGCTGAGTGCGTGAGGTGAGTGAGATCCAGAGGAGCAGCCGGGGGGAACAGGTGAGGAGGCGGAAGCATCTTTCTGGCCAGAGTCCTCCTCGTCATCTATGACAATGGGCTCTAGTGACGCAACTGCAGGCTTCTGAGATGCCATGACCATGGAAGCGTTGGAAGACACAGGAGAACTGGGAGTCTTGGAAGGCATTGTTGCCGTGTTCACTGTTGCTACAGCAGCAGTCGGCTCTAGGCAGTCTGTGCTGGGTGTGTCTTGAGAGGAGGTAGAAAACTGGCCAGCCTCCTCCCCTACAAGAACCACATCATCATCATTGTCCTCGGTGCCACCCTCCTTCGGGGCTCCATCTCCTGTTACCACGGAAACCACCTCCCCAGACTCCTCGGCAGGGGGCGTGGCCTGTTGCTCTGGGGAAGGAGTGGCATTCCTGGGCTCCACCTGCTCCCCTGCCTCTTCTGCCACGACAGGGTTTGGTTCTGACTCCCCATCCATCACTAAGGCAACTACCTGGCGACACAAACAAAAGGCAGCAGGACATAATTAGGTGAAGCCAGCAATTAGGTGGAACAGGTATCCCCAGAGGTCAGTTCCATGGTTACACCTTCTCTTGGTTGATGTCATCAAACACGTTTCTTTTTCTTTGAATTTGGTTCAACTGACCCTTTAACAACATCCTAATTTGTACACTGTCCCAGATATGAGTCTTTTCACTGATTTCACAGGATGCTCTGCTCACAGTCAAAATGGATACCTTCGCCATGCTGCGGCGGTGACGTGCCTCATATAGGTCACTGGTGTCCATTCAAACTTAGGATCAGCACACCAAGAGAGAAAAATAGGTTGGTGCAACAAAAATAGGATGCAATATGTCAGCATTAGAGCTGCAACAACCCATGGATAGAAAATTAAATAAAAAAATTATTAAATGCTTCCAGTTTGTTTTAGGCAGCAGCAAAGACATAAACCTGACAACACCAGGGAGCTTTTTTACAATTAAATCACTGGTGAAACCTACAGTAAATTAAATTATCCGGTGCATAAATACATTAACAGGAAAGCTTCTCTAAAAATAAGCCAGTTTCTTTAGAAGAAGTGTACTTCCATCATTTCTTATTAACTTACTTCTGTGTGAATTATGCTATTATTGCTTTAGAAAAGTATCATGATTGATGGAGTTGAAGGATAGCGGAGGGCTTTGTGCTCCAAAGTCAGAGTCAGAGGGCAGGTGACGCTCAACAGATCTCCATCTCCAAAGCTGAACTTTGACAACTCTGCCCCTCCTCATACCCCAACTAACCCTAACGCTACACTCCTCCTCTCACCTGCTGTCTTTCCCAGCTCAGTACACAGACACTCTCTTGTTTCCCTTGGCAACCAGTGATGCTACACCTTGGTTGCCAGGGTGATGGTAAGGCCAACCACCAAAAGGACTTGTTCTCTGCTCTACATGTGGGCGCTGTTGAATTGGCCGACACGGCGCTGCGATGGTTTGGCTCCATCAGCCGGTAATGCAGATTAATGAATGGGTATGAAGTTACTTTAGTAAAGATCAACGTCACAGTTAATTGGTCTAAAATACAGGCTTCTTGAGTAGAAAGATAAACAGTTAAAACACTGCAGTCTTATTTGTGGCACATTCAGAACCAAATTCTACTGAAAGCACTTTTGGGGACGCGTGCGCACGCTAAACTCATCCGTTTCTGTCAAAATCTCCTTTTCATGTTACACAGCAGCGAGGGTGGCTGCAAGCCACATATCACATCACTGCTGACAGCTGCAGCACAGAAACACACATACACACACCAACAGATGCAAGCTCACAGACACACTTCTGTGCAGACGCCGATCTTCGTAGCTCTGTTTTTCAACCTAACAGACACGCAGAACAGGAAGAGCCTGAAAGCACCTGAACACGGGCTTTTGAGCTGTAACAGAGCACAGTCTATATCACAGAGGACGCCAGGTCACATCAACCACATCGCCTTGGCACCGCCGAGGTGGCCATTTTGGTTCCAGCACTGCTCCACAGTAGCATCTTGGGAGGACACAGGATGAGACAGGGGTGTATTCATATTTTCCAACTCTCACTTTGTCATTGTGTTAACTTCCTGATCCTCAGGTTTCAGCACGGCACATGACTGGTTAGCAACTCCATCCTTTACCCAGAATTTTCCAAATCCGAGCCCAGTTTGTAGCTCTCAAACAAACTCAGAACCAGCCGATAACCCCGACCTCCCTATGAAACATCACATGGCTACAAACTGGGACACATCGCTCTAGAACTGGTTCCAACTCCTCACAACTATTGACACGTTGAGTCTAAAGTCACGCCTAAATTAGACTTCCACCATTTCTTTCCCCAAACATTTACCAGAGGGTGCAGCCACAAAACTTCTCCAGTGCAAGATGTGGAAATTAAACTAATTTTACACAAGTTTGCTTGAAATTTAAAATAGCATTTCATGTGATGAAATCAACTAGCAGCTGTTAATTTACCCTTTATCAACTCAACATTTTAAAATGTCAACAATACACAGAAATTATGGCAAGAAAATGTTCGAGTAGTCTTTGCCATAACCTAGATTTCTGAATTAACTTAAAAAAAAAAGTGAATCGAGCTTCATTTTGGGCAATTAACAACAGACACTATGTGACTCCAATAACAAACCCTCAAGCAGTACTTTTTAATGTCTCATAAATTCTCTGTGAGGCGTTTGAGTGAACTCCAGAGTGAATGAGGAGGGCTCTGACTGTGACAAGAAAGTAGTTAATGTGAACAATAAAACCCGAGTCTCCGCATGTTTTATAGATGTTACATTAAAAAACACGACTGAAAACACCTACAACCTGTTGAAATTTTGAATACGAACACATTTTGAGAAAATACAACGGAAAAACGTCTCCTTTTTTCTTTTTTTTCGACTACTCTGTCGGCTGCTGCATGACCGAAGCTGCAGTCCCAATCCTCCAGCATCCAGCAACATTTCACATTTTAACCTTCTAAGTTTGTCTAATCTACCTGGTTACCAAAAGCTCTTATAAACCAAACTGATAACAAGAACAAGCAGCTGCAGGAGGACCCCCTGCTGCACCTCCTGTTGCCAGCATCTGGGAAAAAGATTGTCCTTGAACGCACCATAAGGACGACCTCCAACTGCCAACTATCATTCAGTGAAGTATTAATGCAAAAAGGTTTCTGTAGCATCTCATCACCTTCAGTTTTTAGGATCCAACATATTGAACTGTCTAATTAAGGAACTCAGAGGGTCCAACAGAGCAGATGGCGAGTTAAACTGTTAAACAGCAAAAAGATAAGAGCGACAGACGTTCATGGATACTCCAGTTGATTTTTCTTATTGTACGAGGCCCCTTAGACCTCAGTAGAGATGCAGGAGTCACAGGGCTCCACTTCAGCTGGTAAAAATATGTCTGACGAAAAGGTGGACCCTAAACATGGCGACTGTCCTTCACTACGCAAAGTCAAAATGTCAGCTGTAAATAAAGTAAACAGACGAAAAGAATAACAGGAGCGCTGTTGATTAGCCAATCAGCATCATCGTGGCGGTACAGCTCCACTCCTTTCTTAATACTGTCGGAAAACAACTGCATTGGCATGGCTTCGTGTCTGTGAAAACTTTAAACCAAACTGAATTCAGGTGGATATGTTGCCCCCTTGTGATCGTCTCGGTCAGAGTGGAGAAATCTGAGAGTTTGGTTGGAAATAAAGTGAAACAAGCTGATAATTCTGTGATATCAGGCCAATCCCAAGCAGTTAATTCATCAAACCTGAGGTTCACGTGTTTTTCTGGACCGTCAATAGCTTGACCAAACTGATTTGGTCAATAAAAATATATTTATATTGGACACAAAATGCATTTAAACATAACGAGATACACGGCAGTGCGGTACACCATTAGGTTAAATTCCCACCTTTAAGGATCCTATTAATATTCAAACAACCTCTGGTATTTACAGCTGTGTCACTGTGCTGTATTATCAGACCTATAAATTAAACTCCCACGCAAACATCAAGAAGATAACCGGACCAGGACCATATATTAAAAAGGTACTAAACCTTACCATACAGTAAAATACCTCATATAGTATTATGCAGTCTGTTGTGACATCTTAAAATGTCCTGTTTTATGATTAGTTTTTAGTAATTAATGACCAATTCAGTAACAAATCAACTAATTGTTGCAGTCCTACGCTCAAGTACTCAGTGTATTTTTATGCAAGAGCAAAAGAGCTTGAATTCTCACATGATTTGTGCATTTACCCTTTTTATAATCAAAATAAAATCGACTTCTTCCATAAAGGAGTGACTGGTTCAGAAGCACTGGCGTTAAACATCGTAAAATATCAACCGCCTCATTAAAAATTAATTAAAAACGCTGCACTTTTGAGTAAAAGACTGTATAAAAAGGTCGTAGCAGAGCTGATAATCTCAAATCTGGTCTGCTGTAAAACACTGAAGCTGGAAGAGGAAGAGTAGCTCTCTGTGATCATGTGACAGGAAGCAGAAAGCACGACAGAATGGCATCACAGATCAATAGGTTGTACTTGACTGTTCAAAAACAAGATGGGAGTCCAAAGCATTCTCCAAAGCCGGTGGAGCTTGCATTTAAGAAGCTACAACCAAGGCTGATGTCTACAAACTGCCTGTGTTGAAGGTAAAAACCCATTTGTTAGAATCTGCCATGGTAACCGGTGGTAAAATATTTGGACAGGAGAGCCAAAAGCACTCTCCTTCAAGTGCAACACCTCCCCAAAGCCAAGCTAAGCTGCAAAAAATAATGCATCACAGCTTTCTGGCCTGATATAACACCAACAGAGGAATCTATGTGCAAAGCAGAGGTGCTCAGAGGGGGGAAAATAGCCTGGTCTAGAGTGAGTTCAGACTGCAATGCAGAGCTGTGAGACAGCCTGCATTCACGTGGATGAGAGCAAAACGAGGACCCAGCATTAATGAGCTCTGACATGCAACCTTGCTCCCAACGTCAACACCAGGTGGACGGAGAGGTGGGCCGGCGCTGTGGAGAGACTGCCCCCCCCCCATCTGCAACAAAACACTCAACGGACAAATCAACGGCTGCGCCACATCACCATCTCACATAGGTGCTCCTCCACCTTTCCAACAGTTTGCGCATGAGGCCAAGCTTCATGTTTTATTCCAGCAGGTCGCAACGTGCAGATATGCAAACGTTTGCGCCAGTAGCTAAGACAAGAAATGACATATCAAAATTAAACGCGTGAGAATATTATATAAGTCTTATGTCACTGGGAAGTGATGCGTAATGCGCAGCCACCAGAACACCCCCACCCCCCCAAAGCCAGCTGATGGGCTAAAAAACAGCCCATTCCGGTTACTTGGCAGCAGAAAGCTCAACTAAAAACCCACAGCTGATGAGCTCTCATGGGAAATATTAGAAAACGACCACAGAAAGAGAACCAAGCTTTTTAGGGGACAGCCTGGACGTGCCCTTGATTATCAAGACGGTTTGGAGCATAAAATCCGGTCAAGGTACCCGATTACCGCGGTGACTATCCTCGACCTGATCCCCCCCCCCCCTCTCTTCTCTATGCATTTTTTCCGGCTTGATATCCGAAAAACTTGGCAATAAGGAGTAGGTTCAAAACTTTGCCCAAAAACAATGAAAACAACTACCTGAGCTGCGCAACTCTTCCATAAATAACCCGGCTGGAGGAAAGGCTAGCTTCCAAGTTGGGGTCCAGAAGAAACGTGGTTCAGGGTGTTCCGTTCCGCTCCCACCCCTGCCCTTCCTGGCGCAAACAGCCATTGGATTAGCGGCGGATCGAGGGGAGGAGAGCAGACTTGGACTGCGCCATTGTTAAAGCGCCTCTTAAAACGAACACAACTTACTCAAATGGATAATAACAGGAGCAAATGTTGCACAGGATACACAGTGTGACACTCAAAAACACAACCCCTAACGTTTGGTAACGGCTGTTTTCTGCCCATCTTCTTCGGGTTGTTTTCTACATCTTGTCGCGAGCATGACAGTGTCGTCAAAGCAGACCCGAAATTGTGATAAAACAGACCGATTTTTATGATACCTGTGATGTTGGGGTTTTAATTGGAAAGTTACCCTGCACGGAGTCCACCCTGGCGCAATCAGTGGCAAATATGCCAGGCAACCGCTAGGGGCGCCACACCCCCAACGTATCACATGAACTGCCTTCATCTGTGTCATGCGATGGTAAAAAAAAACGAGACCAGAATAAATACCAGAATCATATTTACATTAGCGTCATGGAGGCCAGAGTGAACCAGGTGTCTCTCATTAGTCACAACCAGATAAAATCTGCCCCCCCCTCCACACGCCTCCCCTAGCGGAAAACAGCACTGCCTGCCGTCCGCCATTAGGGAGCCAACTGAACAATACTGGAGACTAGAGGCGGCAGCTGCCACAGCACACGGAGCAGGGGGGAAATATGTTAAAATTAACTGTTTATTTATCCCTTAATGTGTCTCTTCGCCTCGGTGTGACTCCAGAGAGACTCCCGGGGCATCCAACCGGTGCCCCGCACAAGTTCCCGAAACTTTCACCAATTAGGCGTTAAAGTGGAATATAGAAAACGTCTGTGAAATTCGCTTACCGGAGTAGAGCTCCAAACGGTGTAGCGCCACTTTTGTGCCTTGACATTAATCCCGGGGAGCGCATGCGCACAACGTAGAATTTTCCACTTTCTGCCGGAAGATCGTCTGTTGAGGGACTGCTCACTCCGAACGGGCTACGTGTGACGTAACAATTCAGACAAAGGACAAAAACAGGCTTTTTTTGGACAGATTTTTCTATTTCTATTAAAGAACATTTTTTTCTTTGATTTGCACTCCCAAAAGTCCTTAAAAACGGCAAAGAAAAAATGTATCTAAGGTTGCATTAGAATAAACAAGTCAAATATGATAAGAAATAAAAATACGGTTAGTTTAAAATGAGACAAGGCAAAGCTTATATCAAATACAGGACAATTTTAGGATTTAAAAAAAAGTTGTACTCAAAACACGTATTCCTTCAAAGTACTTTGAAAAAATAATGTCACACCTTTTGTTTATTTGACATTTCTGTAATATAGTGCATATCTGATTAAATAATGCATTATTTACCCATAAAAGTTAAGAAGACTTTGTTTGTGAATCTTAAAACTATGTGTTTTTGACTTGCTTTGCAGTAGACAGATGTTTTTACACACAGTCCCAGGCCTGAAACTGCCCTTAAGTGCCCGAGGCAGCAGTTAACTCCTCTCAGAGATTACTCCTGACATATTTATGGGCTTTTGATAGCGTCTTTGTGGCCTCTTCAACATGACAAGAAATTTATATATATGGTTGTACATGTGCTGCATAGAGATTTGTTTTCATGACAACAATGTTACATCCAATAGCTGAAGGGGAAGCCAAAGAGCAAGACTTTTCCTAGACTTTCTGGTGTTACTTTAATCTCAGTTATCAATTTTGAAGTTTCAAGTTGATACCAAGTAGTTTACACCTTAATAGAAATGACAACATCTAAAGTACTGATAAAAAAATGTAGCGTTATGCAAAAGTAGGAAATCCCATTGTTTCTTTCCTGTTTTGTTGCTTTGCTTCTAAATGAAAATGGTTCTTTTTTTATGTGCCTTCACAAATTAGTCCAAAAGAAAAGTACTATATGCATATGTCTTCACTTCCTTTACTTTGAAACCCCTATGTTGTCGTCTGGTGCGGCCAGTTACGTTCAGAAGTCACATAATTAGTTTAGTTACATCCATGTATGTGCAATCTAAGCGTTGCATGAACTCAATATGTACAGCTGTTGTGAATCCATCCATCCATCCATCCATCTCAAAGAATTTGGGATGCTGGTCACATTAGGTTTTTTTTTTTGCAATTGTTTACGTTTTGCGCAGAAATTCACAGTAGTTTGTGGTTCAAAGATGAGGGGAAAGATTTGGGTGACAAAATGACGAAATATGGGTTGGTGTTGAAAAAATAACACAATACAGCTGAGGATCTAAAAAGCACCATCTGATGTTTATATTAACTGGAAGTAGAGGCAGAGTGAGACCTCTTTATTTTGTTATACTCTCTGATGGCATCCGTTCGTATTTCTTGATATTTTTTTCGCCGCGCAGGCGCAGAAGGGGCAATCAGGGATTGCATGTCTAGCAATTAAATTGCCCCATTAAGTTAATTGCATTTTATCGATACATATCATATCTCCCATGTCAACTGACTCCATTTTAGCTCGTAAATGAGAGTATGTTGATGCTGAACAGCTTTTTTTCTTAGCTAAAACAAGCTGCGATGAAGTACACAGCGCGGGTCCAATCACAAGCAGGGATCAGGGTTGAGAGAGTTCATGTTCTCAGCTGTGTAGGTCGGTACAACATCGGATTTCCTCACTAATTTCATCCAGACCTCCACCAGACGCCGTGCGGCCGCAGGAAACTGCTGTTAACCTCAAAGCATATATGAAAAATGATGCACATGTCTTAAAAATGTCCCTCTTATATAACAGGGTGGACATGAAGGGGATAAAAACATATATGAGTGCGATAACAACTCAGTGTTGTTCATTATAAGTAAGATTAAGCAATATAAATATTAATAAGTTTTTTTGTTTTTGTATCGGTTACACAAAAAGTGTCATGAGCAGATGATCACGTTGTCAATATGGCGGATCAGGTGCGTTCAAATGTCTTGAAATGAGCAGATTGGATTCATGATCTGGGTCGACGGTGGAGAAAACACCCCCCCTTTCTTTAGCCTTACACAAGTCTTCACACAACGCATAAAGCGACACAACACAAGTAACAGAGATGTTTTGACGAAGTGACCATTCGGGTTGCCAGATCTGTTTGTCAAAGCTGCGCAAAATGTCGGAGACTAAAACACCCGTGCATGCGCAAATTACGCAGAAATCTAAGACAAATGTGACCTTGAATCCAGGACCAGGACTGAAAGGCACAGGCTTTATGAAATCACAGCACAGGAGATCTGATCAGATGTGTGCAAAAACAAGCCAACTCATTCAGGATATTATAGAATAATAATGAATAAACTGATTTTTTTTTAGGCTAAACCGGAATAGCTGATTAAAGATGGTTAGCAAAAAAATGCTTTTATGATGAGGAATAGAAAATAAAAATTCAGTGTATTCTGGACCAAAAAAAGTACCCTTTTGATCCATTCAGCACGTTACTGAAAACTAACAACAAAGACACACCCAGTAGGTCACAGTACAGTTCAAAGACAGGTGTTTCCTTTGGACTGGGCTACCTACTGCCACACAGGAGCTAAAAAGTTCCTACAACCTGCCGTGGATCCCAGTTCCTGGAGATCAGCCATAATAGGTTCAGCAGGTCTGAGTGGTTTCTTAAAGCTCTGGGGACTGATGAGCTCCCAGAGAGAAAACCTTTAAGGACTTTTCTCTGGCTGCATTCACTCTGCAGACAGGAACGCTGAACATGGCACAAAATAACAGTCAGAAGAGAATCATCTTTGTTTTGTTGAGGTTTTTAAGGTTAATGATATTAATAGTTGCCTAGACGACATGCTCTCTACTGGTGTTGCATTTATGTAATTTCTGTGGTCTGAAAGTGCCTGAAAAGGATCGCAGGAACTTTCTCAGAGAAGAACTCCCTCTTCTCGCTGGTGATTGTTTGCAGGGTTTCTGCTCCTCTTTCAGGCTGGGAGCTTTCTCACATGACTTTCCTGTAAAATAAGTTAACTGGGTTTTAGCCTGCTGCAGTAACTCTGGACATACCGTGTTTCTCTTTTCAACTTCTTGAGGTTTTCTCGTGAGCTTTTCCTTTGAAAACACTTGATGTTTTGTGCTGGTTTGGATGCTGTGTTTCCGCTGGTAATTCCAGCACTTTTCTTTACATCTGTTAAGATGCATAACCAGGGCAAGTTGTTTGCCTTCCAAAGCCCAAGTAATGCCTGGAATACGACCCCAAATCCAGACGAGTTGCAGAGGAGATGTGTGTGTGGGGGGGGGGGGGAAACAAAGGAACAAAACCATTTATTTGAAGCATTATTTGTTACAAAGACATGGCTGCAGGAACAGCTGTAACACCGCTCTGCTCAGCTTTAAGACAGAGAGCTAACAGTCGAGGAGGAGGATTACGGAGCTTGTTATTAACAGATGGTGTAAACCTGGACATGTCATTGGGAACCAGATGTTGAACTGTTGGTGATCATTTTCTGTGGAGTTCACCTGTGTTACCTGCCAACGCTGCATTCACACTTATTGGCTGAGCCGTTGCCGAGCTACAATAACAACAGCCCAACCCGTTCATGGCAGTCTTTGAAGAGTTCAACTACACCTTCCTCTCTGCTGCAGAGGTTTCTTCCTGTTAAAGGGAGTCGTTCCTTTCCACAGTCCCTCAGGCTCAGGACGGGAGGTTGGACTGAAGACAAGTTTCGGTGCAATCTGTTGGTTTCCTTAGCTAGGATATTGTTTTTGAATTGGCTCCATATGAATGAATTGGATTATTTTGAAATTAATTAATTGAATTTCATTGGATTATGATTACAATGAATTGAATTCCAATTGGCTTGAATTGGACCATATTATCTAAGGGCCTTGAGATGACAATTGTTGTAATTTGGCGCTATATAAATAAAACTGAATTGAATTGCTACACTTCAACTTTCTACATTTTTGTCAGTGGATTTCAATTCCTTTTATTTTGCTACCCATTCATACCAGACCATATCTATTATATAGATACAGCGATGTGAATGCAACCACAGAAAAAGCCCTTGAAGGTGTGCCGTTCTTTGGGGAGCTCCCCAAACCTTCCCCAAACCCTAAAGCTGTTCAGTCTAAAAAGCTCCAAATGGTTCACACAGTGTGTTTATATGTAGTTAAGTGGAGCTATGGTTATATCTCCTGTAACAGGTGGGGATGTGCGCCCTTTCTGCCACTTTTTTTGGCTTTTTCCAGTTGACTTATTGCATCACAATCCAAAAGAAGTAAAAAAAAATTTAGCTTGTGGCAGATTTCTTTACAGTTCTTTTCACACATGCTGTTTGAGTCCACAGACAAATGCCTGCAGAGGTACCTCTTCTTTAGTTGTGTTGGCCAGACTTTCAACATTTCAGTTTAGTGTAGTTTTCTTTTCTTTATAGACTCCATTTTGCCTCCCATAAAGACCCTGATGTTCTTCATTCTCAAAGCGCTTTACTGGGGTTTATTGTTTCCGTTGTGATTATTTAAAGAAAGGTTATTTTCGTTCTTTCTTTTTCCTTTTTGAACCTCTTTGTATGCAGCAAAAGACACAAGGCTGCAACCATCAAGTGGGCATGAAGCGTTTCAGGTTTAGGTTTAGTTTCTTTGTTCCTTGTCCTGGAAGTGACATCACAGTTTGATAAACTTCTTTTTTGACATAATGAAACTGGAAGTTCAGCATCTTTTGATGATCGTCCTGTTAGTGAATGTGTTTTATTAGATTTTAAAATCAAGTAAGAGGAGAAAACTTTGCTTAAAATATCAAAAGCTAACTTTCTTTTGAAAACAACTTCAATAATGTTGAAATTAATTTCTTAAAACTTGTTATACTAGTTAAATGTTACCATCCCTTCGTACTTGCTGTTCCATTAATAACATTTTTTAATGTGTTTTCTTAATCACTAATTTACTTTTCAAGCTGTTTAATTTGCTGTTGAAGTATTTCCTCTTACTTATTTAACCGTATAATATTCTACCTGATAAATAATGGACAGAAAATTCTATTTTTTTTAATCTAAAGTCTTTTATTGGCCCTTACAAAATGTAAAGAAATAGGAATAAAAGACAGATAAGCAAAGTTTTTACCATATGGTGATGCAATAAGTCTCAGAAATGTATCAAATCAGACACCCGGGACATTTCAGGGTTAAAGCTACTACCCCTAATATCCCACATTATTACAGATAGCTGTTCTTTGAGGAACCTGAATGGGTGGTAACATTGGAAATGACTCTCCTTTGCCTTTGGATGTTCTGAAAACAAATAAAACAGGCTTCTGTGGGAGTGATTTAGGCGTCACCAGTAAAAACACTGATGACTTGGACATGAAACCAGGTGTTTGGTTTCTACATTCGCATTTATTTTACATTTTGTTTCACTTTGACAGTGAAGCCTCAGTGATATCTGTAACATCTCAGGTCAGAGTTGGTTGGTGCAAAAACTGCATTTGGTGCTTTTATATTTCATCGTATTTCTAAGCCCTCGTAGTTTTAAACACAGCCCTCAGCTCTCAGAAACTAGGCTTACTGGTGGTTCTTCTCCTCTTCTTTCTCAAAGGTTTGACTTCATGATGCAGACTTGCTCTCTCCTCGTGCGTTTCGGGCTTGAAATGCTTCGTCTGTGATAAAGCTCATAGTCAGAGCTGGCCCGTGTAACCCTTGAGCCATCTTTTAGTTACGCTGGCTGCAGGGGAAAGGTCCCATGATGCACTGGGCAGCTCTCCCTTAATCTGTTCTCTCCCATCATGTGAAAATAACTTCAGACGGCAGCGCGTGAGCAGTAATTATCACTATGGATACACAGTATACTCACAATGAAATCTACAAAAACATTGATATATTTATTGTAAAAACAGAAATGAGACAGGTCAGGTGTGCCGGCCTCTAATATTTACAGTAATTATTTTATTTAATTCAATTAGCATTCATTAGCAACTTTTTCTCTTGAAGAATGTCTGTATAAAGTCATCTAAAAGTCTTTTGAAGCCGTTACAGCTGTACGTCTCTTAGGGTACAACCATTATTCAGCTACTCGAGCTTCATGGGTTCAGCCTTTAAGGCTTTTCTCACGCTGAAAGATGTCTTAGTTTCACCAGTGGGGAACATTTTGTGTTGGCCCATTACACAAAGTCCCAGAACATCTCTATCAAATTACGGGTTATAATGTAAGTAAGATGGGAGAAAGGATTTTAAGGTTTGTAATGAACCTGAGATGCATGATATCCCAGGTTAATTAAAAAAGAAAATCGGATTATGTTGCTTTAATCACTGTGTGCGAATCTACAGACAATTTTATGTTTGTGTGGTTTTTCAGCTCATGATTATTACAAAGATTTCATAACAAGTAATAAAATCAGCTATAAAATGCTTTGTAAGGCCAAGAGAATAAGACTAAAACCTTCTCTTTCTGTGCAAAGCAGACACCAAGTTTTCCCTTTAACCGGAGCAGATGCCTCGTGTTGTACGTCCACCTCACAGTTTCTGCTGAAAGAGAGCCAGAGGAACTTTCTTTAAAAGTCTACACATTTTATTCAGGACAGAGACACAGCGACCCGTCTGCAGCACCTCTACAGACAGCTCATTTTCCTGCTGGAGAGATTCTGACCCAAACAGGTGAAGGTGAAGTCCAGGCATGGGCAAAGTATTCAGAAAATCAGGGTTAAAACTGGCAAAAACAAACAGCTTCTTTATGCACAATGCAGACGTTTTCACCAGTTCTACAGGAGCTGCCGTCTCCTTCCCACCTTTCATGATTTCATCGCCAAGCGGTGCAGAAATAATCAATTTTGTTATCAATGTGTAATCAGAGCGAGAATCAAATGGAACTCCAGAGGTTTGAGTTTATGCTTCATCATTACTGTCATGTGGCCGGTTTTGTTGAAGAATGACTACCGAGAGCATCTCTAATCGATGCTGGATTTGATGGTTTATGCTCCTGATGGAAGCCGACTTCTCATTTCACCCCATTTGGTAATAAACACGAACCAATCAGATCACAGAAGGCTGCAGAAACGACCCAGAATCAGCAGGGAAGTCTGATCCAGACTCGTCTTTGGTTCTGTAGATGTACAGGACCCCAGATTTTCCCAATTAATCCAACACTTCCCAGCAGAATAATTCCAGCAGTCATTAAACGACAGACACGACCTTTTACACGCACTGATTCTTTGCTCTGAAACAGTATTTCCTAAAAGACAAAAACCAGAACGATAAAATACTTTCATGATGCGTTGCCTGTAATTTAAAAACATGCTGCTGCCTTTTAAAGGCATGCATCTAGCGACAGCTCGGGTGTTGCTGCAGGAGCGTGAACACGGCGTAAGTTTGTGCTTGATTTCTGCAGAACGTCAAGCTGTAGCACCAGATAAGCACGAGCTCTGCAGCGAATCGACTGACAAGAACACGGTCAGAAAACGATAGAAAAACAGGAAGGAGACATTCTTTAAAAGGGGGACTCCTGGGAGAGATGAATTGTGGCCAGCAGAGTCCCGTCCGAGCTGAGATCGCATGCAGCCTCACGCTGCTGCTGGGATCCCTCAGCTTCACTTTTAAATCGCTGGTAAAAAAAAAGATTGTCAGACTCGGGACAGCGTTTGTGTAAAAGTATCAGAAATCCGTGGCGCTTTTTAATATCAACAAATTCAAATGGACGGATCAGGGTGCTCTGAGACATGTTAGCCCTTAAACATTTGAGCTTTTTAACTGCACAAAATAACTTAACCCACTCATACGGTGGCAAAAAAAAAAAAGGATCATCACATGAAACTTCATAACCGCATATATGTATGTATATATTTATATATAGTATGTGAATATGTACAGACCGGAAAATATAAAAAGCTACTCTTCGCACGTAAGGCAAAAGAAACTTCTTCATTCATTAAAACATCTCACTTTAAAATAACCTCATTCTGGTGTATGAACAGCTGGCAAACAAGAGGGTGAATAAAAGGATGTGCACGTGTTCCTCAGAAGAGATGTAGTGTCTCAGCCAACAAACAGGCAAATCTGACCTGATCTCATTTGCATAAACAGGCTTTTCGGAATGATTTTTCCAGAGCAAACCCAGTTATTACTCTGAAGTTAGACCTTTATAAAGTAATATCGGGAGGGTGAAAGAAAGCTTTGCCTTTGTTACTGTAAAATGCTAAAAAAAAAAAGAGAAAAATGGAGAGAACAGTTGTGGAAAAAAATCCCCTTTTTCCAAGAAGAGGCAACACACAAACACACAAGCTAGGCTGGCAATCGACACTAGTTTATCCACCTCGTCAAGAGGTGGCACTCGGAAAAAGGCACGACACGGGGGGGGTTAGTCTTGAGAGTTACTCCAGAGAGGAAAGAGAAGGTTGGCTCTGACTGCCTCCTTCCACCCACAACAGTTAAATGTCAGCCACACCATCACCAACGGGCGGACTGCTCTTAATGGCTTATTCGACCTCGCAGGACCTTCGAATTTGTGCAACGAAGCAGAGCCGGAGTCCGGTCTGGAGTCAGGTGTCAACATGGTGGACAGGCTCCGACACCATCCTCACTGCAGCTGGACTCTGTACGCACAGATGAGGAGCTTTACCTGAGGAAAGAGCAGCAGAGAAGCAGTGAGCGCAGCTATCGGCAGGAGGATGATTGGATGTATCTGTCATGAAGGTTTCTGCCGATGCAAATTAGGACATATTCAATAAGTGTGATGCTCATGTGCATATTCAAATTCATTTCAAAAGAAACTTGTAATACAAAAAAAGTTACTTTTAATGGATACTTTTACTATGTAAAGTTTTATTGTGGTAGGAGTAAAGGAAAAAATTAACCCTATTTGGGTGTATTTGGGGCATTTTTGATTAGTGTATAGCTCATTCGCATATTCAAATTCATTTTCAAAGAAACTTGTAATACAAAAAATGTTACTTTTCATGGGTACTTTCATTGTATTAAGTCTCATTTTGATAGGAGTGAAGGAAAAAAATGGCCCCATTGGGGTGTACCGTTGCCTTATTGGCACACATCTCGGATTAATGAGAATTTAACACATTTCCTCAACTGGGATTTCTTAGGACTTTTAGTATGTTGTTCTGGACACCTCATAGAAATGATCTAAGCTGCTAAAAATTATTTTACAAATAGTCTGTCGTAAAACGCTACTTTGCCTGGACTAATGCTTTAAAGCAAGAACAGACTGTCTGTAAGTCTGTAAAAAACTGAAAAATTTCACCCCGTGTGGCATCATTGGAGGTTGATGTCTGAGGTTGATGTCACCAAACTGCGTTCCTGCTCGCTCTGAGGCCGTCTTGTATTCACAGACCCTGAATCCCAACTTCTATGATCATATTTCTTTGCTCAAACTGGACCAAATCTCAGCCCATTTCTATCCCTTGTATGTAAATGCTAAACATATCTGTCCACATGACTGAGACCGAGTCATCAATCATCCCTTCGATGGTTGAAAAATAACCAGGAAAAAGATCATCTGTCAGATTATTCAACTTCCTCACAGGCAGCGGAGGCTCTTACATGCACATTTAACATTTTAAATGTGTGTGTTTGTGCTTGTGAGTCACCTTTGCTGTTGGTGCTTCTGCTAGACGAATGAAGAGTTTGTTAATGCCTGGAACCGGGCTGAAGGAGTAGATGAAGTGACTATCCTGCAATGTTGAAGCCAAAAAAGAAACAATTAAGAGAAACCAGCATATTTCCACCTTAAAGAAACAACAGAGATCTATGTGACTGCCTTGTTGACTATTGTTCCGCACATTAAGGGGCCCTGAACGTCCCCCAAAGCGGCCGGTGGCTGAGATACTTCCTAACTTAGGTTTCCTGCTCCCCACCAAACTGTTTCACCTTATGGTCGCCTGACATCTTTGTGGCCTTTTCAATCATGAGTTTGGCTGTTCGTGTGCAGGTCTCACGTGGAGATTTGTTTTTAATGACAGTGGTGTAACTCTAGGGGGAGCCAAAGAGCAGAAAAATAGCCAAACTCTCTCGTGTTACTTTAACATTAAACGTTTTAAAGATTAGACAGAAGAATCCCAACAAAAGCACATAAGCGACAGGATCATTTAGAGCAAGATTTCCTGTGGAAATGTGGAATGAATACATGCTTTCATAAGGTGGTTGCATGGAAAACATCACAAATGGTTGGAATAAACAAAATGCTGGTTGTTAAAATGGAGACGAGTCTGCTTGAATTAAGTTTTAACCAAGTATTGAGTGCTTATCCTTTTAAGTATAAGTATGTTGTGAACTCTTCTGAAAAATGAGTAAAATGCTTCATCAGAGTCAGTATTTACATCAACTTTGAAAAAGAAAAGAAGAAGCACAAAGTGAAGCTAAAGAGTTCTCCATGAAGCTTCATAATAAGCAGCTTTAAAATGCTCGTTTAACACGATGATCGATGGGAATTGACGTGATCTTATTGACACCAGCGACACTATCCTCGTGTCTTATCGATCCGGCTCTTTAATGATTCGCTCATCAATTCCTGACCTAATTTTCTTTGAGCAAACAAGCATGCGACACAGGTTTTCTGCAGCAGCAACTGAAATCCCACACAGAGCAAACTCTGGGTTTAGTATCAACCCCCCCACAGATACGGTGAACACAATGCTAAACTGATAGAAAATCAATAACTTAACAATTCCAAATCCTTTTAGCCTCTAATCTCAGGAAACTTCCCTTTTATACCAGATGCTAAAAGACAGTTTAACCTGACCTACCTGAAGGCATCTAACTGCAATGTTAGCTGCAGCAACAAAGTCCCATGAAGAAAAATGTGCTGGCCATGATGCTAATGTTGCTAATATTTACAGTTCTGTCCAGTTTGTAAACCTTGTGTATGAAGAGTATCATCTGATCCTCTCCAGACTCCCATTAAAGCTGCTCTCATTCACGCATGTTGCTTCCGTAACGTGTTGAAATGGGTCTGGCTAAGAGTTGCTAGCTAAGAGTGGCCCAAGAAGACGACTCATCACCACATTTCTAGACTGCTAATTGGCTCTGATGAAATACGCATATCATTAACCACTGCGTCATCTGGAAAACACGTCCAACAAATACATTGAACATACATATTTACATGTATGATGGAGTTCACGGCCTCCTATAATGCTGCAAACACAATCAGTGCACATGTTCCAGCTCCTGATGGCGTCGATGTAGGAACTGATGAGTTTCGAAGCTCCTTAATACATGGAACATGGATTTATAGTTATCTGTAAACTGCTTGTACGATCAATTTAAATGACAATGAAAGCCACAATAAAGGCGTAAAAAAAACGACTTATTATGGAAAAATGTGCCACTGAATTAACCTGTGCAGGCTGTAAAGGTTTTACGTGTTAAATAAATCTTGTTTGTTCTGCTAAGCCTGTCAGTAAAAGTGAGTCGGGACTTTTTGAACCAACCAGGAAGATGGGCAACTGGAACTTGTCGTTGAGCACCACAGCGTGGACGCTGCAGGGTCCGCAGAGCCTGGCTGTGATCTCATTCAGGAAGTTGGCGTGGAAGATGAAGAGGAGGATGCCTGAACCTGGAACAGCAGGGGGTGACAGATGCATTGTGGGAATGCAGATCAGAAGCAATGTGGGCTCAGCTGATTTATCGAGAGAAATCTCAATTATCTGTCCTGACAAATACCAAATAATACCTTCGAAACATTTAAACAGCAGTATCTGTGAGATTAATGTGAACTGATACGTTTGCCAACTGTTGGAGGGGCGACTGATGCCAAAAATGCCTCCAAATGTACCGTTTTTTTGCATCTTAGACCACTTTTGTTTGACATCACATCACATCCAACAGCAGGCTACCATCTTCTCTGCTTTGTGAGGTGCAGAAGATGTGCATTTACATAAATAAGTAGGTGTTTTACCCTCTGGTTGTGGCTGTGACTTGAAGCCAAACTCCATGGAGAAGTCCGGTCCCTCACAAAGCCTGTGGCAGGCCAGAGGGAAGACGGGCTCCAGCAGCACCAGGCGGGACTCAAAGTACGCTCGGATGGTGTCTTCCGCCACACTGGACAGCCTGGGAGATGGACACATGCACAGGAAGCAGATTTTACGCTGCAGTGCAACGGGATAACACATCCAAATGGTGTTCAATGGTGGTCCAATCACCTCCAACAACACCTTTGACTAAATTAAGTCTAAATGTGTCAATTATTTAAATTGTTGTCTTTCTGTGAGTAGACATCCCTTAAGCTGAGGGTGGCACTTACATGTTGATGTGATCTTTGACGAGGTCGTACACCATCAGGTTGTTGCTGACTTTGGCGAAGTATAAAGCAGTGTTCTTGTGTTTGGACGTGATGTTGCAGTCCGCTCCGTACTCCAGCAGGAGGCGCACTATGTCTGTGTTCCCTCTTTTACAAGCCTAAAGGAAACGAACATTTACTCACAACTTTGGAAAGATCCCATCACTGCAAATCCCTCTAAATCCCCCCCAAAAAATACACAAGTTCTTCTTCTACACCCAAAAAGCCAAGTTTTGTAACATCTTAGGACTCAAATTGATCACATTTGCCAGCAGCCTCGTCCTCGCCCCTCGTATTTTTATGTAAAATAGAGAAAATTAATTCCACATCTGTCAGGAAAGCTGTTTTCTCCAATTAAAATGACAGATTTAAAGGTTCCCTTTGCTCATATCCTCCATCACAAACAGCTCCCACCAGCATTCATCACACCTATAAAGCACATGGGCCATTTCTATGGAGATTTAGAGGAAAAGGTGTAATCTAACACACCTCCTAATCGCTTTTAAAATGCAAATAAAAGATTTCTAATGCCCGTCTTTTACAGATTGCTCAACCAAGGGAAGTTCCTGCCCTTCTAAGTTTGTGAGCCTACTGGCAGTCGACTTTCTGGAGACTCAATCATTTTGTGACATCACTTTGCATGATTGTAATCTTTTGCAGCTGCAACGGTGGACAGAAAGTGACAATTAACTAAGACCAATACAAGCAGGGTGACTGTCGTAAACCTGTTCATACTCCCTTCACAACATATGAACAAAAGCACGCCCACATACTTGGCTTTGATAAGTAAAGTCCACCAAACAGCACACTGTAGAATGTCATAGTGTTAAAAAAGTCTCTAAACGTGTCTATAATGACCAGATGTGTCCATGATATATGCAACACGGAACAAGGTCTACAATCGTAAAAGAATCCCTGTTGGGCAGCGTTTCTGAACGGAAATATCACATCGAAAATAAAGCTGAGGTCTGTTTGTGAGATGCAGCTTCACCTTCATCAGAGCCGTTTCCCCTCCGAGTGTCTGAGCGTTGACGTAGGAGCCTGCCTCCAGCAGGATTGCAACCGTCGTCAAGAAATTCTGATGGCAAAGCAAAGAAAAAATGACACTAAATGCACAACTTGTGTCTCTACCTCTGACATCGTTTGTGTTTGGTCATACAAGTTGGATAAGATCTGTAATTTTTTATATTTCAGTGCTTATTGCTCTCTTTCTTTTGCTCTGGGAGACAAAAACCATCAAATACGAATTAAGTAAATTAAGTAAATACGAGTTAATTAAATACGATTAAGTTCACAAGTAAAAGGTTAGTTATGTATACAGTAAATGCATATAGGAAAGTATGTTGTGTAAGAGGCTGAATCACCTTTTCAGCTGCATGCATCAGTGCTGTGGTGCCGTTCTTCTGCCGAGCATTTACCCTCACCCCCTTCTTTATCAGTAACCTGAGGATGTCGTCCTGCCCCCCCGCTGCTGCCAGCATGCACAGCGACATGCCGCTGACATCCTGTGGACAGACAAATACAGAGCTCCAGCATTACACTCAAAAGGGGGTAAAACAGGAAGGTTCTCACTGAACTGCTGCTGAACAGGTTGCAGCTCGTCTTGGATGTTCACACTGAGGCACACGTCAGTGAGCAGAGTTCCTAAAGAAACTGAAGGGGAGCCATGTTCATGTGCACATTTCAGGATCACAAACTGTGGAAAACAAAACATGCTACACATCCAACTTTAATATCCAAACCCCCCTAAAAGGAATACACGGCTTTTTCAAAGCAAAATATTCAAAAATTAAGTCAAGAAGCATTTTTATTGTACAAGCAGTTCCTTACAATACTTGGTAGGAAGCATCAACTGAAGGCAACATACAGTAAACAGGATGAAGAGCAATATGTGCTAATACAGTAGCCTTAAAAAAGAAATTAAAAGAAAATGCATGGGACAAAACAGCAAATCTTAGCTTTGCATCACCAGAAAACAAGGGTATATTCCAAATACAACCATGTGTAACTGCAGTATATGCTGTAACATAGATATTTCCCTCTTTTACAAGCAGCGACGCGGGAAGAAAACACTCCTTAGACATTAGTGGAATTGGCTGAATTAGGTTATCGGACCGGCTCTACAGCACTCTCCACAGTCGGAGTTTTATGCACGTCTGACACTAAAGACTTTGGTATGAACACTGGTTATTAAGCACAGGTTAACTACAAATTCTACTGATGCTAATACAAACACTTCTACCTGTGACAAAGACAAGTACCTTCTCCTTTTGAACTAAAAGACAACAACTTAAAAATAATTCTGCTCTACAAAAGGTGACGCGTCCAACTGAACTGATCGTCTCGATCTCCCCAAGAGCTCGCTGAGAATCCAGTGTAACAGGGAAGCTGTGATGAAAAAAGGGGTTTAGGACTGAAATGTAACAGCAAGGCTAACAGATACAAAGCAAAATGCAGTTTGAACCTGTTTTCAATATTTAATCTGAAATTTTTAAGGTCTAAAAACGTTAAATATTTCAATTACAAAACAGAACATTCGTTAAAGAGGACAACAATTGTGGTCTTATCCACGTTTGAGGACATGATCCTGTCCATCGGTGAAATGGCCTGTGCAGTCAAGATTAACAGATCGTGCTTGTTTAAAGAAATCCTAAATAATTGGATTACCAGAAAATGTTATCAGGATCTTACTCGTTAAGCATTAAAGGGGAAGAGTTCCCCTTTGAGTTGATGAAATCAACTATAATAAGGACACAAAAACATGATAAAATGCATATAATAAGGCAGCAAGATCTTGGCTAATGGATACTAATGACAAACATCCAGATAATAGAAGTTTAAAAAGAAAGAATAAAAATGAGTGTAGTGTATTTTACCTCAAATAAGGTACCCCAAATACAATAAAATGTTCTAAACAGTCACTGTGTAGCGTTACAAAAAGCTAATAATACTGCGGAAATAAACAAAATGGTAATTGGACAATGATCAACAGGATCCCAAATAAAAAATAAAGAAGGTTACCCATGTTGCACTAACAGGTATGTACACACAGAGCTACTACACTCAGAAAGGAAGGTATGTCATTACTGCTGCAGGCTACCTACAGGAGAGGCTACTGGCTAAAGCAAGAACATAGCACACTTGGGCTAGGCATTAAGGAATTATGCAAAGCATCTCAACCCGCTCCTCACGTTGGAGAGGTGGGCTGAAAACTTCTGCTGGTAGACTTTCTATCTCATCAAAATACATGAAATGCTACAGAAAACGGTACAGGAAGAGACGGCAGACGTATCGGCGAGTTTCCAAGAGGAAATCCCACGATGGATGCACAGTCACTGGGGCCATCTGTGCTCTGGAGAAAAAGGGAGGGAAACGCCCCCCTTCGCTGTAATCGAGCCTTTCAAGCAACTCAGCCACGACTTTCACCGTCATGAAAGCTCGACTGAGTGATACTGCTTTCCATTGAAAGTGAATCCAGCAGGAAAAGAAGGTCCACTTACACGACTTCATAGAGATAACCTGCGATGGTCTAACAGTGTTTTATACAAGCATACGATATGCAACACAAATCTGCTTTTTCTGAGCCAAAGCTACAGTAGAAACATCCTTACTTCCAACCATTTAGACTATATTCATGCAATAAATAGCTTGATCAACTGGACTTGATATTGAAAGTATTAGGACACTTTTTAATATGTGTGTAATTTGAAAATGGCAGGACTGTCTGTAAATGCATCTGTAGGTCATTTACATGGCAAAAACTCTATTTTTGAGCCTAGTTCAATTAAAATCTTCACCGATCAATTGTTTTTGTGCATGTCCATGAGAAGTATCTACAGCGACAGATACACAGGACCATCCCACTCAGTGTTTGGAGACTGAGTCTCTGGCTCTGGTGGGATAATTTGTTTGGAGGCGACCACATGACCTCTTCTTTTCAGTGACTGAATTGAGTTATGTACGAAATATTTGACTTCCCTCCATGTTCTGCTGCTCAGCGCAGGTTCTGCAGCTAAACACGCATCACAATCCTTTTTCCCCGGTACTTTCACCAGCTTACAGAAGTCTCCAAGCTGACGCCTCACGGCGGCCTGTTCCTCCTCGCTCCACAACCTCTTGTTTCTCTTTTGAGGCTTAACGCCGGACGTGGACTGTCTTCCTGTGGAAGACGTGGCTATACTTTCCTGCACCAGTGGTGCTCGGTCAGAAACGCCGTGTCCATGGATTGACGGGACAACCTGTGCAGCTGTAGGGACACTAGGTGGTGGGCTTGTGTGGTAAACTGGGGGAACTGAATGGTTCAGAGTTGTGAAGGAGGACATGATGGGCCTATTTCTGTCATTCAGCGTTGAGAATGCAGAGACCAATGGTGAGCTTGGGGTGTTCAACTGCGTGTATGTAGGAACCATTGAGGTACTGGGGGCATTAAAGGTAGTAAAAGAAGGAATCAGTGGCGAACTCGTAGTCTCATGTGGGGTAAACACAGACGGGGGAAGCATACTCGAGGCATTCTGTGTATACAAAGAAGCCAACGACAGACTTCGGTTGTTTTCTGATGCGTACACAGAAGGCATGAGGGCGTTTGTAGTGTTGTGTGGGGTAAATGTAGGGACCACTTGGGTATCAGTAGCATTCAATGGTGTGAAGGTAGACATCAAAGATTGACCCGTATGGACCATATCTGTGCTACTGTAACACATGGACGCATAACTTGCAGTCATCTCCTGGGAAAATGGTGACGAGTCTCCTAAGTCACTTGGCGGCTGCATTGTCATACAACAGTCTGAACTATCTCTCAGGTGATCTGGGTTCACGGTTGTCATGGTGCACACATCACTGGTGTCTTCCACATCCATCTTTGTGGTCTGGACAGCAGCTTTTGGACTCTTTGGACTCAGAGCTTTCCCACTCCTGTCAGACTTATGCTGGTTATTTCTCCTGCGCATCGTTTGTAGTGTGTTGTGTACATAGTTTTTGACATCTGTCCAAGACCTTCCTCCGAGATCTGGTTCAGCAGCTATGCAAGCATTGCATTGTTTTTTGCCAGGAACCTTCATTCTTGTGATAAATTCACTCAAGTAACGTTTCACAGCAGCTTGTTCGTTCGCACTCCACGGCCTTCTCTTTAAAGCGGGCTTCTGTCCAGACCCTAAGAAGAGTATTGAGAATCATTGTAGAACACAAGCTTCATCTAATTAAGAAAGCAGTAGTTTTACAATCTAAGAATGTTCTTTTTAGGTGGAGCTCAAAGGTTAACAATAAAGTCCTGAAAATATATTGCTTTAATACTTACTGCTCCATTACAACTGAGCAGACTTCATCTTCAGAGAAAGACTAATCTCGCCTTACACATCAATGCACAAAGACCCAACAGAACAAAAAGGTACCTACCATCTTTTGCAGTGCTCGGCGGACTTGATAATAGTGTTCGATCCATTTTTAACAGTTGTTTGCTCACTTCCTCCAGCTGGGATGCATTTTGTGAGAGCCTGTAACATTCCTGGCAGCTCCTTTCCAACACCTTCGCCACCTGATCCAGTTCAGGTTCGCCGAGGCTCATTAGCTGCCAGCAGCTGGCTATTTGCTCTCTTAGTGATGAAGATAACAGTGCGTCTGGGTTTTTAACTCCACATTCCACGGCCGCCCTTCGGAAACAATCCAATCCTCTGATGAAGGACGGACCTTCAGTCCTTGCAAACAGGTATGGGTTCGTTTTCGATACACCTGCTTGTTCTCTGTTCTCAACAAGCAAGTCAATGGACAAAACCATCCTGTCAGTTAGCAGCACCAACATGTTCCTGCCGTACTGACCTTCTAGCTCCAATCTTGTGAAATTGGAACCAAGCTCCAACTCCAATTTAGTGCTTTTCCTCACATGATCTGCAGAGGGCATAAATGTCCCCCCGCTTTTTCTCTGAGTGTAAGTTTGCAACAGAAGTCGACCAATATTTCCAACCCTTCCCCTGTTGAAGAGACACACATCTGCTAACGTGGCTTCGCTGAGCTTTTTCCATGTCGACATGCTGGGGCTTTCTTTCAGCTCCTTCCTGGCCTCATCCTCTTCCCCTGTAATAAATGTGTGGAGTTTGATCAAATCTTCTGTCACAGTTGATTTGTCGACTTCCACCTTCTTGATCTCTTGTTTTAGAGACTGGGCAAGTGCTTTACGTGAAAAAGACTCACTCCACTTTGTATCGAGTAGATGTATGAACTTCTTCAACTCGCTTTCCGTTTCGCTGTCCTCCGTCATGCGACTTTCTCCAAAAGCTATCTCGGCAGCTCGTTTCAAAGAATAGCCGATCTTTGAGACGAGGGAAATGGTTTTAAACTTACTGGAGCAGGGGTCAAACCCGCTTACTTTTTTCACCCCTTCTACGGCTAATTCAAATCTGGATGGCAGACATATTTCATGCAAGTACTTCACACTCTTGTCGAGTTCATTAACAGCAAGAATAAATCTACCCAATTCCCTCATCTTTTGTGCAATGTAAGCAAACTGAGACTTATCGTGGTCATACTTAACAGACAGCGTATTGCCAAATTTACAAATAAGGGGATCGACACTGATATGCTTTGAGATGTCATCTTGATGCATGATGTGGATTATTTCCTTGCAGCTTCCAGTTAGGAACTCTGACATTGGAAGCAGTCGGGAGGAAGCACTGCGAAACCGGGTTCTCTTAATCTTTTCAGAGGACTTCTGATCTCCCTTTCTGACTTTACACGACCGCTCGTGTCTCCACAAATCGGTTTTACGATAAAATGCAAAACAGTGCTGGCAAGGCAGGAAGTCACGGACAGACACGGCCCGTTTCTTCGCCTGTTTCTTGTTCACAATTTCTCCCTCTCCACTTTTGAGAACTTGGCAGTTATGTTCATAATCTCCTTTATTGCGAATCTGGTCAAGCAATGTCTGCCTGACTTTGGAACCTTTGGGGAAATGTATAGCATGTGCAACATCCGTTTCCTCAGCGTGTTTCTTTTCCAAGTGCTTGGCAAGTTGGGGAAAAGGCATTTTGCAATACAAACAGAAGTGCTTTTTGGAAGATTCTTTCTTCTCCTCATCTGCATTGGTCGGCTTTGCTTCTATCACTTTCTTACGAGCCCTTAGACTTGATCGTGTTGGTTGTCTGTTCTCCACGGCTTTTCTGCGGCGCCGTAATCGTGTTTTAACCGTCTCTGTTGTGGCCGACTCAGAGGGAACTCGATCTGTGACGTCTGATTGACCTACCGCCACATCTTCTGCCTCACCAGCCGAGCGATTTGTTTGCCTGGTGGACCTGCGAGTTTTACCTGCGTCATCCTGCTTTTCAACCTGCTTTTTTGCATTTCTGGTTATATCTGAATTATCAGTGTTCAAACCCATTTTGGTTGATGAAGCACTCTTTGCATCAGCTGATGTCTCATCTTTCTCTGCTGCCTTCTGATTTTCCTCTCCTTGACTTTTACCACAGCCTTCAGCTATAGTGTCCCCACCTTGTTGCGTTTTGTCATGTTTGTCTATCGCTTGCTCAGTGGCAGGATAGCTTTGCATTTTGTTATCAGTCTTTGGACAATCCAAATCATGTGGGATATTCTCTCTTTCTTTGGGTGCACCCTCTTCATTTCTTGCACTGTCAATGTTAGCAGTGAACCTAAGAGCACCACTCGAACTTCTCTCTTCAATCAAGCTCCTTTCGCCTTCAAATGATCTCTTCTCACCAATAGTACACACCTGCGAAAGAACAAGTATATGTAAGACTCATTGCCAAATCAGATCTTACTTAAAAATTTGAGCTAACTTAACACACAAACACTTAAGGAAATAAGTGTGGGTAGAAAGACAAAAGCTAAAATTTGTTTTGAACTTTGGTAAAGGTGGTGGTGACGTTTTGTTTTGATGTTGCTTTTTTGAAGATCTTTTGCACATTTTTAAATTGTTCTTCGAACACTTCAGCACCTTGGAAATGCCCCATCAAGATCCAGGCTCATTCAAACAAAAGTCAAGGTGATGGCCACACATCACGTTTTAGCCCAACTTGTGTAACAAAAACAGCCTGACACCTTTAAAATATTCAGTACAAAAACCACATGTGACCCATTCAAGAACAGTTAATGGCTTTATTGGATCAAGCAGCGTATTGACATTGTAAATGTCTAACCAAGTAGTCATGGGGTGTCAGATGAAATGCTACATGGAGTGAACAGAATATGAACCGATACTAAACCTGCATGCAAAGGCCTACAATTAAAACAAATAATCATATTACCGTTGATGCGATTTACATGAGATTTTGGCTTTAAATACCAGTGTCACTGGTAGCTTAACAAAAAGCGTCATTAATGTGGCTAAAACATCAAACAAAGTGTTGGACCTGCTAATGTACAGATGCTAAACATTGGAGCACTTTAACAGCGTCCAGCCATTCACATGCATGTATTTATCACTGATTTAGATGTGATCTGCGCTTAAAATGTCCGCATCCAAAGATTAAAGATCTTAGCAACAGTGCATGCTGCATACGTATTAAATGATGATGACACATGTTCTGAAATCATATACATTATGTACCTGCTTCATCTTGTCCAGCTACTTCATGTTTTCGCTGTCTTCTTCCTTCGGCTCATTCACTGCAAAGAAAGATGAAATTATAATCTCCAACGTCCGTCCAAAAGAGTTCCTTTTCAATGTATGATGAAGAATTAACAATATTAGGTCATGCTACTGATCTGGTGCAAAGCTGGCATGCAATAAAACTTTAACAAGACAGTGGCCAAGTGTTTTATGTTGATCCTTTTCTAACTTTAGAAACCAAAGTGTGACAAAATCCTTCACAAAGAAACCATTTACAGCTCTAATACTCATGACTAAAGCTCTGAGAAAATCCCTTAATGATAGCCTCCATCTGTCACTACACTGATCTATTAATAAAAGGCAAATATGGCCGATAAATCAAAACTAAATGTAATCAATTTAATGAAATCAAAAGGGACAGTGATGTCAACAATACAGTTCAGACTGAAAGCAAGCAAACCTTCCCTTTACCTGTCTAAACATGATAAGCACAGCTTAACTTTAAAGCCTATTATTGACCAAACAGCTGGATCTGCTAGATAAAACGCCACCAAAAGTTGTAATCAAACTAAGTATCTATCAGCATGAAATACTACAGTAACAGAATATTTAAAAAATATCACGTTTAAAAAGAGGAGATCTCATTCTTACCTGGACTTGTCGCAGGTGAAACGGTGTTTTGAAGTCTTGAAGCGTCGATTTTTTTAGGAGACATTTAACAGTAAAAGTCTGTGGATGTAGATCTCGAAGACTTTGGTGGAAGAGTTTGGAAAATAAAGTCTCCTGTTTATAAGCATTTATAAGCTAACTACTGAACTCCTTTGAATGCAATGAGACATGAGTCCCAGCCGGTGAAATGTATGGCCACAATGAACAATTCACTGCTATGCTGCAGAGCCATCAACACAGAGTATCCTGTGCTGCCCCAAAAAGGTTTCAGAAGACCAATGTGATAAAGTCAGATCAATGACTAACTGTGTGTCACCTGTTCTGTGTTTTAACAATTAACAAATTAACATTTTCATAATATATTCATATTCGGGTATATGACACGTCTGGTTTGGTCACAATCTACAACAGTGTATGTAAAATGCTTTGCACATTCAGAACAAGTTTAAAAGTTTGGGCACAACTTCCTATTTATTTCGCACACGTACATGTGTCCAGATGTGTCCAGATGTTTATGCATTTGGCAGACAGGACTAACACTGGTAGGTGGGTGAGTGAGTCTTGCAAAAGGACACCTACTGGAGGTGGTACCTTTCATGCAGGGGATTCAAACCCAGGTCTCCCACATGAAAGGCGGTGATCTTACCACTACACTATCCAGATGTATCCAGATGTTGCTTCTCCCCTCATAGAATCAGACCTGGCCTGATAAACACTGGTCATAAACTAGATTTACATCGTTTTCACACTGGACACCAATCACACAAACACATACGCACTCGGGGCAACCAAGGTGCAAGCTGCAAAATGTGCTTTTGTCTTTTATTTTAGTGTAAATTAAATAAAGTTGGATGGAGAAAGAAAATAAGATGGTTTGGAAGGAGTGGGCACAAACCTCTTGTTCCAGATTGTAGTCCTCTTTGGAATTTAGAGCCAATTTAACAGACATGTAATCTCCACTTTTCACAGCGTCTCGCAACTCACCTGAAGACAAAAGGCAGGAGGAGATCAGAACCACAACAGAACCTCAGAAACTAAAATGTACTTCATGAAGCATTAAAATAAAGTATTATATTCCATATCTTTTCATTTGTATCTATTATGTTTTTGTTATTCTATCTGTTAATTATAATTTATTTGTTTTATAAATAGCTTTATAAATAAAAAAAAAAACCTGTAAAATGTAACTCAGTCATGAGTTTAATGATTATTAACTAGCTATTCGTTTGAATAGCAACCCAGAGGGAGAACATGTGCAGACTGGAGAGGGGTGAGTACGTCATTTGGATGGGAACAAAAACAGTTATCTGACGTCTTGTTGCAGGAACAGAACCTCCCAACACACAGTGGTCACTCTGAGCACCTGACTCAGGTGAGAAAGAATGAGACTTACTGGGGGATAATGGCGGACCCGACAAGATCTCATCCTCTCCATTGAGATGCTTCTGGAAGTCATCCAGAGTCATCCAGTCCAGGTTGAGGTCCATTCCCAGGCTCAAAGTAGCTTGGCCCTTGTCTGTGCAACACAATGCAGAGTGATGATCAGCTGGAAGGTTGAAATACTGAATTCAAACAAGCACCTGTTCTCTATGAAGTTAAAACTGAAATCAGCGAAAGCCAGTTTGTGTTATTTGACATTTGGAAGCAGACATACCAGCTTTGTCTGTGCTCTCTGGTGGGTCCTGGCTGTCATCACATGCCATGAAGAGCCTGGGCTCGCTGTCCTCTCTCCTCTTCCTCCTGTCATCGGTTGGCGTTCTCTTCTCCCAGCCTGGACGCTGCGCTTCCTCTGGCCTGTCCCTACGTTCACGGGAATCATCTGCTGCTCGCGGTTTTTCGTCTTCACGCTCGTCGCTGTCCAAGCTGAAGCCGTGACTCTGGCCAGATCTGGGGGCTGAAGACAGGAGACCATTGTTCTTAGACACAAGGTCATAGCCAGACTTTCACCATCCATTAATGCTGCTCATCACAAGTTTGTGCCTTGCTATTCCCCAGAGGAGGAGACTTGGTTGTTTTAGGCATGTTCTTAACAAAACAAACTCCTGTTTACATATTGTGACACATCTGCAGTCTGAGTTGTTATATTTTTAGGCCCGTTTAACAGCTGGAACCTATCGAACTACAACTGCATGACATCACAATTGATTGGTCAGAAAGTGCCGTCTCTATTCTCAAACTTAACCGGCTCTGGAGCAGATTGGGTGACAAGAAGTGAACCAACATTAAAAACCCAGAGCTACCTCGCCAAGCCACTTATCCTTCCCGTGTAGTGCGACACGGGGGGGGGGGGGTTTAAATTGTTACGTTAACGTAAAAAAAAAAGCTATAAAAATGGTACAACTCAAAGAAATCTTTAAACCAGCATCAGTATTAATTCATTTGAAAGATTTTTAACCCTTTTTGTCATGATGCAACTCTATTTTATCCATTTTACACCTGATGCACACTGGATTTTCAATGGTGCGATTACTGCAGCTGGATTAGCTGAAAGATTAGCAGCAACATTTTAGTCACATGCACGAGTATTTTTGTCAAATACTCGCGTTAAAAACCCTTTGCACAAAAATGAGCTCATCAAAAGCAAGATGTACAATATTTTAAATCAATATGATTTTTCTACTCTCTGAATTTATTAAACCTGCACCATCGTAACCATAGATACCAAATATCCATCTATCCACCCAGTCGCTGTTTTCTGCCTTTCTAAGGTCAGGTCCAGGAGGGAAACACAGACATCCCCCTCCCCAGTGATGCTCTCCAGCTCCTCCTGTGGGATCCGAGGCGTTCCCAGGCCAGATGGGATGTAGAATCCCTCCTGGGAGTTCTGGGTTTGCCCCGGGGCCTCCTCCCAGTTGGATGTGCCTGGAAAACCTCTGAAGGGAGCCGACCAGGTGGCATCCTGAACAGATTGTGTTGGGTCACCACCCAGATCTGCGACCATAGATGAGGGTTGGAACAAAGATGGAGCAGTGAACTGAAAGCTCCTCCTTCCAGCTCCTTTTTCACCACCACGGACCGGAGCAGCGCCCTCATTACTGCTGACGAAGCCCCGGTCTGTCTGAGCTTCTTTCGGTCCAACCTGTCATCACTCGTGAACAAGATACCCAGATGCTTAAAATCCTCCCCCAACCTGGAGAAAACACTCCACCTTTTTAGTCAAACTCCCATCATCCCTCCCAGTAACTCTGCAGAGGAACAGACTAACAAAACCTCACAAAAGCAGGAATTTTCTCCATCTTCCATATATGGTAAAAATGACATCATCACGCAGGAAATCCCTCAGAGCAAACACTTTAAGCCTCAAATGAAGCAGAGAAATGAGAAGATGCACGTTTTATATTTTTTCTATTCGTGCACAGTGAAAAATAGTGATTTGAATGGGTTTCAATGTGCACTTTTTTGTGATTAAAAAACCCATAAAAACATAAAAACACTCAAAAATGCACAATGTTGCACAAATATGAATGAAAAAAAAAAAGGATGATATCATTTAAAGCCAAAAACACGCAAACGTGCGTGGGTTTGGCTCGTTGAGCCGTGCACGTTTTTGAGCTGGTACATACCCTCTGACTGCTTGGTCCGGTCCGTCTTCTCCGGCTCTGATTTTGTGGAGTCTTTGGCTGATTTGGAAATCTTCTCAATCTTTCCTAATAACTAGTGTTGGAACAAAAAAACATGGTAAACAAATGGAACTTTAACGTGTTTAACTGTGCTTTGCTCTACAGTTTGAGCTCCTGCACCTTTGCGGGTTTGCTGCTGCTCTTCTCCGCCACAGGCTGGTGAACTGGCGGCTTGCGGGGGGCCCGGTCCTTGGCCTCGCAGTTTAACAGGAACTTTTCGAACAGGTTGGTTGAGCCGCTGGCGTCCTTTTGTCCCAACGCCTCCTCTTTAGTCACCTCCTCCTCCTTAACCTTGGTGGTGCTCGTGGCTGTGATGGAGGATGATGACGACGACGAGGATGTAGAGGAAGAAGCAGCTTTGGGTGGTGCTGATGTGCTCTCATTCCCTTTGCTCTTGGCCTTTTTATGCAGGGTGGAGCTATCACTCGAGTCTGATTGAGGAGCGGTATCCTCCTTGCTTTTAGACGTTTGAATCTTAAGTTTCAGCAGGCTGGCGTCTTTCTGGGTGACATCTTGCTTTTTACTCTTTTTGTCATGAATAAGATCCTTGATGCCCTGCAGCTTTACTTCCCACTTCCCTTTCTTTTGCTTGGATTTTTCATCCAAACCTGCCTTTTCCCCAGACTTTGTACCAGCCTCTGATGCAGAAACCTCCATTTGGGATTCTGACGGGCCTTCACTCAGCTCATCGTCCAGAGGAGCAGTCGTCTCATCGTCAGAGGTTTCAATTTTCCGCTCCCTCTTCCCTTTCTTTTTCTTTCCCTCTTCTCCCTTGTCTCTCTTATGTTTTCCTCCCTCTCTTCCCTTTTCCTTCCTGTGTTTTTTGGAGGGAACGGGCTCGTCGTCATCCTCTTCAGAGTCAACAAAGCGCTTTTTTGTCTCAGTCTTTTTCTCCTTGGGAGGAGAAGGTGGAGTTAGGACTCTCTCCTCTTCGTCATCTGTTTCCGGCGCTGGGAGCGGCCTCGGCTCCTCTTTACGTTTGTCCTTCTTTTTCTTCTTCTTCTCCTTTGGAGGTGCTTCATCCTCCTCTTCTTCCTGGGTCTTCTTCTTCTTCTTCTTCTTCTTGACGGGAGCCTCAGTCGGAGGATCTTTGTCGCTTTCACTCTCTGAGTCGGCATCAAACACGTCACTCTTTGTCGGGAGCTTCTGAGTCAAAATGAGAAAGTAGAACAGGGAATGCCACAGTGGTTATTTCTTAAATCATTTGAACATGAAATCCAATCTCAGAGAGATCCTCCATCCTAATTCTAATAATCATAACCAAGAAGGCATGATCTCAGCTGCTTCTATCTCACGATCCAGTGCAGAAAACATCCAGTACTGCGGGAAGAATAAGGAATTTTACAGCTTTAAATGGGACAAACAGACCAAAGCTTTGACACTACTGCATCTTCACTATTACGTCTACTTTGGAACAGATCATTTAAACTGCAAGTTTCAAAGAAAAGTTGATACCAACTAAAAGTTAAGTAGAGATTATGTAAAACTAAATTAAATCCACAAACACATGACTACATTTTAATTCTGCTTTGTTTCTCTGGTCTACTGCATGTGTGCATCATCAACAGAGAACTTCTGTCATTGAGGTGGTTAAACAGTCTCTTAATAATTAACCCGACATCTTTTTAAGCCAAACGTTTCCACGCCGCTCTCTGCGAGCAGCCAGTGATTAACAGTAAACATTTTGCTTGATAAAGGCTGTGTCCGGTCAGCTATCACTGTCTACAGTCCGAATAAAAAGCCGCTTTCACTTACCACACTCTTCTTGGATTCGGCCTCTTTCTTGGCCTTGACGTCGGCCTGTTGTTTCTTAAAAGCCAAAAGGACTTCACGGCAGTCCTCTAAATGAGCCTCTGGCTCCCAAGTGTCATCATCCGAGCAGTAATTCTTCCAGCGAACTCTGTAGAGCACTTCTCCCTGAAAACAGAGTGAAAAGGGGAGATATGAACATCTGGTATTACCCTCCAGGATGACCTGTCACACTGGCAAATAACTGTCAGAATTCAACTACTAACACTGTTCATTCGCCAGCAGAATAATGAGCTAAAGTGTGCAAACAATGCTGACAGACTTCACAAAACTATTACACCATGCGAGTTCCTAATGTCTAATAAAAACACTTGAACCTGTGAGTTTAAAGGCAAATAAATGGGACAATTAAAACACAAAAAAGTGCACATTATAGACACACAGTTACTGACATGGCACACAGATTTATTATAAGGGAAAGCAAGCTTTTATACACTTCACTGTACCAGAGCAGCAGAATTTACTCTTATGCTTGCACCGTGTGCGTCTAATAAGGTAACAACATGGCTGACAGACAGCCCAGACGGGATTCCTGCTTTAGCATTAATGGTGACGGGAAACTAGTTGAGTGCGAGCTTTCTTGGACAGCAGTTGTAAAATAGTCCAACTCTGGATCTTAAAAATGTCCGTAGGCAAAACACTATTTTTCCACCAGAAGTTGATCTGTGTGTCCACACCAGAGGGTGAAAAACTGTGATTTTCACAGAGAGGAGAGAGCAGAAGAGATGTAACATCCTTTAAAAGCTGCAATTATGTCGCACATTTTAATACAACGTCTGCATGGAGACTCTGGAAAAAAAATGAAGATGTTAATATGAAACCTTAATGTTGCAGAGAGGCTTCCATCCAATATCCAGTTCAGCCGGGGAATGTAACAAGTTTCACAGCTCTGAGTTTTCTACCTCCTCCAGAGAGATCAAAGACACTAAAATTCAAGGCCAAGGCTGAAGCAACGCTCGTCTTTGTGGCACAGCTTAATTAAAGAGGCACAGTAACCAGTTCCATATTTGTGTCACACTTATCAAACACACGCTGTTTGAGTGCGTTCAAATGATGCTGCCACTTTGTGAGTTTCAGTTCAGCTGCTGTAATCATAAAAGAACAATATATGCAAGTTTGTTCAGTCAGAGAACGAAAAAAAATACATTTCTCGCTCTGCATACCTGTAAATATTCCATAAACTCCAAAAACAACCTTTTTCCTCAATCCTTTGAGAGAATACCTTCACTCAAGAGTGTCAAAATTAGAGCAAAACTAAATATTTGAACTCATGTGACGAAGATTGTAACTGCCTGACCATCAAGGAGCAAAGAAACAAAAGAAAGGATCCCGTATGGCCTCATGCAAAACTAATAAGCACTCAGGTGAAAGGCTGGCTGATATTTATCACGTGAAAAAGTGGCACCATCATGTCAAGAAGCACCACAGAGAGAAAAATGGGAGAGATCACAACTGCAAAACCACAAAGCCGACTCATCAAACGAAGGGGTGACCGGCTTGATTATCACCAACGACAACACAGACGCCTCCGTGCACTGACAGAGCTTCATGTTGTCATTAACAAGTAAACAATCACTTGGATGGGGATACAACAACAACAACAACAACAACAACAACAACAACAAACTACGACGTTACCTCCAGCTTTCAGGCCATTTGCAAAACTCTTTGCAGATATGTGATATTTTGCAAGTTACTTTTTGGCAGCACCATTCAGCAGTTTGAAGCTATTCAAAACTATGCACTATTTCCACACAGCTGGATGTTAGATGGTTAAATCCCACAGGTAACTTTAGCTGTGATACATTCAAATTAAACAACATAAAGTGCATCCATCTTATGTTATTTGTAGTAGAATTTGAGAGACTTTTGCAGCTGTCAACAAATAATAATGACAATATTTCCAGCTGTCTGTGTACGTCTTTCCCTCATGATTCATCCTTTGAGTTGCTTTTTGATAATAACTATTAACAGGAGGGTCAAAAACATTTAAATGGCGTTGCAACGCATAATTAAGGCCATATAAACATTAAATACAAAAAATTAGCTTACACTTTCTAATAGTCAAAACACTAGTTATGCAACTCAAATTAAAAGTGTGAGAAAAGTATCATCTGTGGCCATTCATCTGTTTAAGTCAAAGGCTGTAAAATATCTACACAGCTCAAAAACTTATGAATAGAAAACACAAAGCGAGTTTCTCGGTCAGCTGATGTTGTTACAAGTGCAGCAGTCACAATGCTAACACGCTAGCTGTCGTTGATGTATTCAACATGGAAAGATTCCCTTATTTTTATGTTTATCGCTGGTAAAAATCACGCCAACGTGCTTAATGCGTTTTTACAAAAAGAAAACAGATTTGCGCTACAAAGCAGCAGCAATGATGAAAACATTTGTGAGCTTGCAGGAGCGTCCGTCCTTGGCCTCAGCAGGGGAGAGGCGAACGGACATCATGGGAGAAGTTGTGCAGGGAAACGATGCGCTGCATGGATGAGCAGAAAGCGACGACGAAAAGCAACACAAACACGCGATTAAGTGACTTAAGAGCATGCTAATATATAAAAATGTGTTCAAAATGCATTTTAAGAAGATGTTTTGTTCACACGATGAGTCTGACGGTTGCTGGAGGTGGGCAATGCGTCGTGAGAGTACAAAAAAAAAAAAAAAGCCAGCCATGTTTGCCCTGTTAGCCGGGCAGTTAGCTTAGCAGTTAGCTTTACCTCTTCCACCCGCATGTCAATGATCCTTTCCACTTCGTATACATCTTCCTCTTCGTCTTGTTCGCTGTCCGCAGGTTCGACCCTGTCGGGTTCAGCCGCCATGGCTGCTGGGTTGTATGGTTTACTAAAATTACGCTATTTTGGGTTTATCACTCGGAAAAGGCCGCCGTGTTGACAGTGCTGGGACTCTAGCGCACCTGGCGGTAGTGTCTGCTCTGGGTCTGCAGCTCAGAGGGTTGTACCGAGCGCAGACCAGCTACCGCCCATGCTCACGATGCAGCATTCAAATGCTGCCTCTAACCGCTGTCTATTGTGTAAATTACACTGAGAAAGTTTAGAAATATCGCTTAGCTGCTGTAAAAAGCTCTAAACAAAGAATAAGCTTCTTTGTACTGTGTACTGGATTCCTAAAACCAACAATGGAGAAACACATGAAGGTAATCAATTCGAGGTAGTAAAAGCCGGTTTATTGTCTCAGCCTCCTATCTGACGTGGGTGTTATGCTTTGTAACCCCTCTTTAACATTTATTCACAAATCCATTGCGAAACTAAATAAATGTGCAAAAATAAAATAAAAATAACCAACTGTTCACAAAGTGACACCGTCCCGTCTATTGTCTCATTATGTCAAATATAAACACTCAGAATTGCTACGTTTCATAAAGGCATCACGAGTTGTTAACGTAACATCGGCGGTGTGTTCAAGGACAGCCGACAGAACAATTTCTAAATTTTTTATCAATTTATTAAAACAATTCAGCTTTGAAAAAGAAAGGAAATACAACTCGTGTACATTAAAATTAATTTAATTTCCCTTGCAAAGGACTTCAAACAGCACACATCCCATCCGAATCGTGACCAATTAACAAAATAAAACGATACACTTAACAAAAGCTCGCGTTTACGACCACACGTAAAGTAAATAAATCCAACTAAGCGCCAATAATTGAAGACCAATAACAGAGAGGAAAATTATACTAAAATACAGTTTAACATATCTAAATATCATCTACAAATTAAAATAAAATAACATTTTAACCATTGGATTATGTGCTGTAAAGCATCATTCGGGATAAAAAAAAAAAACTGAAATAAAGCTGTAGCATTTGTATTCAATCATGAAACTTTTTCAGGTTAACAAACAGTCTCTGCACTTGCAATTTTCTCTGGAAAAATAAATTAAATTAAAATGTGGAGGGCAGTGAAGTAAAACGAAGTTGGTTACAAGCTTTGCCTTTGAAAAGTAAAATCAGGGGAAACTCACGAGAATTAAGGTAATTTATTACCTCAAGCTCATTTAGTTGTTTGAAGATATTCCAAAGATCCTGCACACGTACAAACAAACATAATAGTAGTTTCTGGTTTGCAAGGATGGCAACAGCCTTGGTACTCTCCTCTCAGACACCAAAAATGATTCTGAGATCAGCCAGGGAGAGTTTGGAGAGAGTGCTTCCTGTTCCTGAAAGCACATTCTTGGCCAACTCCTTCTTCTTTAACTGCAGCGTTGCAATCTTCTCCTCTACTGTGCCTTCGCACGCAAACCTGATACAAACACATTCAGTTTCAGCACAGTAGTGACAAGGGCTTGCTTCATTAGTACAAACTAAAAATGTCATTCCTGCTCACATTACCAGGAAATCTGATGTCTGTTTTAGGTAACTTGAACTGTATCTTCTCACTTTACATTGTGGCACATTTTCCTCAATATTGTCTTTTTTATCCAACAATCGTGTATGTTGGGACAGTGAGTAGCTTATTACCTGTGGATGGTGACATCTCTACGTTGTCCAACTCTATAGATTCGGTCACAGGCCTGATCCTCCAACGCTGGGTTCCTGCCAAAAGTGTTCAAGAACTAGAGGTTAAAAAAAGAAACCCTGCTTTTGTTGTCCATGTCAAACATTTGTGACGACTTAGTTAATGTAACGGCACCAAACTGCATTTTGTAACATGTGCTCGAGATAGTTTGATGTGTATTTCAACATATTAACCACTGCAGAATTGCTTACTTCTAATGAAAATGCATTTTGAATCGAGTAAAATGCTCTAGCTAAAGTGGCAGCTAACATGCAAACAGAAGAAGGTCAAATTATTCAGACTCTTTAGCTAAAAGCTTTATTCATATCAGAAGAAATTTAGCATAAAACAAAGTAAAAGGGTACTTTAGCATGGAAAGGTGAGTAAAATCAGTAATTCAACTGGCTACACGTTTTTCTACACGCCAAAATGAACCTTACCAGTGCATGTCAATGAGGAAGAGGTGATTTCCACCGATAAGATTGAGTCCAACCCCTCCAGCACAAAGAGAAACCAGCATCACCTTTGGTGAAAATAAAGTAAATAATAAAATCAAACACATGGCAGTTCAGACTGTATGTTAAAAGAACCAAGTTGTAAACAAACAGGAGAGTTACAGTGATTGTGAGGTTATATTCTTCCTTAAAAACACCCGAAAGCTGATTCTAAAAAATCTTTTAAGTTTGATATTGTCGACATCTGTTGCATTCCTCTCTGCATCGGGGTTCCTACACATCAAATTTTCAGGCTTCAAAATCAATTTCTTGGGTCATATTTGACATCTGCGTACAGAGTTTTTTTTTAAAAAACATCTTATGCTACATTGCTGCCAAATATTATAGTTCTTGGTGCTTTAGCAGTCATCTGCTGCTTGAATAAGGACTTAAACGACACACATAAACGCCCCTCTACTGCTTAAGAGCCGATGCTGCCCACCAACTAGTTTAGAACTGAAGACGCCTTTCAGATGGGAGGTGAAACTTATTAAAGATCCAAGAAGAAGTCCAGCGGCCCTTATTCAAGCTCTTAGGAATGCTCATTTGAACTAATTTAGCAAAGCTAAAACAGAAAAAGCTCAACATCTGCATTAAAGCATTAAACTACAACCATCACAAACAAACAAAAAAAAACAGCCTAACCTAAATCTGCTGTTTAAGGGTCACAACACACCTGTGGTCCTTTAGGGCTGGTGTTGAATTCTTCCACCAGGTCCATGCGGCGTTTGGGGTTGACAGTCCCGTCGATAACTGCATATCTGAAGCCCATCTGCCGCAGATGAACAGCTACGATGTTGAGCATGCTGGTCCACTGCGATACGATCACACTGCACAACACGGGACGGGAGACGCCATCGTAAGGTCACATTAAACAGGTTAACTAATGCGTACTCCCTTTGAAAGATCATGAAGACGCACAGAGATCTAAATACGTGGGCAGAAACAGATCATCACATTCTCCTCTGAGGCAGCGAGAGTCCTTCAAAGTTCTGAGAAAATGTACCTTGAGACTGCAAGTGGACCAGATGGTGTGACCGATAGATTAAAATTAAAGATATAACTCTGTGTATGGGATGAAAAATGGAGTCTGAGCTGGGTGTGAAGTGTTATTGTTTTACCTTCTCTGATTGTCATTCTTCTCTCTGATTGCCACCAGCTCAGAGGTGAGAGCAGAAATCTGGATATTTGGGGAAGAAGCAACTGAATTGTTATTTTCATTAAAGAGCACAACTCAGGAAAAGTAGCTTTTGTACCGATAAACACAAACTTATTGTCTACATCAGCTCTTTTTAAAAGAGGAAAAAAAACAAAAACATTATAAATCATCAGACCCGCTGATTCAAACACATGAGCTATGAAAATACCGTATTTTCCGCACCATAAGGCGCACCTAAAAGCCTTACATTTTCACAAAAATCGCCCATGCGCCATATAATCCAGTGCACCTTATGTGTGCACCGGATCCCAAAATCTGTCACGGATACCGCCATTTTGAACTAAGCCCCACCGCTCACCGCCACGTTCACTTTTGCCGCGCCTCTTCGCTCTGTACATTGGAAATTAATGGCACCTGGCCACTTCCGTCACTCGAGAATGATAAAAAATCATCTGAGTATTGTTAAATAGTAGAATAATAGTAGATACTAGAATAAAGTTGGAATAAACTCACTGTTTTGCTTCCGTGACCTTTTTTTTTTTTGTAGACTATATGTTTTAGCATGCGCCTTATAATCAGGTGTATGGGTTCAGTACAGAAATAGACCCCATAATTGAGGGTGCGCCTTATAGTGCAGGAAATACGGTATCCGAGGTAACCGTCATGTTTGGGTGCTGCTGACAGCTGTTACTCACTTTGGTGCTTTTACTGGTGTCCTCAAACAGCTGCGAGGGGAAGCGGGTGCCATTGAGGGCCACCGTGTCTTTGGGGTCGGGGCCTGATGCAGAGGGGCTGGAGGACAGCGAGAGAGCATTGAGCTGCTCCTCCAGAGACAGAACAATGCCATCACCCTGCAGCTCCGTCGGGTCCAGCGTCTGAGCAGAAAGGAGGAAATGAATGCCTGCACTAGGCAGACCCAAAAGGAAACACGTGCGCACGTACCTTTTTAAGGAGTGAGAGGTGACAGCAGCACTGTCTGAGGCGCAGCAGCAAGGACAGGATGTGGATGGTGCTGGACGCCTGCTGAGGCTGCTGAGAGCCGGACGCAGCAGCAGCACCAGGCTGGGACACACCGAACTCTTGAGCCACTGGAGTAAAAGCAGGCTGTTACTTATAAACCAACACTGGTTACAAGACAAAAGCTCGTAAAAACATCAGATTTCATTTACTTCCAACAGAAAAATTCACGTGCTCTTTGAAAGGATAATAAAACAACCCAATGCAGTCTGACCTTTATCAAAAGGATTGGTGCTGGAGGCGTTTGCTTTGCTCACATCAGTTTCTTCATGTTTCTTCAGGTATTTCTGCAGAGTGGATCTAAAGAAAAAGACCATCAACCCAGAGTCATTCATTGTTTTCATGTGCTTTTGTTTGATCCTCAGTGACTGAATAAGAAACATGAAGCTGGAAAGGCTCTGAATCTGCAGAAATGGGTTATTTAAGAAATGAAAGACGACTGGATCCGACTGTAAAAACAAAGAGAATATGTTGGTTCACCTGGACTGAGCGAACACCACATCATACACGGCCTGCTCCTCCTCTGAGAGTTTCAGTTGATGCACCTCGCAGGTCCGACTGGGAAGAGACACCTGAAACATTCAACATTTCTCTTCAGCCAGGGCCAAAAAGGGGGATTTTTGACTGAACTAAACACACAAACTTAACGTCTGAACCAACTCAATTTTCCATTATGCCACAACTATCAGACACTCGGTCTCCATGTAAAGACTAAAGCAAAGATGGAGTCTTTAAAAGGAAACTCTGATGTGGTGCAAGATTCATGTTAAATGCATCAGTGAGTGAGTGCGAGCCTCTACCAGAGGGTTTCCTGAGGAGTCCCGCTCGGCTTTGGTCCGTCGCAGCAGCAGGCTCCTCGTCAGGAGGTTGAGTCTCTCTCGGCCTCTTTTGGAGCCGTTGTCCACCTGAGCTTTCCAGAGTTTGTACTCATCAAATGGAGCGCAATGAAGAAACCTGAAGGGCAGAAGCTGAATGAACAAACTCTCAACCACACTGACGTCATGTGACTACAATCCCAAATGCTAACTCTATTAAACTGTTACGCTGTGGGGATTTTGCACCCTTATGTTTAATCTTTCAAAAGATATTAAAGCATATTTTAAACCAATTTGAGTTGATTTGTAAAACAGATTTGTCGTGGCTACTTTGGCAACAATTTTTAAGGAACTTTTGCTTCATCCTTCATGAGCTGTGAGGAAAAAATGATTTTTTTCCTGGATTCTAGACAAAGTTCAGGTCAAAATGCCACCTGAATAAATTATGAATGAACCTTTTATACAATCTTAAACACATCTTTGTAATTGGACATAATTAGCATTTTGGACAGCTGAAATAATACAAAGAACAACCCGTGACCTACTTGAGCAGAGAGTACATATCCAGCAGGTTGTTCTGGATCGGCGTGCCGGTGACGGCCCACCGGGCGCCGGCTCTCAGCTGACACACGGCCATGGAGGTCTGCACTTTGGGATTTTTGATGTTGTGGGCTTCATCCAGAACCACGCGGGCCCAAGCCACTCGCATTAGAGGAGCCGAGCGTGACGGCTGATGAAAGATGACACGAGATGAGGCGTGTATGGGGTTTTTGGTGATGATGATGTGAATTATTTTGCATTTGCAAATTCCATCCATTCATTTTCTATTTCTATCTTTTCCGTTAATCCAATTTAGGGCCCGGCTGTCATTGGGTGAGAGGCAGGTCGCCAGTCCATCACAGGGCCACACAGACACAAGCAACCATGAGTCACCAATTAACCTGACATGCATGTTTCAGGATGGTGGGGGGAAGCTGGAGGACCCGGAGAGAACCCACATCAGGCCTCATTTGCAGATTGTGGCACTGAAGAGGTTTTGCTTTCTGTCTTAAACGTGGTATTTACCTTGGGATCTTTGCTGGGGTTATCTGCCTCCTCCTTCTGGACTGGAATCTCCTTAGAGACCAGACTGTACGTGGTCACCACCACATCATAACCTGCCAGCCTGAGGGACAAATTCATGGATACATTTACTTTTCTCAGAGAGTCACATAGTCAAAATGAGAACTTTGTGTGGATATAAAGACAACAGGAAGTGACTGCATTACAAGAAAGAGATAAATCAGCATTGGTGTGTGTGTTTCTCACACTCTGGCACTTTTCTCACGGCTGGCGCCGTGGTACAGGTACACGGTCAGCATGCCTGTCTTAACATGTCTGTCGATCTCCTTCTTCCAGTGGTGAATCAGAGAGGCAGGACAGATGACCAGAGTGCCTTTAGAGACAACAAGGCTGGAGTCTGGATGGAAAAAAAGCAAATACAAAAACAAAGAGACATTTCAAACGAGTGACATAAGTTTACCCAGCTGTATCACGTATGTCAGAGTGATAAAAGGCTCTAATCACCGGTTTTCGATAGCCAGCTTTCAGGCTTCTTCTCTTCTTTCTTTGCATCTTTTTCAGTCTTCTTCTTCTGGGCCAGAATGAGAGAGATTATGGTCAGAGTCTTCCCCAGACCCATGTCGTCCGCTAAATCCAGAGCAAAGGTAGAAACAAGAAGACACAATGTGATGCTTCACCAACACCCCACAGAGTACAGTATCCTCAGGCTCAGAGCAAATTATATCATTTTATTGATTTATTTCTTTAAGAAGACTATTTTGTAAAAGATGTGGGAAACCAAACCCATCATCAACAGCTTTATGACTTCTTACATCCTCTAAAAAGTGTAAGAAATCAGCTAAAAGTATTATTTTTTATAAGAAAATAAATAAATAACATCAGTTTGATCTATCACACTATCTATATATGACCAAGTGTTGCTTAACGTTTCAATAAATCACGTACAAAAGATAGAAAGATGATAAAAAATAAAATTACCCAGAATTCCTCCGCAGGGATTCTGCGTTTCTCTCCAGAGCAGCCAAGCCAGAGCCCTCCTCTGGTGGGCCAGGAGTGAAACCTGCCCAACCAATCACAGAAAAGCAGCGTTACCGTAGCAACACAATGATCCAGTCAAAAGAAATCACACATCTCTGCAAAAGAACATCTGTCCTAGAGCAATGTTTAATTTCTGACCGTGTCAATCCAAATTCTGCTGCAGTAACAGTCCTCACTTCACAGGTTTTATTCAGTGTGTCTAACTTTTAAACTTTCTCCTATTTAAGCCTGACAAGCTCTACTGACGTTTAACTGACACAGCGGGAGATCCAGTCTGTTAACATCAGAGTTCTGCACCAACTATCCCTCTATAGTAAGAGCTTTGCACCTGGTGAGCTGTCGTGTTCAAACAGGAAAATGGTCCTCTGTGAAATTTTTGACAAAAAGTTGGAGCATAAAAACAGTCCAAAGTTAAAGTGCACGGAAGTATGTATCTTCATTTGTAAGTCGCTTTGGATAAAGGCGTCTGCTAAAGACATAGACATAAACATAAAGTATGTGGACAGGAGAGTCAACCACGACATATGAGCTTCAATGAGGTTTGGACAGAATGGAATTAGCAGAAAAAGATTTTATGAGGGAATGAAGTGTGAAACCTTGATGCCTTTGGGATCTGGGGACTCGGTCTCAGGGTCAGGACAGGACTCCAGGGATTTGTGAAGGTGGTCGATGGCTTCACAGGTGGCATTCTTCACCGCCAGAAGACGATCGTTGGTCATCCTGCCGCCATAAAAGGCTTGCATCTGTAGGTCTGCTAGAAACATGTAGAACAAAGCGCTGTGGTAGGTATGAACCAGAAATAAAAGGAAAAAAAAACTGAATAAGAGAATATAATCCATTTATGACGTACCTCCATACATCTGTGTGCATCCCTGGCTCAGCTGGAGCCCCAGAGAGCTGCCAGATGCCTGGTGTTGAAGGGGGCCTGGGGCGGGGGGCGAGGGGAGCAGGACGGTTCCACCCTGACGACTGAATGGGTTGACGTGGGTGCTGCTGGTGCCAGAATAGTTGCCTTTACATCCATCCGCAGACTCTGAAAGTGATTTGCAAATTAAATCCAATCTAACTTAATTTACTTTCTTGTATTGTTCTTTTTCAGAGAACACAAGGACAACAATTAAGATCCCATCTCAATCTATAATCTGCTTCTGATTAATTGAGGGCCAAAGTGGAAGTCTTGATGGAAAAACCAAGGAAACTGAAACAGCAGCGAAATGCTAAAAAAACGCAACTCTCACCAGGCTGAGAAGCAGCAGCGAGGCTCAGTGACTCCAGCGCTTCCTCCAGCTCTTTGACCTGCGTCTTCAACCGCTCTCCATTATCTGGCAGAGCCGCCACATTCACTGAAGACAGAGTGGCCTTTAATGGGGGTTCAGACAGATACAGACAGAGAATTATACACAGAAACGCATCGAGGCGAACCTCTGTTTCAATATTTTGTAAGTCAGGTCATCATGGCTGCAAAACTCTGCAGTTACCCCATGTTTTCAGATGTAATGCTCTGAGCTCTAAACCAAATCAGGTTTCCAACCACTCACCTTTTTCTGTTTGAGCTGAGCAGCGAGCAGGCTGTGCATCCCTTTAGGATCTCCCACCTTAGCTGCTGACTGGAACCCAGGGAAGCTGGTTAAAGGCTTTTGGACAGCAGACACTGGAGAACTTTTGTGAGTCGCAGGTTTCACGGACACCAACACGACATCATCATCATCATCATCATCTTGGTGCGTTTCAGTTTTATCGGCCTCCACATCAGATGAAACACCACAACCAGAGTCTGTGGAGGCCTGACTGCACCTGCTGGCAGCAGATTTAGCACAGCTCCTTTGTTCTGTGGGTTCAGTTTGATTCACCAGGTGGGTTTCTTCATCGATTGGTTGGTGAGGCGCACTCTTCGGGGAGGTTTTATTTATTTTCTCAAAGTGCACATCCTCAACTTCAGGTGGAGGAATATTCTTACTGGCTTCTTCCTGCTCAACATGCTTCTCCTTAGTCACGTCTTGTGTCTTATTTGTAATCTCTTCCACACGGTTGGCTTTAGAGTTGCTGCTGTCCTCACTTGAAACCCTCTTCTTTACCTTCATCCCTGGTGGAAGCTCTTTACCTCGATAAGTATCAGAAGCATTCAGCTTTCCCTCCTTCTCTTCTTTTCCTGCACCTTCAGCACCTACATTTTCCTTCTGACATTTGTCTTTGTGACTTGTTTCACTGCTTTTCTTCTCTTCATCTCTCTGCTCACGTCCACCAACTTGCATCTTTCTCCACTCGGAGTCCTTGGTCGTCTTGCTGGGAGCTTTAAAGGGGTTTCTGACAGGTGGGATGCAGGATGGCTGAAGCAGAGTGTCAGACAGAGGGCTCCTCTTTTCTTTTTCTGGCTGCTATAATTACAGACAACAAGCTTTTTAAAAATACAGTAAGTTAAGGAAAGTGTGTTCCAGAAATCAGTTGCATGGATGCTACATCATGTGCAGACCCACAGTTTACAACCAATAAAATAATAATAAAATAATGTTTATTTCTTTGCTGATCTTTTTAAAAATCTATTTAAAGACAAAGAAAAGCAGCAAAGCACTGAATCCTCACTAAATGAATGTGTGGAATCATTGAATTGTTTTTAAATCAGTTAGCAGAGTGGGTTGAGATTATTTTACCTGTTAGCAAGAAATGTGACAAAACTGTTGCCACTCTAATCACATGCAGATAGTTTGTATTTAAGAGACATACGTATATAAGAAGCACCAATAATGTGCACCAATACATGAATACGGAATATCTATTCATGGTTTTTAAGTATTTTGGGGGTCATTAGTTATAGAAAGCTTAAAGAAAAAGTAGATAAAAAGGTGAAAAGTAAGTATTCAATCTTTTTCTTAAACATCTGGATGAATTTAACAGGTTTGGGGATGATAAAGCGTTGCTCAGGGCAAAATACTCTCATATGAACCGATGACAAAAGTATAAAAGGCATGTAAATAAGAGTGTGTTTGGTGAAGTCTTACTGCAATCCAAGGCACGTTTCCACACCATCTCTGGCCAGCTTTTTTACCCACAATACACCTGTAGTACAGCCTGAGGGGACAAAAAAAAGAGCCTTGGATTCATTATTGATGTTCTTAACTTGATTATGTGCAGTGGGAGATGTATTAGTTACAAAACCCTTGCACAAATACCCTCAAACAATCCACATGCACACCCACCGATTGCACTGTTGTTGTTGACTGTAGCTGAGAGCCTGAAGTTCCACCATTGAATCTTCATGATGGAGGCAGTGGGAAGGTGAGATGCTGGAGTCGGCGATAATGATAAACTTCAAAAACACAACTCAAAAAATGTGTTTTTGTGTTACATTTCTTACTGGTCATAAGACTAGCCGCATATGTACCTTAGAGACAGTTATGACTTTGCAAAACCAAGCATACAGAACAGTTATTTAATGATCACACAGGACAGGGACAATTCAGATGTTTAGGTTACAGAGGAGTTAGCCCGTGCATATCTGAGATTGATGCGACATTTCCTTGACTACAGCGACATAATGGGGCCTCAAAAGGAACAAATCTACCGATAGATGTGATGTGGATACCTGGCCTGCTGACTGAAATCACAGCTCTGCTTGTCAACGCAAACGTAGAAGCTCTTGCCTTTACTTGGCCCATCCTTCACGCCCGTTTTTAACATACACAAGGTGCCTATATGAACAAATGGAGAACACATCAATTTGCAAATCGTATAACCTTTCTATTCTCCCCGAGTTAAATCGATATAATCAACTGCCCTGTCATGCACAAAGGAAATAGCATTTCAACAAGCAAAGCGATATTCAAATTTCTGCCTCCTAAAACATTTTAACTGCAACTATATTGTGTTATCATAACTTACCGTGGACATTACACATAACCTTTTCCATTTTTCAACACAATTCACTTTCAGTTACCGGAACGTGTAGTAGAAACTTTGTATATTTGTATTAACCAATGGCAGCAGTCAGAAACCACATCCGGTCTTCAAATATCAGCATAAAAGTTACCTTCCTTTTGAATAATTATTATTCACTTATATTTGCTATGAAACTTGTGTTACAATAATGTATAAATATAATTTAATCAACTAAATCAAATACAATGCTGTTCAAAACTACAACTAGACGATACGACAGATTATATTTTTTAAGAGGCCATAATTGTGAAATATTTACTAGAGTGCTGTTGAACCGGAAATAAAACGAACATTTCTTTCCTTCAAGTAAACCAGAATTCATTTCTTACAGTTGTTGCTTTTAAGACACATGAAACTAAATGGCCTTTTATAAATATAGTCATAATTTGTGGTTGTTTAAAAAGAATTTCATTAAAAAATTGTGAAACTTACTGTTTAAACCCTCCATTGAACTTCATTACCCATAATGCACCAACCGTCGTTGGCTCTCGCGCGCTTTGTTTTGATATGGCGGCAGGCTTCGAAACTTTTGTATGTAATGTTTGTGTTACGTTCTCTTTTGAACCAGGAAGAACACTTTTCCCGTGTATTACAGGTAATTCCCACGTTTTTAGACATGTTGAAATAATTTGGTGAATTTCTCTGCATTGTTACCATAGTAACAACCGTTAAAAACTTTTTGAATCTTACGTGAACGTCACTAGCAAGTATAAACATCACGTACGACAAGCCTTTTAAATGCTACATTGAAATAAAAACGCTGAATTCATTGTCATGCATTTTTTTTAGATATTATGCTACATAAATATTGTCACACCCTTTGGATGTTTATTGTATTGTTAAATAATTTTAAGATCGTTATTAGCTAAACATTTCAAACTGGCACTGCTGGGTCAAAGCCAGATTCATATAAGAATAGATGATGTTATTCCATCCTAAATCAGTAACCATACAGTTTACTTGGCTCTTGGCATCACCTAGAGCGTGTTAAAAAGTGTTTATTCGTGCTGAAATGAACTCTTAACGTGTCACTATAATCACTCGTTCAAATCCCGGATTAGCACACCCTTCCTGAAGCACCGAGGTCAGCATGTCATCTCCAGCCGGGTTTCAGTACTCCCAGGCGGATATCTTGGCCAGATGGATGCCAAGTAGCACCAGAGCGGGTGTGATCCTCAGCCCTTCTCCGGACTTGGCTGGACCCTTGCGGAACAACTCAGCCCTGGGATCCACCCCGCTGCTGCCAAACGACTCCTTTGCCTCAGATTTCGCTCCTCTATCTGCCTCCGCAGACAGCAGCTGCATCGGTGTGGGTGAATATGCACCGTCACTTGGAGGAGAGACGGCTGGAGGTGACAGGCCATTGAACGATTTTCACTCCGTGTCAACGAGAATTTCGGAAGGACAGTTAGACAGTTTGGATGAAATGGCAAGAAAACCGCAGGATCTACCTCTTGTGATGAAGCTAGAGCAGGTAAGGACATGAATCTGATGCCTTAATGCTATTGCTGTATGGGTGGGGACCCATTTGATATATTTTATTTAGATATTTGAGATGTAATTACATCATCTGGAATAATAAAAAATTTAAGTATGGATTACGAATACATCTAAAATACTGCCCACTCTTAAACTGACAGCTCGCTCTACTAATATGCAAAGTGATGAGATAGGCACACATTTACCGAAGTCCCTGTGGATTTTTCATACCTAAACAGATATTACTATGTATTATTGTCATACCGACAGACAAGGTCCTCACGCTGTAAGAAGAGAAAACTTAGACTGAGTGCCATCAAATGAAATGCAAATAAACCAGCTTTCACATGAACATTAGGTTACAGACATTCAATTCTGTTTACTTTACAATCAGTTGCAATTGGGATGCAATTTGTGTCCAGTTTCCTCACATCCTTTATAATTCTGCTTAGCAAAGTGTTGCAAGAAAGATCATCTACATGTATGTGTGGATAGTTGCAATCTGTGTGCATCTCCCCATCTTTTGCTCTTTTTAGTTACTTGGTTAGTTTTCTCTGCATAGACAAAAGAAAGAGCAAAACTGGAGCCTTTTACTAAAGCTTGTTTCATGTTTACACCCTCTAAGGCAGAAACAGAGTTTGTACAATTCTAAAGAGCTTGAAAGTGAATATTTGGTCTGAGCTCCTTTATTCTCCAACGCAGCCTGAACCCTCTGAGACCAGCTTTCTGTCATTTCTTTAAGGAGTCTTCAGGAATAGTTCTCCAGGCTTCTTGAAGGACATCCCAAAGCTCTTCTTTGGATGTGGGCTGCCTTTTGTTCCGTTCTCTGTCAGATGATCCCACACTGCTTCAATAATGTTGAGGTCCGGGCTCTGGGGAGGATTCATCCCTCCATAAGACCTGTTGCCACTGATTTTCAGTCCACTTCTTGTGTCATTTGGCACAGCTCAGCCTTTTCTCCCTGTTTCCCTTCCTTAAGAACGGCTTCTTGACAGCCACCCTTCCATGGAGACCATTTCTGATGAGGCTTGGGCCAACAGTAGATGGATCAGCTGAAGGTCCAGATGCATCTCTCAGGTCCTGTCAGGTCACAGCTGGATTTTTTCCTCTTTCTTAAGGACATCACTTTCAGATCCTGTTCATCTGCTGTAGATAGTTTTTTAGGCCTGACACTTTTGTCCTCCACTTGTCCAGTTTCCTCAAATGTTTTAAGGACACACTGCACACCATGCTGAGATATGCCAAGTTTTCAGCTAATAGCTCTTTGGGAATCACCTTGTTGCTGCAGAAATCCTATTTTCTGTCTGTCAAACTGTGTTTTCTTTGCTGTTTTTCATAGATGAAATGGATGGTTAAGACCATTCTGCATTTGATTCGTCCCTATAAAGACCAAGACCAGAGCTTAAAGGTGGTGAAATACCCCTAAAAATAGCCCACAGTTCAGAGGGATAATACCCCTGCAATACAAACACTGCAGACTCCTCGCTTCTTTTTAGTATCACACGCAAAGAGCTATTTGTGTTGCTGAGGACTTAAAGAGTAACAGAGGAGTTGGGATGGAATAAAGGAACCTCTTAAAATCAGATGGGATTAAAGGTGACATTAGGTCATAGTTAAACGGGCTGTAATCTTGTTTAAATACCTTTTTAAATCATTAAAAATGTGTGTAATTAGGGCATAATGTTTCATGTGTTTGTGCAGTTGAGGAAATGGCAGCAACACATGCAGGAGCAGCTGAAAGCCCATCAGCTGGAGGAGCTGCTGAGCCTCCAGGAGGAGCAGCAGAGGCTGCTGGAGATCGTAAACGGACCTCAGCATGACACAGGAGGTCAGAAACACAACGCACCTGAACGCATCCTCACTTCCTGTGCCGTTAATAAACTAAAATGTGTCTCACACAAAACGCAGAGAGCTCAGAGATGTCAGGAGCAGAGTGGGACGAAGACGTATTCCACCACAGCCCCGAGACGACCTGTTGGGAGGTGCCATGTGACACCCTCCGACAGGAGCAACAGCTCCCGCCGGCCGGCAGACGGGTGCAGCTGTCCAGAGCTCAAGATCCCTGCGACGATGAAGATGGTGAGAAATGTTCATTTCATACTTATAGTCATGCAAGTTTGCAGCTCGGCCTGTGTAGACTTTAAATAGCATTGATTTATTTACAGGCAAGTGGAACTCCAGACAAGATGATCAGGAGCAAAGTTTGGATGCGAGTCGTTTTCCGGACCACGACGACACATTAAAACAACCTAAAGGTGAAGCTAGGACTGAGAGCAGAGAGGAGGACGCAGCCCTCCAGGACAGGTGAATGCTGAGACATTTATTTTGGATAAGTACGAGTTGGCAGATTTGTCTTATTCCTTCTGTGGCTCCTCTCCAGACCCATAAGGCCGGGAATCGGTGGTCGAAAGCAGACGTTTGAGGAGCTGCTGGAGGAGCAGCTGAAGCTGGAAGAGCAGAAGCTGAAGCAGCAAAAGGTAGGAAGATTCATATAGAACAAGAGTCTCTGTACAAACAGAAACATCAGCAGCTGGTGCTAAAACACACGAGAAATGTATATGAATAACACATTAATATATGGCTCAGTGTGGGTGACACTGGGCTCAATCCAGACTGTGACATCTCAAGATTTCAAGGTTGTTACAGTACCACTGATGCAACAAACAAATTGTGTCTTCTGACCTCAACAGAGCCAAGACGGAGACAAAGCCCATCCCAAGAGGGCCTTTCTGAAGCGAGGCGAGGGCCTTTCTAGATTTACCAACAATCGCAGAGCTTTGGTACAAAAAGTCGAGGTGAAGAAGGACCAACAGCCCCAACCAAAACCCCAGGACAGAGTCATCTCCCGCAGCAACTCGGCGCCTGTTTTTACCCAGAAAGGTAGTTCAAATGGTGTCCTGCGGCTTCCCGTCCAACGCAAAACCGCCATACTCAACAAAGAAAACCGAGTAAGGGGACTCTGCTCGCCGCCTCAGGACGTCAGAGCTGAGAGCAAGGCGGCACGCACAAAAGTCTTGGGTAGTCATCAAAAACAGAACACAGAAGGTCCAGAGTCCATTCAAACGGAGCCACGGGGCAGACCGCCCAAACAAAATCAACCGGGGCAAGGAAAGGAGCAGAATAATAGGAAGGTGGGTCCGTCGGCTCAAGCTCTGAGGAGCCGAGCCCCAAACATGCAGCCAAACCCTGTAACCAAGCAGGTGGGCGCCTTAGGAGCGGCTGACGCTGCTCCCAAAGACAAGAGTTCTGCTTCAGCAGTGGAATCGACTGAAGTGAGAAGTGGGTCAGTGGAGCGGGGTGGAGTTCCACAGGATTCCTTTGAGTTGTCGTTCCAGGAGAAGCTCAAACGCTGGGAGTGTGACCGGCATCTGGAAAACATGGAGCTGGGAGAGTTTGAGCTGCTGGAGGAAGCAGCGGAGGAACTGTCCTTCTCATCAAACTCCTCTTTTGTCCAAAAGGTGCTTTTCTCAGATTACTTTTTGTTTCTTCCTCTCTGTTGTATCTTCTCCTTAACTGGCCCCGATATCTGTATAAGGGGTTTGTTACGGGCTCCATTCTGTTACTGTTTACATCCTCACTCTCAACCCACGAAAAGCACAAATCTGAGCCAACACTTGTGTTTAAAAGGGTACATTTTGGTCTTTCCAAAGCAGCCACTCTCACTCACACGTAGACTGTTTTCTTCCTGCAACAGCTCACCTTTCAGGAGCTTTAAGCAGATTGTTTTAATTTAATTTCATTAAAATTAATTTAATTTAATTTAGTCGCACACTTAAAATAATATTCTAATCTTGTTCCTCTTCCATTCATGATATTCTTGCTCAGTTTAGTCTTTTTTACCTACCTTTTCCATCCAGATACTGGGCAAAATATCAATTTAATTTCGCAAGATTTTATTATTTATTAACCTTTATTTAACCAGGAAATAAAAAAACTATTGATAATCTTTTCCAAGAGTGTCCGGCCAAGAAATAAGCACAACGATAAACTAAAACAGAATAAAATATATGTATAAAACATCAGAAGTTAAAAATAACACAAGTTTAAGACACAAAAAACTTAAATTAAACACCAGTCATAAAAAGGCTAAATGGAGACAAAACTGGTCAAACGCAACAATTACAACGCGACGTGCTGCTAATCTATTTAAAACTTGTTTAAATTAATTTAATATTAGAATTATTCATCAATTTATATTATGAGAGCGTCTAAAATCTCTGATATTTTTATCGACGCATCGTTTTACACGTGGTTGTGTTTTCTGCTCTGCTGATTGATGACCTTCGAGGTTAAGGCACCGACAGCGACCCCCAACGTGCGGCTGTTCCCTTTCATTCACTTCCTCTCATCTCTGAACTGTCGGCCGTGTCCTTTTAGGCATAAAAAACACGCCTTTAAGAAAGAAAAGATCGATGAAGGAGAGGATGGGTTCGATCAGCAGCATGTACCTGATATTTCACCGTTTATGCCTTCGTTTACTGAAAGTATTTGTATCTGTAGGTTCTTCAAATGGACCAGCAGAACCGGCAGCAGCAGGTTTCCACTGAACTCTATGAGAGACGACTCTCCTCCACCCCCATCAAGTCGCCGACAAGCGGTGAAGCGAAGAAGAAGAGCGACGGTGACGGGTTGGCGTGTAAAAGCGTGTCCGTGCACTCGGGGGCAGCTGTGGCGAAGACGAGAGGCGAAGCTCTGAAGGACGAGGATGGACAGGGCGCCGAGAGAGACGTCTCTGACATGTCCGGCAGTGGCTCTGAATTTGGAGAGCAGGAGGTGACGGTTAAAGGAAGCGCGTGCTTCCCCGAACCGTCCAACCCGCCATATGACAAGCGCTCTTATCAAGACGAGGAGAGCTTCGGGGATTCGGAGTCGGATGTGCCACAAGAGGATGGGGAGGAGAATCCCACCGACTCCACTCTGATAGAGGACAGAGACGGCCGGCACGGCCAGGTTGTGTTCGATGATGACGACACATGGAACGACCTGGAGGACACCACCGTCGCTAAATCTAGTGACAGCACAAAGGTTAGTCCAGTTTCTAGGCCAACAGCCAGAGGAATTTCTCCACCGGAGAGGACTCTGATGAGGAAGGTGGCAGTGAGCAAAGCTGTGGAGGTGGATAAGGGCTTGGAGCCTGATCCTCCGCCTGCCTCTCAGCTCATGACGAGGCTGTTCCCCTCGCTGAAGCCAAAAGCCCAGAATGCACCTGTCCCTCCTCCCCTGGCTGAGTTCAGGAAGCCAAGAGATGAGACAGGTTAGGCGAACACTTATTTTGTTAATAAGTAAAATCTTTTCTCATCTTTCTGCTCCTGCGTTTCGAGCTCTGGCACCAGATTAAACCCAGCAGTGCTGCGTATCTCTGTCATGTTTGTTCTTGTCCACAGGCCAGCAGGCGCAGTCCAGACAGCTCAGAGAGAGGCTGGTTGAGCTGGAGATCGAGATTGAAAGATTTAAGAAGGAAAATGCTGCGCTCAGCAAACTCAGACAAGAGAATGAGAAAAAGCAGGAGGATCTCAGGTGAAATACTCGTTTGTACTTTAGCAAATCTTCTTGGGTTTCTTCTCATCCAGCTTAAGAAGAGTTAATCTTCTTTAACCTCGTGTTTTGCTTTGCTTTGAATTTTCTCTCCTCACCGGCTCAATTTCCCTTGTCATGTAGGAAAGAGCGTTTGGAATTTGAGCAGACGAAGAAGGAGGAGCTGGCAAAGTTTGAGGAACACAAGAAAGAGGAGAACAGGAAGTTGCAGAGGGAGCGCAAACTTTTTGAGAGGCACGCATCAGCTGCCAGAGCCATTCCCGACAAGAAGGAGCGAGAAGAAATCCAGGTTCATATGAAGAAAATCTCACACCTTCTGTGCATTTCACATAAAAAGCCCTTAAATCTTAAGGGTCAGCGCTCACTTCTCCATGTAAGCTGCAGAAAACTGTCTCCTCCCGGGTTTGCTTTGTCTGTTTATCAGTAACAACAAACCCTCATGAGCATTTAGACGGTTCACTTTAGGAGGAAACAGTCTCTAATGTTTCATTAGATCAGGAATATTCTGTCTCTTTGGGAATAAAGTGCAAAATTCAGGGATTCGTTGAGAACATCTGGTTATGTGTCAGGCTCCAAAGCCACAAATCTTAAAGCATTCCCTTTAATCTTTGTCCTTCACACCAGTCGCTGAAGCAGCAGCTGGTCTCCCTGCAGGATGAGCTGAAGAGGAGGGAGAGTCGCTGGGCCTCCACACACGGCCGGCTGAGACAACAGATCGACTCCCTCAGCCAGGAGAACCGCTCTCTCCAGGAAGAGGTGCCGGAGCAGCCTTTTTACTTCAAAATTCAATCTGTGTCCAGATATGTGATCCGATCAGATCTCAGCAAGACGTATAAGAGTCTATAAAGTGTCACTTTATTCTTAGAATAGATGGATAATAATAGAAGTAATCTGCCCGGCAGCGTGAGTGTCCTCATGTCCGGCTGCTCAGGGCTCACAGGGAGCCATTCCTGTTTGCTGATGGTCTGTCTGACTAAATCAAATCCTAAAAAGCATCACAGCTGAACTACCATTAAAGTAATGAGATGCCATCATGCATCTCTTTTTGTTCTCTTTCTAATTTTTCTTTTAATTTAAGATTCGAATGCTGGAGAAGCTGCGCCTCGGTGCCTTGAAGAAAAGCTCCATCCCAGCAGAGAAGGACACGGAAACATCAGAAGGTCCCAGAATATCAGCGAATAATGTTCCATCTGTGACCAAAGGAGTTACATTTGCTGTGAGCCTCTTTATACTCGAGTATCTCTTTTTATTTCTCATATTCTGCTTTTTTTTTATTGCTCAGACCAGAATGAATGAATTGAATCCACGACTAAGGTTTATAGTTTTTATTTGCTTGAACTGTTACAGTTCCAGCTGTAATTACATTTTAAAATCTTTCACTCTGTGTACTGGAAGCTCTGGAAGGCATTTTAACTTATTGATATACGTCTGGATTCTTTCAAAATGACGATCGTGAGAGACTCAACAACCCATGTTACACTTCAGGTTGATAACTTTAAATTTCTCTTTGTTTCCAGAGTCCTCTGGACTCCAGAGGAAGCAGCTGCAGCCCTCCACAGGGTGGCGCTGCTGCAGCCACCAGAGGAAACTCCAAAGATGCTGCAGGTACAGTCAAGAGCCTCCATTCATACTGTTCTCTGGGATCATTGTTGGTAATCACAGGATTGTCTTAAAAATTAGAATTTAGGTGGACAAAGTAAACATTAAAGGTAAAATACAAGAGCACACGACAGCATCGATGGAGGATACAAACAGTTCAAGTGGAAAAGGATTAAAGAAGCACCTAAACTCCACTCTCTTTGCCTCCCGTACAGGAGGTGTGAAGTAAAAAGGTTTTTCTGGCTCCCTCTCACATGTAAAGACAATATCACTGAGGTTTAACACTCCAGATCCAGTCCATGTCGTGATGTCATGTTGTAAGGTCCAACTGAACCCTACAGTTTTTGTTTTTGCCTCATCGCCACAGCTTCCCGTTTGGAAGTGACGACACGAAGTGACGGCGTTCACCGAACAATAATCTGCATCAAACAAGACTAAAAACCTCCGATAACACTGAGCCTGTTTGATTTTACCACAGGAGCAGTCCACAGAGATTCTTTCCCATTTCCACTTTGAAATCGCTTGAAAAATTGTGACCTGTGACACAGATCTGCTCGAGGATCTGAGGCAGATCTCGGCTTAAAATTAAAAGATGAACAAAAAGTCGATTCTTCTGGCTTTCAGCCCTCAGATTTCCCAGCTCATAATTTTGCTCTTTTGGTTAACTTTTAGTGTAACTTTGAAGCACAGCAAGCAGCTGTTTGCAGAATAAAATCTCTGATTTGTATAATAAGCTTTTAGGGGGCCAGATATCTGCTTCCTGCGTTGGTTTGAGTGATTGGAGTTGCATTAACTGTCGGACACAACCATGTTCCCCATATTTAGGATGATCGCTACATTTGCCAACTTGTTTAAAGCTCCCAGAATATCGTTAATTGAAGATAGAAAGATGTTGAGTTTAATGATCTTTGTGGAAAGTACGGCCAGTCTGAAAGGTGTTTTTATTTCTGCAGTTTTTCTTTATTTAGACGTACAACACAAAAAGAAAAGGAGCTTTGTGCCCCCTGCTGGTGGCAAAATGTACTTTCCTGCATTCGGTTTAATCCCAATGGTTGATTAAATCCATCATAGAGAGGCTGATCAAAGGCTTGGTGACTGATCCAGAATCTGTAGAGTTCAGAATCTTTCTGCATTATTTTACAGCGGAAATGAAAAGCAGCCTGAGAAGGTCGGTGGGATCTCAGTCTTCCTCCTCATCCTCCTCTTCATCTTCGTTACCTGGCAGGAGGCCGGAGGAGAAGCCAGCACCTGCCAGCAGGAATCAGGAAAAACCTCCGAACCAAGAACACTTCCAGGACGGCTCGCCGGTAAGAGGCAAACACTGCAGGTTCTGTGAAGCGATGACCCGCATTAAATCCATCTGTGTTGGCTTTTCAAACCCACTCATCTTCTTCAGAGTCACAGGCTCGGTCTCTATTAGTTGTTTATTCATGTCTTCATGTTACAGAAAATAGATCTGCTGCCAAATCGAGCAGAGAGCAGCGACACCGAAGAGCCCGAATCGGCTCAGGAGGTTATCACACACCCTGATGGCAAGGTGAGAAAATTAAAGGCAGCTCTGTCGGTTTACTTTAAAGCATTAAAAAGTTGTGATTTATGGGAAGTTTTGGAGCTTTGATGATGATTTCAGGGATTAAAATGAGCCCATCGGTTATGTGACAGACTGTGGAGTTCTTCTTAAGAACAGTTGGATCAGAGATTGATGCTTTCATAAATGTGTTGAAATATCTGAGGCGAGTTTTAACTGAGATCTGGTTCTGATGCGTTCAGATAGAGAAGGTTCTGGCGAGTGGCGATCGCCTGATCATCTTCCCCAACGGGACCAGGAAGGAGCTTTCAGCAGACGGGCTGTCGGCGAAGGTCACCTTCTTCAACGGAGACACGAAACAAATCACAGCCGACCAAAGAGTGGTGAGACCGTCACCCGCTTGTAAAGTCATTCAATGTTTCAGGAAAGCTCAGCCGGGTCATGTGCACAAGAGGACTTCGTGTGCTTTGCTCAGGAGCAGAAAGTGTTGATTGGGAGCACAGGACATGTGGCCAGTTTTTCTCTTCTTTGCTCGATGTTACAGTCCTGAGTCAAGGGAGGAAAAGGAGAAGGTAAAGGGTTCAGGTTTTCTGAAGTGAGGCTGTGTGACGTACTTATTGACCTCTGGTACTAACTCAGAGTATATCTGTACGAGTCTGAAGAAGAACTGATGTGGAGCAGAGAGAATCAAACTCCCTGCTGAAAGTTAGGTAGTTACAGAGCACTTTTACAACCCAGAAAAGCACAAATACATATATAAATATGTTCATCTTTTGAGAAGTACAGCACAGCTGGAAGATATTAAGTAAGTATGATCAACCTCTGCTGATCAGCAGGATACCAGGAGCAACACAGATGTTGTTTGATGGAGAAAAGTAAGAAACAATCTGATGCTGCAGTGATTCTCCAGCATTCGCTGCACTGCTCTGCTTTTTTAGGTTTGAGTTGCTTCTTCTTTCAGCCACACAGCCCCACTTTAAAAAAACCCTGAACTATCCCTTTAAGGAGAGACAGAGGTGGCAGAATGTCTTTAAACGTCAGGAGGCGGATGCTCTGTAAGACATGAGCATCTGAAGCTTTAAAAAAGGTCCTGAAGCTGCGATCCAGCGTTCAAAGTGTTGGTTTTCTCCTGTAGTTCCACATAAACAGCAGCCACCTTCACTGAGGCTTAAAACAGAGCAGTCTTATCAGAAAGTAGTTTAGAGCTTAATTAGGAGCACTGGCTGAGGTCAGTATGAATGTGGGAAAGCTCAGCCATGAAACCATTAACAGTCTTATCTGGGCTCTGCTCCCTGTGCTCAGATTTATTACTACGCTGAGGCCCAGACCACCCACATCACATACCCCGACGGCATGGAGGTCCTCCACTTCCCCAACGAGCAGACGGGTGAGAGAACACGTGGTGAACGAGTTATAACACAACACTGGGGGGTATCTGAAGCTTGGCACGTCTCAGTTATCTGCCGACATGGAGTAAAACATTAATAAATATATATATTACTGTTTGCTGCTCCAGAAAAGCTTTTCCCAGACGGCCGGAAAGAAATCACCTTTCCAGACCAGACGGTGAAGAACCTGTTCCCTGACGGCAGGGAGGAGAGCGTGCTGACAGACGGCACCATCATACAGGTCAACCCGTAAGTAAACAGCATCCCAGTTCATCTGGCTGCTTCTGTTGTTCCATCCGAGGTGAGGACTTTTAAGAGCTATGAGAAAAAAATAATTTCTTTAATATATTTCCAGGAAATAACTAAGGAGTCTTCAGGAATAGTTCTCCAGGCTTCTTGAAGGACATCCCAAAGCTCTTCTTTGGATGTGGGCTGCCTTTTGTTCCGTTCTCTGTCAGATGATCCCACACTGCTTCAATAATGTTGAGGTCCGGGCTCTGGGGAGGATTCATCCCTCCATAAGACCTGTTGCCACTGATTTTCAGTCCACTTCTTGTGTCATTTGGCACAGCTCAGCCTTTTCTCCCTGTTTCCCTTCCTTAAGAACGGCTTCTTGACAGCCACCCTTCCATGGAGACCATTTCTGATGAGGCTTGGGCCAACAGTAGATGGATCAGCTGAAGGTCCAGATGCATCTCTCAGGTCCTGTCAGGTCACAGCTGGATTTTTTCCTCTTTCTTAAGGACATCACTTTCAGATCCTGTTCATCTGCTGTAGATAGTTTTTTAGGCCTGACACTTCTTCTTTTGTCCTCCACTTGTCCAGTTTCCTCAAATGTTTTAAGGACACACTGCACACCATGCTGAGATATGCCAAGTTTTCAGCTAATAGCTCTTTGGGAATCACCTTGTTGCTGCAGAAATCCTATTTTCTGTCTGTCAAACTGTGTTTTCTTTGCTGTTTTTCATAGATGAAACTAAGGAAATGGGAACAAATGATGCGTCTTTGTGACAGGCTGCTGGTAACAAAGTGTCTAAGAATAGATTCTTTCATAAGTTGTTACATGTAAACCCAACACTGGTTCACCCCTGGAGTTGGGTAACTTTTTCTGCTTGAATTATTAATCGGTTTAAGCATAAACAAACACAAGGACTGTACCAGTCTCCAGCTGTGCTTTATTTTACATAAAACTAAATATTAGTTTGTTACTCACAAAGTCATCAGTATTTAGGTCAACCTCTTTAACTTCTACCTTCCTACAAAGAAGAAGTCGGTGTTTCCATGAGCTGCGACTCCCCTAAACTGATGGTTCAAAAGGTTAACTTGTCCAATCACACGATGTGAACATAACTGGTTTCCTTCCTCTGCATCCAACGACTGGTCGTCTTGCCAGTTAATCTGCCAATTATTGTCCGAAATGACCAAAAAAAAAGTAATAAGCACGTTAGAGCAGGTGGAACCTGGTAACGTTTGTTGTTGAATCTAAACGGGTGCTGTGCCTTTCAGGGACGGCACCAAAGAGATCCATTTCAACACGGGCCAGAGGGAGGTTCACACGGCCGATTTCAAAAGGCGGGAGTACCCAGACGGCACCGTGAAGACGGTCTACAGCGACGGCAGGCAAGAGACCCGCTACCCGACGGGACGGCTCAGGATCAAAGACAAAGATGGCAACGTCGTCCTGGACAACCGGGGGTAGAAACGCTGCCTTTAATGTTTTTATTTTAGGAAACAAAATGACTTTGTCCGAACTGCAGAAAGTTTCCTGAAGATCAGAAGGAGGCCTGAGGTCGGCCGGTTGGGATTTAGCACTTTTCCTTTTTAATTCAATTTAATTTAACCATCTTTAGAAAAATGTGAGCCATGCAACAGATTTGTGTAAAGTTTTTTAATTTGTAAAAATATTTATTTCTTTACCTGAATGTACTTTTTTTTGTAAAATAAATGTTTTTTTAATTTATTTTTTCTAAAACAGAATCATTCGTCTTTGTTTCGGTTCCTTTGACCTCAGTGAGAAGTATTTAAAGACTGAAAAAGGAAGAAAACACCAGACATTTAAGACTGAACCAGAGATCTTTAATGTGTACTCTCTTTAAGTGTTTCACACGAGGCAAACAAGTACAAAACAAAGTGCCAAGTAAACGCAGCCCAACTTAAAGGAAATCACTGCTCGCTTTCTGCAACATGTTAAAAAAAAAAACAGCAGTAAAACGACAGAATGAAACCAAGAAGATCCCCGAACACAGTCAGCGAGGAAACCTGGAGAAAGATGACATGTAGAAGCTAAAATAAAGTCAGTGAAACATGATGACTTCACGATTCAAGCTTACTTCTGTTTCTTTACATTTAAAACCCAATCCAGTTTGAACTGATAGTTTTAATATTAAAACAGCTGTACTGTGAACATTGTCGACTTCGTCTGCATGCGAACACTTAGAAGGAGCTGAATACTCAGGGTGTCTGATACTCTGAACGGTCGGCAGGGGAGGAGTTACGGCTAAAGAGGCCTGTCAGGTGACGCCTGAGGGCAAAAGCCCAAAAAGCAAAATGACAAACGTGCCACAAACCGTGAAAACGCTACGGGAAACTGGACAGAGTTTGGTTAAGCCATTCGTTAAGTGAACAACGTAATGACCCAAGAAAATCCTGTCGTCTGAATCTGGTTTTATGTCCTGAAACTCAAGCTTTTTGTGTCATACTCTGAGATCTGATGCCAGTCAGAGAAGGGATCATCAGACAGATGTGAGTGTGATCAATTCAAAGGTAAATCCTGCGGTTTTATATGCACTTTACCTGGAGCAGAGCATCTTCAGTCTCCTTCACTCCAGCTCAGCCAGTCCGCTGCTCACCAGAGGCAGATGGACCAGTTCTTCGTTCTCGTTGTACAGCAGCACGGAAAGATCCGGCTCTCGCGCCTTTACGGGAGAGGACGACACATGAAGGCACAAACAAAGCCAAGGGAAAGGTTTCCAAAAGCAGAAAACTTTGTTGTTGAGGTGCAGGTGCACCAACATATGCTCTTTGAGTTACTCGAGGAATCATTTCAGCCCCGGTTGAATACAAAAATGCTTCATTTAATCCACACAAACACGTTCTGCTCAGTCATCACACGGATAGTTGTTACTGTCCCCAACGTGCTAAACCGGCGCAGTCATCACCTATGACTACGCTCATCACTACTTCTGCAGTCACTCCTTTTTTTCTTTGTATTGACACAATCCATCACAGACAGCGGTGTGCAGAGTGTGGCCATCCTGTGCAGAGCTCAGCTACTAATTCAGGGAGTTTCACAGGGTTTCCAGTTATTTTAGGTTAAACAAGGGACGGTTTTCAGTAGAACTGCTTTCAGAGACCCAACACCTCCAGAGCACGATGTTCAGGGAGACGTAGGTCCCCCAGAGTCTGTGGTGGACAGTGGGTCGTTTTCATTTGATCTAACCCTTCCTTTGATGACATCATCTCGCTGACAGCTCAAGATAGGCGCAGAGAGAAGACGTTCTTCCCTTTCATGGCTGCATAAATCATATTGTTCCTTAATTTCAGGAGCTCTTATCATACAAACTTAATTATTCGGTCATTTATACATTTTTATATTTGGATTATGACACCTTCAGTCCAGCATACATGGTTACCAAGGTGATGATTTTTGCCCATATGTCTGGTTACCAGTATAAAAGTGACAGTGATGTCACCAGCAGCTCTCTTTTCACGTTGGGAAGGTGCTGAGAAAACAGGCTGGAGCTCAGAGAGAGAAAGACGTTATGTGGACACGAACCCTGTCGTGAGTAGCAGACGATTTGATGGTGTGGTGGAGAAAACCGGAGAAAACAACGAGGAGCAAAAGTCTGAAGTTCGGGACCGTTTCAAACAAACTAAAAGTGGAAATACTGTACAGTGTGTTTGCTGTAAAACTGCATTAGCTCACAGCAGCACAAAGTTAGTGCATCCAGTGTGTAAGTTATTTAATGGAGCAATTACTGATGGAATAATCAAGATTACTCGAGCCTCCATCCAACACTTTAACGCCTGCTGCTGTAGAACTTCACATCTAAAAATCTGAATGTTGGAGTTGAGCTTTCTATCAGTTGATTTAATCAGACGGAACAATCTCAGCATCTGATTAGTTTAGAGTTTCCTCGTGTCTTCAGCTGCATGTTCCTCACCACAACAGTAGCTGTAACGTTGCAGTGCAGCAGGTCAATCATGTGCATGGCCGCCTTCACGCTCCATCCGGGGCTGTAGGGCAGCACGTCTTCCTCCCTGTTGACCCTTGGAGCTTTGAAGCCGGCAACTTTGACTTTAAGTGCTCGTGATGGAAACTGCAGAAGCTCAGCTGGCATCTGCCGCAGCCTGGCAAGAAGAGAACAGAAACTAAAGCTCTCCATACAGCTCCGTTTACGAGCTGCAACAGAATTTAACGCCATACTGTCATTTCCAGTTCTCCTGGACCTACATCTATTAAACATCTATTCAGATATTCACTGAAGCACATGGGCCAGCTGTGGCTCAGGTAATGAAGTGGTTTGTTTACTAAGTGCAACATTTAAAGTTCAGTCCCTGGCTGCTCCACATGTTGACCGTTCTTTTGGCATGTCACTCAGATGTCTTTAAATCTATTTGCCTTTACTTTAAGCACCTGGTCTTCCACGCAGGCGTTACCATTTTGGCTCAAAGCTCTGATGTGCAGCCTCTAACAGCCTCTAACAGCCTCTAACAGCCTCTGGCAGACTTGTGCTCTTGTTAATGAAGCATCAAAACCCACATTTCAGCTCCATCTTATTTAATAAATCAAACTGAAGTGTATTAAATTCATACTTGCTGGTGGGAAGAGTGTCGTCAGAGCCGAAGTCTACATGTTGGACCAGGATCATGACAGGTTCCACGCTGGTAATCTTCATCAGCCTGGCCCGGTAGTACTGGCCATCGCTGTATTCTGCCAGACACGGACCACCTGGAAACCACACAGTGTCAGTGGGTCCAACTTACTGGAATCTGATTAATCCAGAACTTTCTTTGTTACCAAACAAGGTTTGAATCACAAGGGGAGCATCATATAGTGAGCCGGTGACAGCATATTTTTAATTAAATGGATGTTTATGTACATTTCATACAAGGTTAAGATATTTTACTTGTTTCTATCTCTCTGGAAAGTGTCAGGAAACTAAGCAACCAGTTACCGTGAGGAAAGTTGGTGAGTCGTGGCAGAGTGTTGATGTTCGCATTAATTCTGGTCAGAGCTTCATCCAAAGTCTCTCCAATAATCCTCACATCAGCCATTTCCTCCAAAGGCCAAAGGAACAACTGCAGGACAAACACTCAGGATTAGCCGACTACATCGTGCTCACTTTGTGTCTTGCAGCATGTCTGTAGATACCTCATTAGGAGTCCACAGATGCTTCACCCTGACTTTAAAGCTTTTTCCTTCCTCAGGCAGGTTTGGGGTAACAAAGGGCCCAAGCATCAGCTCCTCTGGGCCCCTCAGTCCCTTAAACAAAAGAAAACACAATACATCTGTCTCTCCTGTATCTCTGGTGTGTGCTGGACTCAGAAGATTCAGCATGTTGAATTTAAATCTAAAGACTTCTGCTTGACATTTCTTTGGTGGAAGCCAGTGAGCTGTTCAGATTTGCCACATATTTCCACATCACACTTCCAGCTCAGAGTAGAATTATCCGGCCCCCTCATCTTCATCTCCACTCACAGTTCCTTACCGCACCTTAAACGTTTTAACTATTTTGCTTCATGGTTTGCTGTGCTATAGTACACCCAAGAAAAAAAAAGAGCTACTCATACTTACCCACAACTTTTTTATTAGGAGTTATTCGGTCATGATTTCTTTGGTATGGTTTATTAACCCTAATTTTTTTTTCTTTGATTTGGAAAGTCCAAGTTCCCATTTGTTATCACATAAATATGTACCATCACCACAGCAACCATGACAAAAAACTCAAACATGGGTGAAATATTGCCCATAAACCTCAGATCTTAACCGCAGTTTCTAAAAACTTAAAACACGCAGAAATGAGCCGACAGTAAAGCCCAGGATTTATCGAGCAGCAGTCCAGACTGCGGGGTGGCGTTTTCACAACATGGGCCAGTACAACGCACGACTTGTGACAAGCTTGTGTGTCAAAGAAGAATCAGTTCCAGCTGTCTGTGGTCAAACTGCAGAATTATAGTCAGTTTGACGTATATGGATCATAATTCATGTTCAAATTCATTTGCATGGTTGCACAATAATGTGATTAAAAGTGAAAAAGACATGGTGACACTCAACTGATTAAGTTACAGCTGCAAATATAACCCAGATAAGTTAAAGCAGTCGTTAGTTTCCGGTCTTAATCCAAACTATATTACCTCAGCATTGAAATCCCAGTCGTCCAGGAGGGGGGCAGCAGGCCTCGCTGTGAGCCCCTGCAGAGAAACGCATATTTCTCAGTAACTTTTGGGGAAAAGTAAAGAAACAAACATGGCATGCAGACCTTTTGTGCTGAAACAGTCCAGTCCATGGAGGCGTGTTCGTGGTGACACAGGATCTTGCTGAGACTCATGCCGTCCAGGAAGAGCTCAACTGTGAGAGGCTCCCTCGGGTCGGCTGGCAGTTCCTGGCAAATACAGACAAATACGTCTTAAAAGTCAAACATATCCAATAGATAAACACTCCACAAATTAGACCGATATATCGGGCCGATATTTGTGTTTTTACTTGTAGACACATCAGCAGATACGTGCGTTCGCCGATCAATTAGCGCATTAGCGATTGTTCACATTTCTCTTAATAAATAATGTTTTTTTTAATTGTATTACTGTTAAAAAATCTTCTCAGGAAGGTCATTTGCACTTCAAAGGCCTCATGCTGCTACATAAAGTGCACAAACATTTAAGTGTTAAGATTGTTTATTTCTATTGTAATATATTTAAATCTTCTACATTCTTTGCTACTGTTAATATGTTTTGTTTGTTTTGTTAATAAATGTTTATTTTTTGTTTAAATTGAGACTTGTGTAACATTTGTTATCATTGTGTCATTTTTATCATGTAAATGGAGGGAGAAAAATCAATATCGGCTTCAAAAATCGGCAGCACATAAAACTGATGTAAAAATAATCGGTATCGGCCTTAAAAAACCCGTATTGGTCGATCACAACCACGAATACCTGAGCTTATAAACACCAAGGCCACTTTTATAATAATAAAGGTTAATAAAAACATGTATTCTTTAGGGCTGGGCACACCAACGCGTTATTTTTGTTTTACCTAAAGAATTCATTATCCCCGACAATTATTTGTCTCCCATTAACTCAGTTTTTATTATTTATTATTTTTATTGTAAACGTCTGTTGGTCACGGCTTTTATTTTGAAAAAGTGCATCATGAGCAAGGCGACATGTTGCTTACTGCTGCGGCTCACAGGAAACAGTCAGAAAAGAAGAGAATGGCGGAAGAAGCGGAATAAACAAACATGGAGAAGCTTATGGAACTTTTACATTTTCATTTCAAAGTTCTTCCAGAGGCACAGAACCAAAGTTATTTATAAGCACTGCAACGTTGAATTGTCTTATCACCGGAGCACTGCCATCATATGACTGTACAGTTCCAATAAAAGTGCGTTATATGCTGCTTTTTAATTCATTATTGGATTTTGCAGATAACAACGCGATTAAAGAATTGAATATCCGCCCAGCCCCAGTATTCTTACAGAGAACTGGATATTCACTCAGGTGTGACGACATAACAAGGTTCAGAGTATATTTTACCACAACTTGCAAGTCCACGGAGCGGTTCAGTAGCACCTCCCTCATCAAGGCCACGGCATCCTGCTGCCACTTATCTCCAACCTGAGGAAAAAGCAAAAAGGAAGGAGATGATCTCTTTTAGTTACACTTCTACAGCTATGAGGGTCAATAACAGACCCAAAACTCACATTAAAGACCTTATAAAAACAAAATGACATGGAAGTTTAGCATCTTTGTATTATTACACAACTTAAAACCATATCCTTGGAATCATTTCTAATAATGAAGTAGGATGCAAACAACATGTAGCATTCTGAACCGGGTCAACAACAGTTTGAGTTGAGCCCCCCTCAACTAAAAAGAACCTTTCGGTGTGTGAACTCAGAAAGTCTTACAGGGTGGATGCCGAGCAGCTGGCAGGGCAGACAGAGCTGAGGAACATCGTCACACAGCAGGATGGGGTACACATGGACCACTGGGATGTTCTCTACCAGCCCATAATCCACATACTGAACCTGCAAACACACAAACTCAAAGATAACTAAAAGTGTTTGACCGATGATCACAGTCCAGGAATATTAAAAGTCACCAGGAATCATTCCATCATTTTTTGGGCACCTTACAGTTGCTTTTTAATAATTTTGTCGTTCAGGTGCACAGTGACAATAAAGATCTATTTAAATCAAAGTCATACCCACACAAAAGAGTTACTTTTAAAGCGATAATTATCAAAACACCAAATGTGGCAGTATGATGACAAACTGTTGGCGTATAATGTGAGATGAGTGATGGCACTGGACCTTGTTTCAGTCCACACATAAATGTTTGATGGCTACAGTCTTTATTTTATCTCATTTGTACACAAATTTGACCGTATCCTGTCAGAAGAGAAGCGTTCTTCTGTAAACTGCTTGGTGCACATTACAACTAGAACACAGCTGCAAACACGATTTGATTTCATAAATCTGAATAACTATTCAAACACATTCCCAACTGCAGCAGTTCATAGTTGAGTAGGTTCCCTACTGATTTAAAATGAAAAAGATATAAAAGATAAAATTAAAGACAAGAAAACGGTCTTTGGGAAATTGTCAATGATAAAAGTTCATCCAACAGGTTCTTAGTAGTCAGGTTTCATCTGGTCGTGCTCAGTTAAAACGTTGCTGTCTGTTACTTGAGGTCATAATGGTTGATGAAGCTGCTTAAAAAGGTTTTTCCTGACCTTAACATGTCCTCCCAGCACCTCCAGCAGCTGACCTCGATACCACAACATGTCCGGTCCAATCACGGCACAGCCCAGCACTGACCTCCAAGTGTAGGGCTTCTGTCTGGGCAGTGTTTTCATGCTCTGCTGAATCCGCTCCCTCAGCTGGTCCAGCTGATACTCTGACAGACAGAAATACAGATAAATATCCACTAACTCACCCTAATAAAATCCAACAATCGTAAACAGCTTCTTAAAGCTGCGTGCTGAAGCAACTATTAGCCATTTCTGCTCATTACATTTGCAGTAAATATTAACATAAACATTTGAAGCATTGATTTGAAGATGTTTGTAAGAAATCCCACACATCCACAGCTCATGCTTCCACTTTAAAGTATGGTACAACAGTTCATATTTGGCAGAGGAGTTGTGATCTGGAACATCTCTGCCCCTCCATGTGCAAACGTAGAAAGTCTGAGGCAGGAATAGCAGCATCAAAATCCCCAAGAGTACAGCTCAGAAAGGCACAAATGGAAAAAGAATGACACTGATTAAGTCAGACAGTTTGACAAGAAGGAGCTGGAGTTTTGGATCAGCCAGTGTACAGAAATTTGGGGAGACTTTGACTACGTCTGAAGGAACACTGCTCAGTCTTTAACAGCTGAGTATAACATCCTCGCAGTATTTTCTGTGTACCTGCATTCTGTGTTCTGACATAAATGAGACCATCCTCTCCAACGGCAGAAACGCTGATCTGGATGTGGCCGAGGCACGGCAGCTCTGGTGGGTGGTACAACGGAGTCTTTACCTGTGAACACAATCACTTTCAGAAAGGGCACTTATATAAATCATTTTCAGTCAAATCATTTGTCTCCAACTCTGTTTTACTCTTCTTCAGGAGATTCAAAAGTTAATTTTCCAAACAAAGTACAAAAAAAGTTGCTGTATATTTCAGCTTTTTGCTGATTGATCCCATGCAGCTTATTCTTATATCTGGAAAGTAATGTCTGTGTTTCATCACCTTTTCAGCAGTGATAATGGAGCGGGGGGTTGGTTTAGGACGGATGGGAATGGAGTTTTGGGAAGATGGGGTGGGAAAGGGAACAGGAACAACAAACGGATCAGTGGGGGCTCCCTCCTCATCAACAGTTAGCGTCTCACTGGCTGGAGTCTGTACATCAGTTTCTTTGGGTTTTTGAACTAAAGTATCTCTGCAACAGGACAGAAATTTGGTAAAAAGACACATTTGGAAAGAGCTGCGTATGTTATGTTAATCAAGACCGCCACATATTCCCACACACGCACCTTGTTTTTCTTTGCCTGAGGGCGAGGCCTTCACTGACCAAAAAGTCTGCAATGCTGATAAACTGTCCCATTTTGTTGGAGCAGGACAGAGTGACAGGTACTGGACGCTCGTCTGTCCACTCCTACACAGTGAAAAACATTAGATTAGTCATGAGAGAAACAAAAGACAGACCCCTTCTGATGTATATAAGCAGCGAGGAGAAGAAAGACCTTGATGCTGATCACAGCCGAGGCTCCGGTGAGGTAGTAGGAGATGAGGTCACAGGCTGTATCTGTCCAGGTTGTTCGGCCTCCTGCTGGCCTGAAAGTGAGAAAAGAGAAGGAGCAACGATCAACGTGGGAAAAGAAAACAAGAGAAGCCGTCATAGTGTAACATACACACTAAATTATACTCTGAAACTGCACAGAAATGAACAGGCTGTGATAAGAAAGTGAAGTAAGTGCAAAGTATTTTAATCAGTTCAACAACAAACAGCGTGAACTTCTTTTTTAAGACTTTAATCATTTCTGTCCAACATTCAAAATGCAACATCAGTGCATGTGTGGTGGTGCAGAAACTCCAGTGTGTGTCACCTGATATCACTGAGCGTGCACTCGAGCGCCACAGAGCCTATCAAAGAGGACGGCAGCGGTCGCAGGTTGCTGACGTGTAGCTTCAGTATGTTGCCATGGTCACAGCGCCTCACCTGGTACCAGCCAGCACAGAGACACCATCATCACCTTCATTTATATCAAGTAAACCTCCATCTTTTCAAATGTCTGTCTCATCGCAGCCATCCAGAACTACAGCTACACGTCAACAACATTAACTTGGCTTTCATTTGAACTGTCCAGCTGTGGAAGAACTAAAGAAATAAAAAAAATTTCATGCTGGGTTTTATACGTCTGCAATGTTGCTGGATGTGACATCAGAGCAGATCTGCCCTCTCTCCCAGACTCCATTAATGTCTGCAGCACAGTACATGTCTGCCATCCACACCACATCCTGGGGCTCCATTTGTCCACACTCCTGCTTCACCACTTCACACATCCTGAAAAACACAGCAAAAATCATCACAATGAATGGTTATGACATCATACATTTACTTACTTGCTACATATAGATTTATTAAGGTGGTGAGAACAGCATGTTTAAACATCCTGCATTAGTTGTGCACCAGTAACTATAGTTTGCAGATCTATTGCTGGGTTTAACTCAATACCAAGAAGAATATTTGATACCATGGAGGGAAAGAAAGAAGGATGATTAAGAGGCATAAAATGTTTTTAAAGAACAGGTAAAATGCCTCAATCTGTTGTCCTTCCTGTAAAATAAAACTTTTTCAGTAGACTAAACTGTTCATTACCAAAACACTTGATGGAATAAATATCTATGTGTTGTGAAGTTGACTCAGTTTACTCTGATTACTCTGATTGTCACATCACTTCCACTGAGCTTCCTGAAACTCTATAAATAATTAACGTGAAGCACATTCAGTCAATGGCTCTTCTTTTACAACACGGTTGGATGTATTTAAATGGAGTCTCTTTTATCAGGTAAATTAGCTGATAATCGTCTGTCTGTTTTAACTGCTGACCTCCTGAGTTGAGAGCTGTACTGGGTGAACTGGACATAGAAGCTGCTCGGTGAACTGACAGAGCTGACTCTGACTTTCAGGTCTTTGAGCTGGGCAGGGAGCATAAGCTGAAGCGGAAGCGGTTCCTCGTTCTGCTCTGCAGGGTTTATCTGGTCCGGAGAAACAACCACCTTCTCTGAACCGAGCTCAAGGGGCGGGTCCCATATGGCAGAATCATCAAGAGGGGGCTTGGTATTCTTGGACTGCAGTCTGCAGGAGATGAGGCAGTATGGTCAGGGAGAGAAAATGATTAGAGGAACAGGCAACACAGGATCTGAAAAGTGTTCTCACACATGCTCTGTACTCCTGAAATGTTTTAGAGATGTTCAGGAGTGGTGGCATGTGCCATTACACCGAGCCCCCCAGTAACATTTCCAGAACATCAGTGGATGATAAGACATCAGCTGCACTTAAAAATAAAACAAGGAGTGATTTCTACAGTGTCATTTCACCATCAGGTCCTGCCTCCTGTGTGCTACAGACAGACGTTCCCCTGCATCCCCTCCCTGAATTTCCAGATGTGAGAGCGGAAAGTCAAAATGTCTGCACATGAACATACACCGGTGTGAAAATGGCCAACTATGAGGAGAGGTGGATAATAAAAAGGAAGAGACTTTATTCTGTGAAAATATTCCCTTTTCATCCCTGAAAAGCAAGGTATAAAGGAACCTCCAGGTGAGTCTCACCCATCTTTGAAGCAGGCCAGCTCCTCTTTGACCAGCAGCTCAGCTATGCTGTCTTGTGGCCCGTTCAAGCCAGTCTCAAACACTCGGACAGGTAAAGGCTCAGTCTTTGGCACTGTTCCTGGGCGACAAAATTGACAACTGAGACCAAAAAACCCACAAAGCACAGGCACTGATTTAGTGACAGCTTGGTATCTCACAGCCAGTACCTGTAGCCACAATAGTGACGAGTTGATGGTTAGCGAGGCTGATGAATCTGCTGGTGCAGGCTTCGTTCCAGGCCTCTCCATCCACAGGAATCACATCTGTCAAACAGCAGTGGATCGCCTGGACAGAGGAAGAGACGCTTTCTGAGTTAACCCAGCAGTTATCAAAAGTGTAAAGCAAAAAGTACAAGTTAGCAAACAACTGAGCATGTTTTATTATTTGATAATGGAAATCTATATTTTAGTTTCATATTTTAGTTTCATTTTTGCCTTCTTTGCAACGTCTGATATCTAATCACATCAGTAAAATAACTCATCCAGGCACGTTCAATGAAACCCCCTGACTGCAGGACCACATAAAACTGGTAGAAAAGCTCTTTTTTGGATGATTTTTAGCCATATTAAGTCTTTCAGTCAAACTCTAATATAGCTGTAACATTGTTTTATTATCACAAAAAGTGCTGAGTTCTCACCTTGGCAGGAAGAGCAAAGAACTCATCTTTGATCTTCCTCAAGTCGCTCACTGACAAGATGTTCTTATTGCCAAAATCAACATAGCGCACTTCCACCTTTCTGCCTCCTGGGTGACCTGAATGGGACAGTTACACAGTGACATAATGTCATGTGCAAACAAGGAATTATTTCACAAAAGTACATAATTTATATTAACAATCTACAGAGAAATGCACTGAAATGAGAATCTGATCCCACTAACATGAAGCTGTGATGTGGGTGTAAGTTTAAGGAACACATTCCTGTTAAAAACATGTTCCACAAAAGCACTTTTGATGCTTTCTCCAATGAAATCTCATCATCTTGTTTCACAGAAGTTGCATTATAATAAGATATAACAAAGGATTTAATTGTTACGATTGAGCTTCTTCTTGAACATTGTGGCCAGAAAGAATTATGGGACAGATTTAGCTCCTTCCCTTTCATAAAGTATGGTTCAGTGTTTCCTATGCTGGAGCATTGAGGCCCCTTTCCTTGGCAATGAGAGAATTAACCAGAATCTTATCATGGTCATCACTTAGATGCAGACATGATGCAAAGCAACATATGGATTGGATGCACAAAAGGACAAGACATTCTTTGGAGCAATTTACCACACAATGGCACACTGTTAACATAATCAATGTGTTGCTAGTTAGCTTACAGCCACCTCAGCTGGTTACAAAAATGACTAAGTAAAGGTTTTAGAGTCTATCTCTTCCGTGTATAGCAAAGAAAAAGTGAGACAGACACACATTAAAATTCAGTGGTCACTTTGTCAAAAGTGGATGAAGGTAAAACCAAGACTACATGCTGAGACACACATCCCCACCTATAACCTGGGCTCTGTACCACAGCTTGTCTTCAAAGCGGGCAACGCAGGCCTGTCCTATCACAGGACAGTAGACTTTGAGCTCATCCTCTCCAAACACTGTTGGTGCATTGTAACATTCCTGAAGCTTGGCTGAGAGCAACAAGGTCTCCATGTTATCAACCTGGTGAGGTAGCAGGGAGGTGAATTTACAAAAAATAGAAAGATGAATGCATCAAAAACAGGACAAAAACAATGGTGACAAAATAAGATAAAAGCATTGGTTTGTTTGTACTAAATTTGCTTCCCAGAATGTCCCTGAAATGCTTTTCTTTACAAACTGCCCCATTTTCAGTTCTAAGCATAAATAGCTTGCTTTCTTCTTGGTTTACCCTCTGTCCCTGGTTACAGAGTCTTGTTTCGTACCAGCTGAATGTAGAAGTCTACAGGGCTGTTGATGTGGCAGACCACAGCATTGAGCTCCGTGTTTATGTTGGGATAAACGGGGGGGTAGTACATCAGAGGCTTCCTGCCCAGCGTCACTGGAGAATAAAACCTAAGAAATGTAGAGAAAACACAGCCAAACGTGCCCATCTTCAGAAGAAGGGTCTGACATCATCATAATATCACTATGATTCACTTTATTTAAGATAAACAATTTATTAAAGAGGGTTTTTTCTGATAATTTGCACGTATTGTATTTGCATACCTGGCCACCTCATTAAAAACGAGGTACTCTCTCACAGAGATGGGCACATCTGTGGATTGTTCCATGGGAGCTTTTCTCAGATCCACCAGCAACGAATCTCTGTCCTGACCCAAAGGCCGCATCTCCACTGCTGCAGAGCCAACCACACTGTAGAAAGCAAACTGTGCCTCTTTACTCCAACCCTTTGTCTGCACACACACACACAAACATGCAAAAACTCATTTTAAATAAGGAAAATAATTAACTAACAATAAAACATGACTACATTTACGAAACTACAAAAGTATGGAAATAAATTTCTTGACTTTCAAGGGTTAATATCTTGTTATATCTTGATTTGTAAGTCACTTTGGATAAAAGCGTCTGCTAAATACAGAAACATAAACATAATAGAGTCTAGCTACATTAGCAAACAGCTAACAATTTGTTGCAAGAGTTACAACTGAAACACTGGCTGCCTGAATCCAGTTCTTCCCGTTTTAGTATGCTGCAGTTACAATGTGGAAAGGCACAGCCACGGCCTTGACTGCGTATTTCTCTCTTCTGATGTGTGTTTTTGTGATTCGAGGGAGTCTGTAAATCATCAAAAGCAAAATATAGTTTTGCAAACCACAAAAGATGTTGCTTTTCAATCTTAAAGTATATTTGTTCATTTGCAACCTCGCAGCCAGACACTGCAGTGGAGGGAAGGTTGGCTGTTATTCTGTCTGTGCGTGTCTTACAAAGCATTGCACCGAGCATAAAAACATGGCAGGGTAGTTAGCTCGATCAAAAACCTTTGGACATACAATAGCTTTGTGATGCAAAGTGCTTTTTTATCAAAGAATGCAATGACACATTGACCGTTCTAATTAGTTAGCACTACCTGTGGGTGAGTCTGCAGCTCATCAGGTTTGCTCTCCAACACAGAGAAAAAGCAGAGGTGGAGCGAGGAGAAACACAACCACTGGTGGGATCTAGCTACATTTTAAACGTATTTGTTCCCTCAGAAGTTTTACTGTTGTTTTGCAACTAGATCGTTCATGGCATAAACCTTATATGTTTGATGCATTTTATGTGAGATAAACCCTTAGATTTGCCAAAAACAGATGCTTTATTGATTTAAACCTTAGTGGACTTACTGGGTCAAATGGGACCAGGTCATTGAGTGAACATCTGATCGCCTGAGGGGCAAATCGGCACAGCTCCGCCTTCACAGCGTCCCCCACCTTCCTCAGGTGGTTGTTCACCGTCTTCAGTGCAGACGCAGCTGTCACCTCCTCACTGGAAAAGGTGCTTCATATCCAGACATTCAGAATTAGTCACATACACATTTACGGAGTATCGCACACACACACAATGTATGCATTTTTGTGGTTCTGTACCTCTGTATGGTGATGCTTTTGGTGAACCCAAAGTCCAGGAATAAAACTCTAATACTGGACAGCTGCGTGACTGGACAGGCTTTCACAGCCGTCACTGAACCTGTCTGGAAGACTTCAATCATGGTGCTGCGGGACCACAATCCCTCCTTCCCCCTCACAAAAATCAGGGAGCCTGGAGAGGAGCAGAGGAGCAAAGAAGTGAGGCATTCTTCATATCATTTGGTCTGTTATATCAAAGATTACTCTATCATAAAGAAAAGCAATATATACTTAATATACTTTTAAACTCATCCATATCCTGCTGTTATCTGGGGCAGAGTGGCTAGAGTCGGAGCAGAGATCTCCTGACCTCCCTCTCCCCAGCCACCTCCTCCAGCTCTTCCAGAGGGACATTTCAAAGCCAGCCGAGAGGTAAAATATGCATATTTAAAATCTCTCCAGCAACTCCTGGGTCTCCCCTGAGCCTGAACACGATCCTTTTAATGCCAAAGAGCAGTGACTCTACTCTGAGCCTCTCGCAGATGACCGAGCTAATTTCTCTCTGGTCCTGAAAGCGTGAGATCTGGCACCTTTTGAAGGAATCTCATTTTTGTCGCTTGTACTCGTAATGTCATTCTTTTGGTCTTTAACCATAGCTCACAAACACAGGTGAGAGCTGAATTCTCTTAATAAACACACCGCTCTCAACTTTGTCCTCCAGTGTGAAGCGACAACCACTTCCGCAGCAGAGGTCATTAATCTTCTTAGAAAGGATCTCACTTTCCCTCTTCTCAGCCACATAGCGGACGTAGAAGTGACTTGGATTCACCACATGAGTTACCACCACCCACTGCATCACTAAGAGGGGAATAAAAATAATAGGAAAAGCACTGAGGACAGATGAGAGTTATTTATCATAACTGTAAATATACACATAAATATAGCCAAAAAGTATGTGTTGCTTTTAATTATCCTCCAATTTAAGCTTTTTCTGCTGGTTGACATGATCACTGCACCTGATTTAGAGAGCATCCAATAACACTGCCTCTCCTACCATTTATCTTATTAACAGGCAGGTGATGCTTTCTTCTCCTGTGGATTCTCCATTTGTCATTGGCCAACTCAGGACCTGTGGGAGGAAGAGCTGCGGAACGACACAAAGCATTTAAAAAAAATCATTAAGGCTTCACTTTTTCCTCCAATAAAATATTCTGAAAGTAAAACAAAGTCAGAAAGAGACACACACCATTCTCTTCTTCCTCATCTTCTAGCTCCTCAATAATTATGTCTAGACTTCTAAGGTCTGAGGGCGAGCTGTGGGGGGAGGGATTGGTTTTGTGGCGGGGTCTTGGGATTGGAGAGGAGCCTCGAGATGATGGACTGTCACCTCCTGGGCTGTCCGGGTCCTGTTTAAGGGGGGTGGGGAGCTTGTTTTTACTGGATGCAATATCACTACCGTTTCCATCTTCTGCATGTTTCCAGGGGGATTTTCTCATGGCGCTACCTGGCAGGAAGCTTTTTGGTTGATATCTGGGTAAAGCAAAAGGAAAGAAGAGGATATCATGTCAAAAGAAGCTGCTATGGGCAAAATTTCAACATCTGGGTACCAGCCATTTTGTTGAATAAATAATACATAAATACAAATAAATCAATAATTTTTCTGTAAAAACCTACTTAAAAAACACTTGAATCTATTAACAAAACCAAGAGAATTCTACACTGCAAAAAAGTAAAATATTCAACAACGCAATGATACATATTGTCTTAATTAAACAAAAAAAACAACTGGAAAAGTACAAATAAACATTTTCAGACACTACGGATCCTAGTTTTAAAGTTACCCAAAATATTTCTAAATGTAAGACGTCTCTAGAGACTTACTGCCTCGGGCTGCCGACCTCCATCTTCAGAGACAACGCTAAACTCTGGCTCAGACTCTCCGACTGGAAAACACAGCTTCAACACAAACATATATGTCCGAAGTTAAAATGCATTGTAGACAAAGACTGTGGCTCATCTATTCCCACCTCCATGCTTCGTGCATCTATCCTCTTTTGTGGCAGCTATTCTGTTTTTTTTGCCAATCAAATACTGCCGCTTTGGACAAATAAAGGTCTAAAATGGAACTTGAGAGGGACAAATAAGGATTCTTCCCACAATTTGACTTTTAAAACAACAAACCAGAGTAGAAAACAAAAGACTGCCGGCGTAACGTAAAAGTGTCCCAGCTTAGTCGTACAAAGACGAGGCTTTCAAAGCCACTTCGTGGACACAGAGCAGGAGTCATGGGAACTGCTAAACCACAGCAACGTCGCAGGACCTCAGATGTGTTAACCTGTCCCAGCTAACCGTAGGTTCTCCAGTGGTACACCACAAACCTGATTCCAGAGCCCAAAGTGACACAGTTCATATCAAAGGTTGTGTTATCCACGGGAGCCAGCAGCGTCTCAAGCACCTATCAACCAAAAACACAAACATCATGGCTAATTCAACCCTAAAAACAGTTTTTTAGCATCTATTTCTCATCATTAACATCTCAAACCTTATCCAGGATGCAGTACTGCTCCAGGAAGGGGACACGGCGTATTTCTCTGGCCATCCGCATGGCAATCTCCAAGGCTTTGATCCTCTCCTGAACATGGGACACCACTGCTTGGCTGGTGGAGAATTGGGCCTCCTGTTTTGACAGCTTATTCAACTGCAAATCCTTCCTGTTGATAAGGACATAACAAGTATAGAGGCAGATGCTACTTAAATAACTTTAGAACTAGCCTGAAACCATCTCCTGTTGGATTTTCAAAAGAATTATACGGAGGAGAAAAATATCATTAAAGCATTGAATTCCTATCAATAAAAGTTTCATTTTTCATGAAGAGAACATAAATCCTTTAGTACTCAAACAAATATTCACAACTTATAAGGTCCATACCACTTTTGAATAGCATGTAAAGCCTTATCTGAGGCCTGCTTGATCTCCATCTCCAGTCGAGTTGTGTCTCTTTTCACCTGTTCTGCCAGACCAGTCGTCAGAGTCTGCAGACAGAGAAAGTTCATGCTTCAGCAACACACTCACAGACAGAAGATCGGATCGAGCACCGCTTTCACCTCATGGATGCGTTCCAGCTGGACGAGATTTTCTGCAGCCCGGACCAAGGCCTCATCCACTGCCTTCTCGATCTTTTCAATACCTGCCGGCTGAAGAACACATTAAAAGATTTTTCCTTAGCTTTTCTTTACCTATGCAACACTTTAGCTTCTCTTCACCTCTGCACACTGCAACACTTTAGCTTTTCTTTACCTCTGCACACTGCAACACTTTAGCTTTTCTTTACCTATGCAACACTTTAGCTTTTCTTTACCTCTGCACACTGCAACACTTTAGCTTTTCTTTACCTCTGCACACTGCAACACTTTAGCTTTCCTTTACCTCTGCACACTGCAACACTTTAGCTTTTCTTTACCTCTGCACACTGCAACACTTTAGCTTTTCTTTACCTCTGCACACTGCAACACTTTAGCTTTTCTTTACCTCTGCACACTGCAATACTTTAGCTTTTCTTTACCTCTGCACACTGCGACACTTTAGCTTCTCTTTATCTCTGCACACTGCAACACTTTAGCTTTTCTTTACCTCTGCACACTGCAACACTTTAGCTTTTCTTTACCTCTGCACACTGCAACACTTTAGCTTTTCTTTACCTCTGCACACTGCAATACTTTAGCTTTTCTTTACCTCTGCACACTGCAACACTTTAGCTTTTCTTTACCTCTGCACACTGCAACACTTTAGCTTTTCTTTACCTCTGCACACTGCAACACTTTAGCTTTTCTTTACCTCTGCACACTGCAACACTTTAGCTTCTCTTTACCTCTGCACACTGCAACACTTTAGCTTTTCTTTACCTCTGCACACTGCAACACTTTAGCTTCTCTTTATCTCTGCACACTGCAACACTTTTGCCACAGGTACCTATAATCTGACTGATTTCAAGTTGAAGCGCACATGTAAAGTGAAATATGGACGTCAGATACACCGATGTTACAGATGCCACTTATGTTTGCATAGGTGGATCTTTGAATTTTGTACTGAACCAACACTGATGAAGGCAAGCCACCATTTCTTTTTATTTCAAACCCTTGTGGTAGTGTAAATGATGCCTCTTCCTGTAGAATCTCCAGAAATTCTTTGGAAAACCTCCAAACACACAAATATTTCAGGATATCTTACAAACATAAGAGATCTAAACAAAATCCAAGATGATTTTTTTATAATATATGCACACAGTGTGGTATTAATCCATACTATCAGTTTCATTTAGCCATTTAGTTTCAAACTTAAGAGCAAAGACGGACGTGATTGAATTATTTATGCAGAAGCAACCTTTGTGATCATCCAAACTTACCTGCTCCATATCCTCAGCGTTGGCATTAAGGCCTCCAGTTGTTGATAATTTGTATTTTCTGTGATACTTTGATCTTTCAGACCGGAGGCTTCATGAGATGGAAAGCAATTATCAAAGTAAAGACACATTCACTCGAAATCACAAAACTATTAGTTGAACTACAAGTGTAAACTGTTGTGGTTTAGCTCTGAAAGAACTGAACTTTACCTTTTCCTCTTGTTCATTTTAGCAGTGTAGACTAGGCCTATGATTCGGCTGTCTTCCTGCAGACCATACACCCCTCCTTCTGGAAGGGTGGACTCAACCTGTAAGGATTTTCAACACTTCAACAGCCACATTTAATGACTTATCTGGTCAAATTAAACACATTTCTAGCTGGCTACTAAATAAGGTTGCGGGAGGGAAATCAGCCTGACTGAACACACGAGTAAAAATAGCTACAGAACAGATATTCACTACATAACTTTGTGTGGCTCCTTGCTCAGAAACAAGGAATGATCCAATGGGAAGTTGCTAGAATTTGCTTTTAACTTCTAAGCGGTGCCCCGCTCTGGTAAAAGAGTAAGATCACTTGTAATTTTACCTCACAATCGGGACATTTAATGACACTGTCACTCTGTACGGACAGCATGCAAAATGTGCAGAAGATGTGGCCACATAGAAGCACACGAGGGAGGTTGCCATCGATGTTATCCTCTGAGAAATGGGAAGCAGGAATAATGCAACATTAGAGTAAAACACGGTAAGAGCATACATTTCTAATCCATAAGCACAGCACATTAAACAGTAAACTGTTATAATGTAAAACTCAGTTTACCAGGCAGAATCACTGTATAATTTTAATTGTTCTTAAGGAAAGAATTACAAGCACCGTTGCTGGTAAAAGCTTTTCAAATGCAATGATTTCATGTCAGAGTTTTAAATTAAACGTTATATTTAGCCAAAACTGCAATTACAAGAAGTTGAAAATACAAAATATAGTTAAGACTTTAAATGGGCAGTCAAGCAGTATTCAACTCATGCAACAAAGACACACCTTTACAAATAAAACAATGCATTTATATATGATTGGGTATTTGCATACGAGTAGGGATTTAAAGTGCAGATACCCTGGTTTAACTTGAGGGCATTAACATCCAAATTGGAGGAATTATTAAATATTTCGAAGGTTCTTCATCCTGTAGTTGGATAATTTAACTAACTCCAAATATAAAATGTTAATAATTAATACACTTTTGAGAATACTTTGTAGGTAATGACTGGCTTTAATCTGGAAAGAATCACCAAAGACTGGGTTTAGCGCTTCCAGGCCTTTAGTCTCGGGCTGCTTTCATCTAATTTTGGATCACTGTCTATCTTACAGTGAACCAGGTTCAATCGGCTTCACTGCATTTAGTGAATCAGTGCATGCAGTACATCCCCGTATGTTTTCAGCTGGCTGCTTACGTCTTATTCAACCACATCAAAACAGCAGTGACTAAGAGTCACTGGAAGCTGTGCACATCATCACACTGGCTCCATGTGGTCAACAGATGATGATGTAAGCTTCAAATCAGGAGTCACTCCGCGCCTTTTCCACTCCTTTTTCTTACTGTCATTCTGGCACAACTTGATCTTAGCTTGATGATCTAAATCTGCTTTGGCTTTTTAAGATGTTTACGGGAAAAATCTAATCTGCCCTTTCTTTCGTTGAGGCTTATAAATGGGTTGCGGCGAACCCCTTAAATTTGCTTAAGTGAAGCCTTCTCTTTGTGATGATCTGTCTCTAAGAAATTAGTTTCCACTTGGCAGTGGTTATCGACCACCAAATAAGTCAAGGTATTCTTATTTTCTACTGTGCTCTTTCTTTGACACATTGTTCCAAACTCTTCATTTGATATCTCCTAATGTACCTGATATCTGTAGGATGAACAGTTTGTGTCATTTGCTTTGAAAGCTGATTTGATCGCATGTGGTGGTTCACAGCAACCACTTCCAAAAGCAAATGCCACTCTTGTATTTAAGCCTTAACCTTTAAACAACCCAACTAAAGAAGAAATAACAGAGGAAGTAAAATGTGTGAGAGCCTGAATAAGATTCCCAAATTTTCCTACTCAAATATAAGCCAAGACTGGAATAAATACCCTATATTGTTTGCTCTCAGGCTGTTTTCTGAGTGTACCAACACTTTCATCTTTCACTCAAACTGTAATTACATAGAAATTATAGCATGGTCCATTTCTAATCCTCATAACCAAATGTTTAACATTGCTATTCAAGTCTTTATTATCAATATAGTAACTCAAAATAGTTAAGAGGCTGATTCTACAGTTGAGTTGACGTCCAAACAATTATAGATCATTCTGAAAATACAACTTCAAGGAATAGTTTCTTTAATTTTATTTAAGAAAAATATTCACGGTTCCGTCCACATATTTAAATTTCTAACAAACATTTATTGACGTCGCTTTGGCGCGACTATTTCATTTCAACTGTTGCATCGATATAGGTTTAGCTTTACTTCTAAAATTACACAAAACAAACGTACTATAAAGACTGAATTAACAAAAGTTTCACAAATTAGATTCGGCATACTTTGGCAATAATAACAATAGGTTTGCTGTAGAGGACTTGGTGAAGTTCAAGTCAGCACACCTGCTAATAACTAGCTAACTCTATCGCGCGCTGCCGCCATTAGCTACTTTACTGCAACGCTAACCTAATTTCTCACAAAACTCGGCATAGCAAGAGGTTAAATTGCAATGGACGGGTTGGAAAGACCCTACCAGGAAGCTTGAAGGCTTCCCCACATAACTTGCAAACTGCAGCACTGGGGTTGTCGCCTCTATCCATCATTTTCGTGGATGTAAATACTTTTTTTGTTAGTAAGGGAAGATCCAGCCGTTTTCCTTTGTCACGTGACGTGACTACAAAGGTGCATTCACTGCCCCGGATGTCATCCGGGCTCCAGGCAATACTATAACTATAAACTATAGTAGTTGTATGAAAAAACACCGGTAATTTGTCAATAACAATAACTGTAAATGCTTAGAAGTCCGAAATTCTCACAAGACCGATTACAAAATGAAATAATAGATTTTTTTTAAGCCTATAATTCCTAAAGTGCTGACACTTTGGTCAGGTATGGCTCTATTATATGTAAAGTATTGTAACAAAAATAAATAAATCAGCTATACTTGGGAATTAAGGGGAGCTTTACATTTATAAAGCTTCCCTTGGCAAAGTAAATGTGTTTGGCATGAAACGATATTTAGATTACAATTCTGCTGCAATAATGTTGGACAGGACAAGGGAGAAAAACAAAAGAATTAGTACAATGTGATGTCGCGTTACATAATTTACTGTATCAAATTTGACACATGATGAGTAACCTCTACTTATTATCAGATTAACTGTGAGTAAAAAGGACAAATTCAGAGTGTGACTGCTTCAGTGCTGTTGTTAAAATAAGGCACAATATAAGAATAGAGTAGGTCCTTAACATGTGCATGTTTTTTCACCAACTTCCATACTCAGGAGCAAGCTCAACCAACAAGAGATAGTATTCCAATTAAATGAGAAAAAGCTTGTTTGAATATATTTGTTAAAGTGAAACTTTGTCAATCATCACCCCTTTGTTGCTCATTTTCCCTTCTTCAGTTGAGATTTATACAAAATAAATGTGCAGCTGTGGTTAGCATTGGTTTGCCACAAGCAGACAGTTCTTGGATGAAATCTGGAGGGGCCTTTCTGGGTGTTTTCATTCACCTGCACATGCATGGATTTTCTCCAGGAGCTCTGGTCTCCTCCAACATGATACGTAGCAATTCTAATTCAGCCTAGATGTAAATGCGAGCATAGATTGTGTTGTTCTCCATGCGTTAGCCCTGTGATGAACTGGTATCCTGTTCATCATAGACTCCTGCCCTCCATGACTCTAATCAGGGTAAATCTGGTATAGAAGGTATAGGATGGAAGCAAAGGCAGCTTCTCACCAAATGATTAAAAAAGGAAATATATATATTTTGTCAAAAGTGTAAAGACTTACATTCATCCATCACACAACTGGTTAACCATCACATGATTATGAGTTCTTTTCTGTGAACACTGGGGGGAACCAAAGACTAAGGCAAACACACAAGTGGTCGATGAGATGAGTTTTCAAAGGTGGAAAATACATCCTCAAGCGCTTCAAATATTTACTTTTATATCCCTTTCATTAAATCTTTAAAGGGTAGATGTGCATCATCTCATTTTGTTGGAAATATGCAATGTGAAATCTGTTTGTCTTTGGGTTTAACAGAGAAGCAGGTTATGATGCAGGTATGCTTTGGTGGATGTTTATCAAAGAAAAGCTCAGTTGCTGCCAATGTCAAATAACGCTCCGTTATATGTAATTCTGATACATTATTTTGTTTCCTGTTAGGTCTACTGTAAGGCTTCGTAGCAGACTTAAGTCAGTCCTCTTATCCAGCACCCCCCACCTCACCCGAGGACAACAGCCAGCCGAGCAGTGAGGCAGCAGTAACTGAGAGTGACAGCTGAGGCAAAGGCATCAGATGGTAAAGGTAAATCATCTCGTATGCAACACAGCCAAAACTTTAACCTTCAGAGAGTGTTCGTCCAAATCCCTGGGGGAAAATGAAATTGTTGCACATCACTGGGGATTTCCCAGTCAGAGCTGGCAGGATGCAGCCTGAAAGAACAACTTGAAATACATGTGATTTAATTGAGCCACTCCCACCTCTGCATACATGTCCACATGAACACAGCTCTTCACCTTGATCGAAAGGGAAAGAAGATCATCTTGCCGTGATGTGTCAAAGTGCCTGCAGGTAGAAAAGTACACAAGCAGAGAAACATTCAACAACAGTTCGGATACTGGCTGAAGGATGTCTACATCTCAAATATATCTGACAAACAATGTAACAACACAGACAGCGAGTCTTGTCTGAACTCTGCAACAGAACAACAGAACGTGACACCTTTCTCATTTCATTTAAACTCAGTTATGTCTCAAAAGTACATTTTTTTATCAAATTAAAAAAAAAAAAAAAAAAAACAATTGAGCCAAGAACTTTCAGTTATTATCACAATATCATACCAGACTCACCACTTCAATCAGCAGCTTACTTTGTGAAATTAGTTGTTTTATCAGATGTTAAATAAAACAGAAACAGTAAATTACATTTATGCTCTTCCTTAAACCAGTTTATAGTAGGTTTTATGTTTGCTGGAGAGCATTTGTCCCAATTTTTCATTGCAGTTATTCTTATTTTATGCTGTATCTTAACCCTCTTTGGCTGAAAGTACGTGAAATCATTGCTTCCATGTCTGAATTCATATTTTTCCCTTTTCCAAACAGAAAAAAACACATATTTCCTCCATCTGATGCTCTTAATTCAGAGACAGTGAGAGTGCGCTCGATTCTGAATTGGGTGACTGAAGGAATCTGGACAGTAGACATGATCGTACAGACTGGGAGGGGGCAGGGATGGCTTTGTGTGTACAAAGGTGGGGGGTTGTATAGCTGTGTTTACTAAGAGTTATGAACCAATCAGCTTACCGCCAAGACAAGGGGTGCCAGCAAGTAGTGGAATGAGCGTTGCCCCCCTCCATCATCCCTCCTGCAAAATGTGGGTCACTTCCTATCCTCGGGTGATTTCCCTCATGTTTCAGCAGGAACAATAACCCTTCTGCTCCCCCAAAACCCTTATCAAACCACTTACTCATTAATAATGCTCTTAATTAAGCCATGTTGTCTCGTTAGCTCACTCATGATGTCTCACTCGCTTTGAACAACCATACAACCACTTCATTGTAGGTCATGTTGTAGGAGATGATGTCTACAGGAAGCCATCTATTTGTGTGTACCTCAAAGGTTAAAAAGCACGACCCCCTCCTGTTCCTGTATTTCCTGTCTCTAAGTCAAACAGGGGAAGGAGTGTTGAACTGATTGATGCTAATATTTAATTATATTCTTTTTCTTCTCAGAAATGTCTCTTTCTTTCAATTTTGAAGGTGCACCACTGAGACACAAGCTTTCTGAACCTGACATGGAAACAGCCTCCTCCTTCTTTTTTCATGGTGTCCTTACCGTCTGAGTAAAAAAAAACATGGAAAGGTCGGCAAACATGCAAGGCACAAAGGACAAATAGATTGACTTTAAGTGGTTGACCCCCACGGGCCACTTGGTCGCAACATAAAAAGAGCACGAGCAAGGCAAATGACAATCCATTTATAGCTCTCCAAGTCTCTTTCTCTGGTCATGGAAACCTGACATCCAGCAAATAGGATTCATAACTGCTCTTTCCACAGCAGGAAACAATGTAGCAACTGGCTTGAAGGCACGGAGATCCAATTCCTTTTATCTAATACACAGTGTTCCTGATATCTGTTCTATTTTTTTACGCTTTACGTTTTAGAGGCCAATTTTTGTTTTTGACTGGCTCTTGATCTGCCTGAAAGTGGTTATAATTAGATCCAGGTCAGCTGCTCTTTTTTATGTGAAGTGACTGCACCGAATCACAAAACCTACAATGATGATGACAGTGGGGGTTGGGAATGGTTCCTATCTTCTTACGTTGCACTCAAAATGGACCAATTATGTCCAGGTTACAGATTTCCAATTGATAGCCTTGAGACTTTTTAGCTTTGCAGCCCTTTGAATCCTGTCCAAACTCACTTTGAGTTTGCTGGGTGTTTTTAATCATGGTGCTGTTGCTCTTTTTTTAAAGTAATTAGCTCAAGAAACACAGATTAACACAGACTGAGTAGAATATGTGGAGACATGTGAGCATGTACCACAGCAGAGTACAATATTCACCCAATAAGTTCCACCAAACTCCTTAAAATGAAGTTTCATTTGACACTGCTACTACTTCTTTTGGTACCTCGATTACAACTACAGATGTTTAAACTGTGTTTCATTTCCTGTTTTATCTCTCAGTCAACAGCATGATTCTCTATGTGCAGTCTTTGTAAATACTTAAAACCAAACTAATGATGCCATCCATCCACCTGTTCTGTGCTGATTATCCAGAGCACCCAGGCCCTTGTTCTTCCCAGCCACCTCTTCCAGACTCCATGTAGTTCTTCCAGCAAGTTCTGAGGCTGCTGCAATGCTCAGGTGGGACATGACCTCAAAAGACTCCCAAAACCCTCGGCTGGCATCTATGCTGCAGACAAGCAAGGACTCCAATCTGAGACCCTCTGTCTTCAAGAGAGAACTCTTCGGATGAAGCTCATTTTAGAAACTTGCATATGTGATCTTGTTTGTTTGGTCAGCAAAGGGCCATGGATGAAGGATGAAACACAGGTCCATGATGTAGTGAACACACAGTAGTATGATCGTGTCAGTAGGGGTTGGGCATGTGACTTTGGCTTATTGTGACTGACGTGATTGTCAATTTAAACTGCCATCACCTTCAAGCGTGGTGTGTAGAAAGACTGTAGTCACGTTTGACACGCTTCAATATAGTACCGGAAAGTGTGACACCCTTAGAAAGATCCCTTTTGATGCTTTACTGTGAGCCATGTAAAAGAGAAAAGCAAATCATATCATGAAGAGCGTGAAAAGAAAATAAATCTAAGGATTGAAAAATAGGGCATTGCTTAACAGATCAGTTTAAACTAGACTGCTTTTATAGCTTCCCTGCAGAAAAACTATAATGTAATATGCCAACATGAAGAAAAATGAGCTGTCATTTAGTATTATACCCCCTTTGATAGAGATGGCCTGAGGGGATGTGAAGTTTTAAGAATAAGAAAACACGTTGGCTGTGAAGCCTTAATCCAGTTACGGCAAAGTTGTGTCATCCCCAACGTGATTCAGCCACACTTGTTGGAAGAAAAGCATCATGGTGCCTGACCCTGCCTGGATCCAGTCATCTTGCTCCTGAGAGGTTTTGATATTATTAAAAAAATTCTGCAGCTCAAACAGTGAAACCTGAATAACCTTTCTATCCAGAACATCTCATCGCTTCAAGTCAAACACAAGGGCTGTAGCCACTGTGCCAGTGATTTGTTATGCTGCTCCATGGGATGCAAGCGGCACATCCTTGGAACATCAACAAAAGACTTGATTTGAACTGCAAGATAAGTAGCAAGTACTACAGGGCTGTTATGCTACAGTTCAGTTTCTGTGTTTATCAAAGTCTGTGGTGTCAATTCTGCGAAACAATTGGTGCCCTCAGTGCACAAACCTCCGTAAAAGAGGCCACAAGGTCACAGCCGTTCCAACAAGCCCTCATTAAAAGCAGCTCAAACTCAGGGATATTGCCTGTGAACCTTTTGTGTGCTCAGTCCTGCATCATGTATCCTCCACCCCTTTCCCACATCTACCCATAATAACACAAACATTCACAAGTACATGTTATTTTGCACTCATTCACCTGTATGCTTGGCCATGCTTCTTTGAATGCTCAACCCTTCCACCCTTAGGTTCAAAGACATAGTTAGGAGGTGCAGAAAGTGGATGACTAGGTACCAATGGTTTGGACTTGCAAAGCTGGGCTGTTTAAAACTGCCTTTGCAGCCTCTGTGAACTAGTACCCATTGAAATCTCACAGATCCACAGGCAGGGAAAGGACCAGGAGAGGGTGGGAGATCAGCTTGCTAGCACGACTCTTTAATCGGTCTGTCACTGAACATTTTATGACCTGTCCATCGAAAACAAGCAAGCACACAACAACAGGCCCTTTGACTTTTAAGTCAGAGGATCATGTCTAAGGGAAATCAGCTTGTTAAAAATACTGTATGAGTTGAGAAGGGCTGTGTCCAAAAAAAGGTGGAGATATGATATTTGTTGGGGGAGGGTGTTTCAACATAAGCTGAAAACAGCCGATGTTACAATTATCTCACTTTGCTGCACTTACAGAATGCTTGACCTGCTTCTCAGCATCGATATGGCATATTTCTCAGGGCAAGCCAAGGGTCGGCACAGAGGGTTTGGGTCTGTGAGGGAGTGTGTGTGAAGGATAGATGCTTTTAACTGTGTGTGTGTGAAAGAGCATTAATAAGTGTGTTAGCGTGCTGGTGTGTGCGAGTGTGTTTTTATGTCAGCTGCTCTGGTGGCACTGTGGCTGTGAGAGCCTTGGTCTTCCTGGGTGGGCAACAGAAGGGTTAAGAGGTTGGAGATAAGGCGCTGTGTTGGCTGAGCAGCTTTATCACAAGATCCAACCCCCCCCCCCCCCTCCCCTGAAAAATCAAATAAAAATAATAAAACATACAAAAAAACCCTTCTGGTTCCTTTAGAAGTGGGATAATGTGTTGACTTATGTGGTGATGCAAAAGGTTTCAAGTCTAAAACAACTAATTTAATTCAGAAATCTGGAAATCTGCCCCTGAAATCATCATAGATTTCCTCTGTGGTGCATCTTCAAACTAACTTCTTCAAACAAATCCACAAACTTTGTTCCAGTTGATTCAACTGTATCTGTCACGATCCTTGTTGTTTTATATTTTTCTGGTTTAGTTTTGTATTCTGGTTTTCCAGTTTCTAGTCTGATTAGTCATTTCCTGTTTCCCTCAGCTCCCTGTCAGTCACCAGTTCCCATCGCCCGTGCTGATTCTCCTCAGGTGTTGCATATATCTATATATATGTATATATATATATATACTAATCATCCTCTCCACAGTATTTAGTCTTCAGGTTCCTTCTCAGTTTTGTCAGATCCTCGCCGTCTACACTGTCTTCATCGTTGGGTTCAGCGGCTTCACGCCCATGTTTTTCCCCTTACGAGTTTTGTACAGTTTAGTTTTGTTATTGCTCTTAGGTGTCCTTTAGTTTTGAGTTTTTCCAGCATTGCTGAGCTAGCTCCTGTCCTGTGTCTGCATCTGGGTCCTCCTCCTTCGTCTCTAACGCCTGAAACCCTGACAGTATCACTGCAAAGAGGAACAAAACGTATGTTTAACTTTCTCTCATCCTCTGATCTGCACGGCTTGGATTTAAATAAAAAGGTTTAGTCAACAAATCTACTCTATTATTTTTCATTGTAGAAGATGATGGCCATGGTTTTTGTCTTTGTCGCATGAGGAAAACCAGGTGGAAATATGACATTAAAATGACTGCAGTTAGCTTTCTTCCAGAGCTTTGGTAGTGTGCACAAACGCAGACTTTGGAAGTTAACTTAGGTCGTTTCTATGGTTATTAGCCTGCACGTGCATGATAGCATGCTCTGAGGAAAGGGGGTATTGGAAGCAGAGCTGAAGCACAGCAGAGAGGAATGTGGGGGTTCATCCCTTGAATTGCATGATCCATGGTGTTTCTGTTATGATTTTTTCTATGGTTTAATCATTTCTTAGTTCTTTGATTTACTCTCTTTTGTGTTCTTCATTGGTATTTTGTTTTAACTCATTCTGTTGTCGGTGTTTAGCTCTTGTCGTAGACATCAGTCGGTACCAGCTGCACTCACTTGTCTTATCAGTGCCTCTGTAGTTAGGCTCCTTGGTTTTGTTCACTCCTTGTCAGTTCCTTGCTGTTACTCCAACAACAGTCTCTGTCGTCCGGCTCTGCGCTCGTCTTGGTTTCCCCCTTGTTTTATCATTTAGGCTATTTGTTTTCCAGGTTTAGATTTTGGTTTACCGGCTCTCTCTTTTCATAAAGACCTCAGAAATCAGTGTTGTCTCTGGACTGCTGCTTCCTGCGTTTTGGTTCTACATAACATTCACCTCTGACACTGTGACTTGAGTAGGAAGTTTAATTTCCCTTGAAGAGGAAGTTCAAGTTCTACTTTGATTTAATAATCACTGAAACTATCTTATGTTTTACCTGCCGTGACTAATCAAAGTGCTGTGAAAAAACTATCCATTTTAATCATTTCAATGTTACATTATGAGATACAGAGTGAACACCAGCAATAAAATGAAATTCCAAGATGCTCTCAACATCCAAAAATCTCCTCGTGGACACAGCAGGAAACGTACCGTTCACTTTGAGGAAATTGCATTACTCCTGTTTTACCTTCTGGCTGACAGTGAAATGTGCTGCTGACAGATTTCTGTACAATCAACATGTGACATCTGTCATTGGACGTGATTCAACTGGGATACATTCCACCTTCAGGTCTTTGGCGTCCACAAAAGAGATGCTCATCCACCTTCATAATTACTGCATGATTCAGATGGAAGAACAGCTGCTTGAGTGACTCAACCAGAAATTCTTTGGCATGACCGAGACTCCCTGAGTGACTGTGATAGTTTGATATTATGTCGCAATACTTTATCATTCCTCAAATCGCATTATTTGAGTTCATGTCTGTTCTTCATACAAATGTAGACTGAGTTGATGGTTGAATTAATAATAAAATAGTTTAAAGTAAAACTAAATTGCTTTGTTGAGCTGTACTGAAGTAAAGAGGACATAAAAAACCTAAGAACTTGACTTATTTCTCTCATTTTCTGAAACTAAATTATTACGTTTGAATTCCCATGACAGCATTTTAACTGACTGCAACTCAAGCTGCGCCATCAAATATTCTTTCAGACATTTATTCAGAAAATACTCAATTGTGATTAACTGATGTATCAAGAATGATGAATCTTTGGGCTTTTATTCCTGAAAGTGCTGCACTTAAATCCAGCAAGAGGGGACAAGTCCGTGCTCTTTATCATCGACACTGTAAACCCGAATATGTTCAGAATATTCAAAACGTTTGTGGAAATCGATTACCTCAAAGTTTTTGAGTAAATAAATTGGAATATTTAAGTTTGGAGAACTTTTTTTTAATTGAGTGTACTGTACTAAAAACATTTGTATATATTTCTTTGTAATGACTTGTTCTGATGCTATGTTATGGTCAACATCTTTGAACTGAAAAAATATACTGGTTAGTAACCAAAAAGATAATTTTACACAGCTCATTAACTATTTTAATTTTTAAAGTTATAAATACTCATATAAACGTCCTCACACAACAAATGTAGAATATTTCAGTGTTTTTATTCAGGTGTCTTTATCTCCAAACCACTTTGGACACAGCAGCAGAACTGTAGCATTTTCTGTTGAAACTTACTCATTACGAGAGTCTGAACTATTTGCATGTATCCCACTTTTGTGTGTATTAAAAGAAGAATACTCATTTGTTCTGTAGCTACAGTTTTTAAATGGGAATGTTATCGTCACACATCTCTGTGAAACCGTGACAAATTAATTTTCAAAGCATTAAAGGACAGAAATGTACAAATACAAGAGCCATGGAGCCATGGTGGAGGGCTAACTGTAAAAATAAAGGCTGTGTTTCAAGTGATACTGCCGGAATAACTGTGCCCGGGTGTCAGTACACAATCTGCACTTTCACTCCATTACTCAAACAAAAGTCGTCTTCAGTGTCTTTCTTTCAAGATCAATGTTTACCACAGAGGTTCTGTGCTCTTCACTGGTCTCAGGTGTCTGATCCTGTGGGATGACATAAAACAGGACTCTGAAACCACTCAAATAATGCTGTCCAAATTTCTAATTAGAATATTTTAGCAAAAAATAAATAAAGTCATTTATAAATTTTAAAACAGATTGTGAACCCTTTCCAAATTTAAATGCTGTGGACGAAGCTATTTTTCTGGCAAAATAGCCTTTATTATAGTTAATCTAATCTCTTAACAATTAGGGATGACGTTTGCCTTCATAGTCATTTCTTTTATCCCTTTAAACATAGAAAACTGCATTATTGGCCTCACCAAAAAAATACAGTTAAAAGCAAAGACAATTATCATCAACATTAAATTTAAGGGATACATCTTACATTAAAAATTAACATAAATATTAGCTTGTTTGCCAAAGATGCGATGTGCTGGGTACCAACTTCAGCCTACAGGGAAAGACAAATAATTAGTATGGAGGTAGAAGAAGTATGTCATTAAAATAACATTTCCAGGCAAATTCAACCTGGGGCTACAGTTAAATAATATTTTAGGCCGCCGCCCTCCATCTTCTTCTGACTTTGAGGGGGAGGCGGCTGTCCATCCTGCAAACCCTGCAGCCCCAAACCCATGCTGTCAGAGATGGAGAAGCTCATTAAACTCAGTCTGGCCCTGCCCATATCCGAGTGCTCTTTCTCAGCCTTGCTCAGGCTGAAAACCTGGCTGCGCAACACCATTAACACATTTGGCCGTTATTACGCTCACAGTGACTTTATGGATGAAAGCCATGTTTCGACCCGGCTTAAACTTTTCATCAGTAGGTCAACTGAGAGAAGGTCCACTTTTGGAAATGCATGAAAGCCCTGAGTTATTTTTTCATTTGTGGTGTATTTTTTCTGCTATGTCTGGGTATGTTAATACGACTGAATAAACGACACATTCAAGGATACAAATAATGCTGTTATGTTGCTTAAATGGCTTTATTTAGTGATCAAAGTCTCCTTTTTCCATGTTCATCCATTGTAGTTCTCTTATAACTGCATAATATTATAAAATAACTTCAAATCAAATCCTTAATCATTGATAAGTGTGCGCGCTTCCCCCGCCCCTCCCAACAAAAAACCCCGCTCCCGCTCTCAGAAAATAGTTCTGACGTCCATGTGCGTGAAAGAAAGTGGCCTGATTAGAGCAGGTGTGCGCACAGGTGTGCGCGCAGGTGTGGCCCGCAATCAGCGGGAACCTATATCAGCTGAGGCCCAGACAAATGGCGGCATCAGACGCGGCCGAACTCAGTTGTGTTCAGCTGCAGATGACTGGAGACTCATCCCAAAAGGTGAGAAATAAGTTTTATTTGGACACGATGTTGCTTCTGGGTGGTGTTGATTTTAAGAAAGCGTTTTTTTTTTCTTTCCTGTGCGTGTTTATGGTAAAGCTATGCTTAACAGAACTGCAGTTTGAGGAAGCGAGAGGGCCACAATCCGCTTCTAATTCAGCAGCTTTAAGGCCGCAAAATGCGTAAATACGCCTGTTTGTTATGGAGAAGCCGATTAATTAAAAATGTATGGAGCTAATTATTGCAGATTACAAAGATAAACTTATTTTTAATTCACAAGGGAAACCGGGTACAGAAGGTAAAACATGTTGTTCTCTTTCGGGACGGCGGCGGCGGACCCACAGAAGCTGGCTTGTTTAGTTACTCGACATTAGCCGCCTTGTGCAAGCTTCTTAAATAGTCAAAAAAATAACCAAATAGAGGTTTGGGGGGCTTTTCCCCTTGAGAAGCAAGCCGCATATTTTGTCAGTCTTTCTCCACTACAAGACACTTGCTTTTAGCTTACTCCTCGTCATATTAAAAAAAAAGTCCTTGGACTTTACTGCTTTCTACCTACTTTTGCTAGAACCGCCATTTTGCTGTCAGGTGACGTCACGGGTAGCAGAGGAAGCTATGATATATTTTTCAGGTTTACTGTAACATGAAGGCATCCGGTCTCTGTGGCTTAATGGTCGCAAACTACACTTCTAAACAAAATGGAGCTTCAAAACCAATGAAAAGATTAAAAACTCTTATGTCTCAGTTTGAATGAACCTCTGAACCCAGTTGAGCCACAAAACTGCTTCTGTAAAACTTAGCACCCTTCTTTTTCCTTCTTCCACAGGCAGAACGTCTGAAGATCTACAACCAGTAAGGGCCATTTTTCTTCTGGGGTTTGCCGCCGTGCTTTTGTTTCTTTCCTTTCTTTCCAACCTGTTTCTCTTTGCCTTGATTTGAATTAGTTACCGGTTCGTGTCCGTTAGATTGTTTTCAGGTTGTATTTGTTTCTGGTGACTTTTTTTTACAGGTACTGGACCCCAGCTCAATACATTGTCTATCCAAAAATCGCTATCGGTCGTCTCAAAATGGCTTAGTTGCCAGTTTGTTCGTAAAATCGGTTTCAATTAATTTGTCTCAGAATTTGAATGACAACTTTGAGTTGAAGTTGCTGCCTGCAGACAGCATACTTTCCCACTCTCCACACCGGAGAGAATATTGACCTGGGACTGAAAGTGTCTGTTAATCTGGGGTCTGAAAGAAGAGGACCAGATGTGCATCACAACCGACAACGCAGCCAACATCAAAGCTATAGAGCTCAATGAATGGACCAGACTTCAATGTTTTGGACACAGGCTGCATCTTGCAATTGGTAAGTGTGTATGTGTCTTATTTAGTTTATTCATACAGGTTTAATGTGATATGTGGGTATTGTCTTCAGTATAGTCAGTAGTTTTTCTCTAAATATATTTCTTTGAAGCCCTTACAAACACCTCGTTTCAATAATTAATAATGTTAACACCCTATTTATCATCAATATTAGATTGTTTTGTGCTTTTGATAATTGATTTCCTTACTGTTATCGATAATATGGTTTTCTTGAATTTACTTTGTTCTCTTGCTAGAAAATTGTCCTTGCAAAGTTTACTATTATTATCATCACATTTTCACCCAGCAGTGCTCATTGTTTATTTTCTTCTTTTTTTTGTCCAGAAAATGCTGTTAAAGATGATGCAAGAGTTTAACTGGAAACAGGACTTTGCAAAACTTCTCATAGCTGGAAAAAGAAGAAATTTCTACATCTAGATAAGTGATATTTTTATTACACTGACTGGCTTTTTCTTTACATGTAATGCAAATTACTCATAATTCCATCAGATCATCAGCTCTCATCTCCTTTTTGCAGGAAAAGGGGGCTCATGTCAGCACCACAGATGCCACACCTCAGGGTGCAGCAGAGCCAGAGCCATCCACAACAGAAGGGAAAGCGATCATTGGGCAGCTTCTTCAAGACCAAGGCTGTCCCTCCTCCTTCCTTCAGCATGCAGTTGGAGGATGTCATTAAAGCTGAACTGGACCTGAGTGATTTAGAGATGAAGTATTATTGTTGATTAAGTACTTTGAGGTTTTATTTGTTCTGAACTTTACCCTGACTTGTAGTGTCAACCTTTGTTTAAAAAATATATTAGATATTTTTTAGGAAAAATGCTCATTTGTTAACAGAATAGAAGTGCAATATTTGGGTGCTGCTGAGCCTATTTTAATGTCTGACATTTTTTAGAAGGGCAGAAGTAGGTTTATTTTATTACCAATTCTTTTCAGTATCACTTGCAAAGATAGTCCAGGTTTCTTTATCTAGAGTGGAATTAAGTACTTGAATTTATCTCCATAGATGTTGATAAGCTAGCTCTTTTTTGACCTGCCTACTTGTAAGACTGCTGGACAAGATCCTTTTTTCCTTTATTGGAATTGTTGAATGTTGTTTGTCTTATTACTTTATTTAAGATTGTTTTTTTTTTTAATAGTTTTGTTTTTTAACTTAACAATTAAGAATGGTCAAATAATTTAAAGAATGTACATGTGTGTTTCATGTTAATAAATATTTATTAACTGATAATAATCGCATCTTGACCTCTCTGTTTTATCTAATTTTAGACCAGTTTCTCATTTACCCTTTCTGTCAAAGGTACTGGAAAAAGTTGTTTTTAACCAGTTACAGTCTTTCTTAGAGAAAAATTATATTTTCAAAAAGTTCCAGTCCGGTTTTAGATCCCAACACAGCACTTCTGAAGGTGCACAATGACATCGCCCTGTCTGTGGATGCAGGGAGTCCCACTGTGTTGGTACTCCTGGTCCTCACAGCCACCTTAGACACAGTTGACCATGCAGTACTTATTACCCACTTGGAGCAGTACGTTGGAGGCACCGTCCTCCAGTGGTTCAGGTCATACCTGACAAATGGGACCTTTTCTGTGATGTTTGGTGACCACTGCTCTTCTCAAGCTCCCATTAGGTTTGGGGTCCCTCAAGGATCAATTCTTGGCCATATCCTGTTCTCCCTGTATTTGCTGCCCTTGAGTAAGATTATTTAAAAAAAAAAAAAAAAAGACCTGTCCTTTCACTTTTACGCTGATGTGCAATTATATCTGCCACTGAGCCACAACGAAAGCTCCGCACTCACCAAGTTATTAGACTGTCTAAATGACATAAAGCAGTGGCTAGGAAAGAATTTCCTGCACCTTAACGACAGCAAAACGGAATGTATTCTGTTCGGTACGTCTCCACTGTCTAGCACTTTTGCTGAAAACTCGGACATCGAAGTAGAAGTCCTTTCTTCAGGTAATTTAAAACACTTGCTTATACTGGTTTTATGTGCCTTTTTATGTACTATTTTATCAACTATTTTTATGTCTTTGTTTTAATATTTATTTTATCTCGGTTAGTGTTTTATGACTTGCATGTAAAGCACTTTGGGTATCTTTTGGGCATTGTAAATGCTATACAAATAGACTTGATTTGATTTGAATAAATACATTTGGAAGCATTTCCTACCTTCAGTTTTCATCATTGCATTAGAGTAATAGCTTTTAATGGTATGTAATTTTCTGTCATGTTTTTAAATGTTACTGTATGCGTTGGGAATATTACACTGACTGAACCTTTTTGATTTGAAGAAAATCGTGAATCAAATATAAATCGCAATTACATCTTTTAACTAAAATTGTTCAGTGCTAATCTGCTGTTGAGCAAGTGATGGAAACCCACCTGTGGGTAAAACCTGTTTCGTAGCCTTGGTGGGGCCATCGGAAATCAATCAGTAATCAGAGGCTGTAAATGGGCGGTCATCCAGCCCCAGCTGGATCAGGATAAAGATGCTTTCAGCAGAGCTGTTGCTGTCGTGGTTCTGAGGACATCACTGCTGCTGGGTGCAAGTTTTAAAATTCTCTCATGAGCTTAATTTATATTAATGAACAAATAATGCTGTCATGTTCCTTAAATGGCTTGATTTAGTTATCAAAGTTGAATTTTTTAACGATAAAGATGCTGTGTTCATCCATTCTAGTTCTCTTATAACTGCATGCTATTATAAAATAACTTCAAATCAAAGCCCATTTATTTCCATGTTTATGGGGGGTTTTTTGTGCCAGTTTTTACATTCCTGTATGCATTTCTGCTCCATAAGGGGAGCCCTCTTCCAGAGGGTTCTCTGTATTGAGTGTGGTCTCCATACAGATTGTGTTTTGGTTAGGTCAGCCTGCTCTCTCTCCATCATCATCATCAAACACTGTACATTATCAGGACGCCTTGGGGTCACAAATCTTTTAGATAAGCAGTGGAAAATGTGAATTTCCATGTTTTTATCAAACACACTGAGCTATGTTGTGAAATGCTGCACTTTCAAACAAACCACGATCATTTCCCTGCCCCAACAAACTACTTTTGGTTCCTAACCAAAGCGAATAGTAAGGTAACTATGCATCAAAAACAAAAATGACAAATTTCTTGAAACTGCTAAACTAAGCTGCGTAGTATCAGCAGTGAAAGGCTACATTTCTAGTGGTTGTAATTCATTAGAGGCAGTTGTCTGAACAAGAAACAAACTGTTCCTCCTCGGAGGTTAGGATGCTCTCATCTCTGGGAATATGTGGGATATTATATCCCTTCAGGGGAAACCGCCAGTCAGCCACGTAAGTTCATTGTTTGTCGGCTCAAGGCCAGAAACAGCTGATGAGTCACGTTATTTTCATCTTTGCCAGGTCAGGCTCATTCACTTTGTTTCCGCAAGACACATCAAAACAGGCAAAAATAACCTCAAACGATCATGTAAAATACTTTTTGTATTATTATTAGAAGTCTTTTTCAGTTGTTTCCATTTTTTTTAATTCACATCTTCAAAATGAAAATGAAAAACAAAAGAAAAAGAAATGGAAACAAACTGAACTGTTTTGGCTGGATTTACTGAAGGTGTCAGTGACACTGAATAATAATCAGGTGTAATGCTGTTTTTTTAAGGGTTACGACTTAATTTTTCCTTCTAAGATAACAAACACACAAGTTTTAAGATTAAGACAATGACCTACATTTATTTTCTGAACAGAACCCAAAACATAAGAGCTTATTCTAAACTTTAGCTAAACTTATCCTGATCTTCAGGTCTTCCATCAAATTTTATGATTTAAATCAGCTTTTTTAGAATTTGCTACACAAGTACAGACAAAAACATCTGTACATTCATCAGTGAATGTCTTAGTCTCTGCTGGCATCTAACACATCCTCTTGTTTTCGCTTGTCCTTTCTACTCCCTCCTAACTGTAGTAGACAGCGAGCCTCTTATCACCCATCTTTGTCTCTTTCTGCATCACTGTAGACAATAACAACAATGCCATTGGCAGACAAACCTGCAACCATAATTACACCTCTGGAGAGCAGGACCGCCCTCTTGTCAGTCAGAACCACAATAAAACGGGACAGCAACTGCAGTGAAACACCTGGGTGAATGTCTCAGAGGTGACGAAAGGCTAATGTGGCGGTGAGGTGCGGCGGCATGCTACTCATGGCCCTGTAATCTGGGGATGTTTAAGGAAATTAGTGGCAGAGGAACTTCCTGAAATGTCATATTTGTGGTTACACAATTGTTGTTTCTGCTCCTCTCCTCCAGGGCCAAACAGCAGGTATGTCACAGGTCATCTGGGTTTTATTTTGTCTTGTCATTTCCTGTTTTATTTTGAAGGACTAACTCTCCTCTCATTTCAGGTCACTTGCCCTTCCTCTTGTGTCGCCAGTCTGATTGTCTCCACCTGTTCCCCACTTATAGTCGGCGTCTCCCTTTGTCCTGTGTTCATCCACAGTTTCCAAGCCTTGATTCAAAGCCATTTGTGTTCTGCTCCTTTTTCCTCCAACAGATTTGTATGTTTTTGTGCCACAGATTTAGTTAACTCATTAAGATTTCACAGCCTTTTGCTTACATTTCATAGTGCCTCCAGTTATCAGGATTGATTTTTGTTTGACGTTGCCTCTTTAGTAAGAGAGCCTTTTGTTATTGATACAGTTTATAATCTTTTTATTTTCCTCCTAGAGTGGATTCATTATTATTTTGATCATTTTTATAGCCACACTTCTTCCTCTGTATTTATTGAAAGAAGTGTGTTAGAGATATTTTCATAGCCTATATTTATGTATCTGTCTTGGTGAATTATAGAAGTGAAAATAACGACTACTTTAATATTTGAAAATCCCTGCATCTGTGTCCTGTGTCCTGCCGGGTCGTGAAAGCCGCCCTCATGAGTCACAAAGGAATGCATAGCATGTGAAATATCACGTGCCAGTTTGCAGGCGAGACTGCCTTCCAAAATCATGATCATACAGGTGGTTTTTAGATTGTTTACTAGAATAAAAGTAATATAAATGAAGTACTAAAAGTGAAGGTGCTTATAATCTGCACTCTATTTTCTCTTTAGGTCACTATAACGTCCTTTAATCAACCAACACTTAAATATGATCAAAGCATTTTTAAAATAATCAATATAATTAAAGGGAAAATCAAATAACTTTAATATTAATTTAAATTATACCATGAAATATTGTCAGTCAGCCAATTAATAATTATACATGTAGCTGGTGTTTAAAAATGTCGCATTTTGCACATAATCTATTATTAAATGAGAAATTAATGTACTTTCTGTGTAGAAATCCACCAACACTTATGTATAAAGTGGGAGAATCTCAGCTTATTACAACACAGTTTTATTGATAAGCACAAACTCTTGTATAATAGCACGATTTTATTCGGGCAAGTGGCCAAAAACATGATTTATTTTTTATTTATTTTACCAAGAGAAAACCTGAGCCGTAATATTTCCTTACCCAGTTGTTCTTTAGGATTTAACCCTAACCATGTATCGTAGCATTTCATATCATAAAAAGTTTAAATGTTAATCCTTCATCATTGATGTTACATATTAGACAACCAGCCCCCCCCCCCCCCCCCCCCACCATGTTCTTCTTGTATTAACTATTTAAAATCTATGGTAAAACAAATAACATACATGAGTAATTAAGTTTTTGTTCATGAAAACATAGTTTGGATCATATTTTCATTGGTTTGGCCACTCGTTCTGAGGGTAACAACATATTTACCAGAGTAAATGTTGGGATCTGAAAAACAGAAGAGGCAGATTGAACCAGTAGAAATGAAGTAAACCTGAGCTGACTCTTTGGTAGTTAATATGGTTGCGTCGACTTCATCAACTGATAACTTCCAGCCTGCACTGGAGGCGGTTTTTGAGAAGCAGCTGGGATGAGAATTAGCACCTCGAAGTCTGAGGCCATGTTCTTTTGAAAGTGTGAAGTCAGATTGGTGATGCATAGCTTTGGATCTTGTCCATAAGTGGGGAAAGAGTGGGAGGAGAAGTGGGAGCTTTACCAGCAGATCAGTGGCAGAAATGAGGTTCTTCAAAAGGGTCGGATGAAATCGGATGAAGAGATCGGTCATCTACTCAGCATCGGGGGGAGTCAAGTCTTCAGGTTGCTGGATTCCTCCTTGGTGAGGTCTTAGTGGCTGGCTTGGAAACATCTTGATGTCTTCCTAAAAGAGATGGGTGAGAGATTAAAACAATAATAGCCTCTCTAAACCAAATAAATTTGAGTAAACTGGTTAAATCCACCCAACCATCCCTTTCCTTCTGCTTATCTGAGGTCAGGTGGTGGACATCCCTTTTTCCTCAGGCCAGAAGGAATATAATATTCCTCCAGTAAGTTCTGGGTCTGCCCAGCAGTCTCCTCCTTGTTGGACATGCCTGAAAAATGAGGAATCTTCGTCAATGTACTCCAAGCTCCCCCTGGATCCAGGAGATCCTGACTCTATCTGGAAGGCTGGTTCCAGCCACCTTCTGAGGGAAACTCATTTCAGCTGTTTTTATCCACGGTTTTCTATCACAACCCACAAGGTGAGGGTTGGAACGTAGATGGACCGGTAAGTCAAAAGCTTTGCCTATCACAGCTGCCGATAAAGCCCAAATCAATCTGTCTTATCTGCTGCTCCATCCTACCATCACTCATGAACTAGATCCTGAGATACTAGATGCAAAGATCCACTCCCGACTGAGAGAGAGCATTCCACCCTTTTTCCTGTTTTAAAAACCTCCCTCGTTGTCTGATTCTTCCTGTGACCTTGTGTAGTTTTTGTGGCCTTCTGTAGCTAAAAGCCAAATTCTAGTGAAACATTATTTGTCTCAAAGCTTATTTGATTTAAAATACATACACTGAGGTCCAATCCAGGGAAGTCAAATACCTAGAAGCATAGATACTGAATACCTTTCAATAAGAAAATCCTTGATGTTAAAGCTCCTTTCGGTTGTTCTAGTAGACGTGTAGTACAAGAAATAAGTCATGAGTCTGACTGGAGATTACTAGAATTACTGTATGGTGTGATCTAGTATCATAGTCAATGACTTTGGCCTATTCATTTTTTTTCTTTACAGCAGATTTCTTCAGCTTTTCACTTGATATTTGGATTTTATCAAACAGTCCTTTATGTTCATTTCTGTGTGCAGGTCTTTGGTTTCCAACTTCAGGCCGTGCAGTTGTTTCTTATGTTAGTCCCACTGGTGCTGAAGCAGAGAAAAGGTTCATTGTTTTGCTGCACGACACCAATGCAGACATTATTGCACACGAGTACACGTGCAAATAGTCCAACATGTATATACCTGTGTACAGGAGGGATGGATGTCTGTATAATTAAAAGATGAACAAAAGGATGCTTGAGGGGGAAAACAGACTCTCGTGTCTGATAAAAAGCAGTCAGGCCACAATCCTTTGATTGATATTATGCTATCAGTGTGTTGTCTGACAGAAAAAACACTCGTTCTTAGCAGCTAAAAAAGGTTCTGCTGCATTATCATCTTCCCCAGAGCCTGTTGTGTGCTCAAAAAGTGTCCTAAATATGCTCATATCTTAAATGGTTTAAGCTTTTTTCTACTAGCTCAGCGGTCTGATATCTATCAATCTCTGTCCTTAATGACAGAATATGCAAAAAAACTTTAAACATCATATGAACCCAAAGTGACTGGGACACAAATTTGGCCCAAAAGTCAACAACTTAATTCTCAGTAACAGCTGTTGAACTGGCGCTGAAAGGGGAGCATTCATAGCAGAGTTTTGTTACTTTTGGATTAATTTAATGCACTGTGCAAAATCTGCTGAAATTCTTGTATTATCTAATCTACTGTGAATTTGCCCTCTTTTTCCTCCGGAGCCTTCACTCTCTATTAGTCTGAGGATAAGCATTAGCCACTCAGACTGGGCCCGCACCCTTCTTGTTTACACAGATACTAATGACTTGTCCCTCGCTCCAGCCCCTCCACAGCCATCCACACATGGAACTAATTCCATGTGTGCACAACACTGGCATCATCCTGTAAAACAATCTGTTACCAAGGGAACAGGTGGCGTTGGACACATCTGCGATGTAAGCAGAAGTAGGAGTTGATTTTGAGTGACCAATCACTGAAAACTGAATTTATGGGCCAAGCAGAGCTTCGGAGAAACACATTAAAGATGACATCAGTGTCCACACGTGTACATAATCCTGAAATAGAGTCCTTGTGTTTGTCTTGGCTGGATGTCGGTAGGTTTCATGTATTGGTCTTTGTTGCAGGCTCGTGCCTGAATGTGATGCGTTGCAGATATGCGTCTTGCGTTTGCCAGTAAAACTGGTTGAAGAGATTTAATGAACTCCAGGTATTAATGTGGATTAAAGCTCTATCTGTTCGCTCCCGTCAAACTTTCACAGCAAGATCATTAGAACGGCTTTGCATGTTTGCTCGCCGATACCACGGGGGAAAAGGAATAGTCTTAGAAAAACACAGCATGGTTGCTATCATAAAATCTGAGACTGTAAATATTTGAGCAGTGTGGGTTTTTCCTGGTGTCTTTGTTTTGCTTTATTGCGTGGAACGAGGGGCCATATGAGACTCCTGCACGTGTCATATAATGTGACATTTTTGCATCGTATCACAGATGTAGGTCAGGGTGGTCGGCTGCTGAATGAACAGAACTAATTTCAATGTAATATAAACACTTTGCCACAGTCTTTGCCAGCGTGGCCACATTCTTCAGCGCCAGAGCGCCTTGTAATCTCCCATTTCATCCACAAGATGACAACAAAAACCCCAGGCTATATTTCACCCATGGATGCCTTGCATATTTTATTAGAAAAAAGACAAAGTAATTCGTGACTTACTCTTCTACTGTCCATTGTTTGAAGGATCTTTGTTATGTGTGTACTGTAATGATCCAGAACATTGAGGAATTTTACACACAAAAGGAGTTGACTTTGGCTTTAAGCTCTGTTAAAAGCAAACACTGAAAACTGTTGACAGCACGAGATTACAACACGACTGATTGACAGTAACACAATGGACATTCCTGAGCTGACGTTCGTGTGGGTTTAATGTTTAACACTGCTCCTAATAAAAAGATGGCGGTCTGTATAAAAGGAAATTCTGCTGACTCACGGGATGTTGAGGTGAGCTGATGGTGTAGACCTGTAGAGGAAGTGGAAATAGATTCACTACATGAATCACTCCACCCCTAAGATTTGGCTGGAAGTGCTGCCCAGACTTATGAGGGGAGAAGGTGGGTAGTGTTGGGTGGGCAGATCAGCGGACCAGCAGAGATTGCTTCCGGGCATCTCTGCGTGCCAGCGTCCAGACGGATAATTATTAACAGGGGATGACTGGATTTACAGAGCATGACCACCATTTCTTATTAAATCTCCCTTTCTCAACTGATCTGTTTTATCTTCTTTCCCGCCATTTTCACTTTGCCCATTCCTTTCCCTTTTTATCATCCACATGCCCCCCCCCCCATCTACACTGGCCCATTTCTGTCTCCAAACCAACATCTAAACAAATGCTGCTGTGTATGACTTCTATTTTCAAACCTAGCCTGACAAAGCAACATTTATTATGTTTCTGTTTCCTTCACGCTCACATGATCTTCTCTGACTTCAGGCATCATTCTGCTTGAAAAGCGTGAGAGTGTGTGAGCTCAGCATGCAACAGAGCAAAGATAGGAAGCTTATTAGCTTACCAATGTTGCTGTTTACCTCAAAGCCCACGTAGGTACTTGCATGGCTGTAGGCTACATTTGAATGTGGGTACAGTGAGCAGATTGTTATCATCAGTAAAACAGCATAATAAGGCTGAAGATCTATGTGGAAAGAGATTTTTTTCCTTAATTTATTTACTTGAAGAGCAGCAATAGTACTAAAAGAATTAGAAAGCAAATCTAATGAATGATTGCTCAGCACCGACACTTTCTGATGTGCCTACCTGTCTCTGTCATGCTCCACACAGGAAAACTGTGCTCAGGAAACAAACTATTGAATATAGATAACATTAAGAAACAGGCATGTTCTCTAAGTTTGACCCTTGATTCGCTCCGTAGTGCGGGAAATCATGTGGGTTGAGAGCTAAAACGGATAAAGAAAAGGGTCTTTTGAATACCAAAGTCACCCTCAAAGCCCTGGCAGATGGTTTTCTCATCAATACCAAAGTTATCGGCCGTAACTGTTGATTATGACTAAAGCAATTATACAGATGTTGCCAATAGGAACATAGATTTAACAGTTATAGACATATGTCTGTCTCAAATTGTGAGTTTTTTTTAAATCATGTTGTTTCTTGGTGAAATTTATGATTTGACTTTATTGAAGATGGATTGTTGTTGATTTTTTCTCTTATCTACATCGTCCTGCCCTAGTGTCCATATTACTGTATTAATTACTTCCACATCAAAGCAAATATATTGATGTCCTTGTGGGTTGATGTAAAATAGACTCTAAACAGTTTGAGATGAGGTTAAAGAAAGCAAACTGTAACTATCTGACTCCTTTTCTCACATCTTTGTACCTCCCGAGCAGAGGAGGTGAGGACAGACTTGAGGACAGGGGAGTAGAGGGGGAAAAGTCACGTATCAAACAGAAACCTCTTTGTTTTTCAGCCGTAATCTGAAAACGACGTCAGTTAAATATGACACAGTTGCATCAGCTAACCAATGCCACTGTTTGTTGGAGCATACTTCTGTTTTTTATCATTTCTGTTAGATCACCATTAAACATGTTTGTGGCGTTTTTATTCATTTATAATTCAATGCACAGTTTGGGATAATTGTGCCCCCTTTAGATGCTAAAAAGACTTCAGTAAAGGACACATCCAGGCTTATAGCTCCCACAGAAAATCTCCTTTCCCCTCCTTTCTTTCTCCTCCAGACGCATTTCAGGATGGAGGGAAGGGAAGACGAGGAAGCACAAACTGTGCAAATGAGATGCGCATATGCTCTGTTTTATAAGAAAAACGTAAGGATCCAGTGTGGCCTAAGGAAACTGGGTGTTGCACTCCAAGTTTAAATGAAACAGACCAGAGACTGAAAGTGAAAACCATGGATCCCTTTAAACAGCTCAAATATATCTGTATCTTCGGAGGAAAACAAACCTTATTTGTTTGCTTATTTTTTAAGTCTTTTTAACAGAACAAAGTTTATCCAGTTCATTCTAAGCTTGGTTAGGAACCCACTGCATTGCTTTTTAACGTGCAGGGTACCCCTAATGGGTCAAAAGAAAGAGGTGAAAGACAGCAATCTCGAGTCCCATGTTCAGCATCGGATGACCATCCCCCAACCTCCCTCCTTACAAACTCTGTGTTAGCCATCTATAAGTGAGCACTGATGGATGTTTCTTCTCGGCATTTAATGTTGGAACGGTCGGTTTGTCGCTTATAACCCCAGAAGGACAACTGGCATCGTGTAGCCACATAGCAGTTCCTTTTACGCAGAAGAAAAGGGATGCAAAGGGCTCCCAACCAAGTGTCAGTACACCTCAAGTTAGAAATGAGACTGTTGACCAAAACCAGAGTCAAACACAATTTTCCCCAGAGAAGGTCCCACGGTACAAGCTTGTCTAAGCATCTGGGCAAAACATTTGCTGAGAAATCTAGGCACTGTATGCTTGGGTGGTTTCTAGATATATAAAATGGCAGCACTTTTGGACCAGGCTGTTTAACGGTTGGTCCAGCTGGTTTTGATTTTTCTTCAAATAGATTCTTGATAAACTGTCTCCAGGATGGCAGTGATTGCAACAACTGGGATTATCATCATGTATCAGACACATTGAGATTTCAAATCTGGCATCAACATGACGAATTCTTTGCAGCCAAAGCATTCCTCCCCCGTGTCTGTTTAACTTGCAAACGGACATGTTCTGGCACCACACATGCATGGCTGTTCCTCTTTAGTATCTGTTTGGAGGACCATGTTTCAGTAGATCAGCATCTGCAGGAGGGAGAAAAAGAGCATTCCATGCAAGTGCTCTCATCAGATAGGGGACAAAATCGCAAACAAATGCCCAAATACATCTTCATCTGCAGAGAGCCTTGAACAAATTCTGATGCTGAACTTTGTACAAGTTGTAGATTACAACTCCAAATACCTTGGGAATAACACACAGTGAGCACAGTCCTGTTCTCTTTCTGCCTCTATTTTGACACTCAAAGTATCTTCCTTCATCGAACTCCACATCCACGGGGTAAACCACAACAAAAGCACCCTGTTAACACACCGCTGGGTGCAGATTGATATAATTAGGTCAGCTATCAGTAAGCAGTGGTTGTGCCTGGTGACCTATCTGTAGCCATTTTCACACATGAACACCAGAGATTTTCAGGAGCAGACGGCTACATTTGCACGTTGTCTCAACCCACTAATCTTGCACAGAATTTGCTGTTGACATTTGCATTTGCATATGCCAGCCTGAACTTTTCAGGACTCCAGAGCATGTCTGAAAATGGTTTTTCTATTTACCCTCAGTCATATAGCAAACTTTTGGTTTCACTTGCACAATTTCTTAGCGAGATTACTTGTCAATTGGCAGTTTCTATGAATAATTTGGTCCCCAAAAGATGGGAGAATAAAGCCAAGGCTTAGTGCCAGGATTTATGTGAAAGTATATCAGTATGATTATATATTGCATCCTGGTTTAATGTGTTCATCACAGCAGTTTAGTAGAGTAATGAGTCATCAACAAGAGTCCCCCTTTTAATACACGTAGGACAGATGACATCTGGCAGTAAGAGCAAAGCAAACAAGAATTTCCCTGCCGGTGATGCTAAGACGCTCATTTTATCGTGTGTGTTGGGTTATAATTTGTCTCACTTACTAATTACGCTGTGCTTGGCTGCTTTTACCTAATTCCTAAAACCCACTGGAAATCAAAGTTGCCAAGAAAAACAACACAGGTGCAGAGTATCCAGGACCTGCTGCGATTTTCTGCTTGTCTTCCCTCCCTTTTGGTAGATCCTTCAATCTTGTTTTTCAAAAACAACCTTTCCGTCCCGCCTCCTCCTCTTACACTCTCTCCATCAACCTCTCATCCGTTCTATGGTTACTGAATAAGGTTTGCTTGAGTATGGATGAGCTCATTGGAAAATTATGTACATCGTTCTTTATCCTCCAGCCTGGGCGTAAACTTGGACAAAGAATCCAAATGCTTTCTAACAAAATGGCAGGATAAAACTTTAGTTTTTAGTCCAGTGTCATTATTTTTGTGAGAAAGTTCAGAAAGAATTTGACAAAAATCCAATGAAAGGAGAGAAACTCTTTCGTATCCCAGATACAATTAGCAGAAACAACAATAAACCCTCCTGCAACATCTCCTTCAAACTGCATCTAAAGATGCCGATTTTCCACATCTTTTAAACAGATTTCAATTGAATCAAACACTTTTCCAACATTTGTCTCACTTTTGACTGACACTGGGCTGTCAGTAACGCACCGGGGATTTACCATGTGCCTCACTGTGGCTTTATGTTTCTTATGAACAAAAACAGAGCAATTAATAAGTTCCAGCAGAGATGCAGAGTGAATATTTCTGGCACAAGATCTCTACTTAAAGTAAGCATGGAAAAGGAAAAAACTCCAACAACACCTGAATACAAAAATGTTACTTGAACAACAATCAGGATCATTTTAAGGTATGAAACAAATAAATCAATCAAACTCACATACATTACAAATGCCTCATCTCACAGGGTTGGTTGTGTGGGTTCATGTGCCTACAAATGATTATAGAGTAATGAAAATGATGGCCAAAGACATTAAATTTCTCCTGACTGAGCAGCCAACACTCTGACGTCCATCTGCTACATGAGTGCTCGCCCACTGGACTATCTCCATATGCACATGTCCTCCTATCTAGCCTGTCGTGCAACACCTGCTGAACCTAAACTTCCTGCAACATATCCAGTTTTATTCTCTTTTTGTGTCTCATTGTCACTTCTAAAGCTGGGATTTCCTCCTGTCTGCATTTTAACTGTAGTGTCCCAGTTCCTGAGGTTGAAAATGCTGCAGAAGGCCTAAAAAAGGGACAACCTGCAAAGGACCTTATCACGATTTATCCTTTGATTCATGTCATGTCGTCATTTCCTGTTTTATTTTGAAATATTAACTTCCCTCTCATTTCAGGTATCTTGCCCTTCCTCCTGTGTCAAGTGTCTGATTGTCTTCCCTGATTCCCAAAGTGTTTCCACCTGTTCCCTTTGGCTCCTCTTGTGCTTAAATAGTCTGTTGTTTCTACCATGAGACTCACCCTCGCGTCTTTGTTCCACAGTGTCCACAGCCACAGACTCCTCAAGCCTGCAGTCGAGCCATTCTCCTGCAGAGCGTATACTTTGTTGTAATTTATTCTTTATCCAGCTTTAGTTTTATTACAGCAAGTTTCATAGCCTGGTTTTGTTTCTCCGTTCTTTTGGAGAGAGTTTTGTTGTAATCTTTTATCGTCGTCTCTGTTAGTGGAGCTTTTGCGTTCGTTTAATGTTAAAGTTTTATAGTTCCTTCTCTAGTGGAGCGATTTTGTGTTTTGTTCGTAAAGATTTTTGTGCCGTTACAGGTGTGCTTATAGACAATTGTTAAGGTTACATAGTGTCTCGGTTTCTGTTTAAGTCCGCCTCAGTTGGAGAGCGTGAGTTTACTTGGTTACCTTTTTGTTTTCCTTCTAGAGTGGAGAGGTTTTGTTTGTTAATTTTCATAGCTGCACTGTCTTCATCCATAGATATTGAGGAGAGTGCTCAGGAGTTTCACAGCCTCTTTGCTTTGCTATGTGTGGAGATACTCAACCTGCTGTGTATTAAAAATAAACCTCTTGATTTTTTAACTCGACCCTGCATCTGTGTCCAAGGCCCTGACAGACCTTTCCCAGAAGTCAAACCCTGTATGTTTTTGATATTTCCCTCCTCCACCACACCTGATTCAAATGAATGGCTCCTTATCAGGCCACTGCAGAGCTTGATAACGAGCTGATCATTTGAATCAGGTGTGGGAGGAGGAAACATGCAGGGCGGTGGGTCATGAGGACCGGAATTGAGAAACACTGCTTTAGACTCACAGAGGCAAAAAACATTCACTTCCACAAACCAGGCCGATTCAGAGTCTGATTAATTTGCATGTGTTTTGGCCGCCGAGGGAAGCCCGAGCACCAAAAAGATGTTTACAACATGTTAATGTAATTTTTGATGGTGCCAGCTTCTGCACTGACCTGTCAGCCTGTTCGGCTCGTCATTGTGCTGTTTCTACATTCTCACTTCCAGGGTTTTACACTGAAACTGTTGTGGCTCTTTCTCTTTCTTGTAAGATTTGTAACATGCATGCCTGGAGGGCCATTTGAGGACCATTGACGGCATATATTGGCCAATTATTTTAATTTATGAAATGCATCCCTGTAATTAACTGCGGTATTTAGGGTAAACTTGGAAGTACATACCTATAATTACCTGCAAACTCTCGCCTCACGTGTACCATCTAAATTAGCTGAAACTATGAAATGTATCCCTGTTATTAAGTTCAAACACGTCAGTTAAAGTAAGAAATAAAACATTGTTTTGTAACCACCAGTCTCCAAAGTCTCCACCTGTCAGATCTGATCTCTGTGGAGGTGTGAGTTACCGTCAAAAGAACCACGTGAGGCAATTTGAAGACAGATGTTTTCAAATTTAATCACTTGTCTAGTCTGGTGTTACACTGCAGCCACTGTAAAGAATGTGTGAAGGTGAATGAACGCACGTATCTGAAAGGGAAAAAGACAAAAAGTGAGTCACTGATAGTTGACGGGAGGAAGATTTAGGGCAGTAGAAAGAGTGGGGAGTATGTTTGTGAGTATAAGAAGTGATGAAAGAGAGGGAGTGCATGCAAGGCAAAAACTTTGGAGAGTACGAGTTTATGAGCAAAAGAAGTTCAAGAGATCAGGTTGTGAATACATGGGTGTGTGCAAACACACATGCTAGTGTGAGAACAACCACTCATTAGATAAAGTAAATTAGAGTAATCTAGTTTGAAGGGCTGCCATTGAAATCCTCTTTTAAAATGCTAATAATTGTGGTTTTACTTCGGTATTTCATGATAATGTTCCATTGAAGTATTTTCTTACTATAACCCCAATTCCAAAAGATGGGGACACTCAGTAAAATGTAAAAATGAAACTGAAACATTAGGATTTGCGAATCTCATAAACCAATATATTATTTCTCAATAGAACATAGAAAACACACGATCTGTTAAAAGTGAGAGATTTCACTACTTCTTGTGAAATGTCGGCTCATCTGGCAGCAACATGAGTCAAAGATGTTGGGACAGGGCCACGCAGCATCCCCTCTTCTTCTAACAACATGTGTAAACATCTGGGAACTGAGGAGGCCAGTTGTTGGACTTTTGAGAGAGGAATGTTGTCCCACTCCTGTCTGGGAGGAGGAATTCTGGGTCTTCTTTGTTGTATTTTAAATGTTTTTAGGTGGTGAAAGGTCTGGACTGCAGGCAGGTCAGTCCAGCACCCGGACTCTTCTACTACGAGTTTGTGGTTTAGCATCGTCTTGCTGAAACATGGAAGGCCTTGTATTAAAAAGATGTCATATTGAGCGCAAATAAAAACCTGCACGTACCTTTCAGTACTGGTGGTACCTGTCCAGATGTAGCCCCATACCATCAGAGGGGAAGGCTTTTGAACTGAACACTGCAGACGTACCATCTGGCAGTTTGTTCCACTTGTTTGTAGCATAACAGCTAAATGCTGCTTCCCCATACATCTTATAGAGGGGATCATAGTGAACTAAGAGGGATGATGACCATCTGAAATGGTTTTAATGAAGGCATCATCCTATACGTCTCTACATTCGCCCCATAGAGCCTTCTGTATGTCCATGTGTTATCAGCACACACACAACAGGGTTACTGAGTTTAAATGTCAGCCTGCATTTCATCACACGGTCACACATGCTTCGGAAGCTGCTACATGGCTTTAAATGAACTCCTCTTAGGAGAGACCTTCGCCTTAACCACCAGATATGCTAACTGAACCCAGTTTGATGTTTTACCCTGTAAGTTGTGCCATTATATTGAATTAGTTTTATACTGCACATCTTGAACTTCATGCAGTCCTTTTCACTTTTAACTTCAACGTTTCCTCCAGTGTTTTTGTATTTGTGGATGCCTGACCATATACTTTGACTTGATCAGATCTGACATGTTAAAGCTTCCTAATGAAGTCAAACAGGCTGAGGAAGCCTGGCACCTCTGTGAAGACGGCATGGATTCTGGCTTGAGGGTAAAATATCAGGTCATGTAGACGTTGCTTCTTGTGAACTGATGTCTGCCAAAGCTGAACAGACAAAGAGTGGAAACAAAAGAGAAATAGTAATTAAATAGAATTTGCTGCAGAATATTAAGGTTGCTGCATTGTTACTGTAAAAACTGGAAATATTTAGGACTGTTTAGCTCAAAAATACATCAATCATCATATTTACAAAACATTATGTAATAGAATTTAATTAGAATTTTCCCGCTTGATTGCAGCCTCTTGAGGCAAAGGTGAGCTGTTACAAAATAATCGTTAGTTATATTAGTTATGTAAGAGTCATGGGAGTGCATCAGAGGTGTTTGAGCATCTCATGACCGCTGTGTTGAGAGGTCAGAGGTGCTGGGTGGGCTTGTTTTGGGTTGAGACTGTGCTGACCTCCAAAATTTCCTGCAGGGGAAAGCTAGCAGTTGTTAAGAATGAAATGTGGGCTTTTTAGAGCATCCCTTTGGTATCTCACAGGTTTTTATCTTTAACTCTCTGATTGAATGAATAAAACAACTTTTCTCACTGTTATCCTACTGAATGAGTGTTTACAGCTTTCGTGCTGTAAACTCAGAACTTCATCTCTTTTTTATCTATATATATATATATATATATCTTCTATATCTAAAAGCCACATGAAATTATCCGTCAATGAGTAACTGAAAACCAGAAGTATATATAGTATATTATACTGTGTATTTATCACATGCACAGAGGGAGTAATGACTGAAGGGAAAACAGGTGAAGCAATCAAGGATCTGGTGTGAACCAGAGGCGAAGCATCACACAGAGTGAACTCAACAGAATAAAACAGGAGGTAAATAAGCTAAATTCAACTAAAAGTCCTATACTACAGAACAAAATGTTACTTATGCAGAAGGTCTTCAAAAGTACATAACATTCAACGAGGTGCAAATTTCAGGAAAGGGTGACTGAATACAAAAAAATGTAAGTAATGCAGAACATTCCTAGTATTTTGGATCTTTTCTATGCTGATGAGCTGACAGGTATTCCAAAGAAGAGACAGGTGGATATATGATCTGTGAGCATGTACAGTATGTCCTGTTTTCAAGTTAAAGGAAGGGTGCTCAGTTGCTGCCAATGACTGAATGCAAACACACCTTCATCCTGTTCTGGAGCCTGTGATGCTTTGGAAACACATATTTGTATTGTTCTGTGCAAGCCTCCTGCAGGTTAGTGTGAGAAGCCTGCTTGTGGTGCTCGAACCTTGTCGAGCTCACGCAGCTTGAATGTATTTTACTGTTGAACTTGATGAAAGCAGCTAAAGTTGCACCATCACAACTGGATTTGATTGTTAAACTGAGGGCAGCAGCAAATCAAATATTAATCTGCTGATTGTTGCATTTTATAAATACAGAAGGGGTGCGAAGGTATGTCAGATGATACAGCTAAATTTCAAAGTACTAGCCAGTAAAGGTGCTGAAAATAACCTTTGGAATTTATAGGAAGGATAGTACATTGGACAAAAGTCTGGCCATTTGTTAAGTCTAAAAATGATCATTTCAGCCCAGCGACAGCATAACAAATCCTAATCGCTTTGTGAGATGAGCGAAACCTGTGCAGCATGCTTGGATATTAGCACAAACAAGAACATAGCCACAGCTTAGAGAAGTCAGAGGTGATATTTCGGGCATATATCGCCTGATTTGTTCTTAAAGATTTATTAACTTAAGAACTTAAAAACAAAATAAACTCCTCCTTTTATTTGTCTATCATGAAGAAGTAAAAATACTTGTGATTCTCTGGTGTTTTATAGAATAAATCTAGTGGAAGGTAGCTAACAAATGCCACATTTAGAGATAATGTTCCATTTGTTTATTCTGTATCAACAGATATTTATCTTTGGGTTTTATTGTAACTCACTTATCTGGAGATGTATTTGTATGTAGAAAACTTTTGGCCACCTGATGAAAATTTAAGTAATTTTCTTAGCTCATTCTTTTTTTTGTCACCTTCAGTTTGTGATGGAAATAATCTGGTTGTTTAGCTGCTAAACGTCCCAAAATGATCATCATTGCTACGTCTGTTTTCTGAAATCCTTTAAATCTATGAGAGAATTCTGTAAATGTCAGAGAGTCCAGATGATGCAAGCAATGTTTTAGTTTTTGTTTCTTGTAAAGACATCAAATATCTTCATCCTGCACCCACCCATCGAAGTCAGGGACATTATCCAACTGATTAATATCACAGGAATGTTACTTGTTGCAGGCCTAAGAGTCTCCACCAACTCTGTGGTTTTTCTATTTCCTCCAGAGGTCTCACAAGTAAATCCAAAGAATGTCTCCCGTTTGCTGTCCACAAGAGTTTTATAATAACATTACGCAAGATAAGGAACACGTAATACATGCCATTTTGTGGGCATTTTTATCCAAGGTGCTTTACAGTGCTGTGAATAGATACTTTTTCTAATTTGGGCGGCCCGAGTGGGATTCCAACTTAACGCTGGCAATATTACTGCAACAGCTGACCCGATGCTCAGAGTAACTTATTAGAACCACTGGACCCCACATGAGATCCATCCAATTAATTAGATTAAATCCCTTTGGTTAAAATGATGAGTTTATGGATAAACTAGAGCTAATTTCCAACCTTTGTCAAAAAATCCTGACTTTAACAATAGAAAGTCGAGGTTTAACTTTGCTGTGACCAAAATTAAGCAGGAAGACAGAAATGGAAACATTTAATCCTGATGGAGATGAACCAGTCAGGTAGTTACCGAACAACAGGAGAAACTTCTGTAACTCCCTCCCTCTGAACTGTTTTGGTATAACACTTACTAAACCTGCCCACCTCATTAAAAAGACCTTTTTGACAGCATTCATTCTGACATATCAAAGCAGGAAAACGCCGGTGCTGCACATTCCAAAGTGTCACTAAGTGAGCAAAAGTCTCCATAACATGCTAAACTGAAACATTACTAAAAGTAACTGCAAACAGAAATGTAAAGGGGGATTGTTTGCAATGCTGAGAAATGGCTGTTGATGCAAAGTTATGTCATGTTTTTTGTGTATTGGTTTTTCTACGTTCTGGTTTTATTGGATCATCCTTGGTTTGCCCATTTTTCTTTGCTTTGTTCAGCATTCTTTTTAGTTTTAGTCCTTGTCCTCGTCAGTGGCTCACATCCCAGATGTCCTCAGGAGACCCATAAGTGGTTTATTTAATAAACTATATCATTTCGAAAGGACCCTGCATCTGTGTCCTGCCAGTTTCTGACATTTTGTTCACCTTCATTCACCAGTCCTCAGCTCTCGTCCTGATATTTCCAGCATTTGGGTCCTCATGACAAGTTATGCACACAAACTGCTCTCAACACTTGAGTCAACTCTTAATCAAATAAGCACTAGCTTTTAAACCTAAAAGCTATGGATGAAAAACAGCGTTTAGCACATAGAAGCTCTGCATTCAGTTTAATGTAGGCAGTTATGACCACTTCTGGTACTTCTACAACTCAGTAATGTAGATCATGTTAAATGAGACAGTATTTATTTTTTAGCCTTTAGAACTTCCAGTTCCTCACATTTGATGCAGCTGCAACGTCTAACACATAAATCCAATTAGGGTAAAATAGAATTAAGAAGAGTCCTGATGAAATGTGACAGTTTCCCTGATAAAGTACAACGCAAAAATGCCCCAAACTTTCTTGTAATCCTCTAAAGTGGTCTTGATCAATAGTTTTTCCAGTTTTTTTTTTTTGAAAGCCCATCAAAGTTATTCTTATTGGCCACTTTTTCACAAATTTTCAGGCCAATTCGTGAACCTGAGCATTTACAGAGGAATGTGTCTTTTTCCTTTCTTTTGAAGCCACTTAACACTGACCTATGAATCATTAAAAAGGCATGGGATGAACCGGTGTTGTGTTTACAGATAACAGACAACTTTGCAAAGAGCCATGGAGCAATGAACCCGGAAACCCAGAAAAGAACTGAGGGTTGCGGCAAGGCTTCGCACAGTACGGTCTCATTTTTAATGTTTAAATTCCTCTTATTCTTGAAAAGTCATTTACAACTAACATCCTGATCTCAATGAAAACAGATGCTCTCATCAGGCAAGTTGCAGGAGTGAAATGTTGACATTTTAAAGTAATATTAGAGGGACCACATGCGTATGTAAAGTCTAAACTTTATTCTAAAAAGCTGTACGTTTTGGAGCCTAAATCTAACTTGAATACTGGACATTGGTTTCCCAAAGGACCTACAACAGACTGGAGCTACAGTATCCAAGGTAATCGTTCTGATATCAAACTGTGGTCTCATTTCTAATGTTTCAGACATAATGAAAGTGTGTGCTCTCATAAAGCGGTATGACATAGCTTGGAAAATACGTATCAGTTACCAAAGTCTACTAAATCAGGCGGCACAGTAATGATTTGCAACAAAGATTTCCATCAGGAAATTAAAGGGTAGCACCAACAAGCTCCTAATATGTCATCTTTTGCATCGATTTAGCAAAGTTTTCAGTAAACCGTTAATATTTACACACAAATGGAGACATTTTTTGATCCAACTCTATGCTGTAATATTATGCAACGACTGATTGAAAGCTACGCTCAGAATAACTGGTCTTAACTCTGCTGTTTGTCAGCTTCTGTTGTGAAAATAAATAATTTTATTAGCAAGTGATGTTATCACATATAAGCTCTTCTGCTTTTTAGTTTTTGTTCCAGTTCTGCTGGCATGAAGCAAGCTGTTACATCACAGAGCAGTCCGATATCTCTCAGACGTTTCATAAGATGCTGTAAAGGCTCAGTCTACCTCTTCTACTGTAACTGCATCCCAGGACTTTGCATCGTTATCTTCCTGGTTTGAGCCTGGTTCTATCCTCTTTAATGCTCAGAACACAGAAGCAAAAAAGGTTAATCGGATGACATAACGCCATAACATGCTAATAATCTTTAGCTGTAAGATGTCAGACTCTTGGAGGTTTAAGGACTCAGCTAACTCCTCTTCCTCTGAGGGGAGCTTCATCCACCGAGCCTTGGCCTTCAGATTTTGTTTAATAAAGAAAGGAAGAGTAGAGGGTTTCTCTCAGTGGTCGCTGCCAAACTGGGTGGTTGTGTAATAGCAGGACGCACATCTTGGTGTGATCCCTGCTCAGCCAACTATGGAAGGGTTACATGGAGGACATGAGGTTTATGTAACTGGGATGTGAAAGGGGGCATGGGAGGAAAATGGGCCCTGTGTTTTGTATCTATCTTTGGCTGTGGATGGATAGTTCAGACTGAGACATAAAGCGAAATATAAGGGGAAATTCTGCTGGTCGCTGTCCAGCAAGGCTCAGTGGGAAAGAGATAGTTGGGTTGCTGCAGCATTTTTGGGTTGATTCTTTTTGTGGTAACTGTGCACTTAACTTCTGCAGGGAAATGTTGTGACGTGCACTATGGGAACTTAAATTTCAGATAAGTATGAATAGGAATGAGTGGACGCTGTGTAAGGTATACACACATTTCTAAACCACAGTAGAGTTCATTGTGGACTGGGAAGCTGTGACACTCTTTGAGAATACACCCCAAAAAGGGTTTACTTGGGTATTTTTCCACTGCATGCACAATTGTTGGGGAAATTCTGTTACCAAGTTAGGATTACTCTTATAATCAATCAAACACAATGTGCTCATTCAATCCAAACTGTTACACAAGCCTGAAAACTGAAGGTTTTCTCACTGGTTTGTTCCCAATTTTTTTTTTTTAAAAACAGAGGAAGATATTAATCGAGCTACCCTCCTTTTCAACAGCTGCCATGAGCCTTGCATCCACGGCATGTAGCCGTTTCTTGATCAGTTACTGATCATTTTTAACAAAAGCAACAGCTGCGTTCTCCCACATATGATTCAAATCATATTTCTTAACTTCACAGTTCTATTCGACAATGATCCACAAGTTCAAAAGAGGATTTAAGTGTGCTGAGGCAGGGCTTTAAGCCAGTCACCTTTGCAAGCCAGCCAGGCCATGGAGTACTAAAATGGATATGACTGAGCATTATCTGCCATAAATATCATGTATGTCTTAAAAGCTAGAGCTCTATTCCTGCACCTTTACTTCAGGAAAATGTCTTCCAGTAACAGGTAACAGGTTTGGGGATTAATAATCAGTCAGTCTTTTATCTTGATGGAGATAGCAGCTCATACCTGATCTTGTTCCCCGTGTCAGTTAAAGATCCAGCACAAAACAGGTCAACAGTTACTCACGTCATCTGTCCATAAAAGCTTCCAAAAACCTGTTGCCAGGTATTTCAACTTGTAAATCTTATTCGGTGCTCGTGTTTCAGCCTTCTTTGCCTTGGCCATGTCTCTGAGCACTTGACATTTTATACTTGTGGATGCTCTGGGATGGCTGAAGTTCAGCAACATGGTTGGATACACCGGGGAAAAGTGAGTGGAAGCCTCACTTCTGCAGTTAATATGCAGCTGTTTGTCTCCATGTGTTTAATACCTGTAACAAAATGTAGCAAGCCAAGATAGTTGAAATACTTTAAGTGTTGCATGTGTTTGGAAGTTTTATTGTACTGTCTTCAATTTTAAACCAGCAGTTAATCTCTTTTTTTTTTTTGAGGATCTTAACTTTTAAATGCTTTCTGTATGCTTTACACATGTCCACAGACATATATACTGGCAATAAATAAGGTATTAATCAGCTGGGCAGCATTCACTCTCGGTAATCGAATGCATGTAAAAAAAAGAGAGGATCTCAAACACTTTCAAGTTAGAAAATGTGCACAGAAATGATGAGGCAGGCAATGTCTTGTCCACCCCTATATTCACCATGCTAAAGCTTCCTTGGGTTACCCAAATATACTATTACTGTGTACACCAAACACTCAGGAGCATAACAGGACATGGCGATATATAGATTTCATATTTCGCATTAAGTGTCTGAAACTCCATATTGTTATGGGTCTTATCAAAGATGGATACCTCATTTGAAGGTACTGTTGAAGAATGATGTGCAACAGGCCAGAGCATGTCCGATAACACTTGTTTTATTCCGTTATCACGCTAATATGACTAAAGTAACAACATTTAGACTCCGGGAGAGAGGTGTCTACTCATATAGTGTATTCGCTGATGTGATTTAGGTGATGTAAAAGCTTAATCTCACTTTATTCTGCACAATCCATTCAGAGTTTGGAGAGACTCAACTTACGGCACACAGACAACTCCAATTGAATAAATAATCTGCTCACAGTCCAGAGTGCCTGGACCGAGTGTAAAAGTAGTCTTATATAAGAGAATAAAAGAGAACAGTATACTGTTTCACATCGTTTGCAATTAATCCAGCTCTGTTGACCCTCGGCACCCACATACACATAAAACACACACACAAAGCCATAAAAGTGCAGAGAGGAATGCTTGGACGTCACAGCTCAGCTAATGTTATACTATATTTGTTAAGTACAGAGGCAGAGGGAACATCTGTGGACGACTCTTACTGTGAACACCCAGGATCATTACCAGAGGAGAAGCCTTTCAGCATCAACTTCACTCCCAGAACAGAAAACACAAGTGTTTTACGGTCCAGGTTGAGACAGAATTGGAAGTTCGCCTTGCCTTTTGATGGAAAATGAAAGACCTTTCTGCTAAACACTGCTTGCTTTCACATAAAGTGAAACTTTAATGAGAAAGGGAGACTGTGCAGCATTCATCTTCTTTCTGACAGACAAACCTAGTTTAATCCTAACCCCCCAAGTTTATTTTAATGTTAAATCTCCTACCCAACGTTGCCCTCTACTCTGCCTTCATCACATAGCAACTCTTTGCCAGGGCTCCTTGTCATCGCCTTGTACCAAAGTGGACGGCTGTAGATTTCATTGTGCAGGTAAACACTATCAAAGGAGTAGTTTTGGTACCTAAAACTAACCAAATAGTGAAACAAACTGTTACTGATTCTTAAGGAAACACATCTGCTCGTCACCTGGACATCTGTATTAAAAGGACACCTTGTGCGACTCTGACTTTGACAACCGACAGTATCCGGCGCTCAGGGACGTTTTAGGCTACAGTATAAACACACTATTAACTGAGATACTTCCATGAAGACGATAAACCTTTTGCATGTTTCTGAAAAGCAGCTGCTAAGGATGAGTGAGCCTCCCTGAGGACGTCCTGCTCATTTGGAGAAGATTCAAAAGTCGAATCTTCTCTGGTTGTGTTTGATATGACTGACAATTTCATCTCTAAGGCTTCAATACAACTATGATTCACATCGAATGAGTCACACCGTGTCGGTCTGTGTATCATTTTTAATTGTTACCGTGCCTTGTGGTCCACTCTCTGACAGAAACAGATCACTGTGGAAGACGGACTGCCTTTGAGTCACACAATTCTCTTATTTTGACGGCCCATGAGACTTTATTTCCTCCATATATGAAAACCTCATTCATTCAAGCTGTCTAACACACTGAATATCTTTTAACTTTCTTTTGTAATCATGCAAAACAATAAACTGTTAATCCTTCAATTCCAGTTGGAGCTCATAATGTTTATCAGGAGATATCCATTTAACTCAAAAAGTACCTTCACTTCACTAATCTGAGGCTCTTTTAAGCAGTCAGAGGTCTCTGGCACATGTGAGGCCTCTTGGAGGAGTCTGGGATTGTGGTTACGTTGGTTAGTAGCTGGAGGACGTATGGAACAACATATATATTCATACCCAACATACAGTCCACCCTGCAGTGAGGCTGGAGTGGTAGATTGAGAAAGCAGGAGGATAATGGTCTCAACATACCACAGATGTTTCTACAAAACGTTTAAACCAAAAGGAACGTGAAGAAAAGTCACTTCATTCTGTGCTCTGTGTGTGATTTGCGTCTCAGACTGTAGACATCGTGTCCTCTGTGGTTGCTGGTTTCTACAAATTAATTCTATAACCAGCATCTGAGGATCTCATTTGAAAAATGTGCCTCGTAATGAAACTGCCTGTAGAGGAGCAAACTCTTATGGGCCGGGGTCAGGAACTGCCCACTGGTTTAAGCCTCTCAAACCGGTGGCGGTACGTTCTTTTTGGCGTTCTTTATGCTCCAAATTGACCTCCCCTTTTGAGGTAAGAAAGTATAATTCAACTTTATTCTGTTGTTTGTTAATATTCCGACTGGTTTCAACTCTTACTGGCTCCTAGCCTTCCTCTTAGCTGATGGAGGCTGGAATTGTTTGTTTGTTTGTTAGCCTGCGGTTGGTTTAGTCCTGCCATTTCCTCACCGTTCCTCAGTTCCCTCCTGCCAGTCGTCAGCTCCACTCACTTCACCTGCGTTTCTTCCCTCAGCTGCCTTCACTCACTAATCACCCTCCTCTGCATTTAAACCCCCGGTTGTCATTCACTCGTCTTCAGGTTTTATTCCCACAGCTCATTCTTGTTCCTCGCTGTGTTTGGTTTTTAGGGTTCTTATGGAAATGGTTATCCTGGCACCTTTTGTTTAAAAATAAATAGTTTCCTTTTCATTTAACCTCCTGGCTTAATCTGTGTCTGCGCCTGGGTCCTCCTTCCTTGCCACCTCCTCCTCGTGATAGGAAAAGGCTCCAGAATGACTAAATACTGTCTCTGCACTGAAAGCATGAAACTCGAGTGACATTCTCACAAATATGTGGTTTCTGACAAAATTTTGATTCAAGCAAGGACAAAAAAACATTCTATCCTTATAAAATCAGCTATTTTTTAATGGTCAGCGCCCAGATACCTGAAACACTTAAAACTGACTTACTATTTGCAGTGCTGGTCCTTCCCATAGGTGATCAGATTTATCCAGTCAGGTGTTCAAATTGAAGGCCAAAGAGCATTCAGCATCGCAAACAACCAACAGAAGGAGAAGAGATGTTAAAACAAGACAAAAGCAGTCATTTATTCTTTTATATTGTGTTTTTTCCACTGTCCCACAGTCAGCGAAACACATATTTGAGCTAAATAAGCTGTTAAATTGGACTTTTGGCTTACTTGTTGCTTTCTGCTTTACATGATGTTTCCAGAAAATCTGTTTTATTCAACAGTTCTGCTTATTTAGTTGTTCACAGTCTGGTTTTGCTTGGACACAGTTGTTTTGGTTCCAAGAGAAGCCATTGTTGTTGTTGTTTTCTTTTAAAAGAAAAGGGTTTTAGGCATCATTCTTACTTGACCTTCAGTTTGGAGACGGAGCCAAGTTGATTGTGAAGCCCAGGGTGGAGGTTGAATCTCTTTCACCTCTGTTTTGAAATCCTTTCTTTAGCTGCTTCAACATATCAGACATTGAATGTTTTGAAGTTATTGTTCTCTTTTCAGGGAACACACTGACATCACAGTCCGCTGGAGATGTAAAAGATCTCTGTTGGAGTAAAGGTTTAAACCAACAGGAGGTTGAAGACTGAGACTAATTTCTCAAACACGACCCTGATCGGTGTTCATCGTTTCTGTTGCTGGAGAACATCCCCCAAGGCTTCTTCTCCAAGCGTATTTGAAATGTGTTAATCATCTTTGTCATAACTTTGTTATTATTTTTTCTCATAGCTGAATATTTCAACAGAAACCACAGAGAAATAGAAACCATATGGCAGCATTTTTTCACAAGTATTTGCTATTATCAACAACTTTCTCAGGAAGAAAGAACAGCTGGACCAACCAGTATCATAATGCAATGTCTCTTTTGATTTATACATGATACAAGCAAAAATTACACAGAAAAAGATATGAAAAAATAGACATCAGGTCTTTTGTCTTCGACCCTGACTGCTGTTACGACAGCTAGAGCCCCAAATTCAATGAAAACTTACAGGGAATTGTGCTGATGATGGAAATACGTTGTTCTGGAAAATTAAACAGTACAAGCGGCCAGAAGCAGATTGTCAATATTACAACTATTTCTGTAGCATTTGTTGAGTTTGGTGAACCCATCGACCAACAAGGGATTCAAACTCCTGACCTCTGGAGCCCAAGAGAAGGTGATTTGCAAAAATCTAAATAGTTTTGTAATATACAGCACCCACTTTAATCTATTATTCTTATTTATTATGGGTTGATTAAGTCATGAATCATTCCAAATTGAATTTTTGTCACAGTTTATGTTTTGATTATTGTTATATTTCAGGTTCTGTCACGTTTTATGTTTGATCTTCATGTTTTCAGGCTCTTTGCTATGTTTCAGGTCATGTTTTTTCCCCTGTTAGTTAGGTTCACTCATGGCACCTGTTTTCCGTTTCACAGCTGCACATCATCTCCAATCATTTAGTTTCCAGGTTCAGTCCCAGTATTTGCAGAATCCTCACTTTCCCTTCATGCCACAGCCACGAAAAGTGAAGTCTGGTTATGCCTCATAGACACTGTTATTCATAGTCTTGTTCGTTATTTAACCATAGTCTTATTTTGCCATAGTCTCGTCTTGCTTTGTTTATTTTCACAGTTTGAGTATTTTTGATAACCGGCCTTTTGTTCTTGCTTTGTACTTTTTTGATAAATCTTTGTTTTTGAGAAGTACTGCATCTGGGAACTACCTCCTCCATCGTTCTTGACCATTTTGGATTAAACAGTGCAGTGAATGACTTAATAAAGTTCAGTAGAAAGAAATTAACTGAAAATATTGAGACAAAAATTTACTTATTTAGAGAGTTGGTCTGTTAGGCAAATAGACCCTGATGCTTGCACCTGCTGGAGTCTAAGTGCTGGTGATAGATGAGCAGAAATGGGCAGTTGCAGGTACTTTTAGGATCAGGAAGACGTAAAGATGTGGAGGAAGCGGGCTGCCTACAAGTCAGCCTGGAGGGGAAGTGACAGACCCGAAGTTGCAATGAAATGTGCTTTTTTTGTACGGGAAGCCTCCTGTGTGGCGAAATTTCCTTATGACCTGCAGGTAAATATCCAAATCTGTTCAAGTCTTTTTAATAGGATTAATTGATCACTGCTGAAATGATTTAGTGTGAGACAGTGTGGAGATGAGTGTGAACACCTAAACTGGATTATAACAGCTCCATGTGTGGGTGTATTAATCCAAGTTCTGGGCTCTGAGTGATGACCATTATTTAAGACCATGTCATGGGAGTTTTTAGGGTCTTTAATGAGACAGAAATAATTGGTCAGATTCAAGATAAAACATGAAGTAGCCCCCTGCAGCTTTGATGCTTAGTCCTAATTCTGAAAAGGATGTGATGGTTCATCGCTTTTGTTTTCATCTCTGCTTGTTTTATAATTGAATATTCAGATTTCTTCATATCTGAACTATTTGTAGTCGCATAGATTTAAAAAAAACAACTCTCATCAGATCCATAATCCAGAACAAAAGGAAGCTTTTCTACGTGAAAACAAGAAGGGCATTGTGTTAGTATTTCTCATTTAGCATACTTTCTGCAGTCTGAGTTGTGTCTCGAGGCCTGGACAGTTTCATATGGCACTGAAACTGAAATAAACGTGAGTCACACAAGAAACCAAACCTACCACACATAAAAAGCATAGTCATGCAGGGGTTCCCACACTTTTGTGTGCGATGGATTACCGTAGGTCTGTCAGATGATTTAATCAACGTCACCACAAGCTGCAGCCTCTGAAGTTCCCATGCAGCTGAATGAGCTCCTCTGAAACAGTTTGAAGAAAAACTAAACATTATGACCTTCATGAGGGATTTATAGTCGGACTTTTTATGTGACTGCATTTTTCATGCAGCTGGCAGTACCTAATCACCAGGCAACTGATGTGTATTAAATAGTTTTTGAAAAGGACTTAATTTGCACTACTTCAGGAGTAGTTTTGATCCACAGAACTGGCTCTACCGTCGGTGCACCTCCCCATTAATTCAGTCAGCATCTATTCCTGCCCCCTGCAGCACTCCTGTCTTTTCCATCGATGACCTCACGCCTGTGGCGTCCTTAAAACCGAACAAAGGCCGGGAATAGCCACAGTGTGCCTGCACGACTGAACTTGATTTTGGACCGAGAAACTCCCCCTCATCAGTCAGACATGAGTTCTGTATAAACAGTACGGTAAACTGTAAAGTTAAACTGATTAAGAGAATGGTAAAGTCAAAAGAAAACACACAAAAGCATGATGAGTCTTTAAGTTTCCCAGTAGGACATAACAAAAACTGGGATTTACTGTATATTTGCTCAACTTTTCAAAAAGAGAACAAATGTGACGCATCTGGCAGGCAGGTTCGCTGAGGGAATAACATTAATTGTCTCAAGGAATTTACAACTTTATACACCTGAAGCGCCTCTCATAAATGTCACATTAGCCTGCCGTCTCTCTCTGTGATTACACACCTTTAAAACTCTGCATAATTCAGCACATTTGTGGTAAAAAAAAAAAGGAAAAAAAGGCTTTGATTGAAATTTTATCATTATCTTGAGATCAGGAGTTAATTATTTGATTATCTAGAGATAACAAAGCTCATTTTGTCAATATCTTGAGATAAAAAAGGCTTCATATCTCAAGATAAAGGGCTAATATATTTTGCTGGTCAAGTAAAGTTTGTTTTGCCATCACTGCCAACAAAGGGATTGTTGAAAGGCAGCTACTGGAGGAGATTGTTAAGCTCTTATCTTCCCCGGAGACGCCACTGTCTGTGCTCCAGAGCAGATATTGCCAAAAAGAATTACACCTGCATGCTTTGACTTAATTATATAGATCCTCCCCAGCTCTTATGACAGTGATAATGGGTGATGAAATGAGGTGTTAACGCAGGAACCACTCATTCGTGATCTTTAGAAAACAAGTTAAATCAACTCAGTATCACACAAAAATGAGCTTTACTATCTTGAGATAACAACGTCTAAATAAGAAATTGCTGGGAAGGCCGCTTTAAGCTTCTGTTGTTGCCGTCCAAAGACAGGAACTCTCAGGCTCTCAGGCTTCTGTTCTGTGTTTGAGCAAATCAGGACTTCAATTTCCTGTTTTTAGCCGACAGATTGCTTCACCCTGTTTGGACAAGACGGTATCACTGCCTTCATTACCACAGCAGGTTTGTGTAGACTGGTTTTTGTGATGGTCCAAAAACGTGTAACACCAAGAGTCGAGGAACATTTTAGAGGGAATCGGTTGAAAATGGTTGAATGTTGCAGATGTGATTAAGATTAGCAGCAACAGATCTTCTGTGATGAAATGGGCTGTTTCTGCTCATTTCTGTGTCACTTCTCCTATTCAATGATACATTCTTTTAAGCACTCTCCCTGAGCATATAGTTCCTATTCCTTTGATTTAATTCAGTGTGCTCCTTTCTACCTATCTCCTCCTCATACTGGCTGTCCATGGTGCCACAGTGTTTGCCATCTGCTCTCTCCGCTCTGCCACGACCACCAACTATCCTCCGGGGGGGGGGGTTTGTCCCACTCTGCCAGGTTGTTTCTCATAAAAATGCCAAAATGTTTAATTTCACACATCTTGAATGCGAGTTAGTCTCATTCAAGGATGGTACTTTGTGTCATGGTGTCCAGCTCGCTTCCTGTGCCGACCTCATTTGGTTCATCTCCTCTCTGTCTGAGTTTCCCTCGCCTCCCTTCTGGTAATTTATGCTGATCATTCTCACCTGTCCTCTCCCATTCTTATGCAGCCCTGCAGCTCTTACTCCAGATTGTGCCAACATGCTCATGCTCCAGCCCTGACTTCTGTTTCTTGTCTATCTCGCGTTATCGGACCCTGGACCTGATCAGTTCTGTAAGTTTTTGACCTGCCTGCCCTGCCTTGACCTTTTGCCTGTTTCTTGGATTTATACTTTTTTGGATTGTATGCTTGTATTTCTCTTGGACCGGGCTTGAATTTGATCTTACTTACTCCCTGAACTTGTTTTGAGCAGTTTCCTCTACAGCAGGGATGTCAAACTCCGGTCCTCCAGCTGCTGTCCTGCAGGTTTTAGATGCTTCAACGCACCTGATTCAGATCAATGCCTCATTTGCTGGTTTGTGCAGAATTGAACAATCTTTCGACCAGATCCATTTAATCTGAATCAGGTGTGTTGAAGCAGGGAAACCTCTAAAACCTGCAGGATAGCGGCCCTCGAGGACCAGCTTTGGACATCCCTGCTCTACAGTGTGTTTGTTTTAATCCCTGGGGAGGACTGACGGAGTCAGCCGTCAGTCCTTGTATTCCTTCCAGTGTTTTCCCCGAGCATCAATAAACCTTAACTCTCCTCCTCTGTCAGTCATTTCTGAGCCCAGTCACCACTCAACCATTACACTTTGTGCACAACCTTTATTTGGCACAAGTAAGGTGAAGACTAAGCCACAGAATTGATGTTTTCATCAATGTATTTTTTTAAAGTTCCCCTCAGAAAGGTTTAGAAAGTACAATTAAAAGAGTTTTAATGGGTCCATATAGTGGACTTTTTAGGCAGTGGTTTGTAACCTTGTGATGAGGTTTTATCACACAAACGATCAGCTGTTTCATCCTCTAAAGATGAAATCTGGGCAATACAGTGAAGTGACAAATAAGAGATCAAAACCGCTCTTTGTAGCAGGCTGTGAATCATAGATCTAAAATGGATAAAGGCAGCAGCTGTGACAACAAGCGGAATCAAATGAGACCAGAGCAATTACGACCAAATTGCATAAAGGAAAATGTTTATTGAGGTCACAAATCAAAGCAAGAAGTTGAGTCATTTTACAACAGACTTGTTGCTTTGTGACATAAAGCAGATTCAATATGCTTTGACATGATTTCAGAAAAAGGAGGCAGTGCCCATCCTAGGTCTGCTGTCTGCACTGTAAACATTTAACCTGAAGAGTTTGTGGGTATTGATTTTGCTTTTGGAGCCGAACACAAGTGGCAGTTTCTAATGCTATCGTCTCATGAGATAAAGCTAAGGCCAGACCCCCAGACTGAGGATGATAATCACATGTCTATATTTAGGCTGTTCAGATTTTTGTTTGCCATTTAAAACACAAATAATGAAAATAGTAATCCAATTTTCTTGAGTTGCCACGTTAACCACCAGCTTACTGCTGCTTTCAGGGTAAAGTATCAGAGTCAGCATGACTGACACAGAAGCAATTTTCCTTCTCTCATTTTTCACTTCTTTGAAGTGGAATAAAGCTTGAGCGCCATCGGTGCCGCCCGGAGCTTTGTGCCGGTAGCAGAGGCATTTCAGTTGAGTGCCCACTGGGATTGTCTGTGGTTTTGCTGCTGCCAGTGAGCTCTATCCTCCTTTCCCACAAGCTCCATCCAGACTCAAGACTTCTGCCTCCCACTGCCTTTGTGTGAGATTTTCCCTCTGAGCACATCAGTAGAGCAATACCACCCTAATCTGGGTCGGTGTGTGTGTGTTGGACTCTTTTTAAACACCGAAGCAGATGTTTACTCTGTGTAAAAACTGTGTTTACTTGTATGTAGAACTGCAGCCTGGATGCTTTAGAAGTTTTTGTCGGTATTTATGAGCTACAATATCTAAGATCAATAGTCTCTACTGTATAAAAGCATCTTTGGGGTGTTTACAGGCCACTTGGTGTCAAATATGAGTCAATAACGCAGATGCAAACAAAAGGGGATGTTTTCAAGACCATTTTAGGCTTAAGAAATCTCTCTTTTTAATGAAACAAATGAAGTATTCTGCCTACAGCTGCATTGTTTTCATCACTTCTGTTAAGAGTTATGAGACTTCTCTCCCACTGAGTTGTCCACAGGAATGCGGCTTGTTTATCAGTTTTTACTCCACATTTTACGATAACCAAAGCAAATGATGTCAGGAATGTGGGACAAATGTAAATGTCGGAGTGCCAGTATTGATTTCGAAAGGAAACTTTGCCTCATCTGTGGGGCATTGTGCTGCTGAGCGTTTCCTCTGTGGCTGGCAGGTTTAGCTCAACTGCTCTTCAGCTAAGTGGAGAAACGTCTTGTAGAATTTATAATCTGCTGTTGTGGTCAAAGGATAAACTCAGCATGAGAGCGGTTGCTGACCCACTTCAGTCATCGATGGTGAAATCTGCTGAGACTTTTCAATAATCGCTGACAGACACATGTTACTTCTGCATTCTTTTTTTTTTCTTCTTCTTGCTTTTCAAAGGAAAAGTTGGCCGAGTGAGCTATATTTCACAATCTGATTAGAAACTTTAATGAATGCTGCTTTGGCAGGTTTTAGGAGTTCAGGGAGAGAACTTTATATCACAACACCAACATCAATAACCAAATCTAATTAGTTTAATCTCGGCAAGTGTGACTGATGAGATTCCTGCATGGTGCTCGGTTTGAATTAATTACAGGGTGCGGATTTGTGACAGGGGAAACTGTTGATTTTGGATATTACCATTTTTTGGATGCATCATATCACTGTATATATCACGTAGCTCTCTGCATCATTTCACTCCTGAAAAGTTCAGTTTTGTAGAAGCTTCCAGTTCAGTTCTGAGGAATGGATGAGCCTCCCTCCTCACATGCCGCACTCGGTAGAAATTCACCTGCTTTGACTGAGATCAGCTCTAAATCAGTCACTTAACTCAGTGGGATCCCTCAGGAATCTCTCTTTGCAACGCCTTGCTGCTTCTGGAAATATTCATTTTGGTTGGTAATGCTTGACCCGCATCACGAAGTGTTGACATATGGTTGTGGATGATGATTCCTCTCCAAGCTTCTGCCCGTAATTTCTTTTTCTGAGTGGATTCATGAACATATTCCTTCGCATCTTCACAGCACTACAACAGCAACCTGAAGTGTAAATACATTGGTCATCACTGTACAGCAGGGATCTCAAACTGCGGACCTCGAGGGCCGCTGTCCTGCAGGTTTTATATGTTTCCCTGCTTCAACACACCTGGTTCAGGTCGATGCCTCATTAGCTGGTTTGTGCAGAATTTAACAATCGTTTGAAGAGATCCATTTCCTCTGAATCAGGTGTGTTGGAGCAGAGAAACATTTAAAACCTGCAGGACGGCGGTCCTCGAGGACTGGAGTTTGAGATCCCTGCTGTACAGGCTTTATAGTGTTGGAGAGTGTGATAACACTGGAATCTGCTGGAATCTGTGACTGTGACGGCCGTTATTTGTGGTAAATATAATAGTAAATCGCCTCCAATTGGATATCATTATTAAACTTGGACAAACTTTGCCTTTTGTATTGTTTCCATGCATCGGGGCACCCGGTCATTGCCTCCACTAGTAAGCCCCAGTCCCCTCTTTTATCCCCAGTCTCTCTTATTCTTTTAAATGTAGCAGACAGTTGTGGCAGAGATCAGTGTGTAGATGATACTAAAATCAGGATGTCTACAGGTGTAAACAAAATGTTTAACCTATTAAGATGTTCTTATACCATTTAAAGCTTAATTTAATACCAAACCTACGTAGAACCTGCTCTTTCAATACAAACACGTGCAGGTTCGCTGAAATAAACTGTAGGATAAGATGACAATGTCTCTAAATTATGCATCCTTTGTCATTTTTCACGTTATTTACTGTTGGCTTCTTTCTTGCCACAACATTATTGTTAGGATTTACCTTTGAATCAGGGCTTGCTGTTGTTTTTTAAAGCATGTGCACATGTGGTTCTCTTATAACTCTCATGCAACCATGTACACAAGCACAAACCTGATTTTCAGCCCTATTTTTAGCCATGAATGGTGGTAGACACTCCCTTAACTCATTATTTGCATATCAAGACATTACTTGCATCACAAATAGACATGATAATGAAAGCAATAGAAAAGAAAGAAGTGCGGTTTCACCAAATATAAATCAAGACACTGAGAACATCAGTTTTATTTGGTTCTGTAATCACAAACAGAACAAAAACTGCTGAATTTTAAAAAGTCATGAGCTGTTCTGTCAGTTCAGAGCAAGCGACCGAGCAAAGATAAAGTAGAAAGTGGTTTTATTATATATCGGCTGCCTAAATATGTATCAGCAGTAGGATGAGGGTTATGGCGGAGGAATGACAACAGCCTGTATAGTATACAGCCTTTATGGAATTAATCAGGAGGGAGATACAGATGGGTCATGGTATGTTTCCTGTTATCTTACACAGCCCTGTGGAGGCCTAAGAGACAGCCTTTAAAACATTTAATTTCTTTTTGAGGTCTTCCTTTGAAAGGTCTTCCGCTGCCGTTATACAGGAAGCACAGCTGGAGTTATTCATAGTTACTGTAAATAAAAGTATTTTCTGAAAATTTGGAAAAACAATCATTATGCTGAGCTAAATCTGTTTTGTTTTATGGTAAATTATGTGGCCTCCTTTTCATTTTCCACTACATATCAGGGTTGCATTGCAGTAAAACGTGTACGCGTGGTCTGATGAATGCGTGAGATACGCACATTCTTCCTTTATAAAGTCTGTGAGCAGGAAAAGGCGTTCACATGGTTACTGTGTATGCATCTGGCCTCTGCTGTGCTTTACATGTCCATCTCACCACTGTCTGTGTTTCTCTGACCACCGACAAAGCAGATTTTAGTTTCTGCCTGTAAATCTGACGGGAATGAACCAGACAGTGATCAGATCTGAGTCTCAAAGCCGTGTGGGAGACGGAGCAAAAAGCATTATTTTTTATGATATGGCAGTCGTCCACTGCCTTTCCTTTTTCCCAGTGGGCAACTTAATATGCTCCTTGTACTCTGCGTGTATTTCAGCTTAACTCTTCACAAAATTATTACAGTTTTGTTGTTGTTCTCATTACTCCTTTGCAGTTCAAGCAGACGGTCTAAGTTCTGCAAATTGCGGCATCCATGGAAGACGAATTCCTTGATGAAAGCAGAGACTTTGCTTGCAAGTTGCTAGACCAAAACTAATGCATTTTAGTAGACCCATGTTCTAGTTTTTGTGGTGGGGTCAGTTTTTGCTCGCTTTATATTCTCAGTCCTACTGTGTCATGGACATGTACTTTTAGACTTACCCAAAAAAATCCATCCATCCGTTTTCTATACCCACTTAATTCAGTTCAGGGTTGCGGGGGGGGTGGAGCCTGTCCCAGCTGCCATTGGGCGAGAGGCAGGGTGCACTCTGGACAGGTCCCGAGTCCATCACAGGGCCACACAGACACAAACAACCATGCATGATCAGACTCACTCATATGGTGAATGTAGAGACGCCAGTTAACTCAACGGGCGTGTTTCTGGATGGTGGCAGGAAGCCGGAGTGCACGAGGGGCTTTATGGCAACTGGTTAAAATGTGTAGAGGGTTAAAAAAGATGAACAGCGCTCTGGAAATTCTTGCAGGGTCGGGATTGAAAATGCTCCAGGACTTTTTGCCATTCTGAAGAAACTCACTTAAATTACCTTTTGCCCTCATCACACTTTGAAGTGTTTGAAATGGCATGTCTTGGTGTTTTGATGGCAGAGAGGAATCTCAGCAGTGGGGGCTGTGTAAAGCAGGTGGAGCTTTTACACACATGACCCGAATAATGACATGAATACACAAAAATTTTGTTTTTGCACTCCGGCTATATCTCGTAACAACAGAAGTATGCAAGCGCATGTGTAATCATACGTATGCATTCCTACTGCAGACGGTATGCTGCAGAGCAGTTGGATGAGGCAGAGGATGGTAAAAAAAAAAGCGAAGTGGGTGGTTACTGACAATCCCAGATGAGCGATTGACTTCACACCTCACTGCATCTGTGTGTGAAGAGGAAAATACTGTAAAGGCTGGTAAAACATACGCAGACACATTTACATCATCACAGATCCAGGTATAAGGTCAGCGCATACACCGGATTCCATGTCGTGGTGATCTGTCAAAGCCCAGCTTTAAGTCAACAAGAGGCTGAATAAGGGAGCTGGTTAATCACTTTGTGGGATGGTGTGCAGGGTGCGAACTACGGGGGAGCCAGGGGGGTCTCAGCCCCCCTTAATGACACATGAGCTCCCCATAAAACATGATTTGTGAAATATTGGCAAAATGCTGTTTTTACCCATGCATTTCCTTTTTGTTTTGTTCTGTCATAATCATGGATCATGTGTAAAATTGGGTTATTTTTAATGTATGATTTGTGCATGAAGGTGATTTAATAAAGATGCCGGCCTGCGTGCAGTTCTGGTCCTCACCATTGAAACGTGGGGGCGCTGTGTCTTAAACCGAACGTTACTTAATCTTTAAATATAAAGCTGAAGACCCACTTTTTTAGTCTTACTTTTAACGGCAACTAGAGAAGTCCTTTCCTCAGGTCATTTAATACACTTGCTTATACTGGTTTTATGTGCCATTTTCTGTACTATTTTATTAACTATGTTTATGTCTTTGTTTTAATATTTCTTTTATGTCGGTTACTGTTTCATGACTTGCATGTAAAGCACTTTGGGTATCTGTTGGGCATTGTAAAATAAACTTGATTTGATTTGATAAACAAGAAAAAAAACGCTCAATTTCAGTGCTAAATAATAAATTCTTCAGGCAAATCTACTTGCACATTTTGGATTAACTAAGAAATCGAAGACGAATGACTCTGAGGAGCAGCAAGAGGCAAGTTCTTTGACTGATGATGCTTTCTTGAGGGCAACTGACACCCGGGCCCGGGGTGACCGGCATACAGGACGGGCCCACAGAGGCTGGAGATGGGGTCAACGGCAGCTCAGAGGCCAATGGATGTGTTTTGAGTAAGTCCTCGCTCTGAGGCACGCGTAACGCTACCCTAACCCTAAGGTTACATATCGTCTACAAGTCTGTGGTGGAGAGTGCAATCTGCAGCCACCTGTGGGTCAGCAGAAACTGAACAAACTGATCAAGAAGGCTGCCTCTGTGCTGAGGACTGCTCTGGAGCCCGAAAAAGAAGACTGCTGCACAAGCTGGTGAGCATTAAGAACAGCACTGACCATGCTCTACATTACATCATGTTGAAACAATGGAGTGTGATCAGTATGTGGCTTCTTCAGAGATACGAGAGGTCAATTCTGCCTGCAAATACAACGACTGTTAAAGGAAAAAACATTAACCTACATAAAATCACTTCCCTTTAGGATAAATATATTGTGCTTTTGGATTAATAGGCAACTTCTCCTGCACTTTACAGTTGTAAATAACTGGCCGATTTTCATACTGCTGGTAACTCTAATCTATAAGAATGCATCACGTTCCACGAGGACATCTAAAGTTTGGAGCGTTAAATCCTTTTGGGAACCACAAATCTAAAAAAAACCAACCTCTTATAACCTTTGAAAAAAAAACTATTTTTTAGCCTGAGTGAGACTGGTTGAATAAACATCTTTGGGTATATCAGAAATAATCTAATTCAGCTTCACAAAGTTTGAGATACCTGGTTTTCAGTGGATAGAAAGTTTAAAACAATGCAACTAGTAAGACTGAAACTGTCAGAAAAAGGGGAAAAAGTAGTATTTTTTCCTCTTAGAGGTAGAGATATGATGTTGCATAAGAACATTTTTTTTAAAAGGGTAGTTTATTTTTACCCGAGTGAACTATTGATTGAATATCTTTAGATTCTAGCACCGGTTAAACCAAAGATCAGAAACATTATAACACTATAAGCACATATTTCTGAGTTTTTATTAAGTGTCTATGATCTAAATGAAGTCTCTCTGGATCTCTCCTCTCCGGTGTCTTTATATGTCAGTTTTATGTAAACCAGTCACCCAAAACAAGAGCAAATTACCTTTGAGGCTTTTTCTGACACTTTACCGGACGAAGCTCAATGATAAACCAGCTGTTTATTAATGGCCAAAGCAGGGAGATTACTGCAGAGCTGCCAAAAACAACTCAGGCTCCTCCCAGCTGCTAAACACAGCTTTACTCTGAAATGATGTTTTATTATCTTTTCCATTCTTGATTTTTTTCACTGTTTATTTTTAATTTAGACTTACCCCTTTCCCTTAGCTCCGAGTTAAGATGAGCATAATGAAATACTTTCATAGAAATACCTGATAATAGCTGATGATATAAACTGTCCCACTGTGTGCCAAGCATGGTTTAACAAAGAGTTTTATATTCCTATTAACAAAACTCAGACATGCAGTTCAGTTTTACATTTACTCTGACTTTTTTTCTGTCTTAAAACAATCAGAAAATAATCTGAAAGCCTTGTCACAACTTGCAAGATAAATATGACATGTTGAATCATTTGCAACCAGGAGCACAGTTTTAGGGAGTTCACGTGTTCTCCAGACTTCCTCCAAAGGCAGGGTAAGATTTACAATCCTTAGCAAAAACAGGAGAAAGTGTGTGGAGTGAAATCATGTGGAAGCAGCACATGCTTAAGCTCACGTTTCCCTTGGACCCCCCCATTTTCTTTCAAACCAGTCAACAGCTCAGCAGAAACACCCAGCGTAAAGGCTGGTCCTGAGAAAAAGAGTTGAAAAGTAGGGATGCACTGGGACAATACCGACGTTAAACATGATGATTCTGACCTTTGCTGACAGCAGTACAGATTGTTTTTGTCATTTTTTCTTCCTTAGAATTCTTTCTGACAAACATTTTAACCAACCAACATTATAAATTCCTCTGTGTGCTAAACCCCTTTTAACCTGTTAAACTATTTACCTTCTCAGTGATTTTTCAGTACTTGATTGGTCAAAAAAAATGTTATTGCGAAAAATAAAATGGCTGCTGTGGAATTACGCTGCCACCTACTGGATATTTGCTTAACCTGCAGCTGCGGGCCTATCAGTTTCAAGTCAATTTAACATCAGATAAACATAAGCCACTGCCGTGGGTTCATGTTATCCTCGTTGCCGGTAGGCCAGTTCGATTCAAAAAGCTGAATATTGGCCGATATCGATGTTAGCCGGATATATCTCTGCAACCCTATTTTAAAGCATTTTTTCCAGCGACTCACCTTAAGTTTGTCAGAGATCGCTGATTGCCAGTAAATCAAATTTGGAAAGATTCTCACTACGGATAAGTCAGAATTAATTGGAGGCAAATAGAAATGTGGATCTCTGGTCTCTGATTGGTTTAGAATTGACGGGCTGCATGTTAAACTTCAGTTTTGTTTTGGCTGATGCTGTGCAGCCAACAGAGTGGACTGGTCCCTGAACATGCTTTCTACAATTTCATTTGTTTTGTGCTAAAGAGAATTTGTGCTGAGATTATAACGTTGAAACAAGCCACAGACTTTGGGAGTTAAGACTAGAATAAGAAACATTTAACTTATTACTCCATTACCTTTAGTTGGTACTACGAAGGAAGAAGGTCAATGTACAATCACAATCCCCATAACTGTGTGAATTTTCGACAGATTTCAGGCTGTTTGTTTGTGTATTTTACTCCTGGATTCAAATCTTTCTTCTCTGGCTTTTAGATTAAAATATTTGGATAAGTTTGACATTTTGACCAATAACTTAGAAGGGACAGACTTGGTTCCTCCCATCTGCCTGCTCTTCAGAGGACTTAATTCAGCTATTAGCAGTGTTATGAAACACAATATTTAGTTTTTCTTCAGTGCAGAAAAATGAACCTCATTAGCACTCAAAGCTAACCTGGATCACTAATACCCTGCTGGCAGTGAACCAGAGAGCTGGCTAATGTTAACAGAGTCGGGGAGAATGTTATTTTCAGGGTGATGATGGCCATAATAAATTAGATTAATGAGACTCTCCATCAGCTGCCTGCTCTGTAACGCCCTGTGTCCTGAGGGCTAAAATGTCTGGCTCTAACAGGACACTATATACAGTGATAACAAAGCAAAGTTTTATATGAAACTATGTTCATGAAATTGTGGGATTTAATAAGATAATAGCTTAGAGATATGAATCTCGTGGTTTATGGATGATGTCTTAGAACTTTACAGATATGATGAACCATTACGGTCTTCCAACAGGAAGTAAAACAGCAGGCAGAGCGTTCAAAAGTTTAGCTCTGAAAAGGTGGGACAAAAGAGAAAATGACCATTGCAAACCACAAACTGGACAAAGATAAACATTAGGTATAGATATGATTGGAGTGAATCTGTGCAGCCAGGAGCCCATGAACTGGAGTTCCATATTCTGTAAACACAGCTCTAATTGTATGGGCCCTTTCATACTGACTCTGTGTGTAAGACTGTAATCGACTTAATAATTTAATTGCACATTATTAAGAAGACGCACACCTGTTTTAAATCAGGTCTCATGTTTGGTGGTGCATGTTTGAGTAAAAACGTGTCTATGAGGTCAAGAGAACTGTCAATGGACCCGTGAGAAGTCTTTCAAATCTGCGGCAAACTGGAGGTTTGATTGATCCAAAGATGTGATCTGTGAGGCCTGTGGTGATGTCCCAGTCTGTGATTCAATGTCTAACCTGTTAGATGTTTTTAAGGAGTCATCAGAGGAGGAGTTTAGCGAGCTGTGGGTTGGTGGACGCGTCAGGGTGAAATGAAATAACAAAAATACAACAAACGTGACAGAAAGCCTGGTGAAGAAACTTCTGTCGGCTCAGGAAACTGAACTTGGATTTATGGAGACTGGAAATTTTTAGATAAGGACAGCCATCGGTGCAGCACTCAACCAATCAAACCTTTATAGTGGAGAGGCCAGACAGAACCAGTCCTCCCAGAACAGCATGCAACCGCCTGCTGCCAGAGGGCACTTGAATGATTCTCAGACCACGAGAGATAAAATCCTCATCCTGATGAAACAAAAATCTAAATATTTGGCCACGACTCCCACCAGCATGTGTGGAGGAAACCAATCAGGGCATCACATCAGTGATTTACTGTGTTACCTCCACTAATGTTATAATTAATCTGAAACTCTTGTGTTTGGAGTAACTTGATAGATTGGTATTTGAGATTCATAACATCAGCAACACCCAGAGACCTACTGCTGGACCCCCTTTTTTCTCTCCTGGTTTATTATCTTTTAATTTCTTACGTTACTGCCAAAGAAAATAACTTAATCTTTCTTTTCACTTCTTTACAACAAACAGATCAGCCAGTTGCTGTAGTTTGGAGTTTCTGCTCCGAAACTCCTGTTGTTGCCGCCTTGCAGCCTTCTAAAACAAATCCAGATGATGGTTCCCATTTATTCTTATCAGCTGTTTGTAAGCTCTTTGTGAATGACGCAACAATGCTCACGTTGTCGGTGCCACAGCTACAAAGCTCTTTTATTTACTCTATCCCTCCATTTATCTATTACCAAGCCCTGTAAAATGCAGAAAAAACATCACATCCAGCCTTTTTTCTAGAGCAGATGTAAAGAATTCCCTCTGGAGCGGTAATAAGCAGTGACATTTGATCAGGAATGGATCACTTTTGTGTCAGGAAAGAACAGATGCATCACTGGTGGTGGCTGAATACCTCACCTTGTTTGTACAGCTTGTTTGACTGAAGACCCTGTTTCACATTTCACCTGCGAGTCACAGGCTGTAAAGCTTCCCTGAGGAGGAATAAGTTGAACTCTTTATCTGAGCAATAAATGTCCTTATATTATATATGACGTGTATGCGTAATGTAGGTTTTTGGGACAGAGTGCACGTGGGCTTTATGTGCAGGAGTGTTCCTTTGCAAGGCCTTGTGTTTGCATACTTACCACGACCAGCTCTGAAAGGAAAAGGAAACCTGCAAAGCTTGTCCTCTCTCCTTAGATAAGTTGTAAGATTAGTCTCTGTTTCGTGTGTGAGCTGGACTCAATCTGCAAGAACAACACTGACTTTCATTTTCTCAAAAATCTGATCACATGCCGATAAGGCCTGCGGTATCCTTTAAACATGCACGGCGCTGTTCAGTCATCGCTGCATTAACACCGTCATGGATGGTGCGTCAGGGGAGTGGAGGCACAGCGTGTTTACACAGCGAGGGTTTGAAGTTCAGCTGGGACACAACGCTCGTTCCCCGCTATGTTTACTTGCAAGTATTACTGGGCTCTCATAAAGATACCTGCTTTAGATAAAAGCCTCCCTCAGCTGGAGCGATGCGACAGTAACCGCAGCCGCGGCTGCTGAGTCGCTGTGGTCCGAAGCATGCGGTGCCTTAGGGTGAAAGATTATCTATCGCTTGTTCGGAGATTTATGATAATGGCAGCTGGCATGAGACTCAAATTCTTCAGATATGTTTTCTTATGTCTTGCTTTTGTTGACTGTGTCAAGTGTAACCGGAAGGATTAGCAACTTTTTCTCTTTTTACATGTTTTCAGTCAATATAAAAGTCAATATATCACGCTCCGACCTGGTGGACTCAAATCTTAAAATCATCAAAATCCTTGGTCAAAAAGCATGCAAAGAGGTCAAATAATGTGAGATCTAGGTTTGAATGAATGACTAAATGACAAGACGAACATGCAACAAACAAGACAAAGGCCGGGGTATAAATAATGATGCACAGGTGAAAAGAATTAGGATGATGACAATAAGACTGTGACAGGAAGTGACTATCAAAATAAAGCAGACACATAGATCTGGTATGACACAATCAGTCTGTCAGTCTGCAGACAAATTGTAACTGTACTGGTTTTATTTTCACATTTGATTTTAGCCTAACATTGAATTTGGTTTAAAACAGACTCTAGTAACACAAATGGTCTTTGATAAATACTGTAAATCTGAACTGATAATGTTTACAAAGGTAGAACAATTCATTTTCAACCATTTCAACGAAACAACAGCTTGATTCTTGTTATCTCACATAATCTTCTCAACCAGACAACCATATATGTGCTTTGCTCAGATCTGGAGCCACTGTTTCTTCCAAAAGAGCCACGAAGAAACAGATGATCCAGTCATTCCTTGTGCATTTTTTCCAGAGAAATTAAACTTCTACGTGTGGCTGATCTCACTCGCCTGACACCATATTACAGCCCCACAGGCTGCTCAGCTATGAACAGGTGAAGTCTGTCACATCCTCCCACACTGGCCTTCGACTGGAGTGTTGGAAAAGTTATGTGCCTCCCAGGATTTTGAGGGATATAATTTTCCATGCCAAAAAATACGACTGGCTGTATTCCCAAAAAGCAGAACAAGCATTTATTAACAGTGTTATATTTGAGATTGGCGTGCAGCTCATGGTCAGTAAGTGTAAAGCTTCGAGGTCAAAGTAAGATTTCTGAGAGGTGTTGGTGCGCGGGCTTATTGTTAACTGTCTGGCCTCATCTTACCTTCTTGGGTACCCTACTGGGTACTTCTGGAGAACAGTTTCAGAATCACAGCAGTTTTCATACCGTAACTTACCAGGAGGTTTTTTTTTTAAGCCATCAGGCCAATACCGCCTGGACATGATCCAACTGTTGGCTGGAGATATTAAACTTTATTCTCACACTCACACATACAACATATCGACGTGCAGCAATTACCATTGTCCAGACCCTAAAAAAGACAAGAAAATTATCTATATTTGTGTGTGAATAAGGTCTAGAAGCTATCTAAAGCTTATTGAGGGAGCCTGTGTACATACAAAGCGAAACAACACTCTACATGGAACATTAACAGTTCTCCAGTCATTCATACTGCAGACTGCGCCAGTAGTTTGACTGCAGATAAACTCTTGGAACTCTTGAAAATAACTGATCACAAGCTTATTCATGCTATATGAAGTGCAAAGTTGAAAGACTCAGGAAGCTAACATTGCTTCAGAGTTGGAGACCGAGCTGTGATAACTACAAAGTGCACGAATAGCGTTTTATTCATCTTTAAACATATATCACAACCTTATCTGGCAGGTCGGCTTCCCAAACTTATATCTTGCCATGCATCATCAGTCCAGTTTTTGGAGGTAATGCTCAACGTGCATGTTGGATAAAACTGATGAAAGAAAGCAAAGAAATATATGTGGGATGTCTAAGATCTCTCCCATGGCTTCAGGGAAGTTTCCGTCCATCCTGCTTTCTCACCCACAGGAGAACAACACAGATCAGCAATGCAGGTGAAGAATATCAACTTCAGCAGTGATGTCACTTCCTCTCGGTTTCCACGGTGCCCCCCATGACATTGGCCTCCTGATGGTCCGTCTTCTTGTCTGTTTTCTCTCACCGTTGGGCCGGCAGGTTGACCGCATAACAAGGTCACCCGAACAAAGAATGGAAAATATTTTGACTCCTCTGGTGCCAACTTGCTTAGAAAGCATTGCTGGTGGCAAAACAACTGGGTGAACAGGAATTTTATCACGTAGTTAGACACGCATCTTGTTGTCTTTGGCAGTCAACTATCAGTAGACGGTAAATTTGGATGTATGGGATGTCTAAAGTTTGCGTTCTGTGATCTTTAGCATGGGACAAATCACAGTAACTCACTGTCAGTCTTTCATATGCGTTTCTATTGTGTTTCCACTGCACTCTACTCGAAAAGAAAAACACGAACATCGAAGAATCGCTAAGATGGGGCCCGTGTAGCCAGCAGCTGATGTTTTCTCCTCAGATGAAATCCATTGACCTGAAACCCAGAGCTACACCATCCAGATGCACAGCTGCTGCATTTGGCACATTTGAAAGCCACATACAGCATAAGCTCTCTTTCACTTAATGTTTTCACTCAACACAGGATCAAGGGTAATTTCTCTCAGTAAGCCCTGTGGCCCTGGCTGATCCCACCTCCAGCTCTGATGATAAATCTATAATAAGTGCAGCCTCTTAACAGACATAAGAACGAAGGAGTGGTGGTGGAGAGGAGGAAAGGCTGAATTGGAAGTTTTCTTAACGTGAGATTCACTGCGGTCAGTTGACAAGGATCTGATTCATGCATATTTACTCATCATGATCACCTCTTTGCTGTCTTCCTCCTTAGCTGTCATACCGTCCACCTTATCTGTTGCTCATGCTCTCTGACACCTCTTTGACCTTTTGTCCTCCATCTTGCTCAACAGACGCCTCCTTGGGCAGTGACACATGCGTAACAGCAGCAAAAATGCATTGACTGTTTGTTCAGTTTTGCTAAGTTGCTAAATAATTACATACGAGTATATGGCAAAAGGAGCTGAGGCTAATCTTAAGAGGTGAGGGGTGACAACCAACAGCTTTGTCGACAGCAGGCTTATAAGATCACTGTCTTGGCCGTTGTCTGCCTTTCCTTTTCCCCTGCGTTTCCTGTCGTCTTCCCCCATCAGTTTTCTTCCAGGCGTTGCAGTCTGCTGGGCGGTGATTGCTCATTCTGCTCACCTCTCAGCTGCTTAAATACGCCGGTCTCCTCCTCACTCGTAGGTACTGAGTAAATCCAACCTTTTGCAGCGAGGGTCTTTTTTTTGTTTTTTTGTGCAATGTTTTGTCCTCTCTTCTCTCCAGGATTGTAGCTGACGTTTATTTGACTCACCGGCTTTGCTTACCTGATAGATTTGTCTTTCTGCCTCAGAATCCTGCACTTGGAAACGAAGAAAATTACCGCTTCAGAAATTACTCCCGAAGGGGAAACAATCACTGCCCCAGTCATGATGTCAGAGAGGCCTGTTCATGCTAACTCGTGTTGCAGATGACTTAACTTCCTCTGCACTTCCAAGAATAATTATTTACCTGTTGAACTGGATGCTTGTCACTCTTCTGCAGAGATTCTGTGGAGATTCACCCTCGGAGCTTGGAAGAACCTTTGGAAAATGTTTACCTGAGTCTTGGGAGTACATCTTTTGAAACTACAAGTCTGTCTTTCCTCAAGCGTCTGAAACCACAACAATTACATCATCCGAGGCATCTTAAACAAGAGTTACAGAATAATGAGGATAAAGTGATACAGTATCAGCAGATGACCCACACTGAGCTGGAGCTGAGCCATGAGCAAAACTTCACTCTACTGACTGATTCATTCTGTTGTACCTGTCTCATCCTACTTCTGGGAAAAGCACAAAATCTTTGCTGCAGCGATGTTGAAGTGTATTAAGTTCAGTTTGTTTTAACTCTGTTTGTGTTCTTCCTGTCCATCCTGATTTGAATATGATGAGACAAACCGGACTATCAGAGTTTAGCTGGAATGAGAGTTTAGTTTATTTGATTTTCTCTAACGGAACCAGGTGCACAGTTTGATGTTAAACTAAACAAATTCCACTCCAGGATATATAACAGCTATGTTTGTGAGCACTTACAGTGACACGTAAATCTTTTATGCTGCGTTTTATTTTTTACACTTATCAGCCACAACATTAAAACTAGTTGAGCAACACCGCTGACCTTGTTAAAATGCAATGTTTCCTGGGAAAATTGCATCCTGGTATTTATTTGGATGTTACTTTGACACTTGCGCCCTACCTGAATATTTTTGTTGATCAGTCACTTCCCCCTGGCAACATGACTCCCCTGGAGCTGCAGCAACAAACACTGCTTAGAAGCAGCTCAGAAACACAAAGCAGTGATGTGTTCGCCTGCCTCCTAACTCCAATCTGATGGTATTTGTTGGAAGCAACCCAAATAAGAGATGCCTTGTCATATTTCATGTTAACCAAAGAAAATACCACTTTTAAACTACTTATTTCAGGCAGTAGCTTGGACACAGAGGCTTAAAAGTTTTATATTCTATATCTAAATACTGTATATAGCAGTTTACATAAATTACAGATGATTGATATGTTTCAAAGTCAACAGATAACAGTTGACATCTAGCAGTGAAATAGCATTGGAGATCAAGTCATTTTCAAGAAGGCTGTGTAAAATGTTGATATTTTATGTCTGTTCTTTAACCAAGACTCCCAAGATCAAAACCGTAATGTTGAGTTGCAAACATAGCACTTGGCACAGACTACACACAAATCACTGGTGCCGGACACTTGAGGGCACTCCCAGGTGTTCTTTGTGCTGACAGCTCTGAGCTCTCTGGAAGATGCCCAGTTAATAGTAGGTTGGTGGTCTTAATGTTATTGCTGATTGGTGTGTTTGTATTTGTTATAGATAACCCTAATTTACTGATAACTGCCACTGCTGCTGTAACGACTGATTTCCCCAAAATGCAGGGTCATTAAAGTCTGTCTATATATCTAAAACCTAACCAATCTCAGGTAGAAAATGGGACTGGGTAGTGTAGTGGTAAGATTGCCACCTTTCATGTGACCTGGGTTCAAATCCCCTGCATGAAAGGTACTACCTCCAGTAGGGGTCCTTAGGCAAGGCCCCCTTACCCTACCTGTAAGTCTCTTTGGATAAAAGCGTCTGCTAAATGCATAAACATAAACATAGAAAAAGTAGAAGAGTGAATGAGGAAACCAAAATGGAAGCAGCATGTTTGCTCTCTATCTGAGACGTGAATCAGCTTTATCGCTGCTACTTTCGGAATGTGACCACACATTTCTGAAGTCGTGTTTGGTTCATGGAGGTTAATATTTCTGAGTGCACCACCTGCTCTTTGTCGAAGAAAGAAATAAAACACTAACATTGGTAATTTATTCCTCCCAAATGACTTATCAAAAAAGCTATCTGGGGAGTACGTGTCTGCATGTGTATATATGGTTGGGCTGTTGCCAGTTCAAAATTTAAAGCACATGTTTTATTGCATATAATTAGAATTTATTCAAAAGTGGTCAAATTTAATGTGAGGGCAGTGGACAAAAGCCAGCACTCGCTGCAGATTGTAAGTCTTACTGGCAGAGATTTGCAATGTGCAGTTATTGGAGGGATCATAGAACATCTGTGATGGTTAAGATCTGTTGTTGGGGGGGAAGGAATGAAAGAATAAAGATGTGACCCAGGCTCACAGAGAGCAGAGGTAGACAGCAGATGAAGAGGTTGAAAGGATGTGAAGAGGCGGAAAAAGGGAGATGAAGAGGGTGTGAGGAGAGGACAGGACATGAGGAGGAATCAGAGTCCTGAAGCATCCTGCCACATGTCCAATAACTAATTCAAGTGCTTTCCCAGAGACTCACGCTCTCTTACCAACTTTAAGAGGTGAGGACAGCAGCTGTTAGGCAGCACTGTCTTCTGCACGCACTCTTCGGGCCAAATAAGATCCCAGTTTGGGGTTTCAGAATTTCTGAGTCCAGCCGGGGATTTGTCCAGATATAACGTGAAAAGGTGATAACAGGAGGCGGGGCTTATGAATCGTATCAGTCAGTCATTCAGAGTTTATTGCCAAGTAGGTTTGCACTTACAAGGAATTTGTTTTGGTGTAGTTGGTGCAGACAATAAAGATATATCTACAGAATCTATATATATAAATACAAATAGAGACTGAAGATGCTACGTTAACGTAGCTTGTAGATCTGGAAGGGGAGAGGGAGAGAGTCAGTGTCTGGGCCTTGTTGATGAGGTTAGTAACAGATGGGAAGAAACTGTTCTTGTGGCGGGAGGTTTTGGTCCTGATGGACCGAAGCCTCCTGCCAGAGGGGAGTGTCTCAAAGAGTTTGTGACTGTTGTGGGAGGAATCAGCCACAATCTTCCCTGCACAGAAACAGGAACAACAGAAAAGTACGTTTCCTACATTTAAATCGACTCAAACGTAAAACATTTCCTAGCGGTTGTGTCTTTGTCTGTCCTTACAGTAAAGCAAGGAAACTATCCAACGTTAGACTGAACATGCAATCATTACTCTTTTTGGATCACAGTGATAATGAGTAGCAGTAATCCATTAAAACAAACTTAGTGATGTGGCCTAATAAACACAGTGATGTGAAGAAAGTAGTCCCTCTTTCTATTTGTAGAAGCCGGGACCGATTCGTCATTGTGGGCCAATCAAACAAATGCTAATTAAACATCTTGTCTCGCGCCGTCTCCTTTACAACTCTTTGTCTGCTTGTTTTGGTCAGCTGTCTGTTTGGCATTATTAAAGCTTGAGTGAGTTGTGATCCAATTAGTGAGTTCCAGACCAAAGACTTGCCAGCCTTAGAGATGTTTGGTTTATGCAGGAAATGTCACAGCATGGCAGTTTAGGCGATCTGATTGGACAAATCAGCTATGTGGATTTATGTTGTCATCACACAGTTTCCATAGAGCTGCACATTGTGAAATGCACGTATCAGTGAGTGTTGCACTGTGCATGTGTGCGACATGCTGGCCTTTTTTGGGTGCATTCATGTTTCATTTCAACAGCAACCATTTGGCTGCCTTACATCCTCAGATTTTTTTAAATTATACTTTTATTGCTCTTTTGACATTTATAGGGCAACAGAAAATATGTTTGAGTGTCCATTCAACAATAAACGTCTAACCATGTTTTATAGTTCTATTTTCCAGCATGACACCAGCAAGAGTGTAATCCCTACATATAAATATAAATTTGTGCAACAGCTCAAAGGAAAATTAAACTCTCAGAGGATGAGAGTCCAGAGAAGGTATTTGACTGGGGTTTGAAAGGGTTCAGACTGGAGAACATGTCCTGTCAAAACATCTTACCTTATCTTAATTCCTGATACCTGCAGTTCAAAACTCTTCACAACAAGTAGGGTGATATTGGAGGAGTTGTTGGGAGCATGCGGTCAATAGAGGATTAAAATGAATTAAACCTGTTATCACATTCTCACCATACTTTCACTGGGAAATGCCCTTCATTTATGAGATATTGAGTTTCTAAGGGCCTCAGGTCTGCTATCATACATTCATCAACTGAAATAAACTGGAAAAAGGGAATTCAAAAACTGCTTTTTGCTTCCAAGATCATGATTTGAGTGTCTGTACTTAATTTTGGAGGAGGTAGTGATTCGAGAATTGGATGAAAAATGCTGTCTGAATTTGTAAAGGATGTCTCTGTGATTCATGCCATTCTCTTCAATGGCCATAGAAAATATCAGGAAAAGTCATTAGTTCTCTGAGGACCCGGAGAATCTGGCCCGAGTTTAATGTAAATCAATCAAACTGTTGATCACGGACCAGGAGGAAAGACCCACTGGACAAGAAACAGGCAGACTTGTTATTTTGCTTTGTTCAGAGTGAATTCACTGTCGGATTGAATGTGATCATGTATTTGAAACTGTGCTATGGCAACATTTGGGTGACTAAGAAGACTGTTATGATCACAACAAATTAAACAAGACCTCAACTTGCAGTAAGCATCATCACGCCGCTCACATTTTTGCACCCCAGTGAAGTCAAAACTAAGCTGAATCTGGAGCTCGTGGTATAAAAGTCACCTCCGTTTCTGGGTATCAGCTCAGTGACGAACGCTGCTTCAGGTCTGCTGAGGTCACGACAGACGTACGAACGCCTCATAAGAGCAAAACTGTAACCAAAGCCTGGTAATCCCTCACCTGCTCTGGGTTTTACCGCTGTTATGGTTTGCTCAGCTATTTACCCCGTCTGTCTTTCTTCAGGGTGTGTTTACCCTTCACACGTGGCTGAAGTCATTAAAACGGTCTCAGACTGGACGCTGTAATCCTCTCAGTTGTGTCTTTACCAGCAACAGTATCTCATGTCCTGGGCTTTCAGAAAAGATGGAAAGATTTTCTTTGTGTCTGGCCTCCTTATGTTTTGGTTTCCACGCACCAAAACCTCTGTAACCACGGCCAAACTGCGATGGTGTCTGTGATGGGGATCTGCTCTGACATACACTGACACACCGACAACTTTACAAAAGTATGATGTATGCCTCATAGTCTAATCCTTTGTCTAGTCATGCAACGAGCACAATGGACTCAGAGGCAGATGTAGAGTACCCCATGCAAACAAACTGCACATCATGCTCTCATCCCTCTGCTCCAAACCGTCCTTAGAAGCCAAAGTGGGTGAATCATGACATCGCGCTGATTAACTGCCGTAGCATTTTGTACTTTCAGCTGTGCTGTTGTCCAAAAGCACCTAAAGTTTACTAAATACTCAGGATGAAAACAGGACATTTTGAAATGTCTCAACCAGATTAATGGGACCAGTAGGGAATTGAGAAATATGTAGGTCAGGGATACGATATCTTTTTGCTGGTGCTCCTTTTCAGACTAAATTCAAGACTTAAAGTTTGCATTTGTTAAAGGTGCCATATCCCAAATCCAGAACCTTTGGATGAGGCACCTGGACTTTAAACTAAAACTACCAGAATCAAAACCCAAAAGCAGAGTCAACCGTGAGCCCTTCAGCAGCTCAGGGAGCTCTTTATCCCGGTAAGAGCTCGATAGTTTCTGTGGTGAAGTAAAACCTGGAAGGTCACCTACCGCTGAATGCTCCGAACTGCACGTGAGAGACTCACGTGAACTAACACACATGCACAGCTGGAGCAGCTGCCAAAACATAGAACAGAGAGGCTCGGATTGCAACACACACAAAGGGATACTTCAGTTACTGCTAAGGAAGCCTTCACAGCGCAGCTCACACAGATGGACTGGCGACCCGTCAGGGTGTACCCGACCTGTAGCTGGTATACGCTTCAGCCTCCTACTCACTATGATGTAGTGGGTATGGAAAATAAATTAATACATTAGTTAATGCCATCACATGCTTTAGTGACATCCAGGGATGCAGTTGTAGATAGCGACAAACTGAATATTGAATGCTCAAACCTGCCATTCGAAAACCTGGTTTCTGCCATAAAGGATCCCTCTCTGTGGTATTTTTTATCTTTTCTATGAGTGTGGTAACATGATTTACCTGCTCTGTACAGCAGGTAAATCTCCTGTTCCTGGGATGAACTGGGACCGAAAGAGGAGTGCTGAAAATCACAATAGCTGGGTTTCCATTGCTGTTTTTGATTTGGATTCTGATGTGCGAATGAGAGACGGTGAATGAAACTGTCAAAATGGGAAAAAATATTCATTTGACATTGTTTTTGGCCGTTTCAAAGAAGACTTGATGCACATTAAGTTAAATGAAAACAAGTTTGTAGATCATATCTAGCGCTGAATAGCTCAACTGTTTGGGTTGGTTCCTCAATGCAGCCGGGCCAGGTTCAAGTCCTGACCCAGGGCCCCTTTTCCTGTCTACCTTCAGTCAAATAAAGGCCACTCATGCCCCCTACACCACTAAAAATGACATGATTCACCAGTAGTTTCCAGTCTCAGTCAGCCAAAAGCTTTACATGACTTCCTGGAGTCTGTTCAGACAGTAATTCTAGAAGAAGATTTTTCTATTTTTCCCTCCTGTGGATGTTCATTGCAGTTGTTTTTTCCTCCTCAAGATTTATTTCCAGCCTGGACAACTATTCCTCTACTGAATAATTATCACTAAGTAGCCTTTCAAACTCCATTCTCGTAACTCCATGCATCCTACTTCTTTTTGTCTGATTCACATGCGTTTTCCCATCCAACTATTTGAAGGATCGCTTGAAATTTGCTGGTGAATAGGAACCCAGCTGTTGTTTACAGCACATCAAAGATGGCGAACAAAGGACTTGTGACTGTCTTGGGGTTATCATCAACACTACATATATCTAAACAAAAAGAAAAGGATTAAGCAGCAAACACACTCCTAATGAATTATTCTGGGAATTGCATGCTCTATTTACGTAGGAGCAACATTTGTTATATTTAGGACGTAATATGAAGGATCTGGATGGATAAACTCAACATAAAACTGTTGCTCCCTCCTGAAAATGTGTTGAAATTTCAGCTCCTCTGTGGAAGCGTGGAAAAAAGAAACTTCAAGATTCAAAATGTTAAAAAAGTCTTTCACATACGACCTTCAAACTATTGCTGTAGCTTGCCAGAACCATGATGGAGTCCAGCTATCAAAGTCTCTCTGTTTTGTAGTTGATTTGGAGCATGACTGAACCACAATTACTGTATCAACGGGGGGAAAAAAAACAGTTTATAATGGAGAGGGAGCTCTAAAAGTAAATCTTAATTTAACCTTAAACCTACTGTAAGTCAAAAAGAAATGAGGCTGGGTAAGAAGAAATGGAGCGTAGCCACGAATCCTCTAATAACAAACTTCAGATTTAAGCAACTGTGTCGACAAACTTGTATAAATATTATTTTGAGTTACAAGTACAGGCACAGAAACGAATACATGTACATTTGGATCGTTAAAGACGTGATTAAAGATCCATTTCTGAGGCTTTTACTGAAATCTTAATCATCAACAGCTAAATGAGATGAGAGAATACCGTGGATGTTGATATATGCACAAGCTCCCTCTCCCTATTTAAGCATGTGTGTGCATGGGGGGGGGGGGAGAGACCCTCCACACAAGGCTAAATAGCTTTGCACAATGGAACCTATTCTTACTTCATCATGGTGAATTTGAATAGCAAAGACTGCTGGTGCTGCAATGGGTGGAGGTGAACAACACCACCATGGTACAGTATGGGTGACACCAAACAGCTTCCTGGCTGTTTTTCTGTTTTTCTGTGCCCTGTTTTTAGTTTCTTTCAGTGTCATTCACCATATTCTCAGCTATGAGGATGGCCTCGTCTTAAGACCGCCGCTCTCTTAAGTCTCAGAGGGAATGAAGAGGCTTATATTGAGCTGCTGATACCTCTGCCATCCCTCTTCCCATGACTGACCCCTCAACCTGGGACTGGGGGAAGAGAAGGATGTGGTAGAAATCAACCCAATTTAAAGAAGAAATGGAAATTCCTCCCATCACACATGACTTGTTAAAGATAAGTACACCGATACTTCCGCCTGTACCCCTCATGTGTGACAGTTGGGAGGACGCTGTCAGCCCTCCTAATGATCCCCTCTTCGTCCATTTCTCCTCCTTCTTTTTCTCCCCTCAGCCCCTCCCCATGTGTACCCCCTTCCACCTGACTAGCCAATGGGACCAGACAGGCTTGTCTGGCGTGGAATGAATGGGGAACAGGAGGGGTGGGGATGACCAACTGGACTGACCAAACACCCTGCCTGCCAGACACACAGAAGCAGAGAGAGTGTGGGAATCTAATTCAAGATTTAGCTTAAGAAAATCACCTTTTTCTTGTTTGTTAACGAATGGCTTGTGAATTAAATTAATCTGTTAGTCCCTCTCCATGGATCTACACCACTTCACTTGTAGAGGAAGGGGTTTCTGAACCTGAGACCTGAGAGGAAGACTTGGAGAAGAAGAGGAGGAGATAAACAGGAAGAAAGACGCTGAAATCAAAGAAGGAGGAGCAAGAGTATTAGATTGAGCAGATGTCAGTTTAGCTGGCTCAGGCTGTCATCATAGACCCACGATGCCGGCAGGAGGACGGAGGTTTTCTGACCTGGAGATGCTAGTAGGGATGGAGGATGAGCAAGTGAACACAGCAAGAAGCAGAGCTGGCAGCTGTGTGGAGTTTCACAGCATCAGAGTAAGTTTTCTCATGTTTTTTGGGGTTTTAAATTCAGCATTTCCATTATAATCAAAAGTGAAAGATGGGTGTTGTACACTTTGTGTGGGTAAACTCCAGATCCCCTTTTAGAATCACCACTTGTTGCATTTCTGGACAGGAACTAACATGAAAAGGATCTAAGTACGACAGTTGTATGTCGACACTGATCATTTTGTCCCTGAAGAAAATAAATGAACAAACTCTGGAATTATTTTTTGATAATGGTAAGCATTTACTAAATATTTTAACGATGCTAAGATCAACTATTCATTATAAATGGCTAAAATAAACAGTAAAATATTCAAAAATCTATTCCTCATTTAAAAATACAGAGTACCATAGCAACTATATGTAAATAATCTGATTTTAAAAAGTCTGATTTATGTTGAGTGCAAAGAACTGTGCTTTATTGTGGTAAAACAAAGATTTTTAGTTGTATTTTATTCATTACACGTCGCTTGGCATCATTACTGTTTGGCTAAAAATAGAAATGCTGATTCATGTCCAAGTCTTAATTTACCAAGTGAGCAACCAAACACAGTTTAGTTCCACTGTACTTACTCACAAAAAGAAGTTACATCTTTCTTTTTCAAGAGAAGAAGAAAAAATATGTACATATTTATATATATATATATATATATATATATATGCAGTTTGCTGTTGGCCACATGTTGCAAACTATCAAAAAGCACTTTGTTTCATAATCTTGGACTCGCATCGTGTGTTTTCTGCTGATACGAATCTCCCCGATTCAATAAAGTACACCTAATGTTGGCGGTATTTAGATGGATAAGTTCAGTCCTTATTACAACCACTTCTCTGTGCTTCAGTTAAAGCCAGCAGACCAAACGAGATCTGTATGTGATTGGAAAGAGCTGAGCTGGACCATGTTGCCAGATGCTCAAACTACCTCTGCAGATAACTGGCCTGAACCAGATGGGTTTTCTCTGGTTTTCCTGGCTCTGCTTCGGTTAAATTACCTTAAAGCTGCCCCACTTGCCCTTGCTTTTGGTAAAGATGAGAGGTTGTGCCTATTGCGTAAAACCTTTTAATGCTCAGCATGACCTGCAGTTCAAGTCACAGGACTCTCAGCATAAAATGATACCTAATTTAGTTTGATAGAGGTTTTTGGTGCGCATGGAAGAGATTCTGAATTTATGGAGCGCCTGAATACTAGAGTCTGTTTCATATAAGTTCTGGCTGCCATTAACCTGTCATCCATTTTTACTGCATTTGTCAGTCTGGATCTTTTTAAAAGAAACAGTACATACCAAACATGTTATTTATGACTGCAGTTTACCTTTTATGAATCACACACATGGAATACAAGGGAGGAAGATGGCTGGTTTTCCTATTAAAGGATTTATAGCGATGCAAATATCTATAAACGTTGTGCAGTAATATCATCATCTGACTGGACACAGTCATCTGATCAGATTCGTTTAACCTTAACTTCAATGAGCCAACAACAGCTACATATCAATTAATCTCTGCCTAACCTATTCTATTCATTCTATTACATCACAATATACAAACGTTGAGGACATCTGCAGAGTTACAGCTGTAGAGGGGCGGGGCGTATTATGCAGAAAGCAGACGAGGAACCTAAAGACGGTCCGAGGAAGGACAATCTGTGAAGCAGCAACAGGTTCGGCACAATGATGCATGTGACCCAATCCCACAAAAGAGCTTCCAAAGGATGACGTTTCAATTCAATTCAATTCAATTTTATTTATATAGCGCCAGATTACAACAATTGTCATCTCAAGGCACTTAAGTAATCTAGTCCAATTCAAGCCAATTGGAATTCAATTCATTGTAGTCATAATCCAATTAATTCATGTAGAGCCAATTCGTTTAAGTTTATGCATTTAGCAGACGCTTTTATCCAAAGCGACTTACAGATAGGCAGATAGGTTAAGGGGGGCTTGCCTAAGGACTGGAGACAGTACCTTTCATGCAGGGGATTTGAACCCAGATCTCCCACATGAAAGATGAATGAGAGACGGTTCTCCCTCTTTTTCTATTGTGAACAGAAAGTGTTTTACATTGAATTTTTCTCCGTGATTGTTCTGTCTGCACATGTTCTGGAAATGTGGGCTGATAGGAAGGTGAGAATGTGAGAGAAATCAGGTGGCATCACGTGAAATGGCCCACAGGCTGGACAGACTGAGAGGAATGCTGTTTTTGTGTGTTGTGAGGCTGCCTAGTCTTTGTTAAAAGCCCTGGCTGTGGGCCTGCAGTGCATCACCCTGATGATAAAAGATTATTTGTTTTAGCAACACATTTTAAGCATTTGATCAGTGTGCATTGTGTACTCTTGAGGCTGGAGGTTACTTCTCTGTCTGTATCTACAGAAGCTCTAACAGCATGAAACAAGAATAAAAAAACTAATTAGTGTCGTAGTCAGACCAAAACTGGACTTTTAAAATGTATTTAAGCAAGTTAGTTCCATCGAAACCCTCCAAACCAGACCAACACACCCAGAAAATATGGCTGGACATCACATCCCTCTATGCCTTGGTGCTCCACTCTCTCCAAAGTTTCATAATTTCAAATTTTTTGAAAAAACAAGAAAGCATAAGTGCACATTAACACAGCTGAATTCCCAATAAGACTGCTCCTGTTCATATATCTTTCTGTTTCTTCTGTCAGGTGGCTTAACAAGTCAGAAATCAGACCAAAAATCAGCCCTTTAAGACTGCGTGTCAACTCAGGGTCACTTCCACACTGATGCTTTTTGCTCCAAAAAAATTCTGTTTCTGTACCTGCATCATCATTTGGCAAGATCACCAGTCAATTAACTTCAAGACAACATCTGTGTTGGGGATCAGGCTTTACTTACATGTACAATGATCTCCCACAGAGAAAGTTAAGAGGGGCAAAATGTCTTGAACATGTTCTAAAACAGTCCACAACCTTCCAGCTTTGGACATATTTCAGTCAATAACTCAATACCACGACCGTGCATCTATACTGGGACGCCTCAGTCAAGCTGTATCCTTCTTCCACTTTGATTTTTGATGGTAATTAAGAAAGGAATCATGTTTTGATGCCAAAAATTTGCTCTTCTGTGGCTCCCATTACCGGTTAGCTCTTAGCTTAGCGCCGTCTACTGCAGGTAAGACAACTTATTACTCAAAAGTACATCACGCAACCCCGCTGAAATAATCAAACTGCCATTTAAAGGTGTGCTTTCTTGGTAAAGAGATCAAATTTGCATAACACACAGCCTCCCAAGATAGATTTTTAAGATGTTTTTAAGACATGGAGACATGAAAGCGGGTGGAACACGAGAGCCATGACGTACGTTGTGTGACTCAAGTCAACGGGGGCATGGCGGTCTGTTTGTGTTCAACACAGCCCACTGATGCCATGAGCTGTGTGTCTGATCCTGGATCAATTATGCAAGCATCAGTATGTGCATGTATGCACACACACATGCAGCGTCTTAAGTTCAGGAGCCATGAAGTTGGGTGTATCATTAAAGTTATCTTCTGTCTCTTTCATGTACATGATTACTGTGGCCCAAGTCATAACAAATCCGACCATACCGATGGACTGTATATGCATTTAGGAATGTATGGTGGCTGTGTATATATATTCAGCCGTGTGTGTGTGTGTGTGTAGGGGGCTAGATGTCATGCCATATGAAAGTATGCAATTATTCTCACGTGACTAATTAAATCCATGTACAGCGTTCATATGTGTGAGGCGTCATCTTCAGCTTCATCTATTTTGCACTTTTCAAAGAAAAATGCAGCTCAAAGTGCTTTACAAAGCAGAAGAAAGACTCAAAATCTATTTATACGTTCACACACATGTATATATACATATATATATGCATATATACAGGGTAAGGTAAGGAGAGTTTGGCTGCTTTCTAAGGATTTTGTAGATGACCTGCAACGTATGTCTTAAAACTTGGTTTTAAGGTCAGAATTCGGTTTTTAGCTTTAAGATAAAGCTAAGGGTGGGAAATTTAGCTGTGGTTGTTACAGGTAGAGGCCAAGAGACTGAATTATGTCAGTGGAGGGTCCTCACAAAGTCAGAGGGGCAGATGTGCGTGGATGAAAAGATTCCTCTGGGCAATTGGTAGTTTATCTCTTTAGTGTGTTCCTGTTTGAAGGAGAATCCCAGCAAAGTCCTCCAAAGACTGAACAAATTGAGAAACTAAAAGATCAACTCACATACTTTCAAACTGAGAGACCGGGTCTTCCAGAGCAAAATCTTGGTGCAGTGACTGGATCGAAGGAGGGTGGGAGGGTGAGAATGCATTTGATCTTGTGTTTTTAGCTCTTTCAACTCAAATTATAAACATATGTTTGGTTCTTTTTTTGGTGTAAAGAACAAGGAAAAGGGGGAGTCTTCACACCACTTGTGTTGACAGCTGGATTTATTGATATAGGAATGCATCTTTCATGACATGCGTGTGTGTGTGTGTGTGTGCATGTGTCATAGAAAACTGGAGAACGGTTTGCAGTGTGGGCACAGCTTGAGTGTTTCAGAGGGCAAAGTTCAGACTTGAGAAATGGACTCAAAATAGTCAGAAGAGACAAAAATGAACACTTAAAGTTTGACTTGTGAGTGAAAGCTGTAAGATCTGACCTACTGAGGACTTGAAACCTGAGAGCAAAAAGTGTCAAAATATGACCTAAAAAATGCAAATAACAACACAAATGTAAGTTTCAGGATAGAAAGCATTGCCGCTGACTTTCATTTTGCTCTTTTAAGTTGGAAGAAATGATCTGATTGTCTTGACAGACTAGATCAGACTGAAGACTTGCTTCATCGGGGCTTAAGACTTCTCTTGATATGGTTCTTGAAGACGTTAGACTTGACTTGTTTTCCTCTAGAGTTAAGGCCTTGCCTCGAGGACTTGGAGTGTTGTTTGTGACATGTTTTGACTTAGTCTTGCCCTTCAGGACTTGTGGATTTTCTTGAAACTTGACTTTGACTCGTCTGAAACAACTGAAGTTCAGTAGCTCACTCGCTGATGCTGCTCTCCACTTCGATCAAACAGAAACCGGTCAGTTTCATATCGTGTACTGTAGGTCAGATTCAAGATGCTGTTTGTTACATGATCAACTTTTCAGGGATTCCTGTACCACGGGTGGCCTCAGTGAAGCCCCCTCACGTGTCAGCATCAGAGCTTAGCTTCTCCAGAGACAGCAAGAGCAGAGGATTCGATGTCAGGTTGCATTACCTCCACTTGGCTCGAGGCGGTCTTCGTGACATGCCAGGTTTGTGAAGTCTGAGACATCGGGGTGGCGACAGGGCATATTATGTCCCATCAATGCTTCCCTAGGTTGGAGAGCAGGGGGGGAGGGGTTGATGGAGAAATAAAGATTGTAGGAAAAGTTGTAGTTAGGATGAAGTTTTTATTGAGATGGTATTTGGCAGATTTTGGCTGCCCCTCCGAAAACACTTGCACCCAAAACGTAAGAGATAGCTCCCTCTACTGCTGTGTCCTCAAAAACATGAGAACTGCCCGAACCAAAGTATCTTGGACCGACCTTTGAGTTACTGGAAACTGACACACTGACGTTTGCATCTAAATGCTAAAACATTTCAAGTGTACCTTCTCCTCTAAGCGCTTTTAAGAGGTATTCTGATTATGTTGTCATGGTGCGGTAATTATCCAGTTACAAGTTCTCACAAAACAGGAACTTTATGATGCCTACAGTGTAAAGAAAAACTGTAATAAGATAATTAAAAGTCCTTCAAGAGAAATATACAAATGCCAAAAGGTGCAAGCAGACAGAAATCATTATTCTGCTCCACACATGTCAACACTAGGTATGCTTATTTTCCACAAGTAGACTTTAGTTTCTTTTTCAGAACAAGCGTTGCTCATATGCAGTTTGTGTGATAAAAATCTTTCGCTGTGAATTAAGAGTCAGTGGTGTGAAGATTCTTCATTTGATATAAACCTAGAAAGCAGCTCCTTCCACTTCAGAAGTATAGAAACTAAACAGCAAAATGCTGCATGCATGATCACAAAACCAAACTGCTGATGCATGCATCCTCAACATCCACCTGTTTAACACAACATAGATGCTTATTGTCTCCCAGCTTTTGGTCTGTCGATAACAAAGACATCCTCCTGGAGAGACTGGGTAACCATCTGCTTTGCAATAAAAATCTCAGAGACGCTGTAGAAAGAAAAGAGACGGAGGGATGTGAAAGGTCTCTCCTTCAGTTGCCATAGCAATACCATCAAACACAACTGTTATCCTATCACCACTCAATCTTGTGCTCTCCTGGGAGTTCTGCAACAGATGTGCTTCTCCAGATGATATCCAGAAGATTAGAGGAGATGGAAGACTGGAGCGGGCTCTATGTTTTGTTGTTATAAAGTATGAGTAGATGTGTGCACGTGTGTGTGCACCCCTAAGCAGTATGAACTCCACTATCCATGAAGTCATTTGTGTAATTTGGCTGTTAGGTTGGCTTGTTGTTAGCTGTTTCTGAGGGTAGTCCAGCGTAAAAACGTGTGTGGGTCTATTTTTATCAGTCCTCACACACGAGCAGCGTAAACACACAGCATGAGAAGATCTAGTATTACATGAGTTATGCAGAGTTACAACTATAGGCCGGAGTATTAAAATGACATATTGGGTAAAAGAGCTCAGAGGAAGAAGTGGATGGGGTGACGCCACCGAAAAACAGACCCCCCTCAAAAAAAAAAAAGGAAAGCAGTCTCTGACACAATGGAGAGAGTGATTCATCGGTAAGGAAATATCTGGGAGGGATTACTGAGGAAAAATGAAATAAGGGAAAAGTGGATCGTGATAAATTCTATTGCATGCAGGAACGTGTGGAGGGATGCAGCAGGGAAAATGCAGGGATTTAGGTCAGCTTTAGGTTGCAAGATTTTAAAAAACATTTTCCTTCTGCCACGTGATGAAAGTGCACGGTTTGCCATTAGTCTTACACCACAGATTTGTGATATTTGCAAGCTAGTCAGTTTCCAAAATCTGTGCAATAATGGAAATAATCAAAGGTAAATCAGCCTTGAAGATGAGAAGTTTTCAGTCTAAACATGGAATTAGTTTAATTGTTCATTCTGAAGTATCTTTCTGATGATTACTTGGACTCTTGCTTTCAGACTAATAGTAAATGAGCATGTGAGTGTAAGTATCTCAAAATGTGGTATGTCTATAAATAGATTATTTCTTTTAAATGAATGCGGCCCTAAAATAACTGGTTTTCTCCTCTTATTAGTGAGCATTTGGAAGTCATTCAGGTTCAAGAAATTGCTCAACAGCTTGAAACTTCAACACAGTTCAGTCTTAGGTATGGCATTGCATGTTCTCTACAGCTTCCTGTTGCAAAGCAGTCGTGTGTTGGATGCTGAAACCAGATGTATCTTACCACCAATGATCACTGCACCAATCTTGTCCAGCAGACACTTTCTGCGAAACACATGCCAGTCTTATCTCATCCGCCCTCATCAAAATGTTGCTGTTCTGTTGAAGCTCAAGGCTGTGGAGTCGGTGGCAGCATATGAGATGTGGCTGATGGTTAGAGGCTGTCGCCAGAGATAAATATCGAGGTTAATTGTTCGTCTGACAGGAAGGCATTAGGCATTAGGCATGTTTGCAAAGAGATGCGCTGCTGTTCTTCAGCAGAAAGAGCAAAAGGAAAGGGTCGAACGAATGCATGACACATCTCCTTATATCATTAATGAATGAAATACTAATTGAAATAACTCATATATATGCATGTCTCATTGAAGCATCGTAGGTCCAAATGGAATTAATTATATTCTGTATGTATCAAAAGTTGGAAGTCATACATTAAGTCTTTTATCTCATTTGGAGCAGTTTTTAAGCTCACTCTGCACAGCATTCACCAAGAGAAAAGGTTGTCAGATGTGGAACCATGAGCAAGACAAAACTGCAGCACTCTGCTTGTTGAAAGAAAGCGATGAAGGGCTGTTTGGTGAGAAATAACAAGGCAAAGAAACAAAAAGATGGAGACAGAGAATGATGAGCAGCTCTGAGCTAGTTTTAGCCCAGTGCACGTTATGTGCTGCCACTACTTCTTTCACATTTGCCTCAACATGTGTGTGTTCCTTTGCATCTTTATGGCACACTGCCAGGAAATAAACTATTTAAAGGCTTTTATATGATTATCTTTAATGAATCAGAAACTTTTTTCTTCCCTCACAAGATTTCAGGCTCAAGTTTTTCCAGTTTCGGTGTCATTTGTGAACCACTGCTTTACAAATAAGGAGAATCTTTTTTATCTGCTGGAGTGCAGATCATAAAAAGCCCGATTGTTTGCTGCTGGGAGAACATTTGTCATGACTTCCTGCAAACAAAAGAGAGGAGAAGGCACTTCTCTGACTTGACAGCAGGTGATAATGAGCACATTGAGCTGGTAAGCAGGTTAACTGTGGTCCGGAAGAAAGAAAATCACGTCCGAAAAACAGTGCCTCAGTAAATGAATGTGAACATTTAGTTCTTGTACTCAATGTGCTCGAGCAACTTTATGCAGAATTGTTGTGGCCAAACAGCTAGATCATAGCACCTCCAAAACAGCAATAATTACCAGAATTAAAGTGCCAGAAGCAACAAAAACTTCAGCAAGAGTTAAAATCAAGGATTAGTGTATCCAAACTACTTTTGTGGCTCATTAAGGACAAACCCAATATCAGGCTGGTACGGTTATAATGCTTTGACTTGTCAAAGAACCAGCCAATTGTGTTTTTATCAAACACACAAGGCACTTGAGGTCAGTCAGCTTCTCATAAACGTGACTGCCAAATTCCCTTTTTATGAGTGGGTGGAATAACATAATAATGAGTGAGTCGTTTTCATTTTCTGTTTTAAACACTCACTACCTGGAAGGTCTTTCTTGGGAAATGAGGAAGTGGTGCATTTTAAAAGCCACTTATCATTTCAATTGAACAAAACAAGAGAATTACCAGAGAAGCAGTGATTAATGTCACTGAAAGGAAGAAGTAGATAGCATCATGTTCTATAGAAACTGAAAGGAAAACTAACTACAAAATGTTAGATACATTAAATAGTCCCTGATATCAAAGCCTAAAACATCCCACATGTTGAAACATGTCCATCCGCACACTAAATGTTGTATAAAGTTAACCACACACACACACACTGACATTTCTGTGCCTGTTCCAGAAGACCTTCACAAGCAGTAAATCCCTTATTATGCCAGAAGTCATGTGACTTCTTCTCACAGCTGCTTCTTTCACAGTGATACATTTCCCATCAGGAAGGTTTATCAGTTTCAAGAAGACAGACGTCAGTCTTTCTAAAGAAAAGCAACAACATTTCTCCACCCAGGCCAGCAGTCAAGCAAAATTAGCAACATTCAAATGTTCAGAACTATCCGAAGAGCTTGAATAAGGGTAGCTGGATTTATTTTTCTTGGTTCTTGAGGATGTTTCACCTCTCATCTGAAAGGCTTTAAGATAATATCGAGTGAACTGTTCATGCTCTTCATTGTTATCCTTTTAGCTTTGTTAGCTTACATTATATGCGGTGAAGAACGGTGCGACCTATGAATACGTTTGGAGAACATCTACTTGTTGTGCAGGTAACTGTATGTAAAATGTAAAAAATTACATCCTTGAAGACAGCAGCTGCGTTGTTAAACAATGTTTAGGGAACCTTTTCTAACGCTAACCAAGTAGTACTGCTGAGAGATTAAAAGCACTGAGAGTTTCAGCACCATGTCGGCTCTGGTGTGGAAGCATTCATCTGGGTTGTTTTTAGGGAAGGCACTTCAGAGGACACCTATGCGTTGATTTTAACGGCTTTACCACTCTTTCATTTGATCATGGAAGGTTTATTAGGTTTACATAAGAAACAATAGCAAGAAGAAAATTGAATCCGGTCTTAAAATACAGAAATTGAACAGTTTATGTGAAAAAATCTCTGACGTTTGTGCTTTCAAACCCTAACATTAACTGTGAGTGAGCAGTTATCAGTGAGGAGGAGGGAGTTTGTCATACATGAAGTAAAACACACTACATGCTCACAGATGTTGACACAGCAGGGTGGTTGTGTTTCAGGGCATCGGGCCAAAAGTCCTATCTACATTTGGCTCCCGGCTCCTGGCTGCAGCTGGACGTTTCTCTTCCATTTTGTTATGACACACATGACTGAATGCGCTTCTCTACACAGCCAGGTTAAAAATATCAGCAGGCGTTCCCTGGAAGCAGAGCACATTTCTATGAGCGACACATTTTTGTGTAAGTTGGTATGTGATTACTGGGTTTGTGTCATGGCACAGTTTGCACATGTGTTCTTAAATTAAGGTGGGTTAATTGTGGTTTGAAAATGGAAAATGGTCCTACAACTTGCAATTCTGGCCCAGATCTTTGGTTTATTTCTGGCTCTCTGTGGCCAAGATGTGCCATCGAGTCTCATTAAGACGTGCGCATTGCACCACAAACAGAAATCCCTGCCTTTTAATAAAATCCAGACTGCGCCTTGCCTGTTTTTACAAGGCTAGCGATGCCACAGTGGGACAAATTACAACTGAGCCTTTCTTTCAGCATCCAGTCAGCTTTCGCCTGCAAAAACTGCCAAAACACTGTCGTACAACTCCCTCATGTCCTCAGCGTGAATGGTTTCTGCTGATTGCTTGTTTGGTAATGTGGTATTCGTATTCTACCTCATAGCCAAATAACCAAAAACCTGATCAAAGGGAAGTTGTACCACACAGAGGCTTGTCCTGCGTACCTGCAGCCATATACTCGCTCACCCCACAGTGTTGGATGAGTTATGACCTCCTGACTATTGCCTGTCTGTGACGTTTGTTATCAGGAGAGGAAGCTCTTTTTGTGGCCACACTGAAGACCACGCATCTGTCAAATAAATGTGAAATCTAAAAAGAGCAACATAGAAAAACTCTCCGCTGATTAGATTTTTAATTACGAGTTCAGGATCCACTAATCCTGACCTCTGGTGGAATGCGGGCTTTGACCTCTTCACCTTTAACCCCTGCCGGGCTGATAAGGCTCTGCTCGTAGCGATAGTGGCTCACAGGGAGCGCCCTGCAGACTCTTTGGATGTGACTGAAGTGACAGCCGCATCACACACATACACACCAAGCACAAATGCACAAGAAACCCTGGTTGAAGGACTTTACAACCAGGCGTGCACATGCACACCTACGCCATGAGTGATAACAGGATGAAGCTCCTGAAGTGTGCATAAACACACTTATCCACTACTCTCAAAGCTTTCTGACTCCTCCTGCAGAGAGCAAGAGGGCAAGTTTCTCTTCTCCCTGCGTTATTGACAGAAAAATATGTTACAAGTCAATAATATTCAGGGCGCTTTTGAGAAATGATCTATTGAAAGCGATAAATGTCCAGTTGGCTACACATCGTTGCATTGTTGTGAAGAATAGACAAATTACTCAACTTACTGTTACTTTATCAAGGCTTTTCCAGTTATTGTTTCTTTTGTTGGAGTATAGGAGAGGAAAATTTGTTTGCATGTGATGTTTCAAACACAGTGACAATTTCATTTCAATGACAGTGTAACAGGATAGGTTTACTTTGCTGACGGTTCCTTTCCTCAAAAGGCCAACAAGGGTCAACAAACCAAATGAAATCAGCAAAACCTCTTTGATACATGATGTGCTGGTTACATGTGAGTGAGACTGTAGGTAAGGAGACTTCCCGTATCCTTCAGTGTTTTTTATTCTGGGATATTCTCAGCCCAATCTCACCAGACAGCCAATCTGTTGCATGAAGGCTTGTGGCAATGGAAAGTGGAACATGTCTAGAGACATAGGACATTGGTGTGCAGGTGAATCCAAACCTACGCTGTGTTGGTAACATTGTAGGGAAACTACAGCCATTTTGTAGGATTTATTGTGCAACTGCAGCATTTTCTGCTGAGGTCCAACCGCTATTTACTTTATTATTTCACATTGTTCTGTCGTAGAATCTGGTTTTCATTGTTACTTTCATTTTGAATTGCTGCATCGTTAGGTTTAGGCACCGTTAAATATTGGGCTGGAAAAGGGCTTGGATAGTCTGAAGTTACCCCAGAAAACAACACGAGAAGTTGAGTTCTGCTGAATCGAACTTATTCACAAAAGCAAAGGCTTGTCACCACATGGACGTGCTGACGCTTGCATGCACTGACCAAAGGCAGCCGCAAGCAGCTGCTAGCAGCCCTGGTGCAAATATGGTGAAAAAGACGAATTATACAACAAGTAGTTCCGACCGAGCAATCTGATTGGTCAAGAAGAAATTTAGAAAGTGCTCAAATCAGCATGACAGCACACCTGACTCATCACCTAAAATATCACCAAGTCTGTGGCAACATTGTATTAAATGTTAAATAAGCATTTTCTGTTTATTTGTGCTGTAAGCCTATTGATTTAGTTCCGCTGAACATCAACGTCAGTTGGAAAAATGCTTTCTGTTACTAGGTCGTTACTAAGGGTCGGATTATTTGCTGCCGTGGAAAACTACGTTCCATTACGCATAGGAGTCTACTGGCGTGACTGATTGTGTTTCAGTTATTAGTCAGGCCCAATGTGTTTCCATGGCAACGCGACACGCACTCTGTCCATCAACATGGATATATTTTGATTATACATTTTCTTTTTGTTGGCATTGGTTGTATTATCTCAATATTACCCTTGAGGGTAACATTCAGCATGAAAACAAAGAATAATGGGCCTGATCGATGTAAAACCTAACACATTAGTCTGCTTAATTTCTCACGTCAAGCTGACAAACGAGTGTGAAAACTATGATCTTTCATTAAGATAATAACTAAACTGGTTAAAAAAAATGACAACAAACAGCTTTCTACAAATCGGTGATGCATTGAATCCAGCGCAGTAACAGCAGAACTCTCATATAAATACAGTCTGTTTGGAGGTAACTTATCATATCTTATCAGCAACAACCAATACAAACACTCGTTGTGGTTATTAGCATGCAACGATCCATTATGACACGTTTAAAGACTGCTGGAACACGGCGTTAGAGGCTTTCCTGTGTGGGAGAAGTGTGTGCCAGCTCAGAATCCAGCTTCAGTCCAGAGTAATCGTGGCGTTCTCTCCATCGCTTTATGGATTTTCCGATATTGACATGCATTTATCAGACTCCAGCTTCCTTTTTTGGCATATTTTTCTGTGTGGGCAGATGTTCTCAAAGCTAGAATTGTGAAGTATTGCCGCCATCACACCCAGCACTCTCCACTTCAAACACGTAAAGCACGCACATCTGCCTTTGCAGAGCAGCCAATAGCAACACCTCCAGTTGCTTTGATTACAAATTGCTACAAGGTGATCATTGATTAATTTAGCTATTTAAACAGCATGTTCCTGCCTGCTACAGCTTTAACATGCTTCTGTCCTGGGTTCAATTTGTTCATCTGCATCAACGCAGGCAGAAAATGGGACGTAAACCTCCAGCATTAAGAAAATAATCTATTATGTTCTAATCAGTGTAATCAATACATCGTCCCAAACAACAACAGATTACATCAGTGACTGCGAAGGAAGTAATATTTTCTAATGAGTCCGCCTCGTCAAGCTGTCAGACTTGATGGGGTCACCAGTTTAAACCCCCCTCAGAGGGCTTAGCTCCTGGACAGGATATGAGCATATATTAAATGGCTTTCTCTGGTTAGTGACATTATTGCTTTCGCTCGTTGTTGGCAGGGGTGCAGACTGATTGATTTGATGAATGCTGAGGAAAGACTTAAAAGATTTATTTGAGCAAACAGCAACTGCACAGGTTACAATCGCTCTACTTTCTCTTAACGTATTACAGTGGTTTTTATTAAAAATCAGGGCAACAACTCCACGATCCAAGATGAAGTGATTAAACAAAACGCTTTTATTGATTTCATAACTTTTATTCAGCATTAAAACAGCAAACTTTCCTCTCAGCAGTACCAGTGGATCGTTAATGATTTTAAGAAAGAAGCAACTCAGCAGAACATCTGCTGAAAATGTTTCTCCCCATTTAACTGGCAACACATTCATGATTAAAAGGTTTAACAAAACAGCCAATAAGCTGAAAAAGAGCTCCTGCACACTGTCTCTAACTAACTAACTAATCCTCTGTATAAAGGTCAAACTGGTTGGGAGAAAGCTTTGCTTCCAGCTGTCCAGAGTCTTTGCTGCACTTACTGGTTACGACTACCTCTCAGTAGTCTTTGCAGATAAGAATGCAGAAAAAGGCTGACCACCTTATTCTTCTCTGAACATAGAGTAGAAGTCATTTTCATATGCTGAATATGATGTGTGCATCCCACAATATGTGGGTGCAAACACTTCACAGCAGCTTGATTATGTATGATCAACATGGAACATTTGATTGGTCAAACAAGAAGCTAATAGTTTACAGTTTCCTCTTTTTAAGGTGTGGATAAATCATTTCCCTGTTTTTTGATTCATTGAATTGTTTATTGAATAATATATTTGCTCTGTGTTGCTAAAGGTTTCTGAAATTAGTGTTTCATGATTGGGAATGATCTTTTGTTTGGTCCAGCTGCTTAAAAAGTGTATTTTTGAGTGGTTTTTGTCCTTCAGTGGGGGGGTTACATTCACCCAACCCTCCCAGTTTCCTTCGGGGATTTTCTTTAGACCTTTCAGGGTCATAAAGATCCACTTTGAATCTTTTAATTTTTCAAAGTTTCGGCTCTTGAGCAAAATTTGATAATTTGGCAACAATTGCCGATTTTTCTCTGGTTTGGTAAAAACTTTGTATTAAACATCTCCAGCCGGTGGTTCTGCACTGAACTGTTCTGACTCTCTTTAACAGCATAAAGTCAAACTGTGACATCTGCAGAAGGCCTGTAAAATCATTCATGGCAGAACTGCTGTATTGTACTTGTCACCATGTATTTTCTGGTTAGTTTTTTAGTTTAGTCCTGCCATTTCCTCACCTTTCCCTCCTGCCAGTCGTCAGCTCCACTCCCTTCACCTGTGCTCGTTATCCTCAGCTGAACCTTCTCATTAATCACTCTCCCCTCAGTATTTAGTCTCCCAGTTTTCTTCTTTCTTTGCCAGGTCATCTGTTGATGTACCTGCGGTTTTCTTGTTGCTGTTCCTCGTAATATACAGTCTGTTTTTTGTTATTTTCTTGTTGTTTTTGCTAGTTTAGCTTTTTGGTATTCCAGCTTTGCTGCGATTTTCATTTCTATTCAAAATAAACCGTTTTAAGTCACCTCCTGGCTCCATCTCCCTGTCTGCAGCTGCTTCCTTGCATCCACTTCAAACCGACAGAACTGCATCAAATTTCACATTTTGACCCAAATAAAATACTGATATTACACTCGCATACAAATCCTTTAAGTCAACATAAAACAAATACCTTTCTGTTTAATCAAACCACTGTAAAATCCTGAGATTTTAAATTATATTTGGTTGTTAATTTCTTTATGTCATCACTGGATCATCAAACATTCCCTCTAGTAAGTTTCAGAGAATTTAAAGCTGATTCATGGCAGTAGTTTTTAGGCTTCTAGATACAACTTATACAATATTCTTACAACACAGAAACATGTTGCTGCTTAAAAATGTCAAAAATGTTCGCTTCAACACAACAGGGTTCAGCTTGGTGGAGTTTCACTCTGCATATCCTGAATAACCTGCTTTAAGAAATGTTGGAGACACCTTGGAGACATTTTGCCACTTTTTGTGACATTTGACATGTTGGGAATGTGGTTGGGCGAGAACAAGCATGACAAGACTTCACTGATTAGAGTGGAGAAAAGTTTCTAAAATCTAACAAAAACTTAAATCTGTCATGAAAGAAGAAATGCAAGTGCAAAGGAAACACATTTTCAGTGTCTTCACTGACAAAGCCTTTTGTATTTGTAAGATTTAAACTAATCTAGAGCTTTTCTAGAAGATTCTACAGTCGGCAGATTTATTGGTGAGTGGTGAGGGTGTCTGGGTGTGTTTAAAAATGCTCACCACCAAAGCTTTATCCTCAAAATTACAAATAACTTTGGTTTTCTGACATCTGAAAAACATGGTACAGGGAAAAGATTCAGGGGAAATCTCAGTGTGTGACGGCCAAGGCTGGAATCCACTGTTGGATGACCTTCAGGCGCTGCATGATCATGCCAACATGATCAATACAGCCGCATGGTCTCAGGAGAACCTTCAGAAAATATTTTCATTGAACACAGTCCACAGCTGCATCCAGCATCCAGAAATGTAACCTGAAAGGCAGAAAAAGCCACGAGAGGACCTGAGTTTTCTGGGCACAAGCAATAACGTTTTTACATGATAAGAATGAGAAATCCAGAGGGAAAGATGCAAAGAAGAAGAAGTTTCAATTGCAGCTGTTTAATGGGATTGTGTTCATTAAACACGTAGAATACTTAAAACAACAGTAAACGTGTAATTTATGTCATTTCTTAAAAAACTAATTTAAACACCTTCTAAATACATTCAAACGACTCCTTTTATAGGACCGAAAAGTTGAATAGTTTAGAAGCTTCGATTTATTTATTTTTTTTAAAAACCATGAAACCATCCCATCCTTAATACAAAGGTGTGTATTTTAGAGATATGTTACCATCAGGTTTATTTCAGCAGGACAATGGCCGACCTCAATCTGCACGACTTCCAACAGGCTTCCAACGACTCTCCTATTGAAAATATATCGATAACGGACACAGATTCCTCTGATTAACTGTTAGTATCTATCAACAGGTGTCGCGATAAACCGGTACTGAAGATAATATCAAAATAATTAAACATCGACATTAATAATGCACATGGGATAATATCATCTTAGCTACTATTTTAGTGTATTTGATTTGCCAAAAAAATAGACAAAACACCAAAAAAGATAATGATGAATTCATCTGAAATCAAAAATCCGATATTGTGACAGCCCTAATGTTTTAAATTCATAAGAAAAATAAATTAAAAGTAATGGTGATGTCACGTTATTGTTCTGTCAAGAGAAATAACTTCCTCTGGACGTTCGTCACAGCTTATCTGAAAAGGTCTTTTTTAGATGTTATATCTAAATATTTTTAATTGAACATAAAGTTGTACAAAAACAAACAAAATCCCAGCATCAGTCACATAAAGGGCCCCTGCTGCTGTCACATGGAAACCCCATTCGGTTGAACCTGCTGCTGACACCAGCGTGACCCTTTAATCGACATCAGCTCAGTCAGCCTTGAGGAAATAACTTGTCTCGCTGCATCCTTTGAATGACTTCTGTCTTTGGCTGAGAATGCACGAACAAATGAATATGCCAATCATGTCCTCACAAGAACACGCAATCCTTTGACCTGTGAAGCGCAAAGAAAAGTGAATCAGACGAGCTGGTTATTGTTGATGCTGCTGTTTCTATACCAATTACAACAATAATGTCACAGATAAAAGTGGACGACTGTCTAAAAAAGCTACAGATCAAACAGAACAAAGTGAAAAAATGTTGCGGATCTGTGTTTTGGTTTTGGTTTTGTGTATATTTGAAGCGTGTGAAGCTATGCTAACAATAAATCGATCAACATTTAATGCTGCATGTGACACGATGACGATAATACAGGCATAACAACAACGTTACCACACAAACACGCACATTGCAGTGTGTCAGTAGCATCCTTATTCTGTAGGGCCACGGCGGTAATCAGATTAGTGGGGTTAAAAACTGGTGGGAGGAGGTGGGGCCCACATTTGTGTGAATGTGTGTGTGTGGGCCAACGAGAGAGCAGATGTTACAGGCCAACAGCCAGGCTTAGACCGTCTGTTTCTCTGATTTCTTTCTCTGTATTTCTGACTGAATGAGTGATTGTTTGTCTGTTTGTTTCAGGCGATAAAGTTTAGGACAGCTAAAAAATGTCATAAATGTGGTCAAATGGTTATTTTGGCTAACACCTCAGGCATTGTGCAGAACTAAATGTGCTCAAAGCATTGAAAAATACTTTTTTTTTTACATAAAATGTCCTTGTGAAAAGTTGACAGTGAGGTTTTGGGATGTATTAATAACTGAACACAATCTGATGCCACTTGAAGAGGTTTTATGTTATGTTTATGCATTTATCAGACGCTTTTATCCAAAGCGACTTACAGATAGGGTAAGGGGGTCTTGCCTAAGGACCCCTACTGGAGATAGTACCTTTCCTAGGGGATTTGAACCCAGATCTCCCACATGAAAGGTGGCAATCATACCACTACACTATCCAGTCCGTTTTAACCTGTTAACCAGCTGTTTCTGTCCTCTTTGTATTCACAATCCTTCAATGTTTAGTTCCAAGAACATCTCTGTTTGAACTCATAAATAAGGAGACTTTCCTGAAATGTACTGAATATCATAAACTTTTTGTTGTCTTCAGTGGTTGTTTTAGAGAATTAGTGCAGAAGATTATCTTCAAGTCAAGTAAGTTTTATAATAATATCAGAACCAACAAGACAAACTTAACTTAAAGCTACACCATGAATAACGTTCCTAAAACCCTTAAACTTGGAATGAAATGGCAGGATCCAAAACTTTCTTTGGTTAAACTCTCTGACAGGATGACGTAACGTATCAATCAACCTGATTATAAGTATAAAACCCAAGTAAATATTCCCAAGAATACCTGTGGCAGCTTGTTGGACACTATCTGGGTTAATGTGGCCTTAATGTGGTGAAAAACCACTCGAGGGAACTGCCAGCTAACCCACCATCTCCAGCACAACAGTGTTTGGAGGTCGCTCTCCTCCACCTGAGACACTCACCCTACCACAGGCTTTGTCCCAGTCGGGCTCAACAGGGCTGCCTCCGTCTGTCTCCTCCACACGTCTCCAAGGCTTGATACGCCTCGGTCACCCCACGCCACAATGTTTAGACAAACCGAAAGAGACAGAGACATGCTGGCTGTGGCAGAGGGTGATGCTGAAATTCCTGCCGCTTCATTCTCTGTAACTAACCCTCATGTTTGTCTCAGAGGCTTTAAGGCTGGACCCTTAAATCCCAGATGAGTAAACAGATGATGGACTCAATATGTGGAGAACATAACAGTTGACATGAAATCAAGGCTTGACTGTCAAATTTCTTTAAGGGCTCCTCATTAATGCAACATTATACTCTAAACAGTAGAAGAGCTTTGTGTGGTAATTTTGAGAGATTTGACTTCCCAACCACATAATTCCTCCATAAAGGTTTATTCAACATAGCGTTCTGTGTTTGAAATGCTTCTTTATGTCTGTCCTGATTTGAAAAATGACCACAGTGATCTATTTTTTAAACACTTACCACATATATTAACATGATTCCCACAAGCAACCTTATTTGGTTTTGTGAACGACCCTCTGAGAGGGAAAATCTGCTGTAGCACAAGAAAACCTCTGTTGGCGTTTGAGTCTTTTACTGAAGAGGGAATCCAGTGCTGAACAACGCTGTTTGCTCCAATGTTAGTCTTTATCAGTGGTGACTTAGCAAAAGAAGGAGTTGCAGGAGGCAGGGATGCAAAGAATACAAAACTTTGATGAATTAAATGACAAACTTAAGCGCCACAAGAAAGAAAATCCCAAAAAGTCCAGATATGAAACAGGAAAAAGTCATTTAAATGCAAGCTGTGTGTAACACAGTTGGAACAAATGTGTTGGGAGAGCAATATTCTGACAAATAAGAAACATATATAAAAAAGCAACTTGTATCTGCAGCAACTTGTGCAAAGGATTGAAGGTGCTTGCAGAACAGAAAGGATACAGAAGCGTCCTTCAATTTTTGACCAACAACACATGACATGACAGCTTTAAAGATCCTTCCCTGCCTTTAACAAATACCTAGATGCTATTTTCTAGCATCCTGAGACTGTGTACTGAGTGGGAGTTACTAGAAACTGGAGTCTTACCCAATCCCTATGTCAGAAAAATGCAAAAAAAAAAAGTTTTTCCAGAATTTGCACAACCCTACCTCAAGCATTTGCCGGCCAGAACCCTCCGGCTGATGTTGGTCCGAGCAAAAAGCAAACAGTGGAGCTCTATTTTTGGCAGACAACAAGGAAATCTGGCTTCTTAAAGTAGCAGCAGTTGTGGTGGTGAACGCGTCCGTGCCATGGCGGCCGATGCTGTTTTGGGTCACTGCACCTCCCCGTCTGCCTGAGGCGTCGATGTCATCGGTCACTCATCTGCTCCTTCCTCAGCCCATCCATCATCAGTCCTTCTCCTCAGCCTCCCTGTACACGAGCATGTGTTTGTTTTCATGTGTGCTTTTTAAATAGACATCCAACCATGTTGTTAGTGAGCGTGTGCATGTATTTACAGTGCAAAGTGCAAGCCCTGCACCCTCACCGAGTGCAGACAAAAATAAACCCTTCATGTTCAGCTCCTGTCAGAACTCTGGACCGTCTCCAGCTCATTTTCTCCCTCTGGGATCGACTGTTTGCCATCCAAGTCGATACTCTCCTCAGCTTCACTTTTTCAATAGCCTGACTCCCCAAGCATGACAGAGACATTCCCTTTCAGATACACTTCAAAGGAAATGCCAGATGATATTCACAAGGGCGCGTATTGATTCTCTTTCTTTCATTCAAGGGGAGAAGAACTAATGACTAGGCTTTCAGTTTCTCCCTGACCTGAAGTCTCCTGGCCAAGCCTGACTCAGGCATGAGGAGAATCTTGCAGTTTTTGGCTCTTCCATGACACTGTGATGTATGACCCACTTTAGGTTTCTGGCTGAATAAAAATGTGTTTTTCCCTTATCACGAGGAGATGTGTTGCTTTTGCCATGGAAACTGAAGGAAAAATCACTCAAAGATAACTTTTTTTGTTGGCTTCTTTTCCATTGTTGTAAACCAGTGTCTAGCAGAGCGGAACATTTAAGAGGCAGAAAGAAAACAGTGCAGCACAGATGCAGTTATGGTGAACCAGTGGTGTTTCCAACCGCATTTCTGACACACCCTCCGTTTAGCCCTGATTTCGTTGCTTTGGATGCTTCTAAACAGCAGGACACATAAGTAGTCATTTAACCCCTAAAGCTGGGGTGCAGTTTAGGTTCAGGGACAAATGAGACTTGGCCACTCTCAGCCCTCGATGATAGGATGATTAAGTCGCAGAGTGAAGGAATGTCTTTTTTTGTGCTGCAAAAGTAGAAGCTCTCTAACAGAAGCCAGTATTCTCCAGCTGTTGTCTCATGCAGCTCGTGACGTGATCAAAGAGGACGGCTGAGCTCTATCAACGTTCTTATCATCTGATGCATGCCACTTTTCAGGGGACAGATAAGCTTCAACAATTGTTGCATACCTTTGTATTTGTATGCAAAGAGGACAGTGGCCTTCACTGTAAGGAACTGCTGCAAAATTATGGTGAATTTACACCAACATTTTACTGCATTTCCTTTAGATTACTATCAAATTTACATTTCTCACATCAGAATGAACAGTTTCTGCTACCACTCAACAAATCAGTAGTTTCTGGCAGGCAACACTTTTGCTCATTCATACGACCTCCCACTGTTGGCTGGATTTATCACAATCCCCATCGTCACATGGGCTGATAAATGTAAACTTGTTCATAAATTGCATCCTTTCGGTAGGTACTACAGCTTCAAATAACACGTTGTGTGATTCAAAGGGGTTAGAAAAAAGGACAGTACATGTGCTTTATGCTGCCAGTATTTTATTGCAAGTGTTTATAGTGGACAATTCTGACACTTTCTAAGCTTTGAAGCTTTTCTGAAGCAGTAAACAGCCACAGAGGTGGGGTTTCATCTCTCTGCCAAAGCCTGTTTGCCCATCTGTTACAAGGAAATCACAACAACTCACACATGGATTTCCAAGAAAATGTCAATTTGTGTGGTTATCCGCTCCTAGGCTTTTCTACAATATTTAAATCTTGAGCATGAAATCTGTGGACGTACAGCTTTGAAGCAAAATCCTTCAGTTCAGTTTGTGGTCACAACAGATCAGTTTAAACGTTGGAGGTGTTTGCGCCCAGATTTCTTGCAGACTTTTGAAAGTAAACACTCTCAGGAAGGTTTCCTGAAGTGATGCATACTGTAACTGCACCTATAGGTCAAATGCGTAATGCGTCATACCCATGTGGAAAGAAATACTGCCAACATTCCTTCACATCATTGATGTTATTCTTGGCGTTTGGAGTACATTCTTACACCTTCACTGGACCCTCTGTAGACCACTTTCGTGCTGTACAAGAACAGTCAGCTTCTATATGGCACTGACTGCTCTTTCAAATATAAACACGCACAGTATATACAGACAAGCTGAAAGCATACTTTCAGTCTACGGGCTTTGTAAAGTTATATAGACTAGATCCGACCAGAAGTAAGCGGAGTCTTCAAAGTAAAAGGAGGAAGATTGGACACCGATAATGGATATACTCAGTAAAAACAGCAGATGAAATAGAAAGATAAAAAACCGAAAGTATTCAAATCGTTATAGCGCACAGCGAGATGGTGTGAAGGAGAGGTCCAACCACTTCTCCGATAGCTGCCTGAATAGTTGGATCAACACTTTGAATTTGCGTTTGTCTGCAGCAGTTAAACTGAATAAAGCTTCATCAGACATGCGTCACACAACCCAGAGACCAACTGAAGTGATACATCATGAGATCTACTTTTGAAAAAGGGAGCTTCAAATTGTAGTGACTTAAAGAGATGTTTTAAAAAAATCTTTAGAAATGTACAGTTGATCTATAACTTCCTTTTTTCTATTTTAAACTTTAAGGCCACGTGCACTCTGGGGCATTTCTGACTTTACTGATATATCAGTATATCTATTTAATTGTCTTCACTGTGATTTAAACAACCAGTGGACATGTTTGCCTCGACAGTTCCTTGAGTAACATCTGAAGTATATTATTTTGAAAAACCAAAGCGGAAGCCTCTTGGCTCACCTCCTCTAAATTTAAAACTGTTGACTGTATTGGGGAGGACCGCAGCCTGGGCGCTCAGATCGAACAGCGCACAGACGGAGCGCGGATCCCCGCACACACGTTTGGCACGTCTCCTTCTTTCGGATCACGTCTTCTCCATCATGGATTCTCCTGGAAATCGCGCTCCACTCTCCACCGGATAAGGTTTTAACTTAACTCTCGTATCATGGGAATATACTGCTGGTGCGCGCGGCCCCGCGGAGCTCCACAGTCTTAATGGAAACCATGTCACCGAAACAGGGGACCATGGGACAGAACAGGTCCGAGTCTCTGACGGGAGAGAGCAAGCCGTCCCCCGACAACAAAAAGGTACCAGTGAGTCTTCTCTTTAGGGCTGATGTGATGGAGAGGGGAATCTTTTCAGTCTTTGTAAAACACCTCTGGCAGGGTACCATCCCTGCAAGAACTCTCAGCTTTTTAAAATGATTTCTAACAGTGAGTTTACAGATTATGCAGATATTTTCCCCTATTCCACCCATTCCGTGGGCTGCGGTTGCCTCATTTCCTGTTTGATTTAATTTTATTGTATTGTTGTTTAATTTGCGTTGGGTTTGGATCAGATGGACCGCGCTGCTGGGAGCATGGCTGTCACTCTTCCCTGATTGATTTTAGCCCTTGTTTATATCTTGTTTTGTGCTTAATTTAGCCTTAGTTCCAGTCTTCAGCAACTTTTCCTGCTTTGATGAATGTCTGAGAGGAGTCTTTTGGACTCGCTGTGCGCTGTGCGCGGGGAACAGAACCGTCCTTAAAGTGTGTGAAGAAGAAAACGGGCTCCAGATTCAGTCTGTTTTCTGCAGAGATGTTTGCCTCAGAATAATTCATTCCTTCAGAATTTGAACATGTAAGAAAAGTCTCTGGTTTGTGGGTATTTTTAATTTTACAGGCAGAAAAAGTGCAAACATAAAGTCACAGGAACAATTCTTGCATTTCATATAAACCAAACAAAAGACAAAGACATTTCTTTAAATGTGATAATTTTCTACAACACTCGGGGAGGGGCGGGGGTACAATTGCCAGAATAAGATGTAATTCCGCATGTAAATCCTCATCACTGACTTTGCTGTAAACGTAGAACTCCGCAGACCCATCATATCTGCAGTTTAATCACACTTTAACATAAAAAAGACGAGTCCGCCTCAGATGCTGTATGAACTTGTAGTAAACAGCGCCCCCATCCATCGGGTGTTTAAAAAAACAAAAAACCTGTCACTGCATCTGTCAGCAGGCTGGATTTAACAGCTAAAATCAGTTTTTGGTCGCAACAGTTTATGACTTGCAGCAACAACAGCAGTGAAACCCTTAGATAAACCCGTCTCATGAATGCAGAATCTGCGCCTTTTGTGCCGTGAAACACCTGAAACAGCTTTGGTGTTGACAAAAATCATCAATCTGCATCTCCTCTGTGGAGTGGCAGCTAAATCAGTGCAGGGTGGTTAGACGTAATAACTGCAGTTTTGCACTTGAATGGTGACGTCTTCCATCTTATTCTGGCAACAGATTCCAGTGACTTGTGCTTTCCTATTAGAGCTTGTAATGTTTTTGAAAGCATTGAATCACTTCACAGGCCTGAGTTTGCTGTTAGTGAAAAATAGTCCTGCTGATTTATAAATGATGTTGCTGTTGCCCTTTTTTGTGTTTTGCGCCAGCTTTTGGAGGTTTGGAGGTGAGAAATCATCCAGAACAGAGCAACTTTTGGCTTTAGGTCACAGATTGCAGAGATGCTAAGAAAAAAGTAGGCTTTGCACTCGTGTCCCATCACTCAGGAGTTGTTTGTCTTGTCTGTCAAAATATTCACATAGAGCCATATTTGACATGCTTGAGCTGTACAGAGGATACATTTATACAGCAGCATTAGCTTACATGAAGATAATTGTGTTTTTATTAGGTTTGTTCTGCAGACCAGGCTTCCTCTTTGCGTTTTACAGAAAGTCAGCATAATATGAGACATCAGGGCTCATTCTTTACTCAAGCTTCTTCCTTGTTTCATGTGCCACAAGGAGTGCGTTCCTGTTGGTGCGTCCTTAACCGCTACAAGAACACGTTGTCACCTCCATAGTCGTTGCTGCCTTCAACCGTGATTTCACAGAATATGTGAACCCAGACAGATACCCATGACTTGTGTTATTGGCACCAAAACTCATTAACACTGCAGACTGACTTGAATCATTCATGTTTTTTACGTGAAACTAATGAAAAAAATCCCATGAAATACAGGCGTAATCTATTCCATCCACATTTAACCCATTAAATATCTATAATACTGGTTCAGCTCAGGCCTGATGTAAAGTCAACGCATCTCACTTTCCTCGAAGTGCTCAGTCTGGTGTCCCCTGATGCTCATTATGGTGCAGTTTATGCTGAGCTATTCTAACTTTGGCCCGTAGGTCTAATGTCAGTCTGCTCACAGAGGAATGTTGCCCTTATGTCACTGCGAAATTAGTTTAAAATGCCGAGTCTTTTTTCATTTGTGTTGCTACTTTTAGAATTTTCAGCCCTTTTCCACACTGAATAACCTCAGTGTATGTTGATGGGGAATTTGGTGTGTTGTAAATGGATTAAATTTAATTGAAATACTTGTGGCAGCCACAAGGATGCCGGTCATACTTCTGTGAGAAAGCTTACAGTTGGTCCTGTTACAGTGAGATTAAACGACTTTATGCAGCTTTTCGATTGTGCCCTATAGTCACGTACTTTTCTGTCTGTCTTGTTTCCTCTTCGCCCTTTTTACTGGATTCACTTCTCCTTTTCTGTCAGTCACCGTCCTCCCCTGTCTGTTGAATCCTTTACTTCCTGCCCAGCCAACAACCAGCCTCCCGCAGTGCTGACAGACGACAGTGCAACCTTTGTGTCCCCCTCCCTGTAAACATTATGCTTTACTCATCATGGAATGAATGCAAACCGAAAAGCCTCGGTGCAATCCGTCATTTGGTTATTGCTTTAACCCCCTGTATCTCTTTCTGTCTGACTGTGCAGAAGATGAAGACCCTGGCCCAGAGGCGACAGTCGGCACCCTCGCTGGTCATCAGCAAAGCACTTACGAGATCGAGAAGCGCTTCCAGGTATCAGCAAACACACCCGCAACCTGCTTCCATCACAAAAACAGCGATTGCTGCTTACGCCACAGCTGGGCTGCAGTAGCTGAGTGCGACATGTAAAGCTGCCATTGAATGAACTAAAATGACTCTTTATATGTACAGATGTTCGGTCCTAGCTTGGCAAGCCTTATAAACCGTTTATCAAGTGTAACTGATCTTAATGAGAAATGTCTTCTGCTTGTGTCTGAATTGCTCTTCTTTATTGGTACTTCACATCTGGACCAGTGTCCCTTTCCTCTAGCTGTATGTTAATTTACAAACGTGGAACTTAAACTGCTTGCTCTGGCTTTCACATTTGGCATCACAGACTTGCTGTTTAATGGATGCATGCATTTACGCGCGAAACTCTTTCACGATTGAATCCTCCAAGAAAAACTGAGGCAGGGATTTAAGAGGCGGATGGCGCAGAGATTAGAGAGGAAAAAGTTGAAGCTGGGAAGCTGCGGATGGAATCACCAGACGGACATGAAAATCTGGATCTGTAATGAGAAGTCTCACACTCAGATTACGCATTTTGAAAGAGCTTTGAATGACTAAGTCCACAACCTAAATATGTGATTCAGATTCAGATTTTTCCTCAGTTTGGCTGAGAGTTAAGAGGTTTCCCTTTGGGATTCTTTCACTAGGGCGGTTTAAGTGCTTACTTCTCCCACAGCTATCAGCCTTTTCATCACCCCCGTATCAGTCAAATCCCTTCCTCTTCCTTTTACAGGGTCGGAAATAAGCCATTACAAACCCTTTGGGGACCGTGCTTATTTACTAGAAACCTCTTTTGTCTTACATGCAGCATTTAAAGCAAGCTTTGTCCTTAGAGCACTTTTAGTCTTAAAAATCTAGGTTTCTATGCCACTAGAATTCCTCCAAAGAGTCAGCGCCCGAGTGACAGCTTTTAGTGATTGCAGAGGGAGGCTACAGCATGCTTAAAGTGTGAGACTCCCAACATTTAGACCAGTGCTGAAGGAAACTCTCCACACTGTTAAATGGGTCAGTTCTCTTGGGGCAGGATGTGTGTATGTGCTAAAGAAAGTTGGTGAGACAACTTGCATATTCTGCTCACAGGTATAGTGAGCGGGCGAGACAGGCGGCCTATTGAGTGAAAGACAAATAGAGTCAGAGAGACAGAGCCACTTAGTCTGACCAGCCTCTCTGTGTGTGTGTAAAGTAGGAGAAGTCGTGGAGCCAGGACTTGACACTCTCAGCTGTCACCCTTAACCTTTGACATCACGTCAGGAGGTGTGGGGGTGAGTGTGTGAGGTGTTCATTAATGTCCAGGCATTTATGTGCAGTGGATGCCACCAGGGGAGAGATTATAGTGGTTAGATGACTCTCAGTAGGGATCTATGGGATTTTACTGCATGCACTTTCATTTTATTCCATCTGTTTTGGAAAACAGCAACTTTTGTAAGGAATTTGTTGTCAGTTTTATCAGACTATATGTGTGCAGGTTTTAGCAGCTGTTTTATAAACGCCATAACACCCTGAAGGCCCATTAATGCAGTTAAAATGGATGTATCGGTGGCCCCAGCTCTTCTTGGCAGTGGCATAAACATCATTGCATCACCAGTGTCTTTCATATCCAAGTAAATCCCAGTGACTCAGAGGGGAAAGTAACTCATATACCACGTGTGCAATTAGTACTGTAACCTGGCAGTCCAAGAGAGCTTCGAGATAAAAATCATTGACTTGCTGAATAACTGGTTGGTCTGGTGGATTCACACTGAAATACTAACAATCACAAAGGTGTAAAAGTTCATGTGTCCTGAAGCTGGTGTCACTCATTAGTTTTATGGTTAGCATTTTAAAGCCCCAGTCAGAAGTCTTTAGTGATGATAAGCTAATGCAATAAGCACCAAGATGAAACTAACGTCTGATGATTTCAGTTTCTCTGTGTGTGGAGTTAAATGCTCAGTTTTCCCCCTCCTCTGTATCTTTAATGTGACTCCTTCCTTTCCTCACTCTGCTCTGCCTTTGCAATCAGGCACGGAGGCGCTGAAAGACTCAGCCATTTACATCACCTCCTCACATGCACACAGTTGCACGTCATCCAGATGTATAACCTCATCCTTCACCCTCTGGGCTTACAGTGCAGGATATTGTGCGAGCAAAATGGAGTTTAAGTCGCCTCCTCCATAGGGAATGAAATTTATACATCATGGAGGAAGGTGGCTGCGCCGTAAAGCATTTAAACATATGACTGGCTGACAGTTCTGACCTTACACTCTCACTCAATACCGGCCACAGCGTCAGCTCCTGTAAAAAGCTTGATGGAAAACACACACATTCACTTTTTAATGCCACACACTAGCAGAAAAACACGTTTTCTACATACACTTGTTGAGATTTCATTGTGTTTTGTGTTATAATCTCACAATAAAACCTTTGAAAAATGTTTTTGATCTGCCTGGTTGTTTGAGGACATTTTTGATGACAAAACCAAGAACCGACATCATGCAAAAGACATTTCCTGGTTTTAATGATGTGTCCTGCTTAGAATATTATGGCTCACAGCCCCTTTAAAAAAAAAAAAGAGTTTTCGTAGTCTGACCTCATCCTCTGCCCTCGCATCCATGGTTTTCCTCTGGCTTTATAGAAAGCATTGTGTGTCTGTGAGGGGATGACTGTGTAGTTTGTATGGAAATTACTTGGTTAATCAAATCGAAACAGGGAAGAGATGCATAAAAGTGATGCATAACTTGTTGTTTTAGTGTCCTGGCACAGAAACACTTCACATACAAACCTCATTATGGGCAGGAGCAAGCAAAATGATTTCGCTCATGATGGTTGGAGTTATAGATCTTAAATGAATGTGAGTAAGTGAGGTCTTTGTGTCAGGCTTACTTTGTTGGAGTAATGAACAAAAGCTGCTACTGTGGCTTTAGGAGATAGTACGGGGTGGTGTATTCTGTGTGAAATGACGTGTTGTTGAAGCTGCATGTCAACAGGCACTCTTTCTTTTCTTTGTCTCTTGCACTCATACACCGATTTGTGAATTGCAGCTTGTCTGGAGGACCAGGTCGGACCACTGGTGATGCAATCCTCACAGAAGTTCAATGGGTGACACACAGAGGCTAGCACACGTGTGCACAGATTCCTCCGGACTTGCATTTTTTAATATATTTGCACGCACATTGACTGGGAGTCAAACCGTGAATAAGCATCACATAACGCAGACTCTCTTCTTGCACTGTGTTGTCATCGTGTTGCATCAAAAACAAAAGAAACGTCGAATGAATCTGCTGCGGCCGGTTTAATTTCATTCACTCCATGCTGGTTTGAGCTGATGCCAAACAATCTTAAAGGTGTTGGAGGACAAGGTGTCAGATTTCACCTCAGAGGCAAATCACATGCAGAAAAATACACAAGCAGACGCACATTATTCTTCTCAGGGTTATTATCCCAGGTGAGCACATAGTTATATAACTGCAGTCCGTCTCTTCCAGATGCCGACCATTTTACAGCTGAGGTGGCATTTTGCTATTGCACAGCAACAGAAAATCCAAATAGTCATAGATGACGGAAGTGAAAGACTGACTTTAACCTCCCTGGATATGCCTGTTCTGGGTCTGCCAACAGCAGATGTTATAAAATACAAGTAACTCTGTGTTTTTTTATGGTTTGGAGGCTTGACACATCCTTATTGCCTTGTGATATTATGACAGAAATGATTCTGTTGGAAATGTGTAGAACAATAACATCAGTGTCACTCAGCATGTTCCTATGTGCTGTTGAGTCGAGCTGCAGTTATACGTATATATCAGCCTGGTGAGTTCCTGTATGCATGCGTGCATGAGAGCAGAGTTATGAAGTATGTGTGATTTGTCAGATGACACAGCGGTTATAAAATCAGGATTTTATTAGAGCAGAGCGACACGTCGTCTTAAGAATGCAAGAATGACTCTAACTTCAACTTTAACTAACATTAAAACGAGGGCATGTTGACTCTGGTGTTTACTTTTTGTTTTAATTTGATTTAAAATGTAAGGAGACTGAGTCTATTTCACAGTTCTCCCACGTGTCACTTACCCACAGAGGCCAAGTTTGCATAGTTTAGGGATGTTTTTCAGGTGGAAATTTTAAGAAATGGTCTCAGCCAATTGGGATATTTAAATATATATAAATAACTACTGAATACTTATAATTCAAATACTTCAACATATCAAAGTCAAACTGTATAGGAACAACAAATTCTGATTAAAAGAAAGGAAAAAAGTTGAAAGAAAAGTTGAACCACAGGAGAAAGAGGCAGTTACAGCTGTTTGTCCAGCTGTTCTCAGCATGTGCCGGGCTAACACCTGTTGGATCACAGTTATGTCCATGACTAAGACTTTACTCGTCACCCCCGCCCCAACCTTTAAGATTTAAGTGAATCAGATGTGAGTCCATGAGTAAACGTTGCCACACAAACCAGGAGTGATTCAGCAGCAACATTCTTGTCGTTCTACATGAAAAGTCCAGCTCAACTGGGACAATGTGGAGCCTCGCTCAGATTGTTATTCAAATCGCTCCTTTTTTTCCTTACTATAGAAGTTATTTCTAAAACCAAGCTTGTGTCCTTTATGCTGTCAGTCTGTGCCTTTACAATTTTGCTTTAAAGATTTTTGGTTTTATATTTTTCTCCAATTGTTTGTCAAGTGACAAGAAAATTGACTTGTCAGAGTTCAGCTTTCTGATGAGCTGTGGCAGCCTTTACATACAAATCTAGTCCAGCGCGGCTTGAATATTCATTCAGGGAGATTAGTATGCGGTGTTGTGCAGGTCATTGTACGCAGGCTCCTCATTGTGTTCCCAAAAGTCAACAGTTCTCCACACGGAGCCGTGCCTCGACAAAGGTGGCCATGTATGCGCGGGCGGGCGGGCACTCAATTTATCAACATCACATGATTTACAATGGAGACATTAGCTGTTCATCCATCAGGTTCAAAGGGTGTTCGGTTCAGCTGTCAATCTTACATTTAGGAGGGAGGGATGTGTCATGAATACGGAAGATGTTGCAGATTGAAAGGAGCTTTATGAGGTTTGTTTGTGTGCATCACTGTGTGTGTGTGTATGTGGGCTCTTTTGACGTGGGGGGGGGGGGGGGGGGGGGGGGTCTAAGGATTTGCATTGGCTACAAGCGCAAACATGTGTTGATGAAAAGTTTCACGCTTCGCTGTTATTTTTTACTACTGAACTGCATGTGAACTACATGATGATGCCATAAAGACAGATATCGTGTCATTTTAACACATTTACATATTTACCAGTGTGTTGTATCGCTTCTTTTTTAACAGTAAAATGAGTCTCCGTTCAGTTTGGGTCTTTAAAATGAAGATTTTTATCACATAATTCCCCCAAACGTATCCAGTGGGTGACAGGTTTGGACTGCAGGCGGCCGAGTTAAGCACCTGGACTCTGTTAGGGTTGTTCTAAGAGCTCTAACTTACATTTGATCCACAGACAAACCTTCTTTGGCCCAGCAGTCATTTCCAGCAGTTCTGTCCAGTAATGCTGTTCATCCTTATCGGATGTGTACTGAAATTTCTCCGGATTCTCAGAATCTTTCAGTGATGTTATGTTCTGTTGACGGTGAAATCAACCAGTTCTTTGCTTGTTAAAAACTGATCTCTGATCATCCCGTTTACGCCGAATCAAAACTTGGACCAACTTGTTTTTTATTTAATGTATTTAAGAAATCGCAGATTAACATTCGATATATTGTTTTGTACCATTTTCCTTTAAATATGGACTGTAAATGTTTTGCAGATAGTTGAGTTCTCTTGCTATTTTAATTTTATTCGGCCTGTACTTTAAAAACTTGGTAAGTTTTGAAAGTTTTGCAGCTGCACGTCTTGCAGGGCAACTCTGAGTATCAGTGTTTTATTTTTGGATGAAACACAAAGAGACCAAGATGAAAAGGAAGCAATACCAATTTATTATGTAACCAATCACTTATGCAATATAGCAGGAAGCCCTTTGGTACATGAAGGAATCTAAATTTCTTTCGGCGCCTCGGCTGAACCTGGACAGCTCCTCGGTGCTTTGCTACAGCGGTTATCAGCAGAATAACGCGTTTCCCTGTAAGCATTTGTAATTAAGAAATGAGAAGTAGAAACTATTCTAAGAAGAGGATGTGTACGTGCTTTTGACACAGGCTTGTGTGCTTGAAAAAGACACAGAGGCAAAGACAGAGATATAAAATGGGTATGCAAGTGGGCATTTGAGTTATTTATCTGGTGCTGATGGATAAACAGGAAAGGATGGAGTTCTTAAACGATTTCCTCTTCCTCTAAGAATAAAATCCCCTCCGTTTGTATTTGTCCGTCAGTGAGGTATACTGTGAGCAGATGGAAGAGGGTTTTAAATGACAGCTCTGTTACACGTACATGTTTATAAAATAAAACGTGTTTTCACTCAGTTACAACGTGCTTTACTGAAGGGCAGAAGCATCAGTGTTTCCATTCGCCTTTTCTGAAGGTTGAACCTTTCAGAGCTGTCTTTGTGCAGATCTAAATGTGCAACAGATTTCTCCAACTGGCTCATACAACGTGGCTTATAATTTGTGGCCAAATAATTGCGCTGCAGGTTTAAAAGTACAGCATTGGTTTCACCAAAATGCTTGATGGCATGTGCGGTCAGAGCTGTGAGGAATCAGGAAATAATGTGGTGAAAATTCGACTTTAGAGCTTCCTTTAATTTGCAGAAGCTGTTTGGACGTGTAAGGCCTTTTCAGCCTTTTCCAGGTTTGGTTCACCACTACGAGGGGCTTCCAGGTTTCAATATTTCACACTCTTAAACAGTTTGGGGAAATGAATCTCTGCACTTTGCAGCTGAGTTAAAGAGAACACGTTTAATAATGTATTTACACTCATTTTATGATCTTATGGCCAGCATAAAGTGGAGCAAAAAGAGTCATAGGTCAGTTAGGTTTAGCTGGTAGATTTAACTTGTTTCTTTATAAGTTATCAGGCACACAGGACATTTTATGGCTATATTTTATCATATCCCAGTGCCCTCTCAGGCTGATTTCCCCTCCCCTTTGAGAGGCTCACCATTGTGGCAGAGAACCAGGCAGATGTAGAATTTTGCAGTAATTTTTGATATTCCACATGCTTCTCGGGTAATTCCCGACTCAGACTTTCCCTATACCTTCACTCTTCTTGTTGCTGGACATTAAACAACTGCTTTGAGCCGTTCTTTTTTTAGTTATTCAGGAAAATTAAGGGAATTTCCTCCCAGCCCATGCAAGGACTTCAGACCTGCTGCTCCAGCACAACCTTCCAAAACACCCAGATGACAAATTTCTCCCTTGGGGATCAGTAGTGTATTTCATTCTATGTGTCTGCATTGTGTGACTGTCTTGGTTTCGTCCCCCAGGGAAAGCTGCCTGACGCCGGTCAGCCCAGAGTCATGTCCCCTTGTCCAGGCCTTCCTGGCTGAGTGTCCAGGCCGCTTATTCCTCGGTCACGCCCAAACGCAACTTAAGACCGGCCTGCAGACCCAGGAGAGACACCTCTTCCTGTTCACCGACACGCTGCTCGTCACTAAGGCCAAGTAAGTCTCCTGCAATGACAGCGAGAAAATGTGTTTTTGTGGTTGAGTTTGTGTGAAAAGGATGCAGAAAATGTAGCCAGAAGGCAGTGAGAAAAGGGAGAAATAAACCATTTCGAAGTGTTTTATATTTTCCTGGTTGTTTTACTGAGGATAGAGTTGCATTCTAACTCTCCCTTCTTACTTCTTTCAGTTCTTCTCCACCTCTCATTTTCCCCCTGGGTATAATTATTTCCCAGCCTATTAAATCCATATGAAGCCTGGCCAAGATCAAAGCCACACTGGCCTGCTTTGGGCCTGCAGTGTGGGGCTCCCCACCCACAAACTACGACACACACGCACATTCAAAAATAGAAACCTAAAGAGCACATAGCCATTTTTGAAGTACACACACTCCACAAATAGACACACATAAACACACAGACTATGTACTTATGCAGTTACTGTACACACAAACCCCTCAGTGCAGACACAGCAGGATGTCTGTGGTGTTTTCAGGGAGTCATGTGCCAGAGGGTGGAGCTGACCCCTCCAGCACAGAAAGTATACGCTATAATTGGCTTTAATATATTTTGGCTGAACAGAGGGTGAGTTAGAGGAATGTGTATTTAGAAGAGAGAAATGGCAGGAGAGAGAAGACGTTCAATGATGCATATGTGTGTTTTTTTGCCTTTTATATTGATATAATAGCAGAGAGTGTGTGTTTGTATCCCAAATATGTGCAATTGGATTTTCTAGCTCTATAATTAGAGATGTTGTGGTGAATGAACACACATTCACAGAGTGTGCCTGTGTGTAACCTCTGAAAAAAGCTAATAGCTTTAATATTTACTTCCATGTCAAGCGGTTCTTTCAAGATTTCCATATGTTTGAGGGTCATGGTAATATGTTATTTGAAGAAAAGTAAGATTCCAGAAAACTAAGTTCTCTGGTGAATGCTCTGAAACCATCTTATACAATAGATTTTTCCTGTTTTCCTTTGAAGGTCTTCTACTCATTTCAAAACCAAGGCCCAAGTTCGAGTGTGTGAGATGTGGACAGCTAACTGCATGGAGGAGGTTTGTGAGGGAAGCACAACCCCCGAGAGGAGCTTCGTTATGGGCTGGCCCACCTGCAACTGTGTGGCCACGTTCAGGTTTGTTCTCGCATCTACAGGCTTGGCGAGATCAAAAAGCACGACATGCCTCTCTAAATCAGTCGAGTGTATTTCTGAAAAGAGGAGCAGAAGTATGTGAAGGGGGGGGGGTTACAAACCGAACATGCAGCCGCAAAATCCTTCAACCCTCAAGTGCACAGACAGTTCCCGTTTGTAAAGATGCTCAGTTGAACCTCAGTAAAACTAGAACAGACAACTGCACACGCACAGCAGGCTGGAACATGCAACACAAACAAATGCAGTCACACACGCTGTGTTTTTGCACCTGCTCCAGTGACACACACATTTGTTTTGGTTCACACACACACACACCCAACCCATTTCATTTACTTTCAGCAGGAATCATCTCCTAGCCCAGGGCGAAGTCTGCGGCCGGAGTTGCATTGCAGAGCAAAACATCTAATTGTGTTTTATCATTTTCTTTATTACTCTTCAGCTCCGAAGAGCTCAAGGATAAGTGGTTGGCGCTCATCAGCAGGTAAGTTAATGGTTACACCTCCTCTTGCATTTGTCACAGCAGCTTTTTAGGCTCCAATCGCTGAGGGTTTAGAAATAATCAGGATGAACAAGTTCTACATGAATGAGAGTGAAAAGAATAAATGAAAACGATCCGATGAGCCCCTTACTACACTGTTTTATTTCATTCTCTCCGCTTTTACTCACATATCAACACTTGTTTTCTGCTTTTGTTTCCCCCCACGCAGTCGGATAAGTGAAGGAAAAGAGAAAGACGACCCCAAGACCATTCCTGTAAAGATATTTGCCAAGGATATTGGAAACTGTGCATATGTACGATTCTTTTCTCTTTTTTTCCCCCTTTGTGTGCTTTGTTTTGCACCAGGATGTTTATTTGGGTCATTAATAGCATCAGTTGCAGCGCTGTCATTAATGAAACCCACAAATCCATATTTCCATAATGTTTCCGCCAGGCCAAGACGCTTGCGGTCAGCAACGCTGACAGCACCACTGATGTTATCCATGTGGCTCTGCAGCAGTTTGGCATATCCGTAAGTAACCAGAGAGGACTCTTGCTACAAAGCTCAGTATGTAGTGGCTGTATTTCAATGTGAAGTCAAAACACTTTAAGCCAGTCAGTCATGCATTTATGCGAGGGTCTTAGCAGTTATGAAAGAACAAAACCAAGTAAGCTTGTTAACTTTTGTCCCCTCTGTCCAGGGTTGTGTGAAAGACCACCGGTTGTGGGTGAGCTCCTGTAAGGACGACCCTCCTTATCCTCTCATTGGTGAGCTTCCAAACTCTTTACCATCTAAAACCTTCTACTTTAAACATAAAATGTGTTCTGTGGAAATGAAAATCCTCTTTGTGTCGGTACTAATGCAAAGAAAGCCCACAGCAGGGCGTCTCTTCTGTGCGAGCATCAAAAACTCAACATCTGGGAGTGTTTCGCTGCAGATGATTTTGAGTCACATTGGTATTTCCGTGACATTCTTTAACCATAATCTTTTGTTCTTTAGTTCACACTGAATTCCTAACATCCCTGCTCAATATGTCTGATTTATTGTTGCTCAGTGCCAGCTCTGCCCTAATTTCTATCACATTTTTGCTTTGGCTCCATGTCTGATGCGCACGCTGCACATACCAGACCCTCAACCTCTAACCTCTGGACTCTGACCCTTCATGCAGGCCACGAGTTTCCCTTCAGCATTAAGATGAGCCACATTCGGGATGGCGGGAGCAGTCCTGGTGGACAGGGAGGAGGAGTAGGGAAGGATCTTTTGAGTCCGACAGACTGCCCGGGGGTTCTGCTGCTGGACCAGTGTCTCCCACCGGACACCCAGTGCCAGTTTATCCTCAGACCCAACAAGGCTGTTCTCGGACCGCCACAGCTTTTAGGTAAGGGTTATTTCATGGTTAAAGGCCGCTCTGTATGTGAGAAGCTATAGGAGGCAGTTCAGCAGTGTTAATACATTATAATCCTTTATTATTTCTCCTGGTTTCCATTTTTCTTCTTATTTTAATATGAATATATTTTGGGGGGGACCTGCAGCCTCAAGGAGTGTTCCAAAAGCAAACTTTTAAAATCAAAACTAAACTAAGCTTTAAAAGTGAAGACTTTTGGTTAAAACCCTAACAAGATGACAGGCATATAACCGCTGGACCCTTATATAGTGAGAAAGGTTCGTGAAATATAATCTGTGAATTATGGTCATGGTGTTTTTCATTAACATGACAGCTGAGGTTCCTAACTACACAGTCGCTCGTTGTCCAGGATTCATACATAAATCTAATTCTCTGTGAAACCACACGAAGAAATATGAGGCAACAGAAGTATTAATGCAGAACAGAAAGTACTTCCCAGAATTTGTTCCACTTATAAAAACTGTGACACTGTTTGTGCTCACTCTTGACAGCCATGGGCTTATACTCCCGTTGTTAGTCCCTTGGAAGAATCAACAGGTGGATGAGCAGAAAAGGAGAACAGTGGGAAAGGAGATTTTAACGGAAGAGGGGTTACAGCAGGGGTAGGACAGACCATGTATGAAAAACAGTGGACAAAGAGGAAGAAACCCCAGCAGGGACAGAGCAGTGCGAGAGGAGGAAGACGGAAAGTGAAAAGAGATGACACAGCTATTGAGTAAGTCTGAAGGCCAGCGGAGGTGAAGGAAAAAGAAACAACCGACCTTGGCTGATAGAGAAAGAGGAATGTGCAGAGGGAGACACTGAAAAGGGGTCCTCAAAACCAAGAGGGACGGAGAACTGAAGAGCTTTGGGGGGGAGGAAGAAAAACAACATGACGGTGGACAGGAGCGAGGACACACTGTGGATCCACAGAGACCAGGGTGGAAAAAGGATGACATGAGGTTTAGAGGAAAACAACTTGTGGAGAAAAAGAGTGTGTTTTCCAGTCAAGGAGGCTCCAGTTTGCCAACCACAGGCTTCGCCTCAGATTCCTTCGCTTCAAGCATAACAGCGTCTTACGCAATCGCTCCATACCAGCCTCGCAGCCTTAGAAGACTAATTGCTCCGAAAACTAAAGAATGTGCGCATTTACTGGGTGGTAGCCCCACAGAAGCTCCTTTTCTGGCCTTAACTCTTAGACAATCCTGTGAAAAGCTAACCGATGTCGGGAAAATTAAACTACGGCGACCTCTTCTCCGATAAAGTCATAATCGTGGCAGATTCGAGATGATCCATTGCTACAAAAAGCTCAGATGCAGCTCGGACTAAAACTCCTTTATTAAGCATTTAACAGATGTGGAGTTTTACGTAAAAGTCCTGCATTCCAGCCTAAAGAACAAAGTCGTAAAGATGACAACACTGATTTTATGAACTCTCAGTAGCAATCCTCTTAAGCAGTCCTACCAAGTGTTTTGTTTTATTGCCTCTGAGTAACACAACCGCATCTCGCACCTGTTGCATAACACGCTTGTAAATGATTAACTTGAGATGATGGATATTGCCCACCCGGTCGACGAGCTTCCTCACTGCCCTGGTCTAAATCTGCACCCTCCGTACAGAGCTGTCCTGATGTAACGCCTGATTTACAGCAAGGTCTTGTTTGGTCAATGATGGCGAGGCCTGTTGAGAAGTGCCAGAGTGGGCCTGTAGCTCTGTTACTGTTGAACTCTGCTCCAGAGTGTATTTAGGCATGACGCCACAGCAGTCTGTTAAATAATGAACTCTAACTGAGGTATGCCGTGTATTCGTGGGGCCCTTTTGGCCACAGGATCTTCCACCCTCTAAAAGAATCTTTTGTTTGTTCGGAGAGTTCCACCCTTGGATACAAATCACAACCACTTGATAACATTAATGTTATTATTTCAAGATTGTTGGCAAGTCAGAGTTGCTACGATTGTGTTTGACTACAAAAGGCTGTTTAAAGATTTATTGTAGGTTTACAGTTTCTGAAGGAATTGGTACAACAATAATTAAAGGGCAGTTTTGTATCAGTTATCAGGACATCCATTAAAACATTTCTAATGTCAATAACTGATTAGTTATTTGTACCTATTAGTAATTCCCAAAGACCAAAGTAAAACCCCAGTTCTTATAAAGTTTGGATGCTGTATAAAATGACAAAAACAGTCTCTTTAACCAATATTTTATCCACAGTGAGACATTTGACTATTTCATGAGAAATATCCGCTCATCTAAAGTTTGATGGCTGCTTAAAGGTTGACCTGATCTTGCCTGAACTTTTTGGGGAATTGTTTGAAATCCAACTCTTTTGGGGGGATAAATTACTTCAATGAGTGACGAATGTTCGAGATCAGTCCATCATTTAATCATTTAATAACTAAGTATCTGTACTAGAACAAAACTGATGTGATTTTGCGCAGACATTTGATTAAATAGAAGATGTTTGCTGTATATTCTTATTAAAAGATACTTGAGTGTATTCCTGTGCTTTGCAACATTTGTATGTATCACGAAAAGCTGAGACATCCTAAAAAGTCTCCCTGCTCTATTGCTTTTACTTTGTGAGTCTATCAGAAGAAGTTTGGGATGCTTTAATGTCTGAAAGCTGCACACTGCTGCAGCGCCTTTGGTTGAAAATGCTTCAGTTAGGATCTTGTCTCCCCCTGAAACTTTGCTTTAATTAGTCAGCTGAATGTTCAAAATGGCAGGAAGTAAAAAAAGCCCCAAGGCAGGTATTATGCAAATGAGCTTCACGGTGATGTCATGAAGGGAGAATAGGGAAATGTGGACTATGAATTAGGTGTTTCAGGAAGCTCAGGGTCTGTGTTTACTGTGAGGGAGAATAACTGCCTTCTACTTTTAAAAGTAGGATCCTTTTCATGCACTGAAAGCTGTAAAACATATTAAGAAGGGGGAACTCATAAACCACATGACTGTGTAACTCCTTAATCAAGTCACAGCCTATTTTGTTAGAAATTCTGGCACAAAGAACATAAATTAAAAAGTATTTCTGAGGCTGCAGTTTTGGAGAACCTGTTACTGAGTGCCTTTTGGTGCCTCTCTTTTGGTGCCTCTTTTTGCCCCACAGAGCCTGGTCAGCAGAAGCCTTTTAAGAGGAAGAGGTCATTGATCAACTGGCCTTTCTGGAGAGGTTCCAACACGCAGCTGGACGGTCTGCCTCTATCCCCAACGTTGCACTCCCCCTCTCAGGGGCGGCTGTTCGGGAGACCCCTGAGCTCTGTCTGCTCTTCAGATCACAGCCTCCCAAAGCCTGTCATGGTGAGCAGAGTGGGGGTCGCTCAGGCCAGTAAGAGGGCTTGGAACTTCATCTCGATGGGTCACAGGATGATTTTGGGGTTGACTGGAAACTTAGCTTAAATAGAAAGCACTTTTATTGGAGCTTTTGTCTAATGTAGCACCTTATGTAACTGTGTTAGCTAATGACATTCACCAACTGCTGTTTCCTCAAGGACATGTTGGTGTTTCTGTACCTGGAGGGGCCGTACACCAGAGGTATCTTCAGGCGGTCAGCTGGTGCAAAAGCCTGTCGGGAGCTCAGAGACAGACTGGACAGCGGGGCCGAGGACCCAGAGATCACACACCAGTCCGTGTTCGTCATCGCCGCTGTACTCAAGGTAACACCCTCAACCGCAACCTCACATCTCCTCCGTCTCACCTGTTTGAAACCGGACAACAGAAAGCAAAACGCGACTGATGTGTGTCCAAAGTCACCCAAGTCCAGACAGGATAATCTGCCTCCGGAGAGTCAGGCAGGCGGCCAGTCACACTCACAAGGTGCAGCATTGTTCAGGGTCCAGGGAAAACAGAGAAAGCAGCTCAGGTGTTTTCTTTTACAGGGAGGAATCATCTGGCTTTTTTGTCTGATGTGGCTCACCTGAAACAGGAAATGAATGGATGAATTCTGCAATAGAACGTTGATTTTTATTTCCCCGAACAAAAATATGTTTGGATGAATGGCTTTTAATAGGATAGTTTTATGCAATATGATGCTGTTTTTTAACATATGCAATGAAGAATAATTGTAAATTCCATGTATTTATCCATCTTTGCTCTTATTTCTGCTTCTCTTCGTACTCTTATTGCAGTGTGATACCCAACTTCTTTCTATCAATTCCTCAAGATATAATTTCTGTTGCAATGATTAAATCTTTGCTCAAATATCTATGAAAGACCAATGAAGGCAAGTTAGACCAAAATGAGCTATTCATAGACTAACAGCGTGACTCAGAGCCACATAATGAGAGTACGAGGTTAAACAAAGAAAGCTAAAAACTTGTCCAAACGTTCCCATGAAAGCACAACTCAGGACATTTTACTGAAGTTCCCAACAGAAGGAGGTCAGCTTGTGCTACAGCAGCTCAAATGGATTCATTTCTGTTGAAACGCAACAGTTTTAGGATCTAAGCAGAATTGAAAAGAGTTTTATGCAACTGCACTTTGATCCAGTGATTAAAAACCTTCATTTTTACAGTGTTTTTTACAGTGTTTTTTATTTTTACTGAATAAATCTGAGGAAGTTTTTCAGGTGTACTCTTTAGAAAAAGGATACAAGTTAAGTGAGAAATGTATATCGCTTGGATGTGTTATTTGTTGAGTCGTTAACTGTTAAATGTTACCCTCAATGCTGAACATGTTTAAGCTTGACCTCAATCGGTTAATCACATTTTTGCACACAGGACTTCCTGCGAAATATCCCAGGCAGCATATTATCTGTGGACCTGTTTGACCAGTGGATGGATGTGATGGAGGGGGAAGCAGGGGAGGAGAGGATACCAGCTGTGCAGAGGTAGGAGCTTTAAATCTCAAATTAATTCACATTAGATTTAAGACAATAAACCCTTCCCCTTGGCTTACAGTTTTAAAGCTTAACCATGTGACCAGCAAACCCACAAACACATCAAGTGATACGGACGCTTGTTACACGTGAAAGTCACGAAGCAAACATCGGTTTTGTCCTTGAGGCAGCAAACTAAACTCCCGTTCCTGAAGAAAAAAGAAGCAACATTAAAGCAATAATAGAAACGATTTGTGGAGTCCTACACCAACACACACACACTGCAGGACCAAGGCTCAGTCTTTTATGGCGAGTTTAATGCTCACTGCCATCCTCTTTCCCCCCCTGACTGTCATTATGTGTCTCTGTTGCAGGTTGCTGAACCTCCTGCCCACCGAGAATCTGCTTCTGCTGCGACACGTCGTCGCCGTGCTGCACTGTATCCAAGGCAACGCCCACGACAACCAGATGAACACCTTCAACCTGTCTGTCTGTATTGCTCCCAGCATGCTTTGGCCTCCAGCCCCGAGCACCCCTGAGATGGAGGGAGAGGCCACAAAAAAGGTGAGAAGGAACACATGCTACTGTGTGTTTTCGGCAGAAGAAGCTACTTAAAAAGAAATATTTGGCAGAATAATTTGAGATGCTGGGATATATGCTTGTCCTATAGGTCTGTGTGTGTTCGGTGTGTTTAATTATTGTAAGTGTCTGCTGGTGGGACTAAGTTTGCGTGATGGAGTGTGTGTTTGTGTGTGCAGATACTTTCTCAGACAGTGTGCAAACTCTGAGGAATTTAACATTTCAGTGGAATAAGCAAAGTACTTCAGCACGAGTCTGTGTGTGTGTGTGTGTGTGTGTGTGTGTGTGTGTGTGTGTGCTACTGTGTTGCATGAAATCCACATGACCAGACAGATGGACTGTGTTTGACTGACAACACTTTATAAACATACTTCAGTTTATGTTCACATGCACACTTAATCTCGTTTTCCTGTGGATGTGAGGCCTGACCTCTGAGCAGGAGCTGACCCACTAACACACTTGTGTAACACTCACTTTAACCCACACGCACAGGGTGACATTTGCATCTCATCACTTAAAATCCCTCATAAATCGTAACATTCTTGAGTTTCAGAAAGACTTGACAGGAAAGTTTCTTGATTCTCTGTTTCTGGTTTACAACTAAGAGAATTATATATGATATCAGTCTCCCAAATTTTAATTCACTTTGCCTCAGTTCTGTTTATTTATATAGTTCATATCATACCAATCCATGACAAAAAGTCATCTCAGGATACGTTAAATCAGTTGAAATTCATTGTAATCCATTTAAATCAAACTCAGTGTATTATCAAAGCGCCACAGCTAAGTAAACCAGCGGATCACATAGTATCTTCACTCAGATTCAATCCCCAGTCCGGAGCACGGACTCATTTTAAACAATAAAAGACTTCCAGCAGAACCAAAATCAAGGAGGCCGTCCATCTTCCATCTGCCGGTGTGTGACCATGCAAGCAGTTTTACTCCACTGTCTGTTCAGACTGTCTTGGCTGTTTTCTTGTGGACTCGTGGATTCCCTCGAGTCTTGGTCAGCCAGCCTAACCTGAACTGGCATCATTTCGATCAGATACTGCAGCCTCACTCCCATTAGACCCATCAGAGAGTCCCTGGAAATGCAGCCCACACTTTTTCATTTGCGCTCTGTCTGGAAGGTTATTTTTTGTGTTGCACTCTGGCTTTGTGGGTAGCTGCTTTTTTTGCTTATCCTTCCAAAAGTGCGCACGTTGAAGCCGTTGAGGTTCATTGAGAAAACATTCAAAGAATTTCCTTTTGAATCCCGACACTAGAAGTGTGTTTCTGCGTGGACTAATGTGTCGCTAAACACCTTTTTCTTTCTGTCCACACACACGTCAGCACAGAATTCCTCAACACCCACAAATACCAAAAGATCTGTTTCACAAATAGTCCTCTGATTAAAATGTTCCTGTTTGGATACGGCGTGTTTGCGTGTCTTTTCTGAGGACAGGCGGTCTTTTTCTTTACCAAATAAAGTGAGATTTGGACACTTCCACCTTGCGCTCAGAGCCCCTGGCTGTGTAAAGGCTGCTTTCCAACCTTCTCTGGAGACACGGGAATTCTGAGTTTTAGAAGGTTGTGTTTGAATGTTTTTCTCTCTTTTCGTGCACCGTATAATTTAAATATTTCTGTATGAACATAGCTGTGTAGGAGCCTCTGAGATAAATGCAGCTTTAGTTTGTGTAGTTATGCTCTCAAGGCTGGTTCCTGAAATGTGAACCGAGCCTTTACAGCACCTTACTTCAGCTTTTTGTGCTTTTAGAATCACACTGATTCTTCAAATGTTTGCTTAAATCTCTACAGAGAGGTGTTCCTTAGCTTATTGTGCCTCCTAAAGCACATACGTGCACGTACTGATGGTTTATGGGCTTCCTGTCCTGCCACAGTATTGTATACTCGGTTTCAGTGTGTATTCAAGTAGCAGGCAAAGGTTTTTGGGGATGATAAATACTATTTGGTTGTTCTATTTCCTGTTTTTTGAATGTTTTGAAAAGGTTAAGGAAACATCCTACTCAGGTTAAGAAAAAGAAACAGTTGTGAATTGGCTGTTGATGGATGGGTCGGTGAAAGTCTCCTGGATGCCCACAGGCTCTTTCCAACAGTGCCTCATATCACGTAGCAGCCCTCTCTGAGTGACACAGAGGAATGCTGGATAAGCAGCTGAAGGAGGGCAGCAAAGTGAAATGAAAGGGAGATTGGCAGGTCAGAGATGGACCTGGAACACTTTTTGCTGCAGTTAAGACATTTTCTTTCAGTCTCTCGACTTCCATCCTGGGTTTTTGAGGCCATTATCCTGATGTAGAAGGCAGCATCTTTTCATGTTATCCAGTCTAAGCCTCGCTTCTATCTCCCAGTGAAATGTTCCTCTGACTCCAGCTGGGACTCGAGTCCACAGCACAATGAACCTAAACTGTGCTTTTCTTTCTTTTCTGCACCCATTTTTTCCTCGAACTTCATTAGTCCACAGACTCATTTCATTCTCAGATATAAGGACTGCTTAGATGTTCATTTGCATACTTTTGATACTGAATTATGTGATGTAGATGCAGGAAAACCACTTCAGAGTCTTTCTGAGGGTTCAGGCAATAATAATAACACAAAATACACAATTTTATTATCTTTTTTAATGAGTTTTTAAAGGAAACTTTCATCTCTGACTCGCCTTTCAGAGATCATATCATCTCAGTTCACTTATTACACATTGATTTGATTATTTCCACCATTAATTACTGACTGTTTTCCATTACTCACTGATAGATATGCACTTAACGCATGCCAGTTGAAACAAACAGCGCGCTGTTGCTCAGGAATGAGACGATGGAATGTCGCTGTGCAGACAGATGTCACGGACGAGCAACAGTCTCTAGAGTTATCTACCCTTTAATCCACAACACACTTAGTCTTGTAGAGATGATTGAGTAGTTGCCTGTGTGTGTAAGTAAAGAAGATGTGGTCAGGTGTGCATATGATGTAGCTGCAGACTGCTGGTGTCGGCCATGTTGGAGGATTTGAGGAGGGATCGTTTCTACGTTCATATCAGCTCGCTGTGTGTATGAACTAATTCTGCCTGCAGGTTATGGAAAGCAGAGCCGTGAATTACTCATAATTAAATTAATATGTGGCCTGTGGGCTTTCATGCAGCAATTATTAGCAAATTTGGTGTCTGGGAAGATGTTATGTGCAGACAGAATAGACGGAGCCTGGAGAAAAGTGTTGTGTTTGTTCTTTAGTTACAGGTGTGAGGGATAAACTGTTGTGAGGCTCATTAAGTTGTGAAACTAAAAAAAAAACAGCTCATTACCCCAGATAAATGTGGTCAAATGGACACTGAATTGTAGTTCTTTTGGTCTAAAAAGGTCTTTCCTATCCAAAAACGTTTACCTTAACATACACAAATTTACTGGAAACTCTTTTTTAAGAAGTTGTTTCGCACCGAAGGACTGAGTGAGCGCCACACAGACAGAATCAGACAACATCTGGCTGCCAAACAAGCGCAGTGTCTGTTTTTCACTGCTGTGTCTGTCACAGAGGCTCAGCGACGGCGGGAAAAACAACGCGTATATAAACAAAACTGGCAGATTTTAGTGGAAACTTTCCGCAGTTGGGGAGTCTCCAACATTTCTGAGTGGCTCTGGTGTTTGCCGACTATTTGTGTTCGAGGACGTAATCCGTGTTTAGTAAATTTTGTCTGTTTAGTTTGAAAGCCGGTGCCTTCAGACAAGTTGTGTGATTTGTTTGCATACATATTCCAACTGAGCTGATGCTGATTCTTAGAAGAATCAGAAAATGTTTATACTCAGCAAACGTAGGACGCTGCAGCCAAAGTTCCCACACTGGATTTTTCTTGTCTTTTCCAGCGATGGACTTTCGGGCGAGCATTTAAACGAGTGGTAATCCAAGCCAATAGATGATGTCATATAAAATCACCAGGACATTATCCAGGACAGAGATTAAAAGGAGTTGCAGGAGAAGTAGGAGTTGACTGCTTCACAGTCGCCCTGGAATGCAAATACTCCTGTAGGACTTGGAGGGCTGACGTCAGTACAGCTCACATATTTCTCAAGATAATATGGGACACCAAAAAAATGCAGTTTTTAACCGTTGTTACAAATGTATTTGGGTCATAGTTTAAAAGATTATAGCAGTCAGTTTCTCCAGCACAAGAAAGTTGTATCAGTGCACAATCAATTTTAGTCATTGTTCACAAGACTTGATTTTAAACTTGAGCTGAAGGATGAAGACATTCGATGACAATTAACCCAAAAAATGAATAAAATACTTGCATTAATGTTGACAAAATAGGAGTATTTTTCATAGAAAAGGCTTCCAGATATTTACCCTTAAATCTAATACCTTATAACGCTCTACTGTTGTTATAGCTACCATATCAGGATATGAATGGTTGTACTACAGCAAACTGAGAGCGTCACAAAGGCAGCTCTATTTTTACCTGGCTAGACTTAAGCTGAACTCATTACCTGCTCTGAGTCTGGAGCAGTTTATGCTCAGAGTTTTGGATGAAATCGTCCAAAAAAAGACACAAACTTCCCATATTCTTGTTCTGATGACATCCCACACATCAAATAACTGACGTTTAGCAAACTTTGGGTCGTAGGTCAGTTTAAGTGACACAAAGTCAATGATTAAACCGTCACTGTAAAAGTGGGCCACATGTAGATGATGATCACATGTTCCAAACTCAACACAATGTTGATTCTGTGATATTTGAGCTACTGTATCCTGCATGTTTGGAACCTTTATCCGGGGTAGGCAGCCAAAAATGTTCCTCTTTACAGGGATTTTTTGGTTTGCTGCTGTCTGAGAACCTCCTGCATCAACAGAAAGATCACGGCCCAATCCCTCCGAGCACGGTGGACATTCAGCTTATAGGTTTTATGTGATTAACCTGGCGGTTTGTGAGTTTATTCGTCAGGATGTGCTGACACATAAAACTTGGAAACTACACGTTGGCTAAATTTCTGCTGAACTTTGGCTGCTTCCCTTGAGGAACTGTTTCAACAACTGGAACTTTGTATAAACAGTAACAGGCCTCATCTGAACGTAAAACAATAAAAAGAAATGATCAGCAGCTGCAGAGGAATTAAACAGAAAAAAGTCAATATGTGGCTGACATCCTGATTTATCCAGATGTTTTTCCTCTGCGCAGGTGTGTGAGCTGGTTCGTTTCCTCATTGAGAACTGCAGCAACGTCCTGGGAGACGTCGCCTCACTGTTCAGAGCCTTCAGCCAGAAGAGCAGCAGCAGCGACCATGGATCCGGTAAGAGCTGCGACTCAAGAGAACAAAACACATGGAAGAAGATCAGAGAACTGCTGTAAAGATGGAGTTGGCACTAAAATGGCATCCATCACATCATGATTATCTGTCATCATTCAGTCAGAATTTGTTATTCAGCATGTTTACATAAGCTAGTTGACATGAATGGTTTAGAAACACTTTAATCCTTCTATCTGATTAGTGGACTTGATCTTTATCTTGTTTATTTTAATCCTACAAAGCTTTGAGCTCATTGTATTTGTTCACATGGAAGGGATAAAACCGCAGCTAGCTGTAGGAGAACCTACGACGTGGCTCTCCGCTCTTATAGCCTTCATTTCTTTTCTGAAAGGTACTAATAAAGCCTCAGTGTGCTGCACAGGTTGAGACTCTCTGTGTCTGACTGAGTCGCCTTTGCTCTTTCAGTCCTGTTGATTGGGGTCAGCAGATCGACCTGCAGTAATTTCAGTGACAGCCAAGGTCACAGGTGCTGATTAAAATACCGCTGAAGCTCCTCATTCATACATAGCACTAATTTTCCTCCTCGTGCTGTAAATAACTGCCAGAGGTCAGGGTTCACACAGCAGGATGACGCTTTGTCCTCTGTTCTCCACATCTCCAGCAGTGAACTGTGACTTTGTTCGTTCAGCTGGAGGGGGATCAAGATTCTTAGTTTCTCTCAAACTGCTCTTAGTTTTTTCTGCTTTGCGGGGGAAGTTTCGAAGAATCTAAACAATCTCAATCGCAAAATGTTTGATTCATCTACACAGCCAGCACGGATTATCCCAAGGGTTACTGCTCTGTCTGGCTCATGTCTTTCTGTTTAATTTTCCTACTTTCACCAATCACATTCTTTTTCTAAACCTTCCATCTCTTTGTTCCCAGATGTGTCGTCCTTCCAGATGAATGACTCATCCTACGACAGCCTTGAGAACGAGCTGAACGATGATCCTGAGTCTCCCTACCAGGAACAGTTGCTACTCCGTGACAAAGACAAGCCCGACAGCCGCAGTCGGGACTCTGTCATCACCCTAAGCGATGGCGACCCTGATCCGGACCCTGACACTGACCACCTACTGCAGCTCCCCCCTCTGGCTAGACCCAGGAGGTTCAGCCCTGCAGTGCGACAGCCTCGCAACCGGCAGGCCAACAGCTCATCACAGGGTCCCAGACGGCTGAGGCGGAGCTCGGAGCCTGCCTTAGCTTTGGCAAGCACGCCGTCTTTAAACACCGTGATGGTTCATGCTGAGAATCACCACCCACCGGTGAGGAAGGCGAGCTATGATGCTGCCATGGAGGGGGAGGAAGAGGACGAAGTGTTTATGGAGCAGGGCCTGAGCAGACTGCAGCTGAAGGAGGAGGGGAAGGATGGGCGTGAGAAGAAAGGAGCCAAACTGCAGAACGGTGGGCGGAGGAAGCACGCGCCTCCGCCTCCGCTACGACTGGACGCCAGCTGTTCCAGTCTGTCATCACCGGCAACCTCGCCAACGGGCTCCTCCCTCAGCTCTTTAGACTCCGCCTTCTCACAGTACTCCACTGACTACGCTACAAATGGAGCAGTTCTGCCCCATTCACCCAGAAACTCCCCACCTCAGAGGGAGGCCCTGCCCCACTGGCAGCAATCCGTCCAGCCCCCTCGGACCAGTCAAACCACCTCCCACCCACACGGCCTCCACCCTAACACGTGGCTTAAGAGGGACCGCTGTCTGTCACTAAGGCAACCTGAAGGTGGACACACAGAGGACTTGCCTGTGGTAAATGGAAATTCGCATCCAACCAGTAATGGCCACTCGGTCGCTGCCCAGGAAACCGTGGTGACGAATCAAAACTGCCAACAGAGATCCAGCAGCCCTCCATCCTACCAGCAGGCTCTGCTGCAGCTGCAGCGCAACCACTCTCCTTTCTACAGAGGGACTGAGAAACCTCTGACTGTCAAAGACCTGAGGCAGCTCCATGACCTGACCTGCACCCACAGACCCCCAAACCCAGCCTCCCCTAACAACCCCAAACTGCTGGTGGGGGGTAACTACGTGCAGCCCCCAAAGGGGGTTTTCTATGGACAAAGTGCCACCACTCTGGTCATTCAGAGGCCAAAATCTCACTCTCTAACTCCGGCCATGGACAACCACAAAGGGCGGAAGACTCTTCCCCGCCGAGCATCCGAACCGGCCAAGGTCTCAGCGAACTCTGACCACCCAGTGAGCCTCACCCTGGACAGGCCTCGTGCCTCTAAGGCTCAGCTGCAAGACCGTAGACTGAGAGTGACAGATGTGGAGCCAAACCACTCCAAGATGAACCTCTGCCTTTCGCCCTCTGCTACCCGTGCAGTAAGGGACTACTTTTCCTCGCAGGGTCAGACGGATGCAGACGCCTCCGTGCGGAGGAGTCAGGAGGTGGCGCGAGCTATTGTTCAGAGTAAGAAGGAGTGGCAGAGCAGGCGGTGCAGCGACCCCCGACTGGAGGACTTCGAACAGCTTTTTTTTGCAGAAGAGTCATATGTGTAAATACGAACTTTGTACAGAAGAATTGTAAATGGGAGACTGATCTTTATCAGATATGTTCATATGTATACACCTTTCGTCATTATTGTGATTATATCCCGCCATATACATGCTTTTCTTGTTGTAGATTACTGTTGTGGTACTTCAGATTTTAAAGGTACAGATGCACCCCCTGCTTCAGTGGTTCACCTCTTGTGTTCCAACAAATATTTGGCACAGCATAACCCGGTATGAATATATCGAACTCCCAACAAAAAGGTTTAATTGAACATCTGAATCCATAATTAGGTTTCTCAGAAAATGGCCTCAGAATGTATTCTTGCTTCTTCGGCACATGACAGAATCCTGGGGGGGATTTGCAAGAAATTAAAAAATCGAGGACAAAGAAGCCTTTTAGAAGCTTGTAAAATGTAAATTTTTTCTTAAAACTGGTACAAAATGTGTCGCTGGCTTGTAAATAGCTTTAAAACTGTAAGACACTGAGCTTTTAATACTCATATTTCTGCCTTTACCCACAACAACTGCGATGCGATGCCATCGTTGTACATACTTGTTCATATTAAACACCTTATACAGTTTTCCAGTAACAACATTTGTACCTTTCTTCTGCATTAATTATGTGAACGTGTAGTTTTGGCTGTCTGAAGTCTGCCTGTGTCTCTGTGGGGCTGGTATTTATTCACTGAAGCTGAGTTTCCATACGCACTGCTCACAGTGTTGTTTTTGGGAGCTCTCGTCTGCATCTCTGTGAACGGAGAAGGATGTGGAGGCTGTGTTTACGTGTGCATCGTGTGAAAGAAAGTCAAAAAGTAGTTTAATGTTGATCATGTCTCCTTAAGGAAAATGTGAGGAAGCCTGTGCCACTGAGGTTGAAAAAGCCCATCAGTCTCATAAAAACACAGCTTGGTGTAACAGTCTCTCCAATCTTGTATGTTTTGTCCTCAATAATATGACCTTTTTGCTGAGACTGCAGTGTTTATTGTAGGTGACTCAGTTAATGACCTTATTTCACTGTGTATTAATGTAATAAGTAGAGCAGTAACTGATGTATCATTGGCACAACGTAGGACCAGTTTCACGAGTTTTCATCAGTGTTATTTCCATAACTTTTTCACCAGATTACTCACTGGAATAAGGCCATTGTCATCTTAAGTGTTGTCTCAAAAAGTACTTTTTGTATTGTAATTATCTCCACTACCGTGAAATGTGTTCAACTTGTATAGTTCAGCATATTTATAATACAGATATATATATAAATATATATAATTATATCACCTTGTTTCTTGGTATGTCGTGTGAAAAAATCTAATGTGTATTTTTGTACATGCCAATTCTGCTGCTGCTGTCTTAATAGAAAGTATATTTGCTACAAAACGCACCATTTGTATATTGTGTACATCTAATGTGTAATGGTCACAAGAAGAAAATCGTTGATTTTTAATAAATGCTTCTCTTGTGAAACTACTTTGCCGATCAGATTTGAGTTTGTTCCAGCGTTTCACTTCGGAGGATGAGGAAATAGTTTCCTTTGGAAAACATCGGCAGGGAGGGATTCAGGATGGAGAGATGGGCAATAATTACACCAAATAAATGAAAACAAGACCTTTGGTTTGCCTTTAGAAAATATCTTAAAAGTAAGTAAACTTTATTTATATTGTCAAGTCAAGTTTATTTGTGGCATATTTCATGTACAAAACAATTCAAAGTGCTTTAAAATAAAAGCATTGCAGCAGGGAGCAGAAGAAGCATCAAAAATACATAAAAGAATATAAAGAGAAAGAAATTAAATCATTAAAATGATTAAAAACAAGCAACAGTTTAGATAACTTAAAAGATATCGTGCAGATTTCATGCATAGACACATGAGAAAAGAAATGTTTTTAACCTGGATTTAAAAATGTCTACATTTGGTGACAGTTTAATCTCCTCTAGCAGTTTGTTCCACTTGTTTGCAGCATAGCAGCTAAATGCTGCTTCTCCAGGTTTAGTCTGGACTCTGGACTGGACCAGCTGACCTGAGTCCTTGGATCTAAGAGCTCTGCTGGGTTTATATTCTCTGAACATATCACAGATGTAGTTTGGACCTTTAAAATCTATTCTGTGACTGACTGGAAGCCAGAGTAAAGACTTTAAAACTGGTGTGATGTGTTCAGGTCCTCAAACTTCTGTTTGATGGGAGAAGGCAGTTTTGGACCGAGCAGAGGATCACTGAGGGTCATAACTAACAGGGGGCTCCCTAAAGGACAGCATATACCTGTATGTTGCACTGGCTGCATTCCCACCACAGAAAGGAATGCTAAAGAAAGGCATGATGCTTAAAAGCAGCCCATTCTTGGTTAATTCCAAAGTTACCTTTCAGAACTGCATCAATAGATTGATTTAATCAACTCGCTTCACTGACCATCTTTTATTTCACATTCCATGATTCAGATCTGAACTTGTAGAAACTGCTTTTAGAATCACGGCGCCTGACTCCATCAATCCATTTTCCATTTTCTCTTTATCCAATTCAGGGTCACAGAGAGGCTGGAGCCTATCGCAGCTGACATTGGGCGAGAGGTGGGGAGCATTCTGGACAGTCTGCCAGTCCATCACAGGGCCAACACAATCCATGCACGCTCACACTCACTGCTTCAGCTCAATTTAAAATCACCAATTATCTTAATATGCCTGTTTTTGGACTCTGGGAGGAAGGCGGAGTACCCAGAAAGAACCCAAGCATGCATGAGCAGGACATACAAACTCTTTGTTTGAACTGTTGTTGGAATTAAGCATGTAATGACATTAAGTTCCAACCAAAGTTGCATGAATTTTTCACTCAGATCTTGTGTTTATGATGGAAGAGTCAGACCACCGTGTAAAGTCTTTTTCTCCCAGAGATTCTCAGTGTGTTTAAATTCTGGACTGAAAATTTGAGCCTGATGGATCCTGGCATTGTCATCTTAGAGTGTGCACGTGCCACCAGGGAAGAAGAAAAATGTTTTGATGGAAAAACCTGGACATTCAGTAGATTTAGGCAGTCAGCTGATCTAATTTCTCTGGGCAGAAAATGTTGCTGAACCTAAAAGAAAGAAAGAAGCCCAGATTATAACGCTGCCCCCACAGGCTTGTACAGTCGGTGCAAGGCATGATGGGTGAAGCAATTAATTTAATGCTGTTCTTACCCTGATGCACCCATCATCCTTAAACAAAGTAAATATGGACACAAGACCAAGCTTTATGCTCCACAGCAAATTTTTTGTTTGCTTTTCAGGGTAGTTTAGTCACTGTTTAGTCCCAATACCTTGAGTTCTCTTCAAATTCTGCATGTGGACTTTTACTGATAAACATTCCTGTGAGTTTTAATTGATCTTCAATCAATATCTTTCGACTAACATCATACCTCTTGGTTTGTCAGTTCTCAGCCCAGTTTTGGTTGAAACTATCCTCATCAATCTCTTCTTTAAATCTTGATTTGCTTGCTCGGCGCAGACAAATGATTTGAAACAGAGTTGCATCTTTTCCACAGCCACAGGGTGTGTCTTTGGTGTTTAAGGAACGAGAGCTACTCCCTGCATCAGTTTGAGTTAAATAACTTCTTGCCAGTTGAAACATATCAGTCACTGCAGTACTTTTCCAATGTAAGGCTCCTATCTGGTTGCTTAGTTTAGCCAAGTTGTGTATCTGTTGGAAACTCACAGAAACACCTACTGAACCCTTAAGCTCAGGGAGTAAGAATAAGGCTGCAAAATGGAGGCGAGAAACCTTTGATCGAATCGATCAACTTACTAACAAATCAGTTCTGTTTGTTTCCCGTTGAAAAGCTTTTGCAGCTGAAATATTTTGGCATCTCGGCTTCCTTCACTTAGCATCATCTTTAATCACAGGACAGTTGGAACAAATGCTGACGGAGGAGGTGAGGGTTCAGGGAGGGCGTTTCAGAGTCTCAGATTCTTGACATTTCAGCGCCCGTTCAAGAAGTCAGCAGCGCTGGTTGCTCCCATCAGTCTTATCAAGATGAGCTTGAAGTGTAGTAACTTCAACATATCCAGGTCTTCTGTAAGTTGGCTGGCACAGCAACACCTAAATCTTTTCTCAGTGATGACAAGATCATAACAGAAGCTTCAATTCTCTCCGCATTTCGTTCAAATTCCAAAATATTTGTAAAGAGATGATTGTAAACTCACTGTATGTTGGTCCTGTGATGGACTGGTGACCTGTCCAAGTGTTTCCAGCCTCTATCCCTGCAGGCAGGGTACACAGCTGGGATGGGCCAGGACAATGAAGCAGGTATAGGAGATGGATGAATGGACGACTGTCAACACATTTTGGTGACAACAAAACAAGTTCCTACTGTACTTTCTGTATAGTGTGTATGTGATAACATCCAACAGAATTATATACAACAAGTCACCTGGAACTTGAAAAAAGAAACAGCTGGAGGAACATGTTGCAACTAATTAGGTTAAAACAGGTCAGTAAGATGTTTGGGTATAAAAAGAGTACCTTACAGAGGCAGAGTCTCACGGAAGAACATGTGCAGATGTTCAATCTGTTAAAACTGTCTATATTTCCAGTTCTGTCTAATATTCCATCATATTCAGCTCATAACATCCTCAGAAATCTGAAGACATCTCTGTTTACAGTTGAACATTGATATTGGATGTCCATAAAGTTCAGGCCCTCAAGCAGCACTGCATTCAAAACAGACATTAGTCTGTCCTGGAAATCCCTGCATGGGCTCAGGAACACACAGCTCACCGTAACATCCACAAATGCAGGTCAAAGCTCCATCATGCAGAGAAGAAGTCATGTGTGAACTATAATCTGAAGCCAAAGCTCATTTAAAACAGATTGAGGCAAAGTGGAAAGCTGTTCTGTGGTCAAATTAATCAAAATTTGAATTATCTTTCATGGAATTCATGGAATACTTCAGCATACTCCAGACTAAAGAGTTATAGTTATAGTGCTTCGTTCAAAGGTCTGCGTCTCTGATGGTATGGGGGTGCATTAGTGAGTGTGAAACTGGCAACTTGCACATCTGAAAAGGCTCCATATACAGGTGTTAGAGCAACATATCCTCCCATCAACACAGCATATCTTTCAGGGAAGGTCTTGCTTATTTCAGCAAGACAATATTTAACCACATCCTGCATCTATTCCAACGGCATGGCTTCATCACAGAAGGTGCTGGACTGACCTGCCTGCAGTCCAGAGCTTTCACCACCTGAAAACATTTCAAATACAACAAAGGAGACCCAGAATTGTAAAATGGAGTTAGCAGCAAATCAGGACCTTTTCTGCAGCATTTATGTCTCTCTGCTCATGTTACTCTGTACAATAAGTTTGTACAACTGTGCGAGGTTAGCTTACTAAAGAATTCCCACGGTACAGATAATATCACCAGGAGCAGAATCAGTGAAAGTTGGCGCTTTTCACAGATGACTGAAATCCTACCTGATCGTAATCTTGTCTGGATACACAAAGGTGCACGGCATTAGAAAGCATGGTGATCCAGTCAGGGAACTGTCTTCATGACAATGAAAGCTATGGTTTTAAGCTAACTTTTGCATCTTTCTTCACAAGCCAGGACTAAAAGTGTTCACATGTGCCTAAAAACACGCATGAAAACATTTGCTGTGTTCTATCGTGTGATATGCACGAAGGTGAGCTTACAGCAGTAGATTAGATCTCAGGCCATGGAGGTGCTGCTTGGTTTTGGACCAGAATATCAATCTCAATAGGAGACACATGATATGCTTATTGTGCCACATCGCTACGAGTGAGCATTGTGCAACCATCAGCAACAACCAGCCAATACATCACTGTCAACAGTCACAGCAGGCGACAGACCACATTCCAAACTTATTAAAAAACAGTTACTGGTTGGACAAAGAGCCTCATAATGCCGCCTCTGTGAAGAGTTACATATTTCAGACTGATACCAGAGAAACTTGTCGCATGTACAGATTCATTGTGGCACCAAAAATAGTTCTCTGGAGTGAGGATGTCAAATGCTAGCTTACATCTAATCTACGTTATTCTTAACGAAGATGGAAGTGGAACTTCAGTGGAAGTAGCCAAGCCCACCTAAATGTAAAATTTTGCCTGTAAATTCAACATATTTTCAGTTTAAACTCTCAAAGTATTCACAAACAAAACCGTCTTTTTTTCCCAGTGCGTTCTGTGGACTAGAGTCCCAAATATATCAAAACAGTGTGAAACCTAAACCCAGGCTACGTCACAGCCGGAGATACACATGGAAGGACTTCCTGCACTGGTGTATGCGTCTTAGGTTGGACAGTGTGTGTGGCTCAAGAGAAAACACTTGCGGACATGTTGCAGTTCATGGAATGTAAATACCAGCTGTAAAACAGGATTTATGTCACTGCCACAAGATAACAAAAGGAATCCTTTGAGTGCAAAATTTGGCAGACATGTCAGTGTCAAAGGTGAATCTCCTTCTGTCTTCTGTGACCTGAGAGATGATGAGTGCAGAGAGGAAAGTAGATTTTTTTCCTCTTTTTTTTCCACAGTGGCTGCTGGTATGTACAAGCTCAACATATCTGGCAGGAGATTTATCCTGCAGCTACAGAACAAATGTACCTGGCTGCATGTGGCTCTGGTTTCCATTCTGTTCTGCTTCTGTGGAAAGCACAGGCAATCATACGAGTGGTGCAACTCCAACCAAAGGCAACAGCAGGGAATATGAACAGCATGTGTTTCTGATAAATAACAAGTTGAGGTAATTTTGACATCTTTTATCACAGCGCATGTTGGATTTCTGGGGTACGTCAGCAGCTGAAGCTTCAGGCTCACAGTGACATCTATCAGTGGTGGGTGCTAACAGCCTTCTTTATTCAGGGCAGATGTAGTCTCAGATTCTCTACAGTAACAAAAAAATGTCCACTCAAAGTGGCAGCAGTCACCACCTCTTGTCCCCGTTGCTATCATAGTTAGCCATTTGCAGTAGCTATTCTTGGCTTTCTGTTTGGAAAATTCTGTCTTCGTATTTATCTGCTTCTGTTAAAATTAATGTATGTTGAGTCCCAGCTGTCGTTATCCACAATAGAGCAAGCTGCAAACTTTTAGGAGCAACGTTTCAAGCCAAAAGTAGTTTACAGCACAGCTCTCTTAAGGTCCCACCACAGCATTTCAGTCAGGCTGAGGGCTGGCCTCTGACTGGACCATTGCAACACCTTGATTCTTTTCCTTTTCACACATTCTGCTGTAGATCTGCTGCTGTGTTTGGGATCTTTGTCCTGTTGATGAGCCAGTTTCAGCCCAGCTTTAGCTGTGGGACAGATGGCCTCACATTTGACTCTAGAATACTTTGGTATCCAGAGGAGTTCATGGTGGACTCAATGACTGCAAGGTGCCCAGGTCCTGTGGCTGCAGAACCAGCCCAGATCATCAGCCCTCCACCACCGTGCTTGACAGCTGGTATGAGGTGTTTGTGCTGATATGCTGTGTTTGGTTTCCTCCAAACGTGCTGCTGTGCATTATGACCAAACATCTCCACTTTGGTTTGGTCTGTCCAAAGGACATTGTTCCAGAAGTCTTGTGGTTTGTTCAGATGAAACTTTCCTCTGCTTTTATAAAGGTGCATTGATTAGCAGAAACCTGGCTGCTACTTACCATCTCAAACTGTGTAATATGTCATGTCATACCATGTGTTGTTTTTTGTTTCATTTAAGATCCAGTAAGAACCAAATTGTGTTGTTTTTTAAACATATCCTGCTATTTTATGCCTTAGAATTTAAAGAAAGTGTAAAATCTTTTTCACATTCCTGTATATATATCGCTTAAATGTGCCGACTCACTGGGGAATTTTTCCCGTTTGCTCTATTCTTGATTCATTTGAGGCTTGTTGCTAGTTTTGCAGGTGTAGTTCTCACTCTCAAGACCCTCAGCTGCCCTCTTGGCAACAGAGAAGCTTGCTTTTATTTTCATAAGGACGATAAGAGAGTTTTTAAGGCCATTTGGCTTCTCAGCAAGATTCCTCAGCCAGTGCGTAGCTTACTGCACAGTGAGGTCACACCCGATAAAATCTATCCCACTCATGAATTTCAGTCAAAACAGCAATTAGTATTGTTTTTCTCCTTTTGCTATTCTGTTGACCCTCTCTGAAAAGTGCGTAAAATCCCTGGACAGGAACCCTGGTGAAATTCCCACATGTTGTTTTCCTGACACACATTCTGCTGCTTTGGTGAAACAGTAAAGTTGCTGTGAAAAGCAGGCTGAGCCCCACAGAACCCTGCATCTGATATTGATTAGGTTTAAGCCCGCAAAATACTGGGATGCTAAATAATTCATATTCTATTTTACAGTCTTGTACCATGTGATGGAAGTAGCTAATGTAAAAGAAGAAAACATGTTTTATGAGTATTTCTTTCCAACCACAAGATATGATTGTGTGGTGGGTTTGTGGGACTCTGCAGAGGTATACAACCACCAAGAAAAACATGTCCGTTTTTTGTTTGACAGTCTTACTTCTAAATATTGCAAATCATGGGCACAGCTTGAACAGTTTAAGACCTCCAACAAAGTCTGATTGCATAACAGGAGAGAAGGTTTACTTTTTGGGACACTGATCACCGACAGAAAGCTGGCGCAGAAAGTCAATACCTGCTTCCCCGAGAAGATGAAGTACTGCATGCAGATTAAGATGAGGTAACCACCTGAAACTCATCTTCAAGAGTTATAGAAGAGCAGCAGCCAGTGTCTGTTTTTAGCTGCTCCTTATTTGTACAGTTAATTGAAAGCTCGTTGTAGTGGAACATCTTATCTTTGATAAATGCAGCCAAGCATTTCCATTACAACGTGTGTAAATAAGCTCTTGACATTGTTTGTCATAGATTTTGTAAGATTTCTAAAAATATGCAGATCATTCAGCTTCCAACAACGAATCCATGTTAAATCGTGTCCACTTGAAGGTTTGACACCAGTCTGGGAAAATGATTACTGCTTTTGTACTAATTTTCCTTTAATTAAGTTTTAAGTACAAAATACACCCCTTAAAAATGTTCACCCAACACCTCAGAGAATGACAGCAAGAGCGGCTGACAAAATTGAGTTATTTGATACACATTCAGAGCTTGTTCTCATAAAAGCTGCTTTGTGCTTAAGCTGAGCCCTTCTCTGCTGCTGTGAGGCACCTTTGATAAAAACCTTCCATCAATAAATGACCATAAGTGAACCCTACTGGACTCTCCTTCTCCTCTAAAAAGGAGGGAGTCTGTGTTGGCTTCTTGCCCTCAGCTCCCTTTTAAACAATTGTTCTCCATCCACTCCGACTCCACTCTCTTTCTGTCCATCTATCAGCCTCACATGCCAAAACACACTCTTGTGCAAGCACTTTCTCAGTCACACAAACATCGACGCACCACTAAAGGCAAACACCGAAACGCACCCATTTATTACATCTCTCGTTTATCTGCATTATGCTGAAACGTCAGCAAGACATGCGGCGTGTGTGCATTTCTGCGTTTGTGTGTGTGCCAGGGGAGGTGGGCGGAAAGGACCATGAGTGCGACCTTTGCTGGCATGAATAGAAAAGGATTAGGCTTAGCTTTCATCTACCTCTTTGGTATTACTGCCAGAGCTCCTATCCGTGCTCCCCATGAAATCAATAAAAAAATACTTTGAAGATCCCCCTTTTGCATTGTTTTTCTTATTCAAGAGGGGACTCCCAGAATATTGAGAGTCCCTCCACCACGCAATGTCAAATTAAGATACCGAAGAAGTACTATTGTTGTACTTTGCAATGTGACACGTACAGCACAGTTGTGTTCTATCTTATAATATCTGAAACTGTTTGTCGTTTCAACATCTACAGTGAATAGTTTTAGGAATACACGCAGGGAGTCAGTGTAAATTTGAGTCAAAGCCGAGGCCAGCAACCACTGTTGGATGTATTTGAGCAGCACTCCATGAGAAACCACTAGCCCACCATGATCAATACAGCCGCATGGGCTCAGGAGTACGTTTGAAAACCACTTTCGCTCAACACAGTCCACCGCTGCATCCAGAAATATAACCAAAAACTGCTTTAAACGAGGACAAAGTCATGTATCTACCCCTGCAGAAACTTTGCTGAGTGTTCTGGGCACAATCTCGTCTCAGATGGACAGAAAAACAGTGGATACATGTTCATGTTTCAGCTGATTTGGGGTAAAATTATCTTTGGGTTCTACATGTCAAAGATGAGAAACACCATCCAGGTTGTTATCAGCAAATGCTGCAAACGCCAGAGTTTGTAAAGGTAAGATGGGGCATCAAGGACCACCTGCCTGTCGTCCAGTTCTGCCTCCAGTTTAAAATGTATGAAGCGATATGAAAGAAAAGGTTAATCAAACAACGGAGGCACAGACTGTTGAGCAGCTGAAATAATGTTTTAAACAAGAAAGGACACAGGTCCATCTGAAAACCTGCAGTATCCTCAGCTCCCAAATGATCTGAAGGTGTATTTAAAAGGAAAGCTGATGTAACACAAGGGAAGATGCAGACATCAGAGCTCTGGCCAGTCAGGGCGTGGACAAAGAACATCTGAGGGTGTGCTGAGGTGTCTGCTGACAGGATGTTAACCATACACTCTTTTTCCCAGTTTTTCTGGGACCCACTCTCTTCCTCGTGGGGAAACAAGCTACTGTAGGGGTGTGCTGCTGCAGGTGTGATGATCTGCAAATCTGTTTAGGATGGCAGCAAGTGTCAGTACCTGGTGGAGTTGCCAGAGATGAAACCACTGATCTTATGATTTAAAAGCACTGCCATTGCCCAGTTTAATCTTGAGTTTATTAGAATACCCTTAAAGCTGTGGCTCATGGGGCACAAAAGCCGGATATATGGAGAGAAAGTTTCAGGTTATTGTTGTCAGAGTTTTGTTTGTCAGCCATTACTAAAACCGATTCCTTCTCCTCGTTAGTTCATCTTGTTGTCTTATTAGCATTTTGAGTAATGGAGTTAATGTGAGTCTTTTCTTTGTCCAGCAGTTTGACCACAGCAAGCATCTGGGGCTGCAAATATATTGAATTTTGGATCAATCCTCAGTGAAAGCAGGTAAAGCAAACAGGGGGAGGAAATGGCAGGTGAGGTGTTTGTGCTGCCATGACCTATGAATAAGAATGAAGACATCAAGAACAACTGATATCCCCCACTCAACACCAAGGCATCAGAAGCACAGCCTCCCCCATCTACACCTACACTCCATGTCCCCCTTTTATGACTGACATGTGAGTCATGTTTGGTGGTGGCTTCGTGCTATTTATGTTGGGGGAATAAAGTGTTCGCCGCATGGGATCACTTTTTGATCCTGTTGCTATGTTGGTTTTTGAGCAACAGACTGTGAAGAGCATCTTTTATTACAGAAAATATCGCTTATACCGAACATGTATTACAAGTGCAATTCTTGAAGGTGAATTTGTGTGTTTTTGATCATTTCAGCGTATGTTTGTAAGCGTGTCTGTGAGTATCTGAGCGTAAAAGAGCTGAATTTCTCATTCATAACACTGAGAAAACACTGTGCCTGTAGTGTTTGATTTATGCTACACAGAATGTCTGCGTACCTCATTTGTCAGTTTTACCCCTAAAAGCTTTTCATGTGCAGCAAACACATCTAAAGACCCAAATCCTGCCTGTTGAAGAGTGAAGCCACAGGACAAACAATGCCAGTTCTTTAGGATGAAAAGGAGTTTGCATCATCAGCAAACAGCATATTTAACATGACAGTATGGCAGTATTTTACAACATTAAAGCCTGTTTCCAAAGCAGTGAGGTCAGATGCAATCCTCTCAACAGTGGAGTCCAATGGCCACATGAACGTGAAAATGAAAAGATAGATTCGAAAGCTTTATACCGTATTTGCAATGATCTGTTGACTATAAAGGGAGGCTTCAAAGGCAGAGAGTACAGCTATACTGTAAAAGCATAGGCTTGGAAATATAAGAGGGTGCCTACATATTTGCATGCGTCTGTGTGTGTCCTCAGACAGATTCAACATGTTCGCTGATAACCCAGCAGGTATCTGGGCTCCATTATCCCCATTAACTAGTCACAGATGGCCGTTATATTGATGTCCTTCAACACGCTCACAACAGCTTTCGTGTTTACTGCAGTGGGGGATTTTTGCAGTTCCCCATCATGGCTCCACTGTCTTTGATATGGCCAAAATTTAAAAGTGCTCGCAGCCTCTTGCCAAGAAGTGACTCAGAGCTGGCTCGAAGGTGACATAACGCACTTTCCAGAACCCTCTTGGACATTGCAAGGTCTCGTAATTCAATTCAATTCAATTCAATTCAATTTTATTTATATAGCGCCAGATTACAACAATTGTCATCTCAAGGCACTTAAGTAATATAGTCCAATTCAAGCCAATTGGAATTCAATTCATTGTAATCATAATTAATTCATATAGAGCCAATTAAAAAATAATATCCTAGCTAAGGAAACCAACAGATTGCACCGAAACTTGTCTTCAGTTCAGTCTCCCGTCCTGAGCCTGAGGGACTGTGGAAAGGAACGACTCCCTTTAACAGGAAGAAACCTCTGGCAGAACCAGAACCAGGAAGAAACCTCTGGCAGAACCAGACTCAGGAAGAAACCTCTGGCAGAACCAGAACCAGGAAGAAACCTCTGGCAGAACCAGAACCAGGAAGAAACCTCTGGCAGAACCAGACTCAGGAAGGGTGGCCATCCGCCTCGACCAGCTGGGGTTTGAGACGACAGAAAAGAGGGGGAAAAACACCATAACACCATTCAAAGGATACCTGCTGGAACAGGGAAACACAAGTTAATAACCACAATAATGTCACAGGTACATAAAATCATTTGAGAAGTTAAACGGGGGGGAAAAAGTGAGGAAAAGTGAGGAAAGGTGTGACAGATGAGGTCCCCCAGCAGTCTAAGCCTATAGCATCTTAACTATGGGATGTTTCAGGATTACTGAAACAATCAAGTAATGAGCTTTGAGTTTTGATAAAGTGGGTACAATGATCTCTAAAGACACTATTCTGATGGCTCTTCTTGAGGCACCATCGAACGAAACGCTCTGCTTAGATGTGACCCATGGGCACATACCGAATGCATTCGTGGGGTTTTGACATCGCTTCTGGTACAGAAAACAATTTGGAAAAAACCCAGAAGGACCATGAGGAAATGACTTTAATGTGCCAAAAATGATGAAACAAGTGATGTTGAAAAATAACTTTACAAATTAAAGTATGTTTTAGATAGCTTATTAGACTTTAACTTGACTTCTGCCAATCTAATTTCCTAATTACATCATGAACTTGTCACAGTTTAGTTTTTTTCTGTCACTGTTTATGTTTTAATAGTCTTGTTTTCAGGTTATGTTCTGGTCATGTTTTTTCCCATTTTTGCCACCTAGTTTCACTCACGTCACCTGCTTCATTGTTCACAGCTGCACCTCGTTCACTAATCACTCCCTCCACAGTATTTAGTGTCCTGGTTTCCTTTCATTCACTGCAGAATCCTCACCAACCCTTCATGCCTCAGTCACTGAAGAACAGTCTGATTTCCTGCCTCATAGCTCTAGTCTTGTAATCAACGTCCTGTTCATAGTTATTTATTCATAGTCTTGTTTTGTATTTCATGGTCTTGATTTTTTTTTGTTCCACGTTTAAGTATTTTTGAATCCGGCTCTGCCGCGCTTTCTGTTCTTGCCTTTTGCTCCCTGTTTTTTTTGGAAATAAACCTTTTTTGAATTCGAAGAACTGCACCACCGTCCGTGACAGAACTGAAGAAAACTTATTTAAGTTTCTCCAGCTTTGTGGGAACTTTAACTTTGTTATAGCTTGCCAACAACTAAAATCTGATGAGTTCTGACTCTTCGCAGTAAGATGTGAGTCTGTAAGAGTAACTGCTGAATTAACATCCCAAAGATCAGGTCTGTAAGGTTGTGCACCGACCCCTTACTGGACTTTTGCTGCTCACACTGCACCTGAGCCAGGAAATCAAAAGAAATTGTTAGTTAATGACAGTTTTGTGAGTATGTCTTTCCTATTATTCACCTTTATTATTCATTATTAAAAGGCAATTCCTACAGGGGCACACAGCATTATAGCTAGCATCACATGGCCTTGATGCTTGCTATAAATAATGAGTTAAAGAACAAAATATGTATCAAAGGATAGATTCTGTGGGGTTGAGCTTTTGTTGGCAGCGCTGGACATCCTGGGGCTGATTCTTTGCTTTGCTGTTCTTTGGAAATCTGAACAACATATTGTGAATATCTCTTTGCGGTGAAATTGTTGATAAATGTTCCTCTAAAACCCCCCACTGCTCTGTAGTCTGCGAGCTGAAAGTCTGCAGAATGACATCAGTCTCTTCTCCTCCCCTTTCTCCCCGTTCCAATAACTGCAAATGATGAAATGTGACCTTTTTACTTTTTGTCTACAGAGATGGAAAAGATGCAGGGAGCCATAAGTTCTCCCAGGATTCTTATTGATTATATTGATATTATTAATTGGATGTCATGGTGTCCCCCTCTTCTCCTTTCTCTTGTCCTCTCATTAGATCAACGCAGAAGGAAGTTATTCAGATTTTTCTCTCCATGATGTCCTGCCAGGATTTTGTTGACATTGGGGCCACTCACAGATGCAGTCAGTGGACTCCGGATATAGTATAAATGCAATATGTTACATAACTTGTGATGTAAACTGCTCCTTCTTAGCCAAACATGAATGAAAAACGATGTTCAAACCTAGCTAGCTGCCATGGTAACCTCTAAAGTCAGAGTTTGGTTTGGTGGCATCGCAGAGGGGAGGATGATCGGGTCACCAACACTGACTTTTTACTATGCAAAGTGATGGATGAGGCGTGGAGACCCATTCATTTGCAAGGAAGCTGTTCAAACTGTACACTGAAAGATTTCTGAGTCAGTCCAATCATGTCATGTGGAAACTACGGGTGCATTTGACATTTTCAGTTTGATTGAAACTCTGGTGCGATCGCTCTGTTGGTGCAGATCATCTGAAGAAGAGAGAACTCTCTGACCCAAATGTTGATGCTCATCAAACCATCAGACCAAGACCCTTTGTAGGGCTGTTGGTCCCAGTCTGCTTTCAAACAAATACAGTTTGATTGAAATATGAATGCAGCATGGAGCAAAGCACCAACTTCCACCAGGGCCAGTGGCACATTTTTCTCTTTTAAAGGTAATTAGCCAAAGCTGTATCTAAAGAGTTCTTATTTTTCAATGCTTCACCTCTCAGGTGGATTGTTTTAACATAATCTATCTGACAAACAAACTATTTCTGTCTGTCACATATACATCTGTCGAGGCAGGGAGTCTATGTCTGCAAATCCCAGGAATAAGAGACCCGGAAGAGGAATAAGAGCTCCCTTTTTGCCCTTCTGTGAACCTGCTTCTGCCCATCACAAAACAGTGCTGGTCGATATCCTGACACCTCTGATGCTCTACAGACAGTACGTTTACATCCAGAGTTTGGTCGAGTACTGATAGAGTTCCACCTGCACACTGAAGGGATGCAGGTATGGGAGGAGGATTGCTTCATCGACCAAAGGGTCTCCAACGGCATGATGCTGTGGTCAAAACATTCTGCTGCCTCTAACTGTCTCTGTTGGAGATCATCGTAAATATGAATAAAGCTCAAATCACCACACAGGTGCTGCCTTTAAGGTGCTTGAATGGCATTTTGTCAGATGAGCACAGCAACAGCCTGGAAATGCTTGACTGTGAGCGGGCTGATTTTTAATTGCAATTTCTGAGGTGAGAAAAACAAACAAAACATGTGAAGCAGAGCAGTTTCATAGGATTTGGCTGCAGTAATACACACTTACACCTCAATGTTTTTACAAAAGGTTGCACACTATCCCTTGTGGTTATTCTTTATTGTTACCAGCTTCCTCTTCCTCTGTGTACTGGACAGGAACTTTGGAGGATGTCTGGTGCTAAGGCCCATTTGAGTCTTGTGATACATGCAGGAGTGTTTCAACTCCCAGCTGCATGATCTGGGTGCGTAGATCTTTGAGAAGTTTGATTTCACATGACTTTGATTGCACTAGCATGTGTAAATGCGTTTCAAAATCTGGTTTTGATCTGACTAACACAATAATTCGTTTTCTTCTGTCATATAAACATACTTAGAAATTCACTGTGACACTTACAGTGGACAAAATTGACTTGGAGGGAAGGTTTTTTTTGGAAGATTCTTGCATACTTTTCCTTGTTTCCTAACATAAGCAAGTCACGGTTAAAACCAAAACATACAGAGATGGGTCAAGTTGCAGTGATTCTTTTGCCTGTACTGTTTATATAATTATATCACTTCTCAGGAAACATGCTGAGACAGTGACATCGAATCTGTAAAAGTCTGTCATTGCAAGACAGCAGAAACACCCCTGAGCCAGAGTTGTAGATGATGAACTTCAGGTAAAGGTCAGGTCAAACCCTCCCTTAAAAGACAGGGATATAATTGTAATAACTCGCCCAAAATCAAATTAAATAAGACGTCTGAAAAATACATGTCTCTGTAACTGATTCGATTACTTTCATTGTTCTTACAATGTGGACAAAAATGGTCCAGAAATACAGTAAATCTTCATTCCTGTTGCATCATGTTTCACTTTGTGAGGCGTTTCCAGTGTTTTTCCAATATAAACAATCAAGCCTACGGTATGTATGGAGTAATCGTTCACAAGTGACATTTGGCTCAATTCAGTTGGGTTACGTGCAACCCTGCTCAAAGCAATGTTTGTCCAATAGCTGCCTACATCAGGGTGTGATCAGGGTGTGATCCTGATGTTTACCAAACTTTCAGACCTGAATAGCTCAACTCGTATGATTACAAACAGACATACAGGTCAGGTTCACGGGTGATTCTGATAAATTGACTCTATGAGTGAGTGTAAGCGTGCATGATTGTGTGGTTGATTGTGTCTCTGTGTGGCCCTTTGAAGGACCCCGGATTGCACTAAGTGGGTATAAAAAATGGATAAATTAAATCAGACATGTCTTAGGGCTGAGAAAAACATTAATTTTCGTTCTATTTTTTGGAGCATGACGTGATGCTAAGAAAGACCCTGACATCATTCAGTGTAAAAATGTTTATTGTGTCTATTAATCTGATTGTTTGTTCCCTTTGTGAGAATATAGTATCTCATCCAAACATCAACCAGTTCAAGCTTTAACATATCCTCACACAAATAGACCATGAGCACTTAAAATTCTGCTGTAATCTGGCAAAGCGGCGATGAGAAAGCGGACTCCAGCAGCTTATTGGTTCTTATCTGGTGTCAGCTGTTGCAGCCTAGTTTTAGGATTTGTGAATTTCATTTGCATATGAACTTGAACTGTTCTGAAGTTGCCCTGTTTAACAGCATTAGCATTTCCTGCGTGTCCACACAAGCGTATGCTCTGCTTGACACACAAAAAGGTTAAAAATCATAGAAAACATTTACTAGATGGTCCAGATTCTTCTTCGTAAATCTGATTAATATAATCATTTTAAGTGGCTCTAAGAGGATTTGGCCTTTGGTTCATATCTGCGGTTCATGTTTGACCAACTGAACAATAAGTGAAGTGAATATAATGTTTGAGCATCTCCATCTCTGGTAGGATCATAATCTGTTACTATTGGCTCACAGGGCAGACTAAGGTCACCAGCTGCCACTCACCAGTGTATTTACTGGGATGTAATTCAGATTATCAGCGTGCTTATCCAGTCTGTAAAGGCATGTTTTACCCAGTGTGGTGTGGTTGAACTTGACTGCTTTGCACAGTGTCCTGACCCCAACCCTGTTAAAGAGCTTAGGATGAACTGGAAAACAAACTGCAAGTCAAGTCTTATCAACCAATATCAGTGGGTGATAAGGATGGGGGCAGAGGTCTTAGGGTGATCTCAGGGTGAAAAGGGCAAGCAGCGTGAAATCTGTTTTTAAACAGATGTATTCTCTCATGTAGACTGTCACATTCCTTTCTTTGCCTTTGCTAAATAGCTGTGGAACAACAAACAGCAAACTGTCTCTGCACTGAGTCAATCAGTGCGGTTACATGAGCGCCATCGGATCGGATTAATGGCTAAATTACAATAAGATTGAGTTATTCAGTTCATGTAGACAACTTAATCTGACAAGAAATCGAATCGGATCAGGTTACTCGCGATTGAATTAAGACTCCGAGATAAGTGGATCGGATCGAGCGTTCTGCGCATGCTCGAGATTTTTTCCCGCGATCGTCGAAGGAGACGATGTTACTGTTGTTGTCGCCGCCGTCAGAAAGAAACAAACAACGCGATGGAGAATGCGCCGTTGTGCAGCGTCTGTGCCATAACCAGCTCATCACAGATGTAGAGGGACGCAGCTTCATCTCACTCTGCGTTCGCCATCTTTCTGAATGCCTGAGTTTGTTGCTGTTGGTGGTGAAGACGTCAACAGGAAGTGGCTCTATTAGCGATAGCTGAAATGGGAACAGCGCCACCTATCGTACCGGGGTATTGCATGCTTTGTGCCAGTGATTCCATTCATTCACCGCCATATATCCAAGGATAATTACCCTCAGATAAGGAGCATAACCCAACTGTAGCTATAATCCAGTTAATCTCATCATGTAGAATCACTGATTGAGTCTCTGTGATCTTATGCAGCCCAATTAACCTTAATACTATTTATTAGCAAAATAGCTGAGCTGTGTTGCTAGAATGAACAGTTCCTTGTATGAGTCGTCCATTTTGTAGTGCTTTTTAAAATTTCAGCTTAAACTTTTCATACATTATATGTGCACTAAAAACTCAGCAGCTGTCTACATCAGCTGAAAAGAACCATCTTGCATTGCAGCCTGGGTCCAGTAGCTGTGGAGCCAACAGATTATGCTAACGCTAATATCAGCAGCAGCTTGTTATTGTGATTTTCCGTCCAATTAGAATGCCAGATCATATTAATACTCTTTTATAGTATGTGCGTAGTCTTTCACTCTCCGTGTATGGCACATTTTTAGATGGTTATGTCAAAGTAAACAATTTCTGGATGGAAAGTTCCAGATTAGCTCTGCTAATTAGCATTAGCGCTGCTCCTCTGGCTCACTTCATGCCTTTTTTGAATTTAGTAGCAGGACACACTTTCTCATATGCACTTTTTTTCAGTGAAATCTTCATTCTCTAGATTCATTCTTTCTGATCAATGTGCTGGTGGTCTTTCTGAGAGGGGTGGCAACATCCATTCCGAAATCCCACCATTCCGACAAGGCTTTCCGTATAAGGAAATGTGCGTTACTCAACAGGTGAGTCCCTTCTTTCTGTTCATGTAATTTATATGTTTAACACATGTTTACAGAAGTTTTCAATCATACACTCCAATGCCACTTGTTTCAACTTCCGAAAATTTAATCCAGGAAAAAAAGGCTTACAAACATGGACCGAAACGGCTCCATAACACGCACAAGAATCCAAAAGAAACTAAAGTTAACTAAAAGAAAGCAAATAAACAGCATGAAGTGGTCAAAATTGGTTTTACGCATGCATTTGTGCGTCTGGCACATGCGTCTTCAGGCTCTCCCACGTTGGTTTGTGGATGAAAGCTATATGTTCAGCTGTAATGCCATGTAAAAACAATCTCTACATGACATCTACTCCCAGGTGTGACCAGTTAGGTCCTTAAGATATCAACAGGCCGTATAAAGCCTTGCGCAACGGCTGTGTGTTTGTGCCAAATGCGCAAAGCCCATCCGCGCTTCCCATAATTGGAGCGAGTCCTCATAAATCACGTGAATTACATGAAAAAATGTTTTTACTGCATTTTGTTGTGTTTTATACGTTCTATGCTGTCATTTCTCTCCTCTCCTATTGGCAAGGCAAGGCAGAGTGCTCGCAACTGTGTCCTGTGCAGTAGCCGTGATATCTGTGATTGCAATTATTACTTTTGCATATGATGACAGTGTGCAAAAGACGCATTCCCCCACCTCGATCGAACTGTAATGTTGTGGTTATTCAAATGTAGGTTTGACTCTAGAAAATACACATTTTGCACCACAAGAAGGGAGCATACATGCTTTTGCCATTCGATTGAGAAAGTTCACACACACAGTAGCAGCAGCAGGAGTCCTTCCTGACAACAGCTAGCAGAGGAACAAATTAATCAATCTGAAAAAGAAGACTGTCTGGTTGTAGTTTCAGATTTTGTAACTTGGGAGCGTTTTGTGTGACTAAGTGCAGATATTTCCTCTGAGTACGATTAATGACAGCATTTAGCCCAGACATCACATGACAGATTGATGTCTAGACATGGAGGAGCCAATCAGTATCAGGGGTCATTTGCTACGTTACATCCAGTTATGCAAATCACCTTGGCATGCGGATAGAATGTACTTCACCATGGGTGCTCATGTTGTGCTGTAAGAGGTCAAATGAGGCCCGAAAACTGCATCAGTTCCTGTTTAACATCCGCCATCTTGGATTTGATAGAGAAACATGCTGTGTGCATCACCTCCTGATGCTCTCTTGGGACATAATATTGGATTCTTTTAGACAGCTGAGGCAAAATGACAAATTCAACATTCCTTGAAATAAAGGGGAAAATGTAAATATGTAAATTGATAGTGGCGGCTGTTAAGTCTCTGTGGACGCAGCAGGAGAGTTAGTGTATGTTTTCAGACAAATTGAGACAAAACACAAGGAGGAGGATATAGAAAAGAGGGGGGGGTGTCATAGACAGGCTCTAAAAGGAGAGATACTGTCAAGTAAAAAAAGAAAAAACTCTTTGCTAAAAGCATTAAAGTGCTTTGTCCTGGCAGGCTTAAGAAGAGACTGCCGACCAGGTCGAAGGTCAAAGCTTTAACTTCAGAATGAGAGTGAACCTAAACTTCTCCTTTCGTTTTAGAAAAAGTATTATTATTCACTGTGGACCTCTAGGCGGTTCAAATTAAATTGAATTTCAGACATTGTTTAGCTTTGGTAATGTGCTTCTTGCCCTACAGAGTCAGCTCATGATGTCACTATCTGCACCTCCATCTGGTTTGACAAAGTGACCTCTTTAGTGAGGGTAGGTTTGCTCCCTCTGCATGAACTGGTGAAAGCTTATTTAGCATCATCGTGTGTGCTTTCTTGTGGCTGTTCTTCAAACTTGGTGGTTTAAAAAAGGGCTTTGAAACCAAAGCCAGATCGTCAGCAAATTGTTGTCCAGTGATGACGAAAGGAGTCCGACTGATTCAATTCAGTTTTATTTATATAGCGCCGGATTACAACAATTGTCATCTCAAGGCACTTAAGACTGATGCATTTCAGCTGTTTTTTTCTCATCACCCAGTCCTTGACCATGATTAAAAAAAAAAGTGCAGCAGACAGAAAAACAAACACGGTGCTGAGACCGTGCTAAATCTGTGTCATGTCCATCCCCTTATATGGCCAGTGGAGCGCTTAAAGCGTGCTCATACCTTCTTTCCTTGTGTCTGACCAAGCCATTAGTTTACAAACTAACCTCTTATTTTCATGTTTAAACACTAACCGTGTCTTTCAACTTTTCATCCCTAACCAGGTTCCTTTTGTAAAGCTAACCAAAGAAAAATCAAACAAAAGTGACGATGATATCCAAAGTAAAACAACAGAGTATAGTAGTTTCCTGTAGTTTTGCCATGTGAAATTAACTTGTTTTAGAGCTGTCCTTTGACCTTTACCCCCAATACTGCTCGTTTGTTCTCAGTAGAGCTAAGGAGACCTAAGGAAAAAAGGCTAATATGCCTAAATATTGCAGGTATTCTTAGTTTCTAGACATGTAAAATAATAATGTGTTGACCTGTTTTCCTGCCAACTGGATTGAAGCATTTGTATCAACTGTGATGTTTTTCTCAGCATTTTCCTTTCTTAATGTGATTTGGAAATTTAATTTGTTCATGCCTATAATGTGTTTGTATGTGTGTAGTTTTAAATGGGATATAAAAAAGAAATAAAGTGGAAAACAATTTTCATCTTTAGATCTTATAAGATTATGCTTATGCTACTTTAATTTATACCTGTGGTGGCTTTTTACTTAGAATCAGACATATCTTTCAGCATTTCCTTTAAAAAAAAAGAGCCTTAACGGGGTTAATGTTCAATTCTAACTTTGGGATTAAAATGGGATCCTCTTATTCTATATATATATATATATATATATGTGAGAAGCTTAGGAAAATCCCCCTAGACTTTACCATTCTCAACGTGGTTTGCTTTAGTCCAGAGTAATCGCAGTTTTCTCCATCTCTAAAAGGATTTGCTGATGTTGACATGCATTTCATTCCTTCTGTTGTCAGACTCTCTCTTTGCCTTGTTTTGACTGTTCCATCTTTCTTTTTTCAGCATGCATTTTACTTTTACCTTTAAACGAATGCACGTGCATCAGCCTATTTAGAGCAGCCAATAGCAAACACACTCCTCAGCGGTCTAGAAGCTTCTGCAGGCTGGAACAGAGTTGTTCTGTTAGACCGCTTTGATTACAAATTGCCACGGTTTCCACCTTGTACAGCTTTCATGTTGAATGTATTCATTTCTACGATCGCAGATGTGGAAAAGTTAAAAGACTTGATCTGAACTGGACTGACATCAGATTGCACTTAGGGTGCTCTGTTGGCTCACATTAGAGCTGTAAGCTCATCTTTTTCTGCCTCGGTCTTATATGCATAAAGATAAAGACACAAACTCACACTCAGAGGCCAACAGCCCCCCTCCCGCCTCATCTCTCAATGTGTCTGGCTGAAGATTCCCAGAAAACAAGTTGTTATCATTGCAAGACCAAAATAGGCCAGAGCAGCTGGATGCTGAGGGAGTGTAGAGACGGGTGAACACGTTGCAAGCCGACGACCTTGGTAAGGGCGAGAGTATGAACAAGATCTTTTAGTGATATCCAAAATGTATATTTTTTAGATATCAAGTTTAATCTGTTCACATCTAAAACAAATTCGATTTTTTTATTAAGTATAAAAAGAGGAATTCTAGCGTTTTGCAGCTTGGTGCAGTTGCAGCTTTTGCAAGTACTAACATTGCACAAAGCACAAAGACTGGCAACAAGAAGTCATTTGGCCTGGAGTCATTTTTATAAATTGTCCCAGATCACCAAAAATTAAAGACGTGCAACTGTGTGCATGAACAGTAGGCCTACTTCATATCCCCTGCTCCCTGCTCATGAAATGTCAGTGAAGGGAACGTCCCTTAATTCCTCTTTTCAGAACACCTTAAAATATCAGCGACGTAGATTACTTTCTATGCATTGAATTGGTCACCTGAGATATCTGTAACTGCAGCTATCGTCATTTTCTCACTGAAAGTTCAATGTAACATTTGCCCCACAGCTAAGCTAGCTAAACCAGTTTAAATTTAGCTTGCTAACAGGCTAGTTTTTAAGAAATATATAGCTTTTTTTTCTTCAAGACATTAAAGCTTTTTCAGGGAATTTTAAACATTGGTGAATTGAGATAAACTGAACTCCTAAATCACATAAATAATGAGAACTTTAATTACCAGGGCAAAACACATTCAAACGGTTTAGCTAGCTCTTTTTAGCTATTAGCTCTTTTTTCTTAGCTCTTTTTCTCTTTTTAGCTTGAAACTTGGGTGAGACACAACAATTGATGGGTAATCTTGCATTTTTTGGACTGTTGTTGAACGTCCTTACAGAGTTCTTCCCTTTGAACTGTAAGTTTGGAGTATTCGGTATGGCTGAATACCCCAAACTATCAGTTTTATCATCTGTTTTCTCTCATTTAGTTTATATTAATTTCTTGTTTTATTTGGAAAATCATTTTGTCTTTGCTCATTTTTGCTACCTTTATCACCCCCTGGTATATATTTTCCCTGTTTTTCTGCACTTGACCTCTGCTTTGTTTGATAAATTTACCTTTTACCTGGTTGTGTACCACATATTCCATCCAGTCATCCAGTCACAAACCTACAAAAGGATGAACACAGAGCTCTCATCTGAGTCTGGGTCTCACAGTGGCTCAGACATGTAAGGCTAAAACTCCTCAAGGTTTCCTCCTAAACTGAATTTACGGTTTCTGCTGACTGATTTCAGCTTTAAATGAGAACAGCAGATGCAAACGGGGCTTTTTCTTGATGCACGGCACTCTTCGGCTGGTCAGTGTAAACAAAGCAACAGTGCTGAACAATTCAAGATGTGTTAACTTAAGTGATATTTATAACACTAAAAACCTGTCTCCAGAGACCCTACAGACAGAAAAAAGCTCTTCCATAAATAACCTGATTATGATTGAATCATCACAACAAAAACTTACACGTTTGGTTTGATTATGGTTTGCTGATTGCAGCCTTATTATCGGAGAAGTTAAAGGAGAACAGGAGTTGAAAGCAGAAGATTAACAATGGTCTTTTATTTTTGTGAAACCTGGAGGTTTCTTCTGTGCCAGCAACACATTTGTGTCTAATAACTGCTGTCATCTCATTTTGTTTGTCTTCTTGAACGCATATGACCGCAGCCTGTTTGGGAGAGCTCAGTTTCCCTTATGTCATGTTCTTTTCACTCTTAAAGAACCAGAAATAAATGCAGGTTTAAAGAGGAGATTAAGTGATTAATCGGCTGTTCTGTGGCCCTAACAAACACCAGACAATCCCACATTAGCTAAATAAAACTCAAGGGAAAAGGGAACAGCACCCTTTATAGCTCCAAATATCTCTCACAAACAGCTGTTTTGATTCCGGCTTTAACTTTCGTCTTTATCCCAAGAATTATCCTTTCAAACTCAGATTTTGGGATACCTCAATAAGCTCTAAGTGCCATTTTGCGGAGTTATTCCTCGTCGTCGCTCTGCCTCGGCTCTCACTCTCACCCTCCTGCTTATTGTCATTGTATTTTTCGTATTTCACGTTTCGTCTTCATTGGTGCAGCCCACCACTTTCCTCCCTTCACCTCCCTGTTTCTGGCCCCTTTGATGTTGCGATTCCACCATATAAAGCAATGGAAACACAGAGGGTCCTGGGCTGACGACAACATGTGCCACTTTTCACTGTGACTGATTGGACTGTTGGCGGAAGTGCCCCTCTGAGAAAAAACTGAAAGAAGAATCCGACATTACCTAATAGGGAGAAACTACACACAAATGATCATCCCCAACCAGCTTCCACGTGCAAAGGAGTGTTTATTTATTCTTTGAGCAATTTGAATCAAATCAATTTGAGATGTGTGCATATCATACATGGGGGGGGGGTCTGAATGAGAAAACATGTTTTTATTCATTTATTATAATTTGGGCGAGCAGATTCATTTCCATCTCTTTAACATCCTGACCGCTGAGCAGCACAGGAAACATTTTCATCCGACCACTTTGATTTCTGTCCCCATTTTACATTATAAAAGGCATTATTGTGTGGCAGTGACACTGAAAGACGCAGCTGCCAGATGAACCACCAGAGTGAGGACCTGCTTTACATCAGTTTTTGCCCCACATAAAAGCTGCAAAGTAAAGACTGCAGCCGTCGAGGCGCAAACCTGCAGCAGCCAACACCATCTGAGGACCGATGCACCAACCAGAAAAAGAGTTTTATTGTTAAATAAAGCAGATTTAATGTCCAACATAAACCAAACAGGATAACACAACACAAACATCAAGATAATGGCCAATAGAAACCTTGAATACTCTGAGCAGAACAGGAAAAAGCAAAGGTTTGCACTATTTTGTTGGTGCACAAATCAGCTGTGGGCAGAAAGTCACCAACAGATCATTTAATCACAATGAGATGTTTAGCTGTGGAATTTCTACCCAATGCAATCCTGCACTTCCCACCTAAATAAACCCGGTTAAACTTGGTTTGTTGCACATCGGGGAGCTTGTTCTTAGAAACACTTTCATAAAATCTCAGCCGGATCGTTGACAACCACATAACAAACAAACTTCGAGCTCCAGAAGCTGTGGATACGATTACGACTGCTGTGAAACCAAACAAGATCCTGACTGGTGTAAAGTTTTGTGTTTTGGCCGCAAACAGATAACTTCAAGCCTGTAAAAATAAATCCACTCATTGTCGTCGCCTGCAGCAGAAAGTACAGAAACAGGTCCGAGAAACACACCCAAAGGTCAAAACTCCAGGTCCAAATCTCATCTGAAATCTGAGTATCTGCTGCTTAGGGGCCCTACACCTCAGGGGCCCTGCATCCATGTGTTCTGCATCCAGTACAGCTGCTCACAAAGAGTCAATGACAGGCGAGAAAAATGCCTCCAATCAAAGTCCAATAAGTGGCTCATATCAACTGAGGGCCAAACTGATCAGACCTGTAAGAGGGCAGGTTGCCTTGGTACATTATGTGTGGCCCCAGAAGGGGCCCCTCTGTGCCGTGAGGCTTGCGGCCCCTCTGTGCCGTGAGGCTCGGGGCCCCTCTGTGCCGTGAGGCTCGCGGGCCCTTCTGTGCCGTGAGGCTCGGGGGCCCCTCTGTGCCGGGAGGCTTGAGGCCCCTCTGTGCCATGAGGCTCGTGGCCCCTCTGTGCCGTTAAGCTTTGGGGCCCTTCTGTGCCGTGAGGCTCGTGGCCCCTCTGTGCCGGGAGGCTCGTGGCCCCTCTGTGCCGTGAGGCTCGTGGCCCCTCTGCGCCGGGAGGCTCGGGGCCCTTCTGCGCCGCGAGGCTCGAGGCCCCTCTGTGCCGTGATGCTCGGGGCCCCTCTGTGCCGTGAGGCTCGGGGGCCCTCTGTGCCGTGATGCTCGGGGCCCCTCTGTGCCGTGAGGCTCGGGGGCCCCTCTGTGCCGTCAGGCTCGGGGCCCCTCTGTGCCGTGAGGCTCGTGGCCCCTATGTGCCGTGAGGCTCGGGGCCCCTATGTGCCGTGAGGCTCGGGGCCCCTCTGTGCCGTTAGGCTCGGGGCCCCTCTGTGCCGTGAGGCTCGGGGCCCCTCTGTGCCGTGAGGCTCGGGGCCCCTCTGTGCGGCTCTGGAAGGTCAAAGCTGTGCTTTTGTTTGTTTCTTTGCTTTTTAAAAACCAAAATGATGTTTTTAATTTAAACTGCTGTGGTTTGTGTGAAGCAGGAAGGAGTTTGACACCATCATGAGTTTCAATCATTCTCCGTTTCCTCTTCTTATTTCATCATTCAGTTGCCTGTTGCTTTCTGTCCTATTATCACAGTTTTTTATCCAGTTATCGCAGCTAACCTGCAACAGCTGCTGTTCTCATCGAGGAAGAACCGTGAAGAAAATCACACATCGTTCCTCAAACAGGGATTTTATTCTCCAGCCAGCAGCTTGTTATACAACCTGCATAAAATTCATCTTGGCGTTCGTCTCCGCATCACGTCACCTTGTAGGCGAAGCCAAACTGCGTGAACCGTCCAGGACTGGGCTGGTCCAGCAGCAGAAGTCAAACACAAGCTGACGCTTACGATCAAGCAGCAGTAGATGTTTATTAAGACGTCAGTAAAAGATGAGTAGTGGAGAAATTAAATCAGTTTAGAAGTTATAATAAAAAAAGGAGAATCAGAGCTATAACGTTTAAAGAAAGTAAAAACTTTCACAAGGTGGCCAGGCCCTGGCTGATGTGAAGCATCGTATTTACATCAATTTTACAAGACATTTAGCCATTTATGGGATTTTAAAGACACAAATATCTGATATAGATTAGCTAATAACAGTAAAATGCTGATTTAAAGTCTTACAAAAGCAACGAGTTAAAAGAATGCGACAGAAATGCTGTTTGGTGTTCTTCCAGGTGGTCTGTGGGATATAAAACTGTCGGATGGGTCGAGCCTCAGGCTACATTACTCAGTTCCAGGTATATATCCACTTTACCGAAGTGACACGAATCTAAGATGAAAGTCCGAACTGATGACTGGATTTCTGTGTCCAAATTATCCTGAGAAGTAAACAGCTGTGAGGCACATAAAGAGTTAAAAATCAGCTTTGAGGCACTTCAGTCTGGTAACGTAGCCTCAGTCTTCATTTTCAACTCGCTACAGATTGTGAAATCTGGCGTTTCTAATCCACAGTTTACCTGCTTCTTCTTCTTCTTCTTCTTCTTCCCAGTGGGTCCACCTGCTCTCACCAGTTTAAAAACCCAGTTTTCAGAACTTCTGTTCACTTATCTGACCGTTTAGGATAAAGACCGCGTGTGGACAATGTGAATGTGTTATATCACTGAGAAAAAGTCACATAATAGCAATGCTAAAGAGATTACATACGAGTAAATGTAGTTTTTGGTTCACAAAGTCATCAACATTTAACGTACAGCTCATGCACAGCTTTAGTTACTGTGGAGGGAAACTATGCAGCATTTCACCCGTACTTGTAGGAAAAGTTTCTGCAGTTTGAAGTGAAAAGCTTCAGAATAAATCGGTGCCATGGCTTGCAGTTTACACAGTTTGTGGTCGAAGAACATTTCTCATGCTAACATACGATGGCAAACCACCTCCAAGTGTAAACACACAGGCCATTGTGAGCCACGCTGTACTGTTAACTAACTCATAATCAGGACATAATGTGACCTGCAAGATGTGTTGACTCTCCCATCACGTCAAAGTCAAAGCAGTGTTTGCATAAAACTTCAAGGAATCAATAGACAAAGAATTCCACGAGCAAACATTAAGATTAAACTGTGCAGCAGAGCGGATAAGTGAGATGACAAGAGGATCCAAGCCAGGCGAAACACAAGGTGGGGATTTGCTGCCCTCACGTGGTCACTGAGGAAACTGCTGCTCACATTACAAATGCTCTTTGTTCTGGAAACGTCTTCTGGAAGGCTGGGTGGGGATCAAAAATAAATATTCTCCCACTTAGATTACTTAAAAATGGCTCCTCAAATAGATATATTGTCAATATTCTTGCATGCATTATGTTTCGAGCTGTTTAAGCCATTATAAAATGATGTAATGTGTATTTTAACAGGGGAATCTATAGAGATGAACAGGTGGCCATGATAGGAACCGCTTTAAGTCATCTGGATCAATAAGATCAATTAAACTGATTTAATTGAGTGCAAAATGCTCAGAACCCGTGTTAAACATTTTCATCTACATTTAATTTTCTTTTTATCTGCTTTGCTGCTCTGAAAAGCAAACTGGAAAAGGAAATAGTTTGCTTTACATTTGGTCACATGTTTGTGTTTATCCTCTAGAAGAGTTTAGTTTGATCCTTTCAGTTATATTCCTTATTTGTCTGTGAGTTAGACCTCACTTCTCAATCCCTTTTTAATCGTTTTTTTCTCTTAAATGATACAAATCTGGTAAAAAAAAACTAAAAAAACACCAAATTGTTAAATATGAAACCAGGATATATTTCTCCTTTTTTTCCTTTATTGTTTATTACTAAATCAGTTAACATGATTGCTGTTTAGTGTTTCTTACTTGCTTAAAAATCAGTTGATTGATTACTTTTGCAGTACTTAAAATTAAAGTACTTACATACTTTAAAGGTGGCCTTACTGTGGAATAAGGTACATATTCATGGGTAAAAGGTCAGCCTGTTGTCACCCGAACTGAACGTCTGACTTTGAAACACATGCAACTTGTATCTCAAACATTGTGCTGTTCTGTGTGATTGCATTTATGGGGTTGGGGGTTATTCTACTCGCCCTGAGGGGCTTTTATGCTTTCATGATGACACTTACTCACACTAATCTCTGTGGTAGTTTGACTGATCTGAGCGTGCTCACTTTTACCTCTTGTTACAGTCGATGTACTCTGTGTACAGCATGGCTACTCACCCTAATTCATCTATATTAACTTACTTTGTAATATCTGTTTTTTTAATTCTAAATGATGGTTTCTATTAAGATTTATCAGAGACAGAGTGAGGGAGGAATCGGGAAAAATCTCCTGGATTAGATTGGAATCTCCGGTCTGGAAAGATCAAACCCCTTGTGTTCTTCCTCCTCCAGTGATTGACCCAACTTTGCATCATCCAGGCTTCTCTGACCCTTTGAAAGCACACCTGAGAGCGAGGAGGCAACAGAGGTGAGCAAAATCTGAGGTGACTTTCCCAGATTTCTTTTATCAATGGCTTGACTCCATGCATGGCTCCTGTTTTCTGACTTAGGTTTAGATTTATGTAAAAGAGCCAAGTTCTCATTTAGCAGTTTTGGTCACACCTTTCTGTGTCAGATGAGAGGAACTAAGACAGAAAATTGTGTAAAGCAGAGAAGCAAGCAAACACCAGTCAATGGCACCAACCCTGAACCCAACACTTCCTCCTGTTTTTATTGAAAAACTGTAATTCTGCATCTATAAGTGGAGGCTGATGTACGACTGCTAACCACATAAATCACAAATAAATCACTAAAACATCTCTTCAAGTTCATTACCTGACACAAATATTTAGATTGAAAGACTTCACCCGACAGCGTTTTAAGCTTTGGCACAAAAATCCTCATTCATGTCGGAGATATTAAAATAGGCCAGAGATGCAAAGTGATGAATCAGCCTCCCAAGGCAGAGAAGCAAGGAGGCACATTAGTGTAAAAAGTATCCTTTCCAGCAGAGATTAAATTACTTATATTCATATTCCTTCCGTATTCAGGGATTCAGGGGATGACATCATCCACAGAAAACACATTTATACTATACCTCTTAAAGATGGCAGAGTGAAATGCAGTCCATCAGTCCATTAGCTCTTAGCTCTTAGTTATAGAAAACATATTTATTGTATAGGAATAAGGTCTAGCTCTGTTACACTGGTAGCCAAGTAACGACATTTCGTTGTCAAGATTCACCTTGTGTTTTTTGTGCAATGACAATAAAGGAAGTCTAAGTCTAAGTCTAAGTCTCTAATCAGTCAAAGAGGTGTTTTAGGGCAACAGGAGCATCCTGATGCGCTACGTTTAGCAGATTATTACACAGAATACAAGCCTTTAACCTGAAACACAACCCAGAATACTTCCTGTTTCCTGTGTCATTTTGCTCCATAAAGAAGCATTGGTCCCTGAAGAAAAAGGAGCATCTTACCTCTGCAACATAAAGGACAAAGACAAGGTCGGGTCAAGGGGAGGAATTAAGATTGGGCCCGAATGTTCACATGAAACAGCTAAATAATGCTTATTTCTGTTCTTCTGATGTCATTCTATTATTTCTCCAGCTGATGGATGGTGGGCTTGTGTAGTTCCTCTTATCTCCTGCTGCAGAGGAAATTAGAGTCGCACATCTGATCTCTGATACAGGCAGCGCCATCCCGGTCGAGAGCATGGTTTGTACTGCAGTGGCTTTATTTCTCCGGTTGCCCTGGAGACAGACACACCGCTGCCATGAGGTAAGTGGCCACAAGGTGTCAGTGTTGTATAGAAGGAAATAATCTTATAGGCTCCTACAGTCTGACGTCAAACACGCTCTTATTGTTCAATCAGGCAAATGACCAATAAGAAATGAGTTGTAGTGCCTCTTTGAAAGAGGGCAGTAGGTTTTGGTGTTAATTCGGTGAAGCAGATGAGGCGTTTACACACAAACTTTAGCAGTAAAAGGATGGCGCATGTAAACACGATGGGCTGAGTGTTAATTCTATTAAAACAAAGATAGTAGAGCTTAATAAAAGTGCTGTTAAAATCAAACGTACAACCTATGAAAGACACTCTATTCAAAAGCATCACTGAAGTCTTTGAGCCTTTCTGCCCAGGATTTAGCTGCATGTCGAACACTTAAGAGCAGCGGATTCCCCTTTCACACAGAAAGCTTTAATTAACTTGTTTCCAGAATCATTAGTTCGGTTTGCAGAAGGCTTTAGTTCACCTGCTTCCTGAAGAGAATCCCTCGACCAACTGTGTCACTGGCGTGCAGCCATCAGATTATTGTAATCTCATTTAACGTACTACATTACGTCCTAAAAACTGCTGAAAACACTGTGGTGGAGGTGAGAGGATGTGGCCACGAACGGATGTGGGAGGACTGCAGGTCACATAAAATGTTCAAGGTGTTCTTCCTGCAGACAGCTGAGTGATGCTTCTGCTGTTTAACTCACAAACACCAGTCAATGGCAGCTGAACCCAACACTTCCTCCTGTTTTTATTGGAAAACTGTAATTCTGCATCTATAAGTGGAGGCTGATGTACGACTGCTAACCATTTAAATCACATATAAATCCCTAAAACATGGAACAGGCTCCAACAGAAGCTGAAGCTGTCCACTTTTATTTCACTACAGGACTTCAAATTACTTGTAGGAAGGCTGGTGAGACATGTACTGTACTTAACTAGGTCCTTTTTTCTTTAATTTTATTATTATTAATTATCATATGTTCCTGTTTTGTTTCTGTCTCTTGTACGTTCAGTTCATCTGTAACTTTGTGTTTTGCTGCCTCCCTAAAACAGGTCTCTCTTGCAAATGAGACCCTGGGTCTCAATGAGATTTTACCTGTATAAATAAAGGTTAATAAAAAAATAAAAAAACATCTCTTCAAGTTCATTACCTGACACAAATATTTAGATTGAAAGACCTCACCCGACAGCGTTTTAAGCTTTGGCACAAAAATCCTCATTCATGTCGGAGATATTAAAATAGGCCAGAGATGCAAAGTGATGAATCAGCCTCCCGTGAGGCCCGTCTTTATAACCTGGCCTCCATACTCAACCCGCTCCTTTCACTCTCTGCTTTGGGTTGGCGTCTGACGTCGTCAGAACCGCGTATTTCTTCTGTGTCCCCGAAAGGTCGTGCGAGCAAGTCATAAAAAGCATGCATGTAAGGTGTTTAATGTAGATTTTTAGGTTTAACGCCTCTCAGGGCGTAAGCCATGACGTCATGGAGCAGACTGTATCCAAGCATTCGGACCTGTCACACTTTAATATGCTCATAGAGCAGCCACGCTAAAGGATTCTTGCTACTGACATGTAGACAGAGCTTATCCTGTAAAACTGTTTATATGACACCACCCCTGGCTCCTGACTTTAACTCAGAGCATATAGGACTGATCGCTGGTGACGTGTTTTTCTCATCGTGGCTTCAGGTTTAGGCAGGCTGTGTGCCGCTGACTCACAGCCCGGGGATGACACATCTCTCATCCTCACAACCACACGGGCTCTGTTTCACAGCACAGCTATTTTCATGAAGCCGCGTTTAAAGGCAGTGATGGAGGGTGAGCTTTTTCAGCAGCTGGAGTTGGGCGGAACCACCTGGTGAGGTGAATAGAAACAACAAAAAAAGTAAAGCATGTGTGCAGATCTTTTGGTTTGGATTTGGATCTCCTGCAGTTATACTGAAAAGTTCTGTATTCTAGGTATTGAATCCTTTGTGAGGGCGTTTGTAGAAAACATCTAAGCTGCTCTCTTTGCTCTCCATGTACAGAAGACATCACTGCTGTCATTATCTTGTGTTTCTCTCTCTCAGCAGGGATCCTTGGCCTGGTGTTACGGTGCTTGTTGTCCCCTCTTTACCTTCCTCTCAACTCCCAGCAGGTTGAGACAGATGGTTACTCCTTCCTGGTTCTGATGGAGGTTTCTTCCTGTTAAAAGCGAGTTGTTTCTTTCCACAGTCGCCTCATGCACTCAGGTTGGGACACAAGTTTAATCTGCTGGTTTCCTTAACTCTGCAACTCATTTTAAAATTGGCTTTGTATGAATTGGACTAGTTTAGAATTTAATTAATTTAACTGTTATAAAACGAAAAGGCTTGAGTTGGACTGCATCTCTGAAGACGTTTTGAGTGTTCAGTCCAACTAAACCCAACACTGGAAGCTCCACAAAACAACAGATGGTGCTCAACAGCATCATATAAAGCCAAAAGAAAATGTTCCAGCACTACCACAAATGTTGTGGCCAATTAAGGAGGCTGCTTTCACAAGAGCTCTCCGCCACTTTACACACGCAAAGCTCTCATACTGGAGCTAATCTTTGATGGGAAAAGCTAAAGTTTCATGGCCTGTCCTCCTCTGGACACCTTAAGTTGGCTTTGGGTTGCTTTGCTTGAACAGGTCACCTCTTGCACTAATATTAGAGGTTTTATTGTATCATTAGACCAAAAAAAAGGAGTCCCTCTAATATTTAATGTAAAGCCTGTACATTAAAACACAATCAAACAACACCGATCATGCTTTTTTACACTATTTCGTGCCAAAAAACTTTCATTAAATGCTTAAAGTATCAGAGGGAGGGCTGCTCAAAATAAAATGTGACCTAACGCATTTACCAGCAGGACCTGTGGGGTATGAACCCTCTCCTTATTGGGTATGATAAAGTTGGGGACCGTGGACCCCGCAGCGGACTGCTCTGCGGTTTCAGTCACGGGTTGAGGGAGGGGGGTGAATCCGCAGGACTCCGCTCACCACGCCTCAGCACGGTGAGTTCGTCAGCCATATTGACTACCTCTTCTCCGGTCGTGGGAGACTGGCGGAGGAGTCTCCTCCACTGAAGCTCGTATCACTGTGAGCGCGCTCCTCGTCCGGTAAACAGCGCAGAGGACGGGAAGGTGAAACGCTCTATTTTTACTCGCTGTGGATATATAAAGTATCGCTGCCAGCTGGAGGGGGTGACAGTGAGACACATCCCCAGCGCAGCCAGGCGTTAGAGGTGAGTTTTATCGCCTTCATCTCTGCCGTCCTTCCTTTAAGCCGGTCAAAGGAGCGGGGATTTATTTTCTTGTCAGGGCTGGAGAACAGCAAAGGTGGTTTTACAAAGGAGCGCTGACAAGCGGCAGCGCCTCCAACTTCTTTTATAGCGCATAGCCGCCTCTGACGGGCAGGTTAGGGGCGGTGTGGTCAGCTTTTGCTTCACGGCCGCCTCCGTTTCCAACCGGCTTCTTGCACGTTTCAGGACGGGTGGACGGGTAAGTTCAAGGCCAGTTAGACTTGGTGGTGTCCCTTTACGCTGAGGTGCTCTGTGTCAGTTGAATGTTACGCAACTGAGCAGCCATGGTAATTAGATGCCGGTGCCTCCTTAACACTCATATTAGGAGTCCTAGATTCAACCGAGCGACATTACAGCAGTCATTTTAATCGGTGTCAGCTGCAGTTTTCAGCTGTCCTCTAATCAGGGCTCGTGCCCAAATTTGCCTTTCAGTGTTGGTGGTTTTGTGAGAGGCGTCCTGTTTTGGGGGGGCAGAGATGCCGCCTCTGAAGCGATGTTTAATGCGCTGTTTGCAACTTTTGTAGCGAGAGCTGCTGCGGACGCGTCTTTCTCTCGGAAACTGTAGCAAACAGCTGCGATTAGCGCGTCGGTGATGTGTACGAGCTCGCCTCTCGTGCTCAGTTGAAATTCAAATTCCGCTATTTGTTGCGCGTGTCCAAAGCATTTGCATACGCTGCTGTGCGTTTAAGCCCCAGCGGCCTCTCCGCCTTCATCTTGCGGAGAAGTTGGACATTTGTTTGGATGATAGGTGCACATTGGCATCGTGGGAATTCGCTGAAATAAGTTTTAATTGTTTACTATCCGTCATGGAAAGCACACTCAGGTGCTGGCTCAGCTTTTGCACGTACACGGCAGTCCTGAAGACAGTCGCATTTGCGCGCCCACACATGACGCTCTTGCGGTCCATCTGGCACAAACTGACACTCCGCCAGCGTCAAGGAAATTAGGAGCTGCTGATTGGCCTCATTAGAACAGGGGAAGGGTTTTATTGGTTGATATCCACGTCGCTCAAACCCTCCTGTTGCCTTCGATGCCGCCCCCTCTGGGACCAAATTACAACTCATTTGAGAAAGAGGCTCTGTGCTTCATGACATCAGATACCTTTAACGGCTGGTTTTAGATTTCTCTCTGCTGTGCTATTAAATTTAGTTTATTTTGTTTGTTCCCTGTTGAATAATCCTGAAGGTGAAGACAGGAGGAAAGTATTATTCCGATCATTTGACCATTTCCGTGTTGATTTCTGACAATTATCAGCCTCATTCTGGTTTGTCTTGCTGTTATATTCACTCCTGTAGCTTTTCAGGAGTTCTAAAATGATTTTATGAGTTTCAAAAGAGCGCAGAGTGTGAATATTTAAAAAGAAATCCATATGCATCATTAGAAATGAGCATTTTCTTTTTAAAATAACCATTTTTGTACTAAAAGGGGGCTTTATCTGAGGAATGGAGGGACACTTGCCTCAATACAAACCCCACAAAGCAGTGGGCCTCAGTTTACTGTCATGCAGTTTTTTAATCCACCTTCCAGCATGCTGTTGATAAAGCAAATTGAACTCAGATGCAGCATGTTAAGGTGGCTGAATTTAGTCTTCACACACCAGCTGCCACCGTGAGTCAATATTAGGCTCGATGACCTTGCTCGTGCAAATTTGCACCCTGCTCTTTGGCACTGTGTCATTTACTCCACATTTAGGTGTCGAAACTGGTGTTTATTTTGTTCTCTGAGACACAGATGCATGTTCAGTGGGGGGGGGGGGGGGCTCAGTATATAAAAAGAGCCTGAAACCAAGTCAAAGTTGAATCTGTTGCACTTCTCAGCTCTAAAAGTTTAGGGTCATTTAGTTCTACTCTAATCTACTGTAGTTTAAGTCCCTTCTCTCACACTTTTAGCTTCTCACCATCATGTTCTCGCTTCCACTTTCTTTACTCGTATGCCTGTTTTTTGTTTTTGTTTTTTCAGTGTGAAAAGCAGTAAAATCTTTCCAGAACATCAGATGTTCTGACCCTGTTCTGACAGCCTACAAAGAACAGGCAAATGAAAACACATTGGGACTAAATGGCTGTGTGAGCCTCTGACTTCTTTACATGGACCTCAGTAAATAAGAGGCTGTTTTCACTCTCAGAATCACCTGTCAGCTCTGTGTCTGGAGCTTAATTTTGTGTTTAACCGGTTAATTTAAACTTCTGTGGCCCAGATCATGTTTTTAGAAAGAGAAAATGACAGCACTATCCGTGCCATCAGGGTATTATCGAATATGTTTGAGTTAAAATTGCATAATTTGGCCTGTTAGTTTGTGGTTTTATGGATCACACGCTGGACAAACTCTCTGAGGAATCAGTTGGCTCTTCAGTGGTACAAATGGATCCTTGAGCAGAGCAGTTGGTACAGCTTCCTGCTGTTAAAACAGCTGTTGGATCTTGAGTGTGTGTGAGAATGTGTGTCATCTTTGGCTCTTACACTGGGACGTTTCGTAGCCTCTGCAGATGCACTTGTACCAACGGTCAAATGCTGAAATATTCTTCCATTGAAGGACGGATCAAACCTCGATGTACACTCACGAGCCCATCAGGCTTTAATGCATCAGCCCAGACGATGTTTAGCAACCAGAAAGCTTTCATCTGTTCAGTGAGTGCTCATAGTTTGGAAGGCTCAGACCCTTTCAAGGCTCATTTTCAAACTTCTCAGAATGGATGCAGTGAATTTTATTAAGTATTTTGACACAAATGAAGCAAAAACCAGTTTTTACAGTGTTTTGGTGATTTATTGGTCCTTGGGATGCTTCTGAAACATGACTGAACTCCACCTGTGACTGACTGAATGCACAGGACAAAATTAGGAGGTCAAACATATTTAGATTTAGTCTCATAGCTTAGGGTGTATGTCTGAGTGAAAACCAAGTCATAGATCGGGAGAATCGTTTGTTAACCTTAGTTTCAATGAACTAATCTGAAGAAAACTTCAGCATAATTAAATTGCTCCCCGTCATATCTGTCTGCATCCTAATTCTAAACTGGAGGAAGGTTAGAAACACCATCGGGTACCGACAGAAACATTCCTCACTAAGAGGCATGTGACACACTGATGTTTGCCAGAGGGGCACCTGAGTGACTCTCAGAGTCTACTGATCTGACACTTTTCTCACACTGAAAGTAGGTTGTTTAAACAGGTTTTTTCACAAGTGTGTCCACTCACTGTAACAAGCTGATAAAGTCCTTTCCCATTTTAAGTGTCAGCCCACAGAGGGACAGGCCTGTTACTACAGCGACACAAAGGCTGGCATTAAACTGTATCCTGGACAGCATGGCTCTCTGAGTTTATTATTCTGACTGGATTATGAACTTCAGCTGCAGGACTTGGAGCGAGCTGCCAGCTGTGTTGCTGTCAGCTGAAATCCGGGAGTAGTTGTCTGTGTCAAGGCCAGATGCTGTTGGCAGATATGCATTTTTCTAAAGAAACCGTGAGCTGGGCCAGCGTAGCGGGCTGTTTGTGGAAATTAAACGAGTACACCTGGGTGTTCCCATCAGTGCAGACTGGAGCCAAAGCCAGTAAAACCTGCGACTGCTGGAGAGTCCTTTGATGCAGGACTGAATGCAGATAAAACGTCTGCTAGATGCTAGCAGATGGACGGTGGGGTTCTGGACCACAACTCCAAACAGCTAACTCCTCTGCAGTTGGACACAGAGATGGCAGCAGCATTCTGTGGAGCTGGAAGATATTAAACTGACCCGAGTGAAGATCTTTTCCGGACTGCTCAGTGTCTCGGGCTTGGGAAAATGTGCACATTTACACCCTGGAACATGCTGGAACATTTGGGTCTGCTTTGTTTGCTATAATATGCTATGAATAGCTGCAGCTGTGCACCTCAGGGGTGTTTAATGCATGTTGGTGACCTCGCTAATGCTACTTTGAAAAGAGAAGTGCTATTTATTGTTCTGATGTTCTTGCACAGGACTGACTCATGCCCTGCTACAGGCTTCCAGAGGCTGCTTAAGAAGGCAGCTAACGTAGTGATGTGTGAGCATCTCACACAGGGCTCTGTACTGAACAGACTGCACTGCCTACGCGTGTGATGAATGGGAGTGAAAATCAGGTTTGCATATCGTGCCTTTCATACATCAGAGCCCTGGAGCGGGTCCAGGGTCTGGACATGAATCCAGCCGGGCAGGACTGAAAAGACCTGTTCATTAACGTTATCCATTCAGCTTGAATGTTTTTGCTTAGAGGAATGGGGAAAAAATCCCCTCAAAAAAGTGTGCCAAGTGTTAATTATTGTTTCCAGGAGGACTTGGGAATGTCTTGTGTACAGATTGATGAGGGGAAATTGATTTAAGTCCGTTTTAAGATGAATAAAATGTGGAGCTAAACTGAAAACTTTACTTTTTAGCTGGGATCAGACAAAGATGGCTTCTGAGGACGGTAGCTTTTTGCTAAGAAGCACCTTTTTATTTTTCTCTGATTGTGAAATTTCTTCTAAGTTGAGGTGGAATGTAAACTTTAAGTGATGTTGTTGATAGCTAAAATGTTCAGGAATCAGATGGTTTGGTTTTTTCTTTCTGCTTTAATCCAAAGCAGAGGATGTTGAGCACAATCGGACCGTTTTTTCTCAGAATGGTACTGAACTTCTCATCGGCGTGTTGTTAAAGGTGAGAGGAAGCAGCGGAGGGGCAGAGAAGGGAGGCGTTTCTGCAAACACGTGTGTGAAATGCAACAGTGTTGTCGTGGAGAAAACCAGATGAAAGGGTGTAATGTGTTCTTTCTGCATGAATGGTAACCTGGAAGCTGAATCCACTGGGAATGACCCTGTGGTTTCACTCAATGAACAAACACACTCCCACACCCTGAGGGTTCGTACATCCAGGTTTACGAGTCGAGGGCTCCTGCACAGAGCAGACCTGTGCTCTCCTGAAAAGCTTGCTGTATGCCTTTGCTTTATGGCGCACAACATCGCTCACCCCTGAGTGTGTGTGTGTGTGTGTTTGCTGGCAGGGAATCCATGTACATCTGAAAAGCCTGAAGCACGCGTCTCAGGTACTGAGTTTTGTGGATCGTAACCACATTCACTTTGCCAAAAGAGCAACAAAGCCAGTCGATTCTGACAAGTGTTGTTGAGAGGTAACACGAAATCTGAAGGGTTGCTTCATCCAACATGTGTTGATGTACTTTATTATGTTAAGAAATAACAGTTTGGATGAATAAAGCCTCACACTCTTCCTATAATGCAGACTTTTTTCTCCGGTGCTCCGTTCTGAAAGGAAAACGGTGAAAGAGGCCAGTGAGTTATCCAGCATTCAGTGTCTTCACCTATCTCCTGGCTGCAGGTATATGGGTCAAGTTAAGCTTTGAATACTTATGCGTCTTCCCCCTCACTGACTATCTGTCTGTTTTTCTCTCTCGCCCATTCACCGTTCTGTTCCTCACCCTCTTGCAGTCTCTCAGCACTGATAAGGGGAAATAAGTTGAAGGAGATGCAGAGGTGGAGGAAAATTGTGTGACCGAGCTGATAAACTCGCTACAGGCTGCACATTGTGCCGTTTTGTGAAGTCTGCTTTTAATTTGAGCTGTTTAACTGAGGGACTTTTAGACTGATAACATTTCACTGTCTGTACTCTTTACTCACTTCATCCACACGCCCCCCTGCAGCACAGCTTATTCACTCCGTGCTCTGTGGCAGTCGGCTAACTTCACATGGAGTTTGCTGCTGATAGTTTTGTGCAACATGGCAGGATATTTATCAGATTTTGACGACATGGACGACTACTTAGAGTACGATGGACGTTCTTACCGGAGTGAATGAGCTGAGCTGCAGCGGCGGGCGTCGATGACATCATCCCAGTAGATGAGTGTGTAGAAAGCCCTCTATAAGCCCCCCGATAGCCGCCAATAACAACAACACAGCAGCTATGAGCTAACAGAGCTATAGCACACATTCATTCATTCATTCTTCTTAAAGTATTGGTGAAATAAAGACAGATAATGCCTTATTTAGAGGCTGCATCGTCTAAGCCCCGTTCATCCGTTATATGGATCTCCAGTTATCTAAATATCTTCTGAAGGACGCCGACTTTCACCAAACTGTTCTCGGTGAGTAGATGAACGTATTTCATGCCAGAAAAAAAGGTCCAGGTTTAAAAATACCGTAGCTCCCCTTTAATGGCAACCGAGCAAATCAATCTCGATTTCAAACACAATTACTTTGGCGGATGGGCTTCCAACTCACACTGTACGAGTAAATCGGTCGCGATGCGAGGCACAAGCTCATGATTTCTGTGCTCACACTGTAGGTCAGATCCTCTGGCTTATTCCAGGCTTTACAATCGCTCCACTTCCAGGCAATCATCTGAAAGTGAAACATAAGCTTAGCCATATTAAGATGATATATGTTCATCAATGTGAATATAAAAACGATTAATCAAAATCAGTTAAATGTAAATATTAGTGATCTTTATTCAGAAAACCCTCATGCCACATCTACATTTCCGGATCTGGCTATTACAGACAGATTAAATGTTAAATATGAATATTTCAATATTTATCGTCACAGTAACAGTGTTGCACACAAGTAGTAGCTGCAAACACTCGAAAAATACATACGTTGGTTTGGTGCTTACGTATATCCTAAAACATAAGGAGTAAACATTTCAAATCATCACTTTAAAAGTTGCACACGCTGTTTTTGGTACCCATTTGTTTCTCAAATCTATTTGTGTGAATACGAGGCATTAACTTACAGCGCTTTGGTTTGAAGTTCAGTCCATTTCCTTTTATTAGTTTACGCGGCAGATCTGCCACATCCAATATGGCGGACGCGCTGACGTAACGCAGCAACGGACCAACCTGCTCAATGAGGCGTCTATGTGTGTATGTCTATGGGTAGGCTCATGTGTGGGCAAGTTGCACGCTGTGATGAATGCTCACATGTCGGTTAAAATGCCAGAAGTGGAAGGCAGAATGCACAAGAAATGACTCTGTTCTGTCTTAATCCTTCAGTTTATTAACCATAAGCCTGTTTGTATTGAATCTTAAGGGAAAATGTCTTCTTGTTGGCTTAGTCTCGCCATTTTGCTCTGTTCTCCTGACTCCTCAGAAGTGGTGAGCAAAGTCATTAAGCCATCAGATGATGGCTGGAGGGTTCCCAGATTGGTTGCAGTTGGACAACAGACTGACTGAAATGCACATATGAGGATAATGTGTTGCTGAGCTTTAACACCTGAACCATGTGGTTCAAACTGTTATTTCCACTCTCTGAGTATGATCTCACATATTTATGGTGATAAACATTCCTGCATGATCTGAATCTGATTCCTTTCCAACTTATGTGGAGTTTGTTGGGTTACATGAGATTAATTTTGGCTAGTCCACTATTAACATCTGGAGTTGATCCATAAAAACGTTCTGGGTAGAACTAAACCTCCTAAACTTGGATTCTGTGTTGTGTTAATCAATCTTCCACCATTTTTCCTGCACAAACACACACACACTGAGCTGTAACCACGATAGTTTGGGGCAGATATATATTATAACTCTGGTGCTCTGAAGTTTTAAGTGAACAGTGTTAGCATTAGCATTGTTAGCATTAGCATTGTTTCTTCTTTTAAAATATAGGTTTGGACATAGATTATGCTGCTTTGCTTTAGTGAAAATGCTTTAGTGAAAATGTAAGGTTTTGCTAAGTTGAGCTACTTATGTGCTTTAAGGAAGGAGTTCATATTGAAAGCATGAAGGATTTGGCCCTAGAACGGAACTGTTATGTGATTATTGAAGGTCTGATTGAGCCAAGCATTGATTTGTGGGACAGGCCCCTCAGTTATGTGGCACATCAAAGTGAATTTCATCAAATTTAATGTGAAACGAGGAACTAAGGCTAAAGAGGGAAGCTTTTTTTTAAATTTTTATGAAATGATATCTTCACAACTCTCTCTGTGATTATGAAATTTGCAGTTGGCCTCAAGAATATTCGGCACATTTCAGATCTGTAGAAATTCCTTCTCCCAGCCTGGAGCAGGACTCGAATGGAGATGGAATCCTTTAGGACAGCTGAAGAAGAATTAAAAGTGCATGACCTACATGTCTATCTGTGAAGTGCACAGCTGAAGTCAGCACTTCGTTATCAGTTTGCATTAAAGGACTTAATTAGTTGTTAAAGGAGTTAAAGCTGAGGTTCAAGGTGACAAACGGTAATAATTAATTTAGCTTTTTTGCATAAAAACATCAGTATTGCTTCAAAAATCAGTAAAATTGTTGATTCTTATCAATGTTGGGCTGGGCTCATGCTTTTCTCTGATAGTGAAAGTTACACAAGAGACTTTTACATTTAATTTTTTCTGACTTTTGTTGAAATCATCACACTTAAATGTTGTTGGTCTGTCATTTTCAGATCTTTAAACTTAAAACTGAACGTGTAATAATACCAGAACCAGTGACCCATCTCTGGGTCATACTTAATTACGCAGCAGTGAGACGGCTCTAACCCTTATTTTAAATATTTTAATGTGCAGGGATACAAACACAGTAGCTCATCCTGTCAATAATATTTGCTTAAAACTTTTAAAAATCAACATGTGAAGAAAAATATACCATAAATATTTGAATTATGTCCAGTCATGAGTAGTTTTTGGTATCTCTGAGCAGTTTGGATTCACCTTCTGTAGTTTTTAGTCGTCTTTTTTGCCTCAAACTGAGCTCAAGCTGGCCACTGAGCCCGGTTTATTCTCTGTGCTGACACTTGAGAGAGGTCTATTTCTGTCCCTCTACATCAGGATCTGGCACCTGTGGGACACCTGGCAGTTGCTCTCTTTATTTTACGCGCTTATCATTTAGGGTAACAAGATGGTCCAGATCCCACCACCCTGTGCAGATAACAATCCCAGCTTGTGCTGAAGAAGTTGGGGTTTCTTGGTTGTTTCTACGTTGATGTTTCTGTGTGTTTTTTGGAGTTCTTTCATCACTCGGCTTCTTGCCCAACTCTTCTCTTTTCTCTCTTCTAGCCTCTGTTTCTTGTTTTTAGTCAACACAACTCGACGTGCCAAGTTCTTCTGGTGGCAGCTGAACAAAGAACCGTGGTCACAAACGGTTTAGTTACATTCAACTTAATAATGAGCATTTATTGGCATCACTGGCTGTGGTCGTGGATGACGAAGATATGGTCTTTTCTGCCTGTCGGTACACTGATTATTTAGATTATTGGTACCTGTCGGTATCGGCAGTTTCTTTCTACATATTCACAGTTGACTTTGTACATTTAAGTTGACTCTTCAGTGCAGTTTCTGTTCACAAGACGAGCTGAACGGTCACCTCTGGTCTTGTTTAAATGTTGATATTGCTGCTGACGATGAAATATTTAATAAAGATTCTTCCTTTTTCTTTAAAGGTAGAACCTGCTGACTCTAAGAAACCTAATCAGCCACATACCAGACTGTTTCCTTTACTTTAACACTCAACTTTTACATTTTCTTTAAAACTTTGCCAGGTTTCAGACCCTTTTCCAGTTTACTGAACAGAAGTGTTTGTTCAAAATCTGAAAAAGCAGTCGCAGTATTCCCCCCCCCCCATTATGCATCAGGTCATTCAGCCTTTCTGCTCATCTTAAAGTAAAAGTGCTTTGGAAAACAAGGCAAATATGTTTAGAAACTCAGAAAAAAACCTGAACTCCATGCTGTTTAACAGACTAAGCTGGCCCAAGGATTGCATGTACCAGATTTTTTTTATTCCATCATTGCTTTGCTTGTGTTTTTCAGGCGCCGGCGCCCAGGGGAGAGGCAGGAAGACGGAGGACGACTTCTTTCTGTTTCATCAGCAACATCGAACAGGCAGTGAGGAGAGAAAGATGCCCAAGCCGGTCAGTATCTGATGTTCTGAGATTAATGTGGAGATGAATGATTTATTTACAGCTCAGACCTCTGCCTTGTAGAGAGTTACTGCTTCTTCTGCTGTTCTGTGACACCACAAAGTGTTTCCACTTACCTGCTGCATTCCTCTGTATCGATTTCAGGGGGTTATTGTCGTCCAATTTACACTTATTACCCTTTTCTTTAGTCCCCTGGTTTAGAGCAATGTTGCTGGGAAACTGCTGAACTGAGCTTCTGGACTATTTGTGGTTCCAGTTAGTTTTGAAGTATAGAAAGAAATACCTTGATAATCGTGATATTAAAGCTGGGTAACAGCTTGCACACTGGAAGTCTTTTGGTCTCCGTTCTTATCCCCCGCCCCTCCGGGTTTGAATCCATAGTCGTAAGAAGAAAGTTGGATACTAACAAGCTTGACTTGCTCAGCGGTTGCATTTGAGGTTTCCACAGGCCGAGCCAGTGGAATTCCTGTTGTCTTCCCACACATTGATGGGAAGCCAGCACGAGCTATCTATAAACTGTGTGACCTCGGTTTCTAATGTTAAAGCTAAAGTCGCTAAAAGTTTCAAACCCCCAAGCTATCACTAAATCAGTCTACAGTTTCCATCACTGCTCAGAATTCCTGGAGTGAAACAACATGAACGCTTTGGTGAGTTAAACTGAGGTAGAAGATTTCTCCTGAGGCTAAAGTTTCGGACTAATGGCTGTGGATTGTTGGTAGAGGATGAGTTTTGGGCTTTGATAAGAGGTGAGAAACAAAAATAAATGAGTTGTTGTTCTTTATCCCATACCTGCACACACGTTTTTTTAATAAGTGAGTTCACGGTCTGTCACAGCTCCAGCGGTCAGAGGTGAATTACGTGAGTTTTCAGAAAACAGATGCTCAACAGTCGGCCACTTTGTGAAACTGTCCTTTATATTGAAAGGAACAAACACAAAGAGGGCTTTCTCTGCTCTATTTTTAGACTGAGTGACACTGGGAGCTTTAATGTTGCTCTGACACAAACACATTCAGCCTGAGATCAAACCGCCGCTTCAATAACAGGATTCTCAGATACTCTGATGGTTGTTTGGGCCGTTTTCACTTTTATTGCCTTTTATCATATTTTAAACTCATTCAAACTCATGAATCTTCTCTTTAAGTGAGCAATGGAGACTGAAGCAGTAATCTGGTTGTACTGATATTGCGTTTTACTGAACTTATATTCAACACATTTGGGTTTTTTCATGATCAATATTTGGATGGAAAAAGTGGCCGATCAAATTCTACCGACTGCATCTCAGCTGATGGCCGATAAAGATCAGTGAAAACTGCTGTAAGGACACGAAGCTCGTTGCTACGAGGTGTTAACCGTTTTGCTGTGTGTACATGTTGGCTGCTTGCACAGTCATAAAAAGCCAGCCAGCGATTGTACCGAGCAAGTGGTCCATCAATCTCTGTAATGGAGAATTGGGCCAAGCTCAGTTCCTGGAAAGAGGCGAGGGATGTGTGATTGAAAGAAAACAAGCTCGTGAGAAGAGGGGAGGTGAAGCGGGAAGCCATAGAAATGAAAAGAGAATATGTAATAATAGGAGTAATTGGAGTAGAGTGGATGAGGGAGAGCTGGAGTAAAGAAGCATGTTTGGATCTGAAACGGTTGGGATAGTCTCAGAATAGCATGAATGTTCGGGAGACTGTGCAGACAATTTGGTCTGGTCCAATAAAACGAGCACTTCACAGGAAGCACAACGTAGTCTGTGGAAATCTCTTTTCTTTAGTGTGTCAGAATTAACAGGTTAGGCTGACTAACACCTCTGTTAGAGGCTGGGTGGAAAATGTAAACCGTGCAACACGTGTTCTTGCACAAGCACTGCTCCGAACTCCTCTACAACATGTCAGAAAATGGCTTAATATACATCTCTGATGTTGCAAAATGTGGGATTTGGTGATTTAACACTGTCGGGATGGAGCAACACACTTCAGCTCATTTAGTTTGCCTAATTTTCCCTGAAACTTTGACAGATCCGGGGCTAAAGTGATCTTTTAGCTCCCTGAAAGAAGTCAAAATGCTGCAAAAGAAAAGAAAAGAAAAGTAATGGAAAAATCAAGAGTGAAAGAGAAAGTTGCAACGAAGGGCTTATCCAAAGGCCCCAAAGCGAAGATAAAAAGAACACAAAAGGATAAAAGAGGATTTGGGAGAGGGCTGAGTGACAGACACTTTGTTCGTATCCAGCCCAGAAAAACGACACCCAAACTGCCCTCGAGGGGAAGCCCCACTCAGGTTACATTAGTCTGCACTTTGACATTCAGCCTTGGATAGTAAATTCATCAGCCCTTTCACTGCTTTTTTTGTGCATCCATTTTTCTTTTCTAAAAACATCGCCCTGAATGAAAAGCTAAAGCAGAGTTCCCCCTGAAGGAACCTTTGATGATCACTGAACACATGAGCTAGCTTTGCTCCATTAGCTTCCTGCTAATAAAGAGCAACAAAAGAGGAAAACGGCATCTCCAGCTCTTTAGCTCACAGCAGCTGAGAAGAGTTTGAGTTACTGAGCCACATCTGCTGGCCTCCTGAAGAGCAAGACGGCTTCAAGGACGTTAGCCTGAGGGAGACCATTAAAAGTGAAGCTGCTCTGGACCCTGACCCCCCCCCAAGGCAGTGTTTTAATGGTAACACACTGTTGGTTACCCCTTTTACTCACCTCCTTCGTGATGTTCAAGGTGGGGCTTCCTCTGTGTAAGTAGGTTAAACAGAAAGTGGGTGTTTTACAGAGACGAAGAGGAGGTGATTTAATCAGATGAGGGGGGGGGACGAAATGCCATAAAATCCCATCTTTTCCTCACTTCTTAGCTGCATCATTGTACTGAGACGTGTCTGAATTTAACCATCAGCTCACAAAAGTATAATAACTTAAACGGCTCGATGCTACGTTTAATGCCAACTGGTTATTTGTCTGACATTTGATGTAGTTCCTGTGCTGAGTGTCAAAGGTCACGGGAATAATGGAGGAAAAGATCCCTGAATCTGCTGCAGCCTCTTTGGCTGAATGGCACTTAATCCTTATCTTCTGAGCTGAGCTCCAAGTTCTTTTTGGGGTTTAGGAGCAGAAGAACTGTACGTCTCAACTGTCACAGATGATGTTTGTTTGATCCATCCTGACTTATCGATATGGCTGCTCAACAAGGAGGAAAAGGGCTGAAAGTTTAGGGTAAAGGAGAAGAAAACCAACCCGCTGTGCTCCTCTGTGGACACCCTGCAGGGTTAAAGGTGCTCTTTTATTGGTTTGTTCAGCGTGTGTTTGTGTGAATGAACAGGCATCCGGCCTTTTAACCGAGGGTGTGAGATGTGTTGGGGCGTCGTACATTATTGATTTATTGCTGCGTTATGCACATGCTGCCCCTCCTGGCGACGGTCTCCCTGAGGGCCAGGGGCTTGTGGAGGGGGGGCAGCAAGCCTTTGCTGGAGGCTTTAAATATTTCAGAGGCCTATTTTCATTTATATAATGGGAATTATCCAAGTCACTAAATCTAATTAGAGGGAGGGTGTGAAGTTCACCGCTCACTGTGCCTCCTCTCATCAACTGTCATCACATTCTGTCACCGTTTAGCAGCAATGCCATAAAAAGTAATCCATTCTGTGAAAGTATCCGAATAAAAACATGGATATCAACTTTACAATGGAACCATTTACCCCTCGGCTCCAGGGGTTGATATCATCTGGATCGACTCGAGCAGCTTTGGTTGGACAGATAAACAGGATGTAGGGAAGAAAAAATACAATCTATAACGTTTAGATTAAAACAAATCTGCGTTTGGTGTTCAGTGCATGGAGCTGGAAGTGCCAACAAGAGGAAATAATCAGATGGCTGACGCGTGCTCGTATTCTAGGTTGTGCACTTGTGGCAGCCTGCTGGAGTAGTTCTGCACATGTTTGTGTCTTTCTTTGCTTTTTTTTATGTGAAAACACAGATTTCTTTTTTCTTTGTGCTGCTTGAATGATTTCTGCTGGTAACGGCAGTTGTCAGTAATGCCTGAAATAGGACCCCAAAACCAGACTGGCTGAAAAGGAGGATGTAGAACAGGAACATTTGGGAAGACGAACGTGTCAGGAATGCAGGAAGACGTGCCTCTGAACTCGGCTTTAGTGTGTGTGGGCAGCGACTGCAGGTAACGGTGAATGAGGAGGGTTACGGTGCTCGTTGGCAGCGGATGGTGTAATCCTGGACACGTCTGGACGTAACTGTTGGCTGTGAGTTCTGTCCCTGCCGTCTGCTGAGAGCATTCACCTGTGCATCATACCCTCAGTTACGCAGTAGGTCATCCTGAGGAGACTGATCCAACAATGTTAACTGACCTTAAGCCCTAATTACCTTTATGCTTCGATGATGCTGCCTGATAAATAACAAGGAGAGAGAAAATGCAGTCAAACCCAACATCGTGACAGCTTGGCTTTAAATGTAAATATAATTTATTTATACAGCCCTTTACAACAATCCATTTCGGTACCAAAGTGCTTTACATCCGATAATAAATAAAGAAAAGAATAAGTACAAAACAATAAAATAACAGTAAACGCAATAAAATACAGCAAAATTTAATAAGATAATATAAAAGAGTCACCATACTACTGGGTATTAAAAGCCATCTGAAATAAATATGTTTTTAGCCTAGATTTAAACAATTTTTAACAGCAGAATAAGACGAAAATGTAACTCTTCACCTTTTTTAGGGATAGTTAACTAACTGCAACTCAAAGGCTCTGCAGTAAAGAAATCTACAGCATGATGGATGATAACTGGAGATAACTGCAGCTAGATTAGTTATTATTCAAATTTTTACTCGTCCCTGTTTACTGCTGTTATCCAATTCACATGTTAAATCTTTAGCTTTTGGATTCTTTGTCAGGAAAAGCTGACAAAATATTCTACTGTTCACTGTTTGAACCAGTGGAATAAAAAACGCTTACGGCCGTAACAATAAGCGTTTTCTCTCTTTACAGTCTGTGTAACTAAGAAATGAGTAATCAGTGGCTGTGGCCACAGTAAACAATAGCTAATTATAATTTTGCACCAAAAACCTGGCGAAAAAGAGACTAAATCTCTGGTGCCACACTAGTTTATTTGCTTTCTTCTCTTTGAAGAACATTTACTTTGACATTTGTGCTGCTTATCTGCAGCGTTTGGAGATTTTATTTCTCCACAAGCTGTCTGCCAGGCCAGCTCCTCCAGTCCAAATCAGCCCACACATCAGTATCATTTCTGTTCTTTGAGAAGTATCAGTTCTCTGACCAACTACATACCTGGCATGGCACCGATTGGGTGGGGGGGGTCTTTCATCCAGCCTGAACAGTTCACTTTAAAAGCACAAACAGCCGTTCAAGAAAGCTTAAAGCTTGACTTATTCATACAGAGAATATTATTTATACATATTATTTATGGACACATTAGATGAGAAAAGAGGAGTGGTAAAGTGGTTTTCTAGAGGAGATATGTGGTTGAGAGAGAAATGGGTTTTGCGAGTGGAAAAGAGGAGCTGTGGAGAGTAAAAGAGGCGCAGAGGTGAAGAAATGAAGAGCATCAGAGCGTAAATGTTAAGTAGATGAGTGGAAAGGGTAAATGATGTTGAAAAACTGAGAATAAACAAGGTTACGAAGGCAGCGTGGCCCTGGTTGCCTTTAAAGCCTCTATTAACCAGCTTAGCTACCAACAGCTTTTAATTATGGCTGTCTGAGTCTCTCACGCACTCGCAGTCAACAGGTGGGCTGGATTGCGTGGGCAGCCTCTGCCTGTACACACTAGCCTACTATTTAGCTGTCACTACTTGTTGTGAAAAACACGGAGGCTCTGGAGGATGCTGGCAAACAGACACACGGCCTTTGTCTTTCACAACAAGTTGACGAGGTTCATAATCCTGGATGCCACCCAGGATGGCCTGGCAAATGTTGGATTTGTAAACTCGCAGAAAGGAGGGCGGTCATGTTGGCGTCCCCGAAGAACAGAGGTGTCACAAACAAGCACGATTTACTGCGAACTCCAACTGTTGGTGTTTGTGCCACCAGCGAGCGCACGGTATGTCTAAGAGAGGAAAACATCCTGCATCATCCAGCGTTTTTAAAGGTTTCGTTTGTCTTCATGGCCGCTGTGAATCAGCTGAAATGCGCACACTGTTGCACAAGCACTTCAGTTCTGAATTTTAGAGGGTTTTAGAAAATATTTGGTAAGTTTATCCTTGTTTAACAGCTCATATGAAAAGAAGAGATGGGAGCATTCATTTAAAATTCTTTACAAAACGGTAGCTGCAGCTGTACAGTTGCTGCGTTTCTTTTTATATTACAGTTCATCGTATATTTACTGATACATCATCAATAATAACTCGATATGGACCAACAAATAAGCCTGACAGGAACAAGAATTGGGTTTTAACAGGAGAACTTTAAGATGAACAAACTAATGCGTATGAGCTCAGATTAATCTCTGTTCAGGACAACAATATCCCAGCCAAAAAAGACCAGGAGCGACATGTAAGCTAGCAACATCTCTACAGTATTCTGCACACATTTACATAACAAGGCACGGAAAGTTTCTGAGAATATTAAAGGTTGATTTGCATGTGCTTTGTTTAGATAATAATGTTTAACACAGGTACACCTGCTAAAATAACCAGAAGTAGCTAGTTTACATTCTGTGCTCTGAGGGTTAAAACTTACAGTCCAGTAACTACCACTACCTCCCAGGGCCAGGGAGGGGATGGCATTACACTGTATCCTGCAGGTTGTGTTGGACAACAGTCTCCTATAAGCACAATTAGAAGATAATTAGACCCGCTTTATCTCGTTATGATTGGACTGCAGACGTCGGCTCCACACAGCGGAGCAGAAGGCTTCCAGCTGACTTAGAGAAGGTGAAATCAATCAATCGATCAATCTCAGATTCCTTTTTATTGTCTTTCAGAACACCACTTCAGAGATGCAGTGCAGAACGACATTACGCTGTGCAAAGAACGACATAAAAACAAATATAAAACTCAAGAAATCAGTTGTGTTGAGCTGCAGATGATTAAATACCCGAGTGATTCGACCTGGGACTGAATTAAAGACTTCAGAGCCAGATGTTGGCAGGTGTTGCAAAAAGGGGCTTTACTAATTTCATGTTTGAAAGTCACATTATTTGCTTTAAAGTACAAATGAGGAACCTGGTTTTTAACCAGTTTATAGCAAACCATCAGAGCTTTCTGTGCTGTTGAGCTTAAGTGTAAAATAGCTTTGATTCACTAAAATTGCTAAATACTTTCAAGTGGAGAACAAGTTCAAGATCTTCAAAAGCTGTGTGGCTTTTCTTATTAAAACTTAGAGTTATTTCAGAATTTAATCTGTTGACTGAACTGTGCTTCAACAGGAAGAATCTGCACCCTTATTTCAACACAGTTTGAACCTTCAAAGCTCTGTAAACCGCCACTGGTTGGGTTGTCTGTCATATCTCTGAGCTAAATCTTATAATTTCCTGCTTCTTTTTTTTACAACCTGATGAAACATGTGCTCTTGTCCTTCAGTTGTATCCTTTAATGATGGTTGAAGGATAGTAGACAGCTTTACATTTGAAAATAAAGCCTTAGCTTATAATGGGTTACCTCTCAGCCAGGGACAGCTGGGTCAGGCTGCAGCTCCCCTGCAACACTGAGTTGGACTAAGCAGGTATAGAAAATGGATTGATGGGTTAACAATGGCACACTTGATGGATGCACTGTTATAAATAGTTCTGGAAGCCAAGGTAGAGGCTGGACTGAGTTTTTCTTTGCAGTTGCACAAAACTTCTTGAATATATCAGTGAAACATGACTAAAAAGGGTTTTATCTGTAGCTCTCAGTCAGCAGTGATAGTGCCGGGATGGATTGTGAGTGAACAGGCTGAGACCGCCTCCTTTATCTGTTAACGTATTCGAAGTTATCAGCAGGAAGACATGTTGCTTTCTCACTCACCAACTCCCTGACGTGCATGTTAAAACAAGACTTTATAGATAAAAGCTGATGGTTATAGTGAAGTGAACTTTTCGTGTTGCTCCACACAAAGACGCTGGCTGTTTGAAGTCCACTGTGGTGTACCTCCAGTAGTATTACATGTTCATCATAACATACAGCCAGGATGATCCCTGCTGGTCTTTGTTTTTCCCTGCATGGGATATCATACACTACATTTTCTCTGTTAGTAACTAAACTTATCGATTCTAAGAGTAAAGAGCGATTTTACTCTGATTTATTTTTATTTTTCTCTCATTTGTCTCTGTTCAGACGATATCAAACCATAAGGGGGGAAATCCTCGAGGCCACCCTCCCTGTCAAGTGTTAGAATCCCTCTTTAGCTCGTCCACAAAGCTTTTTAGGAAATTAAAATCCTCCACGAGGACGCTGCCTTAGACCTGATCCGCCAGAGTACAGAAACCCACGGCATGCTTTGATGTGTGCACAGAAAGGTGAAACACAGAGTGTGCATGTACTGTAAGGCAGCCATATGGCTGTGCTGCCAAACATAAACACAGACAGCTGTCTCACTGAAACTCACCATATGGCTGCGCTCCCCTGCACAGAAACCGCAGCTTTCTCATCTGGAGCTGAACAAATGCACACAGACGATGAAATATTTGTGCGCAAGAAATCTTTTTCTCCCTTCCCGGAAACTGGATTTTGATAAATAATGTTCAGTAACGCACATTAATGAGACTCCAGCAGTGGGAATGATTATCTGACTGTCAGTGCCGGGTCACATGATCTCTGTCAGGCGTTTCTTAACCAGTCTGAAAAGGAATGAATTGGTTGACTAACAGAAAGTTAAATCCTTCTTCTGTCAGATGCTGTTGACCGTAAGTGTGACAGGGTGCACAGTGGGGGGTGCAGAACGGTTGTTTTTGTGCATGTGTGCGTTCTTCAGGTCACTTGAGCTGTCTGTGAAACTGATGTCTTCTGACTGCTGTTTCTTATGATTGATGCACTCTGTTCACCTCAGGCTTTATCTGTCCGTTTCTTTGTCCCTCTCAGAAACAGAGCACTCGTCTTCCAGTCTTTGTGGGGACTCTTAAAAATAAGTCTTGACTATTTAGAATTGAGTCGGACCTCAGAGGTGTAATCCGTTTTTTTTTAACCCTGCAAAAACAACCGAACAAGACGCTGATGCGGCAGTTTTATGCCTCAGGCTGGTGAATCTTTATTGTAGCACTGTTGCCTCTTTCTTTGTTTCTCTCTGGGTCTCCTGCTCTGTGCCAGGGTTACTCGAGGACAGTGCTGGTCGGATTCACTGCAGAGATGGGTTTGCATACTGCAGCACAAAACACCAAGGAACAGTCTAATGTATTACACCTCCAGTGGAAAGCAAGAGGACACATCGACTAATGAGTGGTTGCACACTTGTGTGCTGTGTAAGCATGTGTGTGAGAGGAAGCTCAGTCCTTTAATCTGGACGAGAATGATTGACGATGGTACAAGGTTTCGCTTTCCATTAACTGATGATCTTATTATTCAGTTAAAACCTGTTAATGTCGTCAACTTAAGTGCAAATAAAGCGATGCGTCACCTCGACACTACGGAGGCTCGTGTTGCAGCAGCTCCAAATAAAACCTCCAGATCTGTAGGTTTATGGTTTGATTTGTTGCAGCTGAAGGACGTTGAACTGAACTGAACTGAAGTAAACTGCGTCTCACTGCTTCCAGTGTCAATAAAACCCTTTTTTTCCTGCTGTTTCGAGTTGGTGAGAGTAAAAAAAGGACATTTATGTGCAAACATAAAAACAAAACGCAGTTAACAAGGTTGTTGGCTTATCAAGAAAGGGGATTTGGTTTATATTCTGACTGAAGAAGGAATATTGTCACACACAGACTGTTTTATTTAATTTAATCCAACCCTTTCCCAAATTGTTTGGTTTCAGTCCCCAAAATCGTGTCAGAAAATCCCTTTTTAACCCTACTTAGACACTCGTATTTGAGTCTTAGATCCTGATGGTGATGATTAGGTTGAATCTTCCTAATAACTCCCTTCTAGGTGTGAAGTGGAAGTAAGTTGCTCTCGGCAGCTTGCAGCGTAAAGACACTGCGCCGTATATGGACACCGGCTGTAACACAGACTGTGTTTGTGTGTGTGTTCACTATGCGTGAAGCATATTTATAGAAGTGTGACAGGAGGACGCACCGTTGGCACAGATCGTCCGTCAAGCAGTTATAGAGGGTCACAGTAGTTCAGCTTTCCCACTTTGTTGCTTATTTTTCCATTTTTTATCATATTTTTCTTTGTCTTATGCAGTCTCACCTTCTTTCCTCCACATAAATGATCTTTTCTTTGCACTTAGGCTAGTTAATTATGTATTTTCAAACTAATTTCCTCCTATTTTTCCATGTAATTATTTCACATATTTGTTTTACTTAATGCTGTTCTGTGTGCACAATCAGCTGACTTTTGGGTCATCTCTTATGAAACTGATTCTTACTGAGCATGTATTAAAGGTGTTCACTGACACTGAGCTCTATTATCTGTCACTTTATCACCTGCATGGCCTTTTATCAAGGTGAGAGCTGCTTGGGAGAAGTATTTAGTCGGTTTGTCAGCTAAATGTTTGAAAAAACTGCCATCAGATTTTATGAAACTTGTTGAAGAAGAGATGAGAAAAGTGTGTTTTAGTGTGGGAAGTGTGAAGAGGACCGGCTCCCAGTAGTTCGATTCCGTTGACTCGTTAATCCGCCTGCCGAGCGATCCCGTTTATAGGTTCTGCTAACGTCTGACGCATTTGCGCGATGACGTCATGTGCACGCTTCGCATTTTGGCTCAGAATGTTTCCAAGATGGCGCCGAGGCGGAAGCGCTGTAAAGTTTGGATATATTTCACCAAAAAGGACAATAATAGGTCCAGTTGCAACACGTGTAGAGAAAAAGGGGGAAATACCCGAACATGCCGAAACATTTGACCACACAGTATGCAATTACTTTGCACAAATGTAAAGTCTTTGACACGCTGCTAAGCGATGGCGGCAACTCTCGCGGGGGCACAGCGTCTTCCGTCTGAAAAGTCCCAGGTAACGTCAAACTTTCAGGTCCTGTTGATGGTAACGAGGCTCTTAAGTCTCACGCATTGAGCGTAACAGTCACGCTTTTGGGTCTTTTGTGCACTCCCGCCACAGATTGTAGGGGGGGGGGGTCACGCTTTCCTGCATTCAAAACTTCAGAGCCCTGTTGTAATAATGTTAGTGACATACTGTAGGAATAATTTCCATCTGATATTAGCATTTAGTTGACAAGAACTGCAGAAATGAGGCTAAGTTAGATGTATAGAGTTATATATTATATTATAGTTGTACTATATAACTGGATGAGAATCGATAAAGGAACCGAATCGATATCAATAATGGAACTGGAATTGCTAAATTCTCAACAATTCCCATCTCTAACCGTGTGATTATGTCATTTATGTTTCTGTTTTGTAGATAAATGTGCGCGTCACCACCATGGATGCCGAGCTGGAGTTTGCCATCCAGCCGAGCACAACAGGCAAGCAGCTCTTTGACCAGGTAAGAGACACGTGCATGTTTTCAGAGCCCCGGCTGCAGCTGAAGGGGTTCAGCTGTGTTTGTCCAGAGGCAGAATCATGCCTCACATTTCCTGAACTCTGCAGCCTGCTGGAAGAGCCACATCATTGTGGGTTATCCTTTGTTATTCGTGTATCACTGATGGAAAGCAATGCTGGCATTTTTGCTTGTTTATGTGTGCCAGCGGGTACTTGGCTGGTTTTGGGTTGGTACTGGTTCTGTGCAGAGATGACGTACAAAGTGCTCTTTGTCTGAAGGGGGAGGTTTTAGGAGATGGAGGATGAGTGAGAGTGTGAGAGTGTGTGTGTGTGAGTGCACTGTCTGGGAAGTAAAAGGGCAGCTTTCAGTACATGTCAGACTGGTCGGGGTTGTTGGGGTTGTGGTGACGCAGAAGAGGGAAGAAAGAAAGAAAAGAGAAATCTTTGTTGTTAATCTTTTGTCTTTCTTTTGCTTTACAACAATCAAATCACATGAGGGTTTTTAAAGCAGCTGTTGGTTTTAATTAAATGTCTGTCTCGGTCAGAATAAATCATTCGGCCACACTCTGAACACATGAAACACTTTGGACTCATTTGGAATGAGTTGGATTATGATTGTATCACGATGAATCTGATTGAATATCTTTGGGGTGCCTTGAGATGACGGTGCTTTATAAATCAAACAGAATTTTATCATTTCATACCGCCTCACAGAGCCGATGCTGCAGAGTCGTGTTTTCTTGCAGGTAGATTTCAGTATTTGTTCCTGCACGAATCTCCAAAATAAACAATCACTTAATGGTGGAAACTGTTGGCTTTGACACATTAATGATGAACGATGGCTATCAGATGAGAAAGCTTATAACACACATGAAAGACGTTTTTTATGTGAATACTGTACAGAAATAAGACCCACGTGGAATCCTTTTATGCTAAAGGTTCCCATCACACACAGTAGTGGAAAGAGAAGTCTTCTTGAATCTGTCCCATACACAGACTGACTCACATAATCTTTTGATAAGGACAGATGCTGACCTCTTCTTGGCTCCAGCTGTTTTCCCATTTTAGTTTGAACTTTGCTGTGTTGTGTGGCAGTGCCCGCTCTGATCTTACTGGCCCTCCTCTTCAGAGGCACTAAGCCCTGGTGGCTCGATTGCAGGAGAGAAAGAAGATGGATTTGGAAAAATAAACGTACTGGTTGATCAGTGTCTCCTGGGTAAATAGTTGGACAGTTTCAGTGGGGAAAAAACAGATGTTTATGAGTGAAATGTACTCGGCCGACGTCTGTCCTCATAATGAAGACTGCAGACCTTTTTGGTGTTTTGTCGAGACTCCACAGTGTCTCCAAATGAAATTAATCCACTTTTTTAACATCTTTAGGTAAGACATGAAGATTTATCAGATTTTTGTGGCTTCACCGCCATAAATGGTACATCAACCAACTAACTTCTCTGCCCGGCAACAGCTTCTTATGTCATTATCTGCAAAGCCTCGGAACACTTGGGCTGATTTTGCTCATGATATTTCTGATGTAAAACACCATATATTTATATATATGTGAATAAGTTAAAACTTTGATTTTAAAGTATTTAAATTTTCTTTAATCCAGTTCTTAGTTTTCTTAGTTTTATCTGCACCGATGCAGATGGTTTATTCATTTCCTTAACTAACAATTTTACTATCCTGGAAACAAATGTGTTGTTTGAGTCATTCATTCAGCGAATGTGGCAGTTTTCACATGTGAGCTTTTAGCTGAATGAAACAAACCAAAACTGAAATTACCAGAGGGAACAAAATGGTTTCATATTAGGTGTACTTGTGGGTAATGCGTCAGTGTTTTCAGCGTTCTAAGTCATGAGCTGACATATTGAATGATGCATTGACAAAATGAAAAGATCTCATTATTGTTGCTGATGCAGAACTATTAACTAACCATCAAAATCAGCCTCAGCAGGCAGCCTTTTTTCAGCATGCTGCACATCCTCAGGAAGCTCTTGGGTGATGCATTGTGCAACAAGCGGCCCCCAGCTGACACTGACGGTTGTTTAATTTTCATTTCCCAAGTTTAACATGAATGAAGAGAGGATCCCGTTGATGAAAAGGCTTCAAAGCTGAATGTAAGCACTCAGTGAAGCTCACTGAAGCCATGGTGACACGGAGGGTCTGTCTGATCAAGCACAGCCTGCCTGTGAACATCAGCACTGGGATGGGCCCTAATTACAGTGTTTTTATCCAACATGGGACCAAATTCTGTTTACTAGTCCAGGCAGCTTAAGTTTGAATCCTGCTTTCTATTTCCATCGTTACTCTTTTATGTTGTCATGTTTCTCATCCCAAAGTCGTTAATCCACATTCTGCGGCTTCTCCTCTGGATCAGCACGCTGGGCTCTGAGCGTTCAAACGCCTCGTACCACAGTCCCACTGGAGGTCCTGCATGTGTGTGTGTGTGTGTGCAGGAGTGTGTGTAGGAGTGAGTCTGCAGATGTATTCTGTGTATTTTAGAGGGTCTTTTTGTCATTTCTTCTAATTATTTGATACATGGTTTGGTTTGTGTGAGCACGTCTTTGTGTGTCCATGCGTGAGACTGAATTATTTATGCAGTACGATTGCTGTCGTATTGACTGTGGAAATTACGTTAACACCCCCTCTGGATGATGGCTGTGGTTAGCAGCTGGTATGCTTGAGAGACGGGAGAGCAGACCCAGAGAGGAGGAAACTAAATCAAAGAAGAGGGCTCATGTCAGCTCAGTCAACACTGAGGCGATGCTCAGCTCCGTTCAAAGTGCTTTAACACTACATGTCACATCCACCCACAGACCCATACAGCACCTCTTAGTCCAGAGGCCGACACAGTGGGGTTCAGCGCCGTGCTCGGGGGCGCTTTGACATGTGGGGACCGGTTGGTAGGCGACTGCTCTGCCTCCTGAGCTAAAGATGGAACAGATGCTAAACCATGAAACTAATGGTTAAAGGTTTCCTTCACCAGGTTTTCCATTATTACCTGCAGTTGACAAAATGTCTAAAAACAAACTTAGTCACCGGTTTTTCACCATGTTCCTGCAAACGGGAAAGAATAAAAAAAGCTTTTCTTTGGCTTTCAGGTGGTGAAGACGGTGGGTCTGAGGGAGGTCTGGTTCTTCGGCCTGCAGTACACAGACAGCAAAGGCTACGTGACGTGGCTCAAGCTCAACAAGAAGGTGAGAAATTCCAAGTGTGACAACAAGCAATCGACCCATAGATGTTCTCCCATCGTGTAGCTTAATCTTAACGTTCTGTTCTCTAAGAGCAGCCATCTAAAGTGTCTGAAAGTTGCTCTTATGGGCTTGTAAGAGCAGTGTGTGACGGTGAAAGATGAAATGTTGCTCGTGGGTGTTCTCTCCAGGTGACCCAGCAGGATGTGAAGAAGGAAAACCCTCTGCAGTTCAAGTTCAGAGCAAAGTTCTTCCCTGAGGATGTTTCTGAGGAGCTCATCCAGGAGATCACGCAGAAACTCTTCTTCCTGCAGGTATTCACTCAAAATGTCTTCAAGGGTCACTCCAGCTTATTCTTACCTGATGTATTTCCCAACTTCACAGCCTCCTCATAAGGTGTAAAAACTCAGGAAAACAAGGATACCCAAAACACACATCAGGTCAACAAGTGTGAGCTACCAGCAGCTTCCCTAAAAAAGACCAGATGGAAACTAAATGGAGTTGCAGGCACAGAGAGAAAGTTAACAGGACTGTTTTACCTCAGGAAGCTGAGGTTAGTTCTTTTTTCCAAAGAATGGAGCCTATCGATGCCCGACCTGGTCTATCTATATGTCCAAAGATGAGGGTGATCCCAGCTGTGGAGCCACAACTGATAAATGTCCATTTTGAGTCCATAGTGCTGCTCTGAAAGTGGAGTTTCACCTCCTAAGATCAGCTGGAGGAGACGACCAAAACTGAGCGTGCTCTCCATACATATGGAAGAACCATTGGAACAATTTCTCAATGCTGTATATTTAGTTTTCTCCAACTGCTTCCACATACTAAACAAAGAGCAGCCTCTCACATGTGAACGAGCTGCCACGTGTGGACGAGGAGGCCAGCTGATATAATGCAGGGTCGTTGGGTCAATCAGCTTGTTGTCCCAGATGGAGATCCCTAATGCAGTCTGCAAAAAGGCCGTTCCAGCTGACCTGTTTCTGCGTTTGCTTTTGGTCAGGCTCAAAACACACATTTCTTGTTTATTTAAAAAAAAGAAGAAGAAGAATTTGGAAAGCTGCAGGGAGTTCACACTGGACCGATGTTTCCGCTTGACCTATAAAGCCCCCAAAAGGTCGCTTTAATGGCAAACTCCCCAGGTAGCAAATAACCAACGATCCTTTAAGATGGACAGTTTAGCAAATGTCAAATACACTGGCATTTAAGCGGTTATCTTCAAAGTTTGGTGGCGTAACGCTGCTTACAGATTACAGGGTCAGGTTACTTTAAAATGCAGTTTCTCTACATTGCATTTCATAAAAAGATTAATTTAGCCCAAATGCATTAAGAGTTTTAGCTCCACATATATTCGTTTTTCAATTGCAACAGTAACTTTTTATTGTATATTGAATTAATTTAGCATGATGAGCTCTACAACAACAACACCGGGACAAATTCTGGGGATGTCCAGATGTTTCAGTTTAAATAGAAAATGAAAATTAAAACTGAGAAGTGGTTCACAAAACTGGCAACACAAGCCGAGAAACTGATAGAGAGCTGGTAAGATCAAAGTTTCAGAAGCACATCTGCAGGTGCACACATCTGGAATCTGCAGTCCTTCACGATATAAAACTATTCTTTCAAATGTGATCTTACACAAAGCAGAGGAGTCAGATCATGGCTTGTTTCCATGATGCTGAATTATAATCTGTGCCGTCATGATTTGAACCGACACCCAGCTCTGGGGATTGTGCTTCTTCCTCCGACTGTTGGCTGGGAGGACGGAGCGCACGCAGTCTGCGATTTAGCACCACTAACTGAAACTGTCAGACCTTTTTAGTTTCTTTTTAGGTTCTTGGTGCCTGTTGTTTGTTTTTGGGCAGCTTTTCAGAAGTGAATTTTGAAGATAAACACATTTTTGCAGTGTCTGTCTGTCCTAATCTATAAGACATGTGAGGCAGAAATTACCACAAGAAGGAAGAAACGCCCATCGGCCGGCTCGGCCGGACACTAAATGCTGCTGCTGATAATAATGTGACCCGGACACACGCAGATGTGCTGTAAAGCTAATAATCCCCCTGAACCTTCTGCTCTGGAGATGGAAAGTCCTGACGCCTTTCACATTTATCCCTTATTCAACCTGAACTACGGTTGGAGCCGGGCTCCATCTAATTTTAGCTCTTGCACATTCACCAAACTGCTGCACCCGCCGCCTTGCTGCTCTGCAGCTGTCAGATGAAGTTGTGATAAGCTCATCCATGCACAATATGCAGATGATGGAAAAAGCAAAGCGCAGGGCTAAAGCTAAAGTGGAGATGTGTTGTCATGAAGTCAAAGCGTACCTGCCTCTGTGCTTGGATCATTTACCCAGGAAATCATGCAACTTAATCATCTTCACTGGATCATTTCCTCCAACTAAAGACCAGCTCTGACCGAGTGTGTGTTCATCTGCATGCATCTGCAGGTGAAGGAGGCCATTCTGAATGATGAGAACTACTGTCCTCCAGAGACGGCTGTGCTGCTGGCATCCTACGCTGTCCAGGCCAAGTATGGAGATTACAACAAAGACGTTCACAAACCCGGGTACCTGGCATCCGACCGGCTCCTGCCACAGAGGTAGACACATTAAGATATTGTGATTTCTTCTAGATGACCATCTTTGCTGTGGACAGAACATTGTTAAAGCTGACGCTCTGATTCCCGGTCTGCTCAGACTGTGACTCAGTCTGACTCAGAATGGACAGAATGACCCGTATTTGTCCTTTTCTTCTGTGTGCATGTGTCCCGCAGAGTTCTGGAGCAGCACAAGTTGACAAAGGAACAGTGGGAGGACCGAATACAAACCTGGCATGAGGAGCACAGAAGCATGCTCAGGTGAAGGCTTCTCCCTGCCTGTGGGAGACCTCACAATTTGCCACATAATTAGACTCTTAGAGTGAGAGTTCTGCTATTTTTAATGAACAACTTGAAGTTTGACACAGAAAAGGTCGATGGAAGCAGCAGAGTCAGATCAGCTGTTCCTGCTTACATTGAACATGGTCGGTACTGGCTAACAAGATAGATTTATCACATTTTTCTTTGGTATTCTAGTTGTTTGTCGCCGTCCTCGAGGTTTTCTTTGCAACCACCGCTATGTTTATTACAGCCATGTGTGACCTCAGACTTCTGATGGCGCTCCACGTCCTGCTTTGTTTGCCTCGAGCTAAAGATGGCGCCTGACGCGCTGTTTCGATCGAAACGGAGCCCGTGACAGTAAAGCTTTTGTGTGTGTGCGTGTGCAGGGAGGACGCCATGATGGAGTACCTGAAGATCGCTCAGGACCTGGAGATGTACGGCGTCAACTACTTCGAAATCAAAAACAAGAAGGGCACCGAGCTGTGGCTGGGGGTCGACGCCTTGGGGCTCAACATTTATGAGCATGAAGACAAGTAACCAGCTCACACACATATAATCCCACAGATAATCTGTTTTTGAGGAATAACAAGTCCATGTTGTGTTATTTAATGGCATCATGAGGACATGAATGACACTGAAAGCTTCCATCAATGTCAAGGTTATTTTAGGAAGATTCTCAACTCCTCTGCAACTCTTACAATTAGATATGATAACTGGTTACTTTGATCAGATGAATTTTTCAAGCTCTCCTGGTTGGTCCTGCATTTATTTGAGAATAGCGCCCTCTTTTGGTCGGAAAGAGGCAAGCAGAGGAACCGTTGGCACACAGACAGGCGTGAACAAAGATATAAATGCAGTCGAGATGAGAAAACGCTCCTGACTTTGCTCATGTTGACAGCTGGCGTCTGAAAGGTAAAAACTTCATCACTGTCACCTCAGGTTGTCGCCAAAGATCGGCTTCCCCTGGAGCGAGATCAGAAACATTTCCTTCAACGACAAGAAGTTTGTCATCAAGCCCATCGACAAGAAAGCTCCAGTAAGTGTGGATGAACTGATGTCTCAGCGAGGAGTTTATTTCTCTCTTTAATCCTCGTATTTATTGTACCTGCTTCCTCCAGGACTTTGTGTTCTACGCCCCTCGGTTGCGGATCAACAAGCGCATCCTGGCGCTGTGCATGGGGAACCACGAGTTGTACATGAGGAGGAGGAAGCCAGACACCATCGAGGTGCAGCAGATGAAGGCTCAGGCCAGAGAGGAGAAGCACCACAAACAGATGGAGAGGTACACCTCATGTGCTTATTGAACTGGAAATATAGATTTTTCATTCTTCTAATACTATATTTTTGTGCTTGTTTGTCTCCTTTTTCATGGGTTTCATATTAAAACAAAATGGATTGTTCTTTAAAGTGCTCTCAATCCAAATCCTCTGTGTAAACTATGTCTGTATATGTTGGTGTTGCACCAGTTCACAATGAAAAAGTCAGACATCTCAGGCAAACTTCCCTTTGAACCTGCTGACAAGGCAGAGAAGAAATTTACATAAAAGGCGAGGGAGGCGATTCCAGCTCAATTTGTGTCAGGGAGGACAGCCAATTTCAGTGCGAAAGCTTTTCCAGTTCACCCACCAGACTAATTAATGAGATGTGAGATAGTTAAAAACATTTAAACTCCTAGTAGCAGCAACATGTCAGAGACAGCAGTTCAGCCTCTGGAACCTGCAGGCTGCCACACATGGGCTCATGAAGAAGGTCTGGTGACGCCAGAAACAGTAGAAGCACAAACCTAAAGACTAATGTCAGCTTGAAGCAGCCTTGCTTGATGGCAGAATTTGACCAGCGGTTCGTTCTCCTTTGGGCTGCATGATGCCACCACCTGAGGGAAGCAAAGCAGATTGATTTATTATCCCTTTTCCTTTGCTTTGCCAGAGTGAACACAAGTTATTTAACTGTTAACACTTTCACCAGAAGCCTGATAGAATTTACATGAAATACTTCCAGAAATCGTGTATGACGCCCGGTTTTGGGTTGTAACTGTTATTCCTGAAGTTGATTATGAATGTAAACCTTGAGGAAGAGATATTATAACAGCATGCAACACTGGACAGTTAGTTAAGCACAAATCCGAGCTCTTCTGGGGTCAAAGATACCTGCAGGAAGCTACAGGGAGAAAAACAACTTGTAATAAACTCAGACCAACACACGCAAACAGAGAGAAGAGAAGAGGTGCTCAGTGCATCATGGGAGTTGCCCCTAGCAACCTGGTTTTACAGCAGCATGACTGGTTTAAAACCAGAATCAACTATAAGCTCTATTAAAAGGGAAAGTTTTACACTTAATTCAAAAGGAATGCCGGACCAACCCAAACTGGGAGCTGGTCCCATGGGAAGGTAGCCTGAAAACTGAAGAAAACCAACCAAACTTTTAAGAGTTTATTCCAACTGTTCTTTAAAGCGTGTGAATGAGGTGAATGTCTCATTTTCAGAATTTGTCAACTGTATGGTTGACTAACCAGATCAAACACTGAGTGTATATCTAAAAAGATATTTGGAGGTAACTCTTGAGCCAGTGTTGAATGCATGGATCTGTCTGTTAGTGTTGCACTGTGTGAACAGCAGGGGGCGGTGTTGCATTGAAAATTAAATCGCTCTCATGTTCCTCCTGCTGAGTTTGTCAGTGCCGGAGCGTCCGTTACAGCTGGAGAGAAAACACGGTTCTCCTTCTGTTAGAGACGAGATATTAAAATGATTAAATACTATTCTACAGAAGTGTAAATGCATGACACAGCAGGCTTTACCCCCACACCAAGCAGCAGTGATCAGTCCGTTTCTGTTGGTTGGCAAGAGATAAGGTGACTGGTTGCTGTCGGTGTGGGCTGATGTTTGGTGGGTGAAATGAATCTTTTCATCGTAGGTAGGCTGGAGTTTAGGTTCACTAAACGTCTCAGACATCATGAACTGTTAGATTACAATGTTATCGCACTGTCCATAAGTAGCAAGATGTTCTGAAATGAATGAATAGACAGTATTTTGTAAATTTTATATAAATGTGCATGTAAATTCACATGGAATTTTGTCATGAATGAGCCTGATATTTAGGGGGAATAAAAGTAAACCCAGAGCCAGCTGGGTGGTCATTGTGGAGTACAAAAACCAGTAAAATACCAGAAATGACTGACATTTAGAACCATCACTCGATGGCCACCTGGATGTGCGTGGTGATTATTTTCTGTGCTGTTTTGATAGAGCACAGCTGGAGAACGAGAAGAAAAAACGGGAGCTTGCGGAGAAAGAGAAGGAGCGAATAGAGCGTGAGAAAGACGAGCTGATCGAGAGGCTGAGGCAGATCGAAGAGCAGACGCAGAGAGCTCAGAAAGGTACGAAAGGCCTTTGTCCTGTGAGCTGGGACAGGATTAAAGCTCTTCTTTCATCTACTGCTCTACAGTCATTTCTGTTTTAATAGATGACACAGTGGTTAAAGCATTGGCTGTATGTTTCTGAAACTCCCGTCCGTTAGCCTAAATGTTTTTCTGTGGTGAGTCTAAACCCAGACTTCCTATTAGGTCTGATGATGAAGTGCGTTTAGAAACAGGTATTGGAAAAAATGTGAAAACTTCAAGCCTTTTTTCTCTTTATCAGGTTATTAAGAGGTGAACTTGTTTGTTTAGACTCAATTCTTGTGTAGCAGCTTGTTTATACGCAGCAAAAAGCATCTCACAGATCTAATTTCTATCTTTTTCTTTAAAAATAAGAAGAAGATGCAGCTCATTATTAGGTGTTTAAAACATTTCTGTATCAGAAACTGAAATTCAGAAAGTAATGGCCAGTGACTGGTTTCATAAATGCTTATCTTTACGTATTTAACAGCTACTCTTTTACTCTACTATGTCACAACAATGAATAATGGCTGAAAATGAGATGCTTCTAATCTGCCACACTTCTTTAACCTTCCTCGGAGGAAATGTGATCCGTTTACACCGTCTAAACGGTGTTTGTTTCTCATAGACTGCAGATGCTTTACCACATTCTTTGTGGCTGAAACGTCAGCCAAGAAACACACTTTCTACTGAGCAGGTAGTTTTAATCAGATTAGGTTTGTGAATTTACATGAAGCAGAAGCTCCACTGCAGACAAATGGGAGCCTCCATGTTGACTGGATACAATGATTAAAAAGAACAACAAACTCATCCAAGAAAGCAGCTAAATGGGAAGAATGCATTTAAAACTAGTCTGAAAAAGTCTTGTTGCACTTCCCACAGTGAAGCTGATTAAACCATTAATGCAGCTGGTCCTGTGAGTCATGTCTGTGCTTCGCGTTTCCCCGCAGAGCTGGAGGAGCAGACCCGCAAGGCGCTGGAGTTGGAGCAGGAACGAAAGCGAGCAAAGGAGGAAGCGGAGCGGCTGGAGCGGGAGAGGCAGGCGGCAGAAGAGGCCAAGGCAACTCTGGCTCAGCAAGCCGCCGACCAGATGAAAACCCAGGAGCAGCTGGTACCCGCTCACACATCCGTCTCCTTTTCCAAATCCAGCAGGCGCTCCTTATTCATTCAGGCTCTGCTTTTGGTTTCTTCCTCCACTTATTGGTACATTTAAATCATCGTGAACCACAAACCAATAACTCGCAGAGCAGGTTTCATGCAGCAGCAGCTGTTCAGGAACTCTTTACAGTCACAGTTGGTGAAAAATCCTACGTGTTCTATTCAGCCACGTTGGTTTTAAACCCATCCACATCATCAGGGAGAGCCTCTGCTTTGCTCTGTTTTGACATTGTCTTCTTCTCCAGTGTTGTAACGTCTTGCTGGTGGGTGTCTTTCATTTCAACAGGCTGCTGAGTTAGCGGAGTTCACGGCCAAAATTGCTCTGCTTGAGGAGGCAAAGAGGAAAAAAGAAGAGGAAGCGTCAGAATGGCAACACAAAGTAATGTAATCTTTATGAAAATGTGTGTGTGAAAGGTTTCCACATTATTTCCTGTTTAATGAGGCTTTTGTGAACTAAATTAAAGGGGAACTCCGGTATTTTTAAACCTTATTTCTGGCATGAAATACGTTCATCTGCTCACAGAGAACAGTTTGGTGAAAGTCTAAAATAAAGATATTTAGATAACTGGAGATCCATATAAGGAGTGAACGGGGCTTAGAGGATGCAGCCTCTAAATAAGGCATTATCTGTCTTTATTGGAGCAACAAAGCATTCCTCCTCTGTTGGCATCAGTAAACATCGTGCACAAAAACACCACCAGTTAGCATCGATTCGCGGTCTGTTATTCAGCTGTTCCTCTCTCTGCTTCTGCGTCCTCCTTTCCAGGAGCTGCTCATCCGTAGACTCTGGTTTAAAACGGTAAACACGTCCATCGTACTCAAAGTCGTCGTCAAAATCTGATCAATGTTCTAACATGTTGAACAAAACTAGCAGCAGCTAACTCTGTATGAAGTTAGCCGACCGTCTCAGAGCCCGGAGTAAACGAGCGCGTGAGTCGATGACATCATCCAAGTAGGCGCCTATGTAGAAAGGCCCCTGAGCCCTGGAGGACAACAACATGGAAGCTATGAGCTAACAGAGCTATAGCACACGTTCATTCATTCATTCTTCTTAAAGTATTGGTGAAATAAAGACAGATAAAGCCTTATTTAGAGGCTGCATCCTCTAAGCCCCGTTCACTCCGTTATATGGATCTCCAGTTATCTAAATATCTTCTGAAGGACGCCGACTTTCACCAACTGTTCTCAGGGAGTAGATGAACGTATTTCATGCCAGAAATAAGGTTTAAAAATAGCCTTTAAACTGCATTAAACAACGAATGGCGTTGGCCATGGCTGGAATGTTATTAAATGTGACCTTTTAAGATGGACATTGTTCTCCTAAACAAAAGATGGTGTATAAGTATCACAGTACTGTGAGTAATTCTGTTTTTCTACCTGTTTTATGACTCCCTTGATTAAATGCTGCGTTTTCGTCACGGGTTAAACGCCTCCATTTGTCGCCGTCTTTGTCTCCCTAAAAGAAGACTTGCGTTTTGCTTCCAGGCTCTGTCGGCACAAGATGACCTGGAGAAGACGAGGGAGGAGCTGAAGACGGCCATTACGTCTCCCCCGGCACCCGAACACGACGAACACGATGAAACCAACGCAGAGGCGAGCGCCGAGCTCCTCAGCGAAGGCGTCACCAGCCACCGCAGCGAGGAGGAGCGAATCACAGAGGCGCAGAAGAACGAACGAGTCAAGCAGCAGCTACAGGTAGAGGGACAATGTGGAAGGTTAAGACACAGGTGGCCTTTAGGAGGAGTTAAAATGCCTTTTTTTGGGTATGATCAGTTGTTTATATCTGCTCTAACTAAGTTGTTATTCAAACTGACATGACGCACCATTAGCGACCGAATAATTATAAACTTATTAAAAGGGACCGCTATAAGAGAGGCATTACTTCTCAGAAATCATGTTGCCAAAACACTGTCAGTGTCTCCAGTTTAAGCCAAAAGTTTGTCAGAGTAGCTCAAAATCAAGTACTTGCCTGCTTAAGCTTTCCCGGAATATCAAAAGGCCCCCAAAGCATATGACAAGTGTTCAGTACTCCTGATCACTTTTAAGCTGCCTGTGAAATATGAACCTGGCCTCGGTGCAGACTTTATTCTCAGAAGAACAGCTTCCAGGATGCCTCAAGCTGCAGGGACTGAATGGGTCATTCGGGGTCATTCAGGGTCATTCAGGGTCATTCAGGGTCATTAAGGGTCACAGATGATGGTAGATACAGATGAAAATACAGCGCAAATAATTTGCAAAGGTGGACAAAGCTGTTATCACTTCCAGAAAATAGCAAAAGAGAGGAACTACTGTACATTTAAACATTCCTCACATCACAGAAACGGGTTTTAGCTCATTTTAAAAACCCAAACTCTGACCCACCTGCAACTCTGAGGCCTCACAAACTGTTTTCGGTACTATTACCAAATGTGCTTTTTCGATGATGTGTTCATAAGTCCCGCCTAACGTTGGCGGCATGGCGTCCGCTTTGCTGAGCAGCAGCGCCTCTGCAAGTGGTCGTGAATCTAAAATTTCAGGCATGGTTGGCACGTTTTTAAAAAAAGTTCTGACTTTCATCTGCATCAGCCAACATACGGTAACGGTTAGGCTGTATTAAGGCTGTCATACGTCGCCCACACACTGAAACTGCTGTGAAAAGGTGCTGATATGAGGGCCAGCGTCCATATGGGGAGCCACAGGGGACATTATTCAGAATTAGCTTGTATGCACACATGAAAAGCTCTCATACAAACTGATAGAAACCAGTGAAAGTTAAGTTGAGAGGGAAGGTTTTCACTAGTAACTAATTATCAAATAACAATTGCATCATATTTGTGAGTTAAGATTTATGAGATTAGAAATGCAGGCTGCTGTTATTGAGATTTATGAGATTAAAAATGCAGGCTGCTGTTATTATTGAGATTTATGAGATTAGAAATGCAGGCTGCTGTTATTATTGAGACTTAAATCTTTCATCTTTGTCAAGTATAAGCACTGTCAACATGAGATATCGTGTGACAGGCTTCAAATAAAAGTTTTGATGGGTTTTAAAAGCTAAAAGGAATGCGGGGGTCCAAGTCAACATAGCAGATGAGCCTATGGCTGCTCAGGAAGGCATCATGAGTCCATACACCAAGTTTGGCATCGATATATCAATGGATCAGAGATAAAGCCTCACTCCAACGGCTCCAAAGTTATGAGAAAAAGGCATTTTTGTTGCTTATAGCGCCCCCTCTGGGTGGAAGTTCACCAGAATTCTTGGGCCTCTTAAAGACTTGGTCACGAGTCTGTGTTATAAATTTGATATCAAAAGATCAAACGGTTGCTGAGATACAGCCTCACGTCCTGTTTGGCGTGTCAGCGCTGAGTTTGATTGGCTGCTACGGGCAAACGGAAGCGAATTTAAAAATACCACGTGATAGCGCTTGTGAGGCTTGGTCTGAAGATTCTATGTGTCAAGTCCCGTGAAAATCAGACAATCTGGGTATCCTGTAATGCTTTTTGAAGGTTTTAGATATAATTCAAAATGGCGGACAACCCAAGATGGCGCGAAATGACGTCATGAGGTTCGTTGACCTCGGCTATATCCAGGGATTCCAACGGTACCTCATTTGTGAAATTTGGACCAACGGGTCCAAAGATATGAGCAAAAATGCATTTTTGTTAAATATAGCGCCCCCTAAAGGCCAAAGGTCACCAAAATTCTTGTGACTCTTAAAGAACGAGTCATGAGTCTGTTTTAGAAGTTTGATGTCAAAAGATTAAACTGTTGCTGAGATATGGCCTCACTTCCTGTTTGGCGTAGTCGCCGCTACGTTTGATTGGCTGTAGCAAGCGAACAAAGTCGAAATTCAAAAATCCATCTCCTGACTTTTGTGCGGATTGGTCCAAATATACTATGTGCAAATTTTCATGAGAATCGGTCAAAATTTGTGACCGCTGAAAATTTTTTAAGGTTTTCAACAAAATCCAAAATGGCGGAAAATCTAGTTCGATGGAAATTGACGTCGTCATGATCCACGGATTCCAACGGTTTCCGAAAATCGGACAAACGGTTCAAAAGTTACATGCACTAATGTAACGCAAACTTTGCCCCGTTGGTGGCGCTAGAACGCGTTTACTGTCAACATGTAACTCGGTGAAATGAAAGATGAATCCCTCCTTAATCAACTTTTTACCATACGGTTCTATGGGCTGCCATAGACTCCCATGGCAGAAGAAAGGAGAAGAAGAAGAAGTAAAAGTAGAAAAACAATAACGGTGAGGCTCAAAGGTTTATTCGTCACCCTTTTGGCACAAGACGGCGAATAGTCAGTGACTTAATTATGGCGTGTGAGTGTTTTAATCATGAAATGGGATTTTTTTTACACATCGCTGCACCCTTTCTCTCTCCCCTGTCCAGGCTCTGAGCTCAGAGTTGGCTGAAGCTCGGGATGATACCAAGAAAACCCAGAACGACATGTTGCACGCTGAGAATGTGAAGGCAGGCAGAGACAAGTACAAAACCCTGCGCCAGATCCGCCAGGGCAACACCAAACAGCGGATTGATGAGTTTGAGTCCATGTGAGCGAGAAAGAAGGTTGACATAAAGCTGGAAACAGAGTGCTAGTCTCATTGCCATGTCAACGCCTCATTTTACTTGTAAAAGCCTGAAGCTGCTGCCCCCCCAGGACCCCCCTGCTTGTTTCTACCCAGGAGAACGACCAGCTATGGGGCTCTGCAGCCTCGCCAAAGCTCTGCCTGGCAGCAGTTGGCCAGTGGCCCTGCTTCCTGCTTTTTAGAGCTCCGCCCTCAACCCAACAAAGCACAGGTCCTTTAAGTACTGGACAACAGCAAGCAGCACCCCCCCCCCCATGTACATTACTGGCAGTTTTAACGCTTGCATGTATGATGATTAACAATAACAAGACTTTTGACAATGGTTGTGCTTTTACTCAACAAAATAAAAAGGCCATTTGTAGCTTTAGCTTGTTGATGATGGCGGCACGCTTTAACATTTCGTACTTTTACTTCTGTTGTCATGAGCTGAACGATTTAAATAAGAACGCCTTATTTCTCTTGTTTCTTTTCTTTGTCTCTCTCTCTTTTTTTTTTTGTTCTTCTTTAGGGACGGCTCAGCTTTCTGTTGAGGTTACATCGGTTTTCTTTTCTTCTTGAATGAGTTTGCAAACGCTCGCGCTGCAAGTTGTTAGCGAACAGATATGCAAACCAGATATACTTAACTGTTCTCTTTCTGTCCATTGAGATATTTGTTCAGATATATATTTTGCCCCAACATAAACTTTATATTTCCAAACATGCAGCAAGAGTTTGGTCCTAGAATAACTATTGTAGTTAAAGCCAGTTGAGCCAGAGCCTTCGGATGCACACCGTTGATACGAAAATTGTATTTGCTACTCAAAGTTAATTCGTCTTTGATGACTTTCCTGTTGGTGAATTTTCTGTTTTTGCTCATTGGTCTGATACAGCAAACAAAATAACCTTAAGATTCTTTTTTTAATAAAATGGGAAGACATTAAATGAACATTTCGCAGCACTTTTCATTGCTCCCAAAAGGTTGAAATTGGTCTCTGATTATTATCGACGTCAGTGAACATGACTTTATTACATCCTTTACTTAATCAAGCCTCTGAAATAATATTTGTTCTGTAAAATAAATGTTTGATCATTTGATTAAGCAGGTTTTTGTGGAAAACACTTAGGTTCACCATCAAAAACTAACTATGGAATCAAATGCATGTCATAGAAAGAACGTGCACGTCTTTTTAAGTCGTTTTAAAGCATATAATTGCTAAATATGTATGTGCAAAGTACACAAGCCAAGTAATGTGAAAGCTTGAGTAGAGATTTATTGGTCAGGTTTACATCATACACAAGAACAGTCAACACATGTCATTTGGCCATAGTTTTCCAGAATCTGGAGTGAAATCAAATCTGTTTTCCCGGTTTTTGTTTTGGGCGTTATTATGCGATGCAAAAAATCTGAAAATATATATATTTTTTCAATTTTTACGTCCTAAAATCAAAGGTCGCAGAGCTTAAACTAATTCTAAACCCAGTGAGTTTTCATTGGGGTGGATGAGCTATCTGGGCTGGGTTCACCAATACTTTTCAAGGTTGTGCACAATTCTTTGATCCAATCTGGTTTTGCCACGACCGATAAACACGAATCAGCTTTGGGTTTCTAACACGCACATCTGGATCATCTTTTGCTCGGATTCTTTTAATTTTCACTGAAAAAGCAGCAACGGTCAAACACATTAATCCCCATTTTATTTTGGTTTAATATAACCACCACTGGCCTGAGTAAGGGGAAACATCAGAAAGTAAACAGCTTTTTTCTTGGCTTAGGTCCCCTGAAGCTGTGTTAAAGCGCGTCATAAAGAATAACCTGATGGTGCATGTTGTGCTTTTCATGATTTTCCCTCAATGATGGAGTTCATAAAATGTTTCCATGTAATAATCACTAATTAAAACTGCGTCACCCTACAAAACACCACACATAAATGACTATATGTGTGTTTTATATTGAGCTCGAAGCAAATTGTAAATCACATTTATGCAACAGAAGGCAAGAGAATGTGAACAGGTGCAGAATTACGACGGAAAACCCATGTTTTCCCCTCTGTGCAACCTCAAGGACGGCTTGAGACTAATTTAAGATGACACATAGTAGGAATAACAATGGGAAAGCTGCCTTAAAGCTCAAGTATTTGCTGAAGAAAAATTGATGAACAAGCTGTCAACAACAAAATGGATGTTTATAGGTATGTAAATCTTTTACTAGATAGTGGAGGAAAAAGCAGTTCTAGTTTTGTTAAAGGTGTTTGTCCATATATATGGCTAAGAATAGTTTGTGTAAGTTTTGCATGTTGGGGCAGGTGCAAAGCCCTTGATTCCTGTACCTTTGCTGGGAAAAAGCTGGCAGTTTAGCTCATAACTTCTGTGAAAAATTAGCAATTTTCTGTAGATTTACTCCACTTACTTGTTTGTTTAAAACACAAAAGCTACAACTAACTGGGTGAAAATGACTTTGAACAACTGCAATTCATAAGTTTTGAAGTCTATCACACGGTAGCACGTTGCTAGCTAACGAACATTTAAATTAAACATTTGTACAGGCACCATGTTAACTAAACTTGTACTGGTAAATGATTTAAAGCAGAAATTTGTTTCATGTTCAGTCAAGTAAAATGTGTGTAGAAATCTATTCACAATGTGTGTTATGTTATGATGTTAGCGCAGTTAGCATTGTTTTCACCCCTCTATTTAGCATGACTCCCACAGGCTACGATCCCTTCTTAAGGACAAAACCCACATATAATTAATAAAATAGCCTTTCACAAAAGTTATTGGTAATAGAAAAATAGTTGAACCTTATACAATAAATATGGTTTTAATAACCAAGGAGCTTTTAACTCAACACCCACAGAGGTTTGTTCAATTAAGTCTCTAAACCCTGCGGCAAACACTAGCACACAGTGCCAGACAAGCAGGGTAACAACTTTATTTAAAGACTATGATTTGTGCCATTAAAGGAAACCGGTGTTTTTAATTAAGTGTGTTCCTTGTTGTTGTAGATGTCTGGGAGAGGAAACATTACCCTCTTTAAATTTATTCCAGACAATTATGGCTTCAGACATGTTCTCATCCGAGGTGGACTGTAATGCCAGCAGGCTTCTATACGTCTCCTGAATAATGGAAATATAACCAAACCTTTACATTCATCAACAGTAACCCTAATCATTTGATGCTTGCAGCCTCCACCTAACTAACCTTAAAAAGTTTTTGTCATTTCATCATCACTTCACCGACAGCATGGAAAATAACTGTTCCCAAAACAGCACTGGAGACATTCCTACAATTGGGGAAAAAAGGGAATTTAAAAGACCCTCTTATTCAAAAGCCCCAGTAACAAAGATGGCAAAAGTCTGCCAAATAATAGAAAATATTCAGCTTTTTTTTTTTGTTTTTTAGTTTTTTTTTACGTATTTTCATATAAAACAATTATCTTTTTAAAAAGTTTATAGGATACAATTTGTATCAACAAAGAGAGGTGTTATCTGGTTACTAGAAATAATTTCAACCAGGCCAGAGTTTTAGGTTCAGCTCCTCGTGCAGTAAAACAACCCCGCTGCTGGAGATCGTCATAAAAACTGGATTAATGTTATTATTTCATTCAACAAGTCCAGCTCAAAGTCTGTTACGTCAAGTGAACAAAACTTGAAAATAATTTAAAAGGGATAGCACATAATAAATTTAAATTTGAAGTCATTTCATTGAGTTATAGCCGAAGTGCGAGATCTTTACAATACATTCAAGCTCTTGCCAAACGAGTTAACGCGGTGTTCTTATAACTCTGTATTTCACTGAATATCGCAGATTTTCTGGAAACATTCCAATGCTGGCAGCCTCATATTTTCTTCATATATATATATATGTTTCCAGGGAAACCGAAACGGCTTAGTTAAAACGCAGAAATAACCAACATATTAGGTAATAATTAAATTGGCAGATAATTTGGAGATAAAAAACAGTATTGTAAGCTTATTGCCATTGCTGCTCAACAACACTGAAATTCAAGTTTTTAAAGATCAGGAATGAATTAAAACACTTAACCACATATACGCTTTCACTTCTTCTGACTTTTTTCTTTACCAAACCACTGGTTTTTACTTCAGTCGGTGAGATAATCACCCCTGAGAAAAGTCTGTGGAGCTAAAAACTATCATGTTCCCACCGACGTGCTAATGGCTGTTTAATGAATCACCTGCGAAGGTTTTAATTTGAAGAAGTTTTGCCAACCTGCACTTGCACCTGCATGTTTAATCGATGGGTAAAAGCCCAGGTGTTAGGCAGCACCTCGTCTCGGGTGTCTTACACCCTTATACCTTGTCTTACACTCCAGTGATGACACCACAAGCATTCACACACATTAAGTAATAAATTAACACGTATTTAAATTAAAAAAGAACCAACCAATATTCAAACTAAACATTTTGGCCTGTCAACTTGGTATGATTTAGATCATTTCGGTTGCCTAAAAATGGAAAGCAGTTTGAGTCTATGAACCGTGGCGTCAGCACACACGGTTATCCTAGCAGAGGAAACAACTTTTATTCAGTGGTGAACGCCAGTTGGGGTTTTCAAGTGGAGTTTTTGCTGTCTTCTTTTGTTGGTGCCGTTCAAGTTTCACTTCCCTGCAGGGGAAATCCACAAAATCTCACAACTGTTCTGCCACCTGTTAGCACACGCTTCAACAATTGATCCATTTGTCTCCATTTGTTCAGCCAATTTAAGCGTCAAATAGAATTGGAAAAGTGTTTGTAATGTTTAGAAAAGTTTATATGCTTTATGTGCCCCATGTTGACGTCAGTGACTGCCAGATTAAGATATTTTCCTCCGATGGACAGCACAGGCTTGAGATGGACTCACTGATTTACCCTGATATGATTGCCCCATTTAAAAAAATAAAATAAAGAAAAAAAAAAGAAAAGGAGAAAACACAAAGTAATAAAAAGTGCCAACAGACGAATAACTTAAAATGTAACAAATAAATAAATTTAGAATGAACAACACTGTCACCATTAAAACCCTTAAAAGCCAAGTCTGCCACGATGTGACTCGCAGCCAAAAGCAAATTCAACCCCAACATTTCCTCAACTTAAGTGCTGAAAAAGAGGCATATTTACAGAAAACAATATGGCAATTTGGGACTTCCCTTTACAAAAATACCGTTAACTGGTGAGATGACTTCCCTGCAGTGAAAATAAGCAATCCACTAAAAATCCAAGTTTCCTCAGATCTCGTGCCTTTGTTTTGTGGATGTCCAACCGGACTTTAATCATTAGGGTGAAGATGAAAATTGAACTTCATCTTCTGTTTGCGTTCATGAAACATGCTGCAATTTCTCCATCAAAATGGCAGCTGCAAGCTCCTGAGCATCCATCACATGAGGGTTCTTGGTCATCACCTTCCTGACCAGATCTGGAGGGAAGATGCCACACAAGTTAACAAAGACCCTCTCCCTGAGGTCTTGGTATCGACCCAGGGAAGAAGGCTCCAAGTGCTGGGGCGCTGGGGGCAGGTGGCCCTTGTGGGTACTGATGGATGGAAGAGACTGCTGTGGGAGTGGCGGAAGATTTGATGCTGAAAGGCCAAAGGGTGATGAATGGGCTTGTTGGCCCCAAGGAGAGTGCCAAGACTTCCCATGGAGTGATGGAAAGCTGTTATAGGAAAAAGAATCATAGCAGGGCTTAGTGGATGGCTGATAATTAGGGTCCCAGCTTGTCTGACACTGGTTTAGCTCAGAGTAGTTTCTTCTAGAATAAAGTGGTGATCCTTCATACACTCTAGAGTCCTGGAGCCCACCTTCCTGCCATAGGGAGGCCATCAAATTGCAGCCGAGGGGGGAGTTTTGAGGCTGAGAATGAGCAGTGGATGTTGGCAGTGGACGAGGTGGTAATTCCCCGGGAATACTGCTGAGCAATGGATGCTGTTGCTGGGGTGGAATGTAGGCTGAAGTGGTCTTGAAGGGATGTGGAGATGTCTGAGAGCTAACAGTAGGCAGAGGGTCATCCATGGCGAACCCATGTGGTCTCCACAAGCCTTGAAGAGCATAATTGTGATGTGGAGAGTGCTGGTTGAGTCCAGGAGAAAGATGGCTTGCGACGTGGGCGTATTGTCCAGCGTAGTGATGATGGTGGTGGCGGTGGTGATGGTGGCACTTAGGGCTATCATCTAACATAGGGTTGGGGGAGAAAAAATCTGAGCCAACACTTCCATCACTGCTACAGTCTGATGGCAGAGAACCTGCTCTCAGGTCAGCTGGTAAGTGATATTCTGAGGATGGTGGCACCACTAGACTCAGGCCTGAATAGGCTTTAACCAGAGAGCCGTAGACCACCTCTGGGGACTTGCATCTGTGGTAAGATTCAGCCTGGCTTGATCCAGAAGCTCCAGCAAACCTGGAGACGCCTCCACTGCTTCTCCCAGCGTACTCCCATCGGTCCAGATGTCCTATTGAAGGGGGCCCCCCTGGAGCGGGAGGCCCTACATTAACACTGCTGCAGTTGCTGCTGCTGCTGCTGCTGCTGCTTCCTCTGCGTCCTTCTGCTTTAGAATGGACCTGGAGTCTGTCCTCTGTGAGGTCAGGGGCAGAGTTCTGAGGGCTCTGACTTGGCCATTTATAGCTCCGTCTTGGTTCGGCTTCGGTCGTTTCTTCTAACTGACCAGTGCTTTGGCTCTTTACCATCAGGGCATTTTCCAGCAGGCCTCTGGAGGCAGTGGATGAGTTTTTGGCACTGGCACGGAGCTCATCAGCCACTGAACGCTGGGGCTGGCTGCCCCTTTCTGGATGGTAAAACTTGCACTTGTGGCCATATGTGCACTTCTTTGCTATTTAAAGAAAAAAGGTAAAAAATTCTGATTAATCTGCTGTTTTACACCTTCACTAATTAGCAGTATTTTTAGCATATTTACTTAGTTTAACTACTTTGAGCCTTTGGAAAGCAGATACTAAAACACAATTCTTCACATCAGTTATTCCTTATTAGGTATGGATGATTTTCAAAATATAACAGCCCCTCTGCTATCATGAAAAGTTAATTATGTTCGTATATTACCATAAGGACACGGCTGCTTTCTGTGGTCGGGAAAAACGGGTCTCTTCCTCAGGAAATTCTCCAGACTTGGTCCATGACGTCCCAGTGGGTCATCTGGTGGCATGAATCTGAGAACACAATCAATAAAATATGATCCAAATTCAAGTTTTCTCAAAAAATAATTACATCTGAAAGTTTTTATTTTATTTTGCACCATATAAACGAGTCGATAATGCTGATATTCACAGTTAAGTCTGCATCGATATCTTCCCTACAGAGGTGCTTTTAGACCAGAATAACCCTTTATACCAGAGATAATGCAGATTGATGCAGCTCTTTAATTTAATTTTACACATATTTACATCCAGAAACATTCCTGCTTCTTAAATCATACACAAAACCACCCAAAATAAGGAGAAGGTAGCATTCTCTTTAGCCTGTGCAAGGGTGGCTTAATCAGTAGAGCAAAAGCAACGAGAAGTGATAAAGATCAATAGAACAGCATTGAAGTGATCAATCCTGTAAGTCTGTCGGAAGTGGTCAAAAAGTTCCCTTGCAAATTGTGTCGTGCAGATAAACATAGATAGCGATAAAGTGCTGGCTCACTTTTAGCACATCATAGACATTTTCTTTACTGTTTAGGCACATATTAAATGTTTTTAAAGACAGAAGTTGAAGTCTAAATGACAAATGCATAGCAGCAAAGCTGTTTTCATGAGTTTTCTGTGGGTTTTCTTCCATTATTGTTTCATTTTTACAGTATATAACCCTAGTTTATTGCTTTGGATGTGAATAAAAACAGAATGCCGTCATTTCCAAATCTGAAAAACCAGTGTTTTATTCACAGTAGAAACACATTTTAATATTTCATTTATTAGCTCATTTTGAATATGCTGGCAGCCACAAAAGTTGGGACAGGTCCACCTTTACCGCTGTGTAACAGTCTGGAAACATCTGGAAACTGTGGAGACCAGTTTCTGGACCTTTGGGGAATTTTGTCCTATTAATGTCTGATATAAGATTTTAGTTGCTCAGCGGTTCTGGGTATTTTGCGCTGTACAATGGGCCAGATGTTTTCGGTTGGAGAAAGGTGCCAGTCGAGCACCTGGACCCTTGCAGATGCAGTATTTCTGTTTAGCATGATTTCTGGCAGTGTTCCTGAGCTCATCCAGTGATTTCCAGGGCAGAATCATGTCTGTTTTTAATGCTGTGCCGCCTGAAGACCCGAAGGTCACAGACACCCGGATGTTTCCAGATTCTCTGAATCTTTTCTAAAGTGTTGATATTTTACCGTAGATGATGAAGTATGTAAGTGTGTGCAATCTAGAGAGATTGCTGAGCTTCTGCTCACCTTTACTTCTGAAGGACTCTGCCTCTCTAAGGTGCTCTTTTTATTCCGAGCCGTGTTACTGACTTGTTGCTGATGTGCTCAGTTGAAACGTGTTCCTCCAGCTGTTTTGCCTTGAAATAGTCAAATATAGCAATGTTTTCTGTGTTCTATTGTTTAAAATTGGTTTAAAAGATTTGCAAATCACTGAATTCTGTTTCCATTTACGTTCTCCAGGGTTTTTTGGGGAATCTTTGCACTCTCCAATAGTTAGTTCTCGTTTAGCGTGAGTTGCTTACTTGTCATTCACAAAGGAGTACATCAGCAGGCGTTCATCAATAAACTTCTTCCACTCCGGCTTCTCATTGGCCAGGTCCCGATAGTTGTCGTTTGAAACAATTATGCCGTCTGACTCGTAGGCCAGCTTCACGATGAATCTGTCGTCATAGCAAACCACACGGCGTCCCTGCACACGTCGAGATGGCGTGAACACCAGGATTTTCTCTTTCTCCAGCCGCCGCAGGATCTCTTGGTCTGAACAAGCAGAGGGGGTCGCATTTAAAGACAGAAAACAGTCTGCGAGGGAGCTGACAAACGTTCCGTTCTGTGTGTTTGACCTAAAATCATCAGTTAAAACTGCTGGAGCTGCTACCTGTGATAAGAGCATCGGGCCGCGACTGCTCCTTTCTCCACGCCGGGACAAAAACAGTGATGTCACGGTGACCTCGCTCCAAAAACCAATCAACAGCCAGCTGGATGCCTTGGCAGGAAAACACCTCCTTATTCCCATGACTGCATGAGCAGAAAGAAATGTTTGGGGAACATTAGGAAGTGAAGAAGAAGTACGACACAATGCCATTTTGTTCGTGTCATCATCTGGTTGATGTAATCTGATTATAGCCTCTAGTTTCTAAATAAATGATTGTATTGCAGCATTATTTTTAAAAGCCTGCTGATTGTAGACAGCAAAACGATGCTCTACACACAGCCTGATGGGTACAGTAGTACTTTTAGCTGAGACGTTGGGTTTTTCTTCCTCCTCTGCAGGTTTCACTTTGTGTGTCTCTTCACTTCTCGTCGATTTAAACCTTTCCAACGTTTGTGCTTTACTGAACTATTTACTCTCTGGCTTTTGAAACCACAACACATGTCATGATTAGCAGAGGTGGTGCGCAGCACACGCTTGTAGCTTGAACAACACGGCTCATTAAAGTGTACCACATTAAAGAAGACTGAGCCGATAAAAAGTGCAAAAACCACAAACTGAAAGAGACCAGAAAGCCATGTGTGGTACAGTTCCAACATGTAGCAGGTAACAGCGTTTCACTGTAAGATGTCAGTGGCAGAGACACCAGTTCCACCTTTATTTTGCAGTGCATACATTGTAATTCTATTCTAATAGTGCATTACTAACTAGTAGATTGTTTAAAAGTAAGTCATAGGAGGAGAACTGTAAGTTTTATGCGATTTCACAGCATTTACTAACATCTTCCCATTTATTTCAACACATTCTCAACTCGACATAACGCCTGGCCGAGAGCCCTTTGCTTCAGTTCTTAATGCACAGAAGCTTTGGGGGTTTCCAGTGTGTTCAAAGCAGACGCAGCAGGCTGGCTCCTGACCCCTTTACAAAGGGAAATAATTGTGAAAAATGCTTGAAAGGTAATTTTCTAGTTTACACACCAGCAAAAGCAGAGCGGCCCGTTGCTGGTTTCCTGATGAGGTCCTCATTAAATGAGCAACCTGCTGCACTGTCATTCAGCCGTTGTGTGAGTCATCATTTGAGTCATGATAAGGTGGCCAACTAGTTTATTTTTATATGTGGGATGTGAATTTAAGTTTAACGTTCATGTATCGTGGCATATAATTAGATTGTTTTGTAACTCCACCATAAATTTACCACAATTTATAACATTGTACACTGTTTTAAACCAGTAAAAGCTTAATTTGGCTCTGTATTTTAGCTGCTAACAACACCCAGATAATCAGCTGTTGTTTACTATACACAAAGAAGACATGCATCAGTCGTGATAGTAAATCTTTCTCTTTTTATGCTATACATGCATATAACACAGAGTACACTGTCCAAACATGTCTTCCTCACCTCATGGCGACATTGCTTCCATCAACAACGACAGGCCGAAGGTTGTCTTTGTCTTCCAGGGAGGGGGTCGGGAACAGGAGCCGACAGGAGTCCAGAGAGGAGTTGGAGGAGGAGAAGGTGGAAGAACAGGCCAAAGAGGATGACAGAGAAGGGGAAGGAGACTGGGAGACAGCACCTACTTCCTGATCCATCTCTGTCTTGGTTCCCAGTTTGACCAGCTCTCCCAGGATGTCATTGATAAGTGCATCTGGGCCCAGTTTCCTCAAGACCAGCAGCACCAGCTCCTCAGGGTAGCCTAGCTTGAGGGCAAAGTCAACCTTGGTGCGGCAGTCTGTGATGGGGTCAGAAGGAGGTAAGGTTTCTAGCTGCTGGGGGTCTCCAGGGGAGAGGTTTGATGCCAGGTCCAGCCTGACTGTCTGACAGCTTGAGGAGGACTCTGCCTGGTGAAGGCGAGGCTGATCTCGGTGTAGACTTTTAGAGCCAGAGCCAAACCCACTCTGGAGGCGTTCATCTTCACTGTCAGAGATGGCACTCTCCTCAGAAAAGTTACTGCAACTGCTACTGCTGCTATAGCTCGAATGAGTACTAAGACTAGTTCTGCTTCCACTGCTCTCACTCGAGGCACCGCCTCTAACCTGTAAGACTCCAGAACCCGTCACAATGCCTGGGCTACCCTGCCGCTCAGCACCATCCACGTGGAGGTAGTCCAGATCCAGCCCCAGGCTGAGGATGTGGCCTGTTCCATCCTCCAGATGGTCCTTAAGGCCCATGAAGCCTTCTCATACATCCAGCTGCACGTCCTCCGTGACCTCCCAGGTACCTGATTGACCCCACCACTTCTGCTAATATCTAACTGCTCACTCACTGGTCCTGGAAGAGAAGCTTGAAGGAAACACAAGAAGAAAATGGTTCAGTTTCAGGCGACCGTGCTCATTAAAACAAATTTACATGCAAACAGAATAAGAGTAAATCTGCTGTTGAGAAATCTCACTTTGCTGAGTTCACTCTGCTTCTTTCAGCCATCTACAACAAGCCCTCAAAACAAACAACTGCTGCTTGAGTAAATAAAGCAGAACCGACCCTGTGGCACCATCGCTTTCCTTTACCTGGGATGTGTTGAAACAAAGTCTGCCGGATACAACCACCTAATTTGCCTGCAGAGATCTCGGTAACTACACATTTCTCACTGATAACTAAATGCAAAACTTAAGGGGAAGGTCACACTTTGTGGAATTTCATTTAAATAAAAGTGTGTAACCTCCTCCACCTGCGGTTCCAGGTCAGCTGATTTGCATTTTAGCAGCACAGTTGTAAAACAAACCGCAGTTAGACTGATAAAAGCAGACACACGAGCCAAGAACGAGTGTAATCTTTGTACTGCATGATCATTTCTGGGATGCAGACACGCTGGATTAGCAACTGAGTCCTGCCAAGAAATGTAAAGTTTACACACGGATTGTTCACTTTAATCACATTCTTTTAAGATATAAGAATATGGATTTTTTTTAATGATCTGAACTGAATTCCTTTATTGTCATTGCATGTGCAGGACAAGGAGAGACAAACCTCCCTCAATGTCATGTAGAGCATAAATAATCTAAAAAAGTTAAGCTATTTAAATGGAAACATGTAAAAAAACAGTAAAAAGTTTGTTTTTTTCTTCGATAAATGGCACAATTTTGCATTTTCTAATAGACATGCATGTTTAATTACAATTTCATGAGAATAACACAATATCATTGCCTTCTGCAAAGGGAAAGATTAATTGTAAGCTGCAAAAAACAACAGAAATTCAAGTGAAATCTTTGCAAACTCCCTGTGCTCGCATTCGTTTCTCAACCTAACAATCAAGATGAGAAAGTCTGTTACCCACATTAAGAACTAATGTCGTCACAGTATTTGCAAAATGACTAATTTGTCTGATCGCAGAGTAATAACTCCATCTTTTCACTTGCACTATAAATTGGCTGATATCATACACACAGAAAGCCTCATAAAAATACCATAAATTAAATGTATTTAATCAAAAAGCAACGCGCAGGCAACTGTATTGCATGACATGTTGAGCAGGACGGCACTTGAGCCTCATTTAAATCTCTTGCAGAAATATATTTTGAAGCTGCTGTAAGTTGCATGAATCTTCTACCAGAGGTGTGGCGTGACAACTTCTAACGCTGATCTGATCCAGATGTCACTCAAGGCCTTTTTTGTTCAGACTTGGTGCATGAATGCAGTCACAGCCTGCTCTTATTTCTACAGAATTACACACTAAAGTCTGGGGAAAATAAGTCTTCAGGCAAATCCCAGTGAGTTGTTGCTGAGTTATGAACATTTTGTCTTGTGTCAACCTTTGAGTTGATGCTTTGCAAAAAACTGAAGGATTTAACCGGCTTTATATTTATATTCGGAGCCACAAAGTTAAGATTGTCGCTTTGCAACTAAATTTTGCAGTCTGTCAAAAATGTGACGCAAGATCCTTGAGATAAAGCATGCGGCGGTACAATATAACACAATGTGAGGCGCTCAGTACTATCACACACATCCCAAAGTCATTCATGCATCCAGGTTCCAATTATGGAAATATGTTTGATTATTTCTTTTTAGTTGATCCACTAAATTTAGTCGGTTTGTGCATGAATAAGATTTATTTTCATGGTTATGGTTTAATCCCTCTGGTTGGGACAAACTGAAGGGGGAAATTATTGTACGTTATGATTCTGTGCTTCCTCCTTTGGTTTTACATCTCAACGGCTGCTGCTATCTTCCGTTAGGTGAGGTATTTTCCACCTCTTAAACCTTAAAGGGATTGTTTTAAATATAAGACCTTTATGTTTTATAGAAAAATCACTGAAGTTCAACTTCCAAGCACAGCAAAATGCTTCTATCTGACCTGGGTAAAATGATCCAGGAACCTAAAGAGTGCATGACACATTGCAAAATGATGCTATAAATCACAATGAGCTGATTTGCCTAACATACTATTTACTGAGCCAGGAGGCTTTCCAGTAAAATACACCTATAATGGATCTTCTGTCTCCTCCAATTATAGCCTGCTGGCTCTGGGGTTTAAGGGGGGATGTTGAAACAAAGAGGGGTCTGTTGTGATGGTAAACTGCCTGATGTCTTTTCCAGTATATCGAGGGCACACATATGCATGCATTAAACGCACACATTAAATAAGGACACTTTAGGCTCCTGAAATAGTTCTCTATCCTCGGATTTGGGTCAGATTTGCTGGTTTGATGCATAGAAATCCTCCTTTGCAGCATCGGACCTTTTGTTTATTGTGCTTCAGATTAGCAAAAATATGCACAATGGCCAGTGTCGTTCATTTAGTCTCGTCTTACTTTACAAAATATTAATAATCTTTGCACACAAAAGAACTGACGGTTAAAAACTAGTCATACAATAACTGCGCTCGAGCCAGAACCTGTAATGTCTGGTATGATGTGGACAGGGCAGCCGTGGGCCTGTTTCAGTTACTTTTGTCATCAGTTCAGGCCACAAACAATTAGCATCAGTCTGTTTGTAGGGCTGTTTATCAGTGGAAATACCCCTCCTTATAGGGTACTTCCACACCATCAAACGGCTCCAGGCTTTGTGAGAAATTTGTCTGCGTGTCACAGCTTCGATGCAAGTTCTTTAGATTTTACAGACTGATGTTGGGGTGTCAAAACGGAAGGTTTCGGATTGTCTGCGCTGGACAAAGGGGCCGCTTTGATGACAGCAACTGAGCAGAGGTAACAAAAGGCCAGAATTTAGGCAAAAACTACATGCTGCACAGCATGCAGGAGACTATAACTTTGCTTTGGGATGTTTTCCAAAACACCAAACATCCTTAGAGAGGGTTAATAAAACTAAAAATCAGGAGACTTTCCTCCTCCTTTAAGCAACCTTAGGCCCGTTTGTTTGTGCAGGGAATGTGGTTCCTGAGGCTGTTATCTGTTATCGTTTCTGGGAAATTCATCCTTTTTATCTTTGTTTTTTTGGCCCCTCCCGGATCGAGCTAGAGTTCAGCCAGTTGGCGACATCTATGAAGCCTACACGAAGACCCAAAGCAACGCAGACCTCACACATACCTCTGAGCAAATATAAACGCACAAATGATTGCATTTGAACAGTGCATGAGCTCTTGTGGTCACGACAGCAACGGCGAGGTCAAAATGGCGCAGCCTAACGTGACGCTGGCTTAGAAGTAAGAATGTATTTTGGTCCTAACTGTAATCTTTTCCTTACACGAACTAAGCGGTGTTGATTTACAACCTTCAACTTCATGTAGTGAAGCACTTTGAGTGGTCAGTTAGACTAGAAAAGCGCTATACAAGTACAAGTCCATTTACCATCCATTTAACCCTAACCGAGAAGGAATAAAGACACGAAGCGGAACTGAAGAACTATGTATAAACAGGACGGTGGCGTTGTTAGAAGGAATATATCAAAGCACTGACAACCTCAGCTGAGTAGTGTTAATGTGAAATAAAAGGGTTTTAGTGAAGAGTTGTGGTGTCTTTTCAGCATAAAGTGCGGTCACATTTCAGTCTTGTAATGGCGCCATCTTTGAGATGACTTTGTGGCTATTAAATTAACCCACTTATTATGATGATGCAGACATATTCAAGATGATCTCAAATTATTGTGATTATACTATAAATTGCTGGTTACAGCAGGCCTTTTTGGGGCCTGAGAAAGACGTTCGCTCCGATGTGGAAATTGTTATATCAGTCATTTTTGTGGAAGTAACAAATTTCCTTTAAAGTTGCTTAGTTTTAAGTTGTGCAATTCCTTCTGTCACCTATAGGGGGTGTCAGTTTAGAGGAGCACCCAAAGGGTCGTATTTTAGAGTACGGATGCCAACCTTCTGGTTTACTGGACTAAATAAATTAGTTCCCTTCCTGCCTTTTCTTCAAAATACCTTTTATTTCAAATGAGGAAAGGCAAAAAGGAAAAATAGCTTCAAAGGTGTAAAGTGTGACCTCAGAACATCACTAGGTGTCACACTAGAGCAGCAAACTCTAAACTGAGCCCAAACTAAAACCAAACGAAGTTTGGAGGGAAAAAGCAGAACATTATTCTTTCTGATGAAACCTGAGTGAATGAGCATCCAGAACAAAGAAGATGGGAAGATTATGAGCAGGAAATATGAGACGGACAGAGGAATAGAGGTGTAGACGTCCAGCTGTGTGTTTGCTATCAAAGCTTCTTAAGACAATAAGTTCTGACAAATATGTCATTTTAATGACAATTCATGTCCACAGTCCTCTACAAACTGATCAAAAGACTGCATGCATGTGCATATGTGGTTATGTTTTAGCCCCGGTTCTAATGAGGAATCTCTCCGATTGCAAGCTAAAGCACCGGAAAGCAGGGGCCTCCTAATGTCCCGACCCCCGACGTCTAATCTGCCGCGCTGCTGTTTGTCATCTTGAATGCCACAAGAGAGCTGGAATAATTTAGTCCACCTAGAACAAAGGGAGTACAAAAGGAAGGAGCGAGAGTGAGTTTGTGTGTATTGAGGGGGTGGGGTGAAGAAGTGTGTCTGGCTTGCCGTCCTCCAACAATGCAGCTGCCACCCAATCTGTCCCCCTGTGACGGGAGTATTGTTCTCTCGGGCCAGAGCAGCATGCACAGACGAAGCATGGGGGCCTTTAAACCCGTTCACCCCCAAAACACACACGCCTGGTAATGCAGCGAACACACCAGCATCAGTCGCAGATGGAATCTTTGAAGAGTCAGCAGAAATTACAGTGACACAGCGCATCTTAACAAACACTCGGAGGCAGCCGAGAAATGCCGTCTTCAAAAGCTCTGAGCAGAGCAACACCCTCGGACACGCTTACATAGTTCAGGAAAAGTGCTTTAAAAGCTTTTTTTTTTAGACCTTTGGAGAAAACTAGAAGTTATTACACTGTGTGAATATTTAAATGATCCAAATATGACCCGAAACCTTTCAACTGGCTCTTAACCTCGAGCTGTCTTCACTACAGGAGGAGCTCAACAATAGTAGCATATTTAGAGTTTCATATGCACCTAATAATGAATATTTAATGATTACTGAAGCTGGAGAACGTTACAGAATGTGCAAAGAATTCAACCTTTTTTTGGAGAAGACCACAAAATCAACCACAGTCTTTAAAAAAGGAGAGACTTGATGATTTTTATTCTATTTGGACTTTAGAAAGAATAAAAAAGCCCCTCAGATGACTGTTACGGAGTCTTTTACAGACATAAGGCTTTAACAAGCTTCCTTTCTCTGTTTATACTCTGCTCACCACATCTAAACTGCTCATAAGCTTCTATAATATTGAGTTACGTTCTTTTTAACCTTTTCTGTGACAATGATTTAATTTCTTTTCAAAGTTAATACAGTAGTCTGGTGTGAGATGCAGTTTTTGTCCCTTTTTATAATTTCTTCTGCACTCATTTGCAGCTGATTTGTGATTTGAAATCCTGGATCAAAGAGAAGTTCAGGTGCAATCTGCTGGTTTCCTAAGCAACGCAAACTATTAAAAAAATCTGGATTGACTGTATCATCATGATTGTATTACGATGAATTGGGCTGTAAACTTTAATGCTTCCACTTTAAAGCCTCTAACGTGATATTATTGGTAAAGAACAGCTTGTTTTAGCACATACTTTAAGAGTGTGTGTGTTGCACTCGAGTTTGGCCGTGAGTCCGTCCACAGTGAGCAGATGCTGCAGCCTCCACCTCAGTGACCCACCCTCCCGCGCTGCCTCCGGCTGCGTGTTTCTCTGTACGTGTCATGATCCAGGGTTAGCCCCCTTGGGGGTGCGTGGAAGGATGAGCTCCCTTGAGGTCAGACCCTGACTTGTCCCTCAGGACGGGCCGCCACACGGCTGCCATTTGCTGGCTGGGCCCGACGGTGAGCCAGTCTGCCACGCCAGCGACTGGCTGGGAGGGGGACAAAGAGGGTGCAGAGAATGGGTGTAGGGGGGGTGGGGTATACAGGGGCAGAGGAGGGGGGCAACAGATGCCTGCTGAAGCCACAGGGGACCTCCATGAAAGCATCCTCCTCCTCTACCCTCCCCTACGTCTCTCCTGCAACTGGTGGTGCCCAGATTCATCCTCAGTGATACATATCACCACTGCCTGTCTGTTCTGTGGCCTTTGAGCTTGAGAGGGGGGGGGGTAGTAGTCACTTTTGGAAACTGAGTTGCTCCAAGATGCTAACTAAAACCAAGATCAAGATCAGAGAGGTTGTTACCTTGAGATATGAATCAGTTAACTATCATTTGCCATATTCTAATAATTTTCTACAACTGCTTTGGATACATTGAACCGGAGTGAAATTGTACTGTTCCTCAGATTGTGAGGGGAACTCCAAGGAATCCCCCTAAGAAGCCCCAGTTAATAACCCCCCAAAGCTTTTCTGTATATTTTGTTTTCACTTGTGAACACACTAAATATAGATAATGTCTAGACAAAAAAATTCCCAAAGGCCACAATAGAGTTCACGCTCAGTATATGAAATACATGGGTTTTCAAGAAACTCAGCTACTTCAGTCATATAAATAATAAAGAAATTACAACAAGAAGAAATAGACAAGACAAATCACAGCAATCAACTATTTTTAAACTAGACATAGAAAATATTCCTTTAGTAATGTGACATGGTAAAGGAACGCTGACCCAAGTTAAATGCTGAAGAAAAGAAGAGAAAACTCACTCACCACACAGGTCCAACAGAAACAGCCGCGCAGAGGAAAGGCAACAGCTCCTACAAACTCTCCCCTGAAACGTAACCTTCGGTCATTTCATTAACAAAGCTCAAAGTTAGAAAAACTTTCCCTGTAACGTTGGTGGTAAATTAAACCCGGCGAGCCCCGGTTTGGTAAGATTCCTTCTTAAAGGAAGAAAAAAGGGAAATTTTAGTATCCACTGAAGAGAAAGTAAACCCGTCCAAATGGGGCTGCACAAAATAAGAGTCCTGTTTGAGTTTAGCAGCAATCCTAAGAGGTCAAACCAAGCAGCGTGACGTGTCCCGAAGCTGCGGGTTTATCAGTGTGACTGACAACAGATGGAGCGTAACTTCTATCCCCTCCTCACACCGACGGTGCCCTCTCTGACCAATACGAAGGCAGAAATCTGACAACAAACACACACGTCTCACTTTCCTGTCCTCACCAAAGCTTCTTCTGTACGCACTTTAATCACTCCCCTCTCCACCAATGAAAAAAGAAGGCTCATTAAAATATGCAGAAATAGCCCCGCCCCCTGCACCCTCCCCACATAAACCTCACAAACACATACACGCAAACACACATCAGGAGGCCATCCGCCAGCCCGAGCTGTGAATGGACGAGAGGGGTGTGAGTTGACAATAGAGGGGAGGGGGACACAAAGGAGGGTCCTCAGCGGGCAGCTGCACAGATACACCACGCTTAGGGCTATTACACACTCACACACACACACAAATACAGATACATGAGGAGAAGTGAGTGGAAACCCAGGACTGAGCTCTGTGGTGCACCTGGCCCACTGGAGACGGCTGCTGCCTTCAACCCCTTTGTGTCATGGGTGGGGGGACCGGCCTGACTCAGACAATGAGACGAATTATGTTAAAGGTAGTGGTGTGTGCTCCCAAAATGCGTTTCGGGATGTGTGTGTGTGTCTGGTGGAAAAACTAGCAGGTGGGGAAGGAAGCTGTGAAATGAGAAAGTGTTGAAACTAACCAGGCAAAAAGGGGAAAGAGAACAGGCGGAAAAAAGCAAGAGCGGGCCTTTATTGTTTGGACAGAGCTTTGACACAAAATGCTGGAACGCTTTCAAAGGCCCGGGCTTCTGAGGAGGGGTATTAGTTTTAGAATCAAAGGAGGTCACAAACAAATAATGACTACGCTTATCAAGCTGGACTTAAAACAGTTCCACTTAGCAGGATATTTCACCCTCAGAGAGGAGGAGTTTGTAAGTTTTTCCCCAAACTGGTGATTTACCCCTTCAGAATAGCACAGAATACGGGTGAATAGACTTCAAATCAACCTGTGAACCAGCCAAAAAACATAAAACCTTGTCAAACTGTGAGTCAATTCAGCCAGAGAAAGGCTCGTAATCTAACGTTTCAGATCAGGAGATTAGAATTTCCTTCCACTAAAAGCTGATGTCGACATTAAACGTGCTCAGAAAAAACCAAACCAGATGTTTCATCAGTTTAATCACATTTCGGGGGATCTTTTAACACTCAAATGGTTATTTTTTCCTTAGTGCAGTTTATTGCACGGTATACTACAGTAGCCCAGAAGGGACACACATTGGCTCGAGAGCAGGCCTTTCGGGATGTTTTCTGCCATCATAGTTTCTTCCCTGCTACATGTCACTGTATTCTGCCTATTTGCATCACAAGTTTCCATCATTACGAGGTATTTTACTTCATGCAGAGAGAAAAAGGCGGGAAATTATGTGATATCTTGGTTCCATTTAATTCTTACCTAACCAGTCATCATTCCTTTGCCTCAAACCGGCCGATTTGATGAAGAATTAACATAAAACAAAATTTAAATACAGATAAAACAGAAATCTTTATCCATAATTGTGAAGATAACATGTTCTTGTCCTACACCTTCAGTTTATATGCAACAGTTAAGTCCCAACCACAGCCCACGTTTGGAATATAATGTATAATGTAAATTCTGATTTGCTCTTTGCCTCAGTTTTTAGTCGTTGTTTGGTTAGATCTAGAAGTTGAGACGTTTTTGGTTGGGCTTTGGTGTTAAAAGATAATTGATTAAGAACAATCTTTGCACATATTTAAAGTCAGCAGCCACTGGCCAATAGAGGGTTCTGCCCTCCCAACAGAAAGCATCATTCATGAGAATTTTAAAGAAATCTTTGTGTTTAAAATATTGATATACCAAGTAGCATGTGTAAAACATATAAAACTGCTGTGCAAAATCAGTTTTTCCTGCATATCCACTATCTGTATGCCTCAGGTTCAGCTCTGGGGCGGATAACTCGCCCCGAGGAGGCGGGGTTTTGTAGCAGATTAGCCAATAGCATAATCATATCGTCAAACGTATGATACAAACTTATCCAATCAGCGCTGTCAAAATAATTCCACGAAGGGCGACAATTTTATCGCCCCAAGCCTAAACTAAACTAAGGCAGTTAGATTCTCAACAGGCGCCATATGACAGCAAGCAAAATGACAAGTCCTCTCCTTCAAGACCCATTTGAGAGCAGAACTTTGATGGAGAAGCTTCGGTTAAAAGAGTCGGGCCCGGATCAACCCGACCTCGCTATCAAACAGCCGGCAAGCGAGGGGAAAGCGGCGTGTGAGAGGCTTCCTTCCTAACTGGGACGCCAGAAAGGCTTGGCTAGCTGGATGCAGCCATGCTAACGCTTTATTTAAGATAAAATACTGTTATTATAATTAAACAGAATTTTCCTTTGTGGGTTTCTAAATGAAGATGTTCTGGTATTGGTCAGTGTTATAGTGTTATTTCAGGGTGGAATAAAGTAATGGTTGAATATATAACCTTTTAAGTACTTTTTTGTAATTATTTCTATCATATTCAAATTAAAACTACTTATTTGCTCATTTTAAAGCGTTTGACAATCACTGGATGTGGCACAGCTCCACCTAAAACAGCCGCCACTGTTTAAAGTGATCACACAAATGGGCTTTCTGGCTCCTCTGGCGTTGTCTCTCACTTCCTGTAAAGTACGCACAAACCTGTGGTGACCTGGTGTAGTTTTTGGTTGTGGTTTTGCTCGGACTTTTTCTTTTTGTTATTGACTGCCATCTCGATAGATTTTTATCACTTTTACTTTTGGTCTTACTCTTTAGTGTGTAATTGAGTTTGAGTTCATGTGCTCAGTTTAAGTTAGAGTTATTTTGCCTTTAGCTCTAATCTGTTCCTGTGTTTATGGTATCTAGGGTTAGGGTTTCCTCGGTTACCTTCATCTTGTCTCTTCATCACCCTGTTACCACCTGTTGCTCATAATCTCTCACCTGCACCTACTTATCTAATCTCCCCTCCAGGTATATATACGCTCCTTGGTTTCTTTCTTCGTTGCTTCATCCATTATAAGTCAGCTATAGATTTCTAACACTCTTTGACCAATAAACTATTTCAGTTTATGCTGCATTCTACACATTGGACATTTAAGATAAGCTTAATTTAATCAAGTTGCTTCTTATCATCCACTCTGAACAAAAATGTGAACTCTGTCCTGCTGCTGCTTTAGTTGAAATGACATTTATTGCTTTGAAGGAGTAAGTTGTGCACCAGAGTCTGTAGTTCTCTGGAGAAACACATCTACATTCTCGATGATAAGGCCACCAATGATGCCTCGTCCTAATTCAACAGGTGCAGTGGGGCCTCCGTTCTCTCCTCCAGAACGTGGAGAGAGATGTGTCATGTTTCCATTTTGAGACAGTCATCACATTACCGACAGGAAGCTGACCCCACAAAGTCTGACTGAAAGCTCCAGTGTGGGAAGTGCCACACAGAGGGCTGAGACTTAAGAAATGTGACATCTTGCAAAACGTCTCACACCGCCTACACAATAGAAGAAAATCCACTGAACTTCGCAGGATTTCCCTTGATTCTGCCCTTCCCGCTCTTTTTTTTCCCTTTTTCGATCTGATATTTCTAAAATTTGTTAAATTGTAAACAGTCTTTAGTAAATGTTATGCATGTAAGGGATTATCAGGTGTTCAGGTTAGAGTCTGTTGACTCCTTTAAGACTTTAAATGGCATGAGGCAGAAATGCACTCATCCAGCTGCAGCACATCCAGAACGCTGCTGCTCGAGTCCTGACTAGAACCAGGAAGTACGACCACATCAGTCCAGAGCTCAGGTCTCTGCACCAGCTTCCTGTGGCTCAGAGAATAGACTTTAAAACAGTTTGTGTACAAATCTCTTCACGTTAGAGCCATATGAACCAAGTGGGACTCCTCAGGGAGGGGTCTGCTGCTGGTGCCCAGAGTCGGGACCAAACAAGTTAAGCTGAAACTTTATTGTCATGTAGAGATCCAGACTTAACCCATCCAGGTTGGCACCTGTTGAACACACACATGCACAGAGGTGGGCAGCCATTCACAGCGCCCCGGGAGCAGATGTTGGGGAGTTACGATGCCTTGCTCAAGGGCAACAAGGTGAGGCTGCATTTCAGTTTTATGCTCCTAAAATCTGGAACAGTCCTCCAGGAGATGTGAGACAGGCCTCAACTCTGTTCAAATCCAGGCTGAAAACAGCTCTTTTTAGCATAAGACAACTGAAAGTGTTTAATCTCTACTCTTCACTTTTAATTGAATTAATTAATTATTATTTTTATGCTTAATGGAATGATTTTATTTGCCTTCTTGGGAATTTATGTAGCTGTAAAGCCTCATGTCTTTATAATCTCTGTGTAATATCACAGACCTTTTATTATCTACAGTGGCACTGTAATATCAGCCTTATAGTGCATCTATCTATTTCTATATCCATGTTTCTTCTCCTTATGTTTCCCCAAAGCTCCTCAGATAGATTTTTCTATCTTCTACCTCATTGACCTGTTTATTTGCTTCTTAATCTTCTGCTTTGCAATGAAAACAGAAGGAATTTGAGTCTTTATGTGGTCTGCCAACCTGGAAAGCAGCCAGGCCTCTCCCACCTGCAAAGCCCAAGCTATGCAAATTTGTGTGTCTTGCATGGTTCCTATTTTAGTCTTTGATATTTATCAAGTTAAATGTTCACATAGCATTTTCACAGTAGGTATCACTGATTTTATCATGCAAATCTAAACCACAGGAAGAGTCGAAACATGTTCTTGATTCCCAAACACAGCTGCAACACAATAGATGGTTAAAACTACAACTGAAGTCTGTCTTAATAAGGCAATAAGGAGGCATTGAATAAAGGGATATATCTGTCGGTTTGTGAAAGTTAAAACCAACTTTTTCCCACATACCCAGTAGCAACCACTGGTGTGTATGCTTGTAAAATCCTCCTTTAACAAGCCAGTGCTCGCCAGTCAGCAGCGAACGTGCCTTATCCCTGAGTTGATTTAGCTTCTTGAGATGTACATTTACACCGTTTAACCAATTTGGTCCATATTCAAGTTGGTTTGAGCTTAATGCACAACCTTCAGGTAGGCAACACAACATTTTGCTGTGCTGTAATATCCATTAGCTGTGCCTTTTACAAAGTCCCTTTGAATAAAGCAGTTGCGACAGTTAGCTGCCATAATGATGTAAAGTTGCACAAATCAATAAATTTTTTTATTTAAAGTGAAAGTAAAGTAACTTAGAGTAACTTACAGTTATCCTAGACAATAGTTGCTTAAAACATGTTGAAAGACTTTATTTACTTTATTTCACTTAATAAGTTTTCTCCTCAGGATTTTAAGGGCAGGTCTAAAGTCACGTTTCGTTATAAATGTAAAAAGAACATTATAAATCGACGCATTAGCCTTGGAATAGCAATTAGATAGCAAACTGTTTTGCCTTCATTACTGAAATGCATCGTCCCTCGATGCCATGATTTGCATAACTTGTCTAACTTAACTGCAGAGCAACAGTGAGAACAAGAAAAACGGGATTAATTTAGTTTAAAGCCAACATGTGGCACCACTTGGGGCCTGGAAACACACCAGCTCAGAAGCCAACTTCAGTGTCATAAAGCTCAGAGAATCAGATTTACGTTAGGTGGAGTGAAGGGTCAAGTTAAGCATCTCCCAGCTGTTGTTGTTGTTGTTGTTTTGGACCACTGAGTAATTTTATGAGGAGCCACCTCTGCTCTGTGGAGGTTTCAGAGCTGACTCAGAGAAGAGAAGTTTGGGGACTAACTTCAGCCCATTTTGTGGGTAATTTTGTGCAGAGCTGCAGTGACGGAGAGTTCAACAGATACACTGCTGTGACCATCAGAATGAGTCTCACTCCCCGCCGGCGTTTCCATGACAGCTGAATCCTCAACAGCTACAACATACCTGCCATGAGCATGAAGTGTCATGTCATGACAATGTTGATCAACTGGAAGGTTGCCAAAACATCTAATATCTGCAACATATATATATATATATATATATTGGATTTAACCCTGAAAAGAGAAGTCTCATCTTTATCTATCTCGGGGGGATACTTATGGATGATTGATGAAAGCAAGCAGCTCAGGTTGAGACAGAACGGATGCTGACTGACACAGTGTAGTGAGTTGTCCTCATGAGCCCCTGATCTGAGAATCTGGGTGTTAAAGTTTCTATAGAAAGAGGCTTTCTCTGCCTGTGTCTTCGTGCCAAATCATGCTGCTTAAACAAGAACAAAATTACAGCATGACACGCATCTAAGCACTTTGCTTCAGTCTCATTTATGCTGATCTAAGATCTGCCAATCAGGGTTTACTTGCAAACTCATTTTCCTCCCGAGCCGCTATCATCTACCCCAACCCCCCAGGTCCACCCTGACTTGCAGTGACTCCCTAATTGGGGCTCAGCTGACAGGTTTTCCCCTCGGGGAGCAGGAGCTATGCGGACCATCTGCTTCCAGTCCCCGGATGAACAGGTGTCCCGCTCCCGGCCGCCTGCCTGCACCTCGCCGAGGCTGTAGAAAGCAGCGCGGCGCAGGGCTGCACAGCGTGGCTGCTGTTTAAACAGGATCAGTCTGAGCAGGTTTCTCTGGCCTGAGCACAATCTCTACTTCAAACACAAGAGGAAGCATATGGAAGGTCCACCTAATCAGACCACAGATCAGCTTGATCCCTCATTTGTCTGATGCATCTGCTCTTGAAACATTTTCTGAAACATGTATTTGCGTCTGTAACCCTGGAAAACCGCAGTTGCTTTTTATCTTTATCAAATCTAATAACTTCCAACAGAATTGATCTTTATCAGGTCGTTTCCAGTTGAGTTTTCTGTTTTATTTTGTCTATTGAAACATATCTTAAGTTTGCTTTGTGTTAAGAAAATAAATGAATGTTCTTTGTGCAACACACTAACTGATAGCATGTCTTAAACAAGAAGAAACACACGTTTTGTTTAGTCTCCAACCAGTTTAGCTCCAAATCACATACATAGAATTAACTATAAAAGACTTTTAAACTAATTTTGCTTGATGCACAGTATCATCTGTGCAAAGGCCTTTGAATTTCAGGTTTAAGAGCCTTAATAAATAAATATATAAAAGAATTTAACATTTCTGTTCTGGAACTTTCATGAAAATTGCATCTTTAAATCGATAATACCACATTTCTGCATTCAAATGTAAAGTTTCAGTTTCTATCACAAACATCTCATGTCCTCCTCGAGGCAATGGTGATGCATTATCAAGCGTTTATATTTCTATTTCTGGATATATATGCAAATGAACACAGATTTTCAGAGATAATAGCTCATCTGCATGATGATATGACCCAGTGCTGTACCACCCCAACAAGCTGAAGGAGGGATAAACAACTCATATGAGTATTTTCATCATTCTCAAGACTTTCATTTCAGGAGGAGTGGGTTGGACGGTGCGGTTCAGCCCAACACACGACACCTTCGACTACACTTTACTAAATCACTCCTGCTTTCATCTAAATTAATCAAAACTTTCATGGGTCATGGGCGCCATTCGCCTTCATTAGAGGTAAACAAAGGACGTCATGGCGAAACTTCCTGGTTGGTTTCAGGCAACAGCATCACTCGTTTAGGTTTAGAGAACAAAACTCCTTGGATAAGGTTACGAAACAAACATAGTTAAGGCTCAAACACGTTATTTTTACAAAGTGACCACCACCCTGATGGGCACCATTTTTACACTTCACATGCAGTTGCTCTCATGACCACTAGAGGTCATGTGTTTTTCTACCGTAGTTATAGGTCACTTCTGTCTGCATGAATGAAAAACGATAACAGTTACTATGTGAACTGCGTATTTAACCCTTTGCTTCATCGTTGGTGGATCTGGTTGTATTTGGTTGTTTGTTTTACACTCTTTTTATCCATGTTTTATGGATTTTTTCTCAGGCCGCATTTGTAAATAACAACCTGTTCTTAAATTGCTTGCCTGATGAAATAAAGGTTTAATAAAAAAAATTAAAACATTTATCCAAAGGTTTTATCCACAGGGACCAGTCACCTTCAGTTTGGCCTTACTGTTGTGTCAGGAAACATTACTTTTACATTTACAGATTCACGTCCAGGGGCACAAATCTGTCAAAAAAAGAGCGATTTGTAGCTTCAACAAGCAACAAAGTCTGTATTTGCTTGCTGAAAATATGACAGACTTGAGTGTCCAACCCATAACTTCTCATACTTTCATTTAAAAAGTCATTTTTGCCTTCAGTCACTGTTCCCCAGCCACATTGCTGTCGCCACCAGACATTGTCCTCGTGTCTGAGCTGACATGGGAAGACCACTTTGAGAGGAAGCTCTCCAAGTGCACAGGGTTAGTCAGCCACTGTCAGCAGGCTGGATGGAAAGCGAGTTGGATGCAGAGGTTTCGCAGCCCAGTCTCTGTTCAGAGCCTTAAGCAGTTTAGGCATCGAGGGACAGCGTAAGAGGAGAGCCACCCGCAACACCACCGAAGCAGCAGAGAGGGCCTAAAGATGGCTGTGGCTCAAGGGAGGACAACCATGGAGTAGTGGTAGCAAGTCACCTGGACCCAAGCTGAGGTCTGATCAACCCCGACTGGGTCACCTGGATGAGGGTGTATGACGTCGAAAGACCTGAAACACCCAATGATTCCATCACTGACGATGTGTCCAGTTGCATCAGCAGATGTATTTACAGAGATTAGGCCGAGGCATTAAGAGGCAACTGGTTAGAACAAAATCAAGACTTTAAACAGAATAAAATCTGTGGGAGGTGTCATTAAATAAATGAACCATTGGTGTTCATCGCCATGTATGCAGCGACTGTCATTTAGTGCCTATTTCACATCTTATTGAGAGACCAGGTTGAACTGTGAGAATGTTTCATCAAAATCTCTTAGACGTGAAGTAAAATATGAGCCGAACGCATCGGCCTAAGCTTAAAACCTTTTGCATGAGCTACAGAAAGCCCACATTTCACAGCAGTTCTCTTTTTAACTGTTTGAATACAGTAAAGGTCCAGTTTAGCATCGTCTACACTGACTGAAGAGAGAGGAGCTGTAGAGATAATCCAGGCAGAGGTTTGGATGAGTGTGAATCGGTAAAGAAACAGCAGAAGCTGCAGCAGACCTTCAATCAGACTGACCAGGCAGCAAGGATTACTCCAGTCCCTTAACAAGGCCTGAGGGGAGGATACGGGGAGAGGAAGAGCCAGTCCAGCTGGTATTAACCACATATACGCACAGAAACTTTACAGGCATAATACCAACTAACAGCCTCCACACATGCTACGGAGAGGGAAGCCAAACACACCACAGCAGACCACAGGATGGTGTGCGAGTAGAGGGGGATGGTGTGGGGTCACTGCGGACTTTGAAGGCACAAAAGGTTGGCCTTAGGGCCGGTGCCCTCCGGGTCACTTAAGGAGGCAAAGAGGCAGAATGAAAACATGTTAGCCCACACATGCAAACACACACACACACACCACCTGCTGTTTCCTGCAGCCTTGTCTTTGGTGTAATGGAGATGGAGTGATTCAAGAGCTACACAAAACAAGACACATTGCTGCGATTTACCACATAACTCAGGCCAATTAAGACTCCATGGCAACTTTGTCAAGAAACTTTGGATTTGGAGAAAGAAAGAACATTTTTCTCTAGCGAGTTGTCAGAAAACAGTCAAATGGGCCGAATGCTAGCCCACAGATAAATCTTTGGCAATGAAAGCCCAGTTGAGAGCCTAGAACATCTTCTAGACACCACAAACGCATATTACGTCGACTTCTCTGAGCCTGCACGCCAGCACAGGCATGTCCCTTATCAACCAGTAATTAAACATGCATTTGAAGGTGGAAGAGGTGGAAATGGTCTGAATGAGCGGGTTGTTGTCTGCTGGGGTAGCCCTGGCTCGACTTCAGTGTGAGACTGGAAAGCATCTAAATATTCAGGCCTGAGTATTTGAGTATTTCTATACTGATTCAAGGTATATTTGAATCAGCCCCATTGAATGAGTGGAAAACCACGTATAAGCCAGCAGGAAGCAGCAGGAAGCAGCAGGAAGCAGCTGGCACACACAGCTGATCACAGTAAATTCCCCTTAAAAGCACCTGCTCCATCCACCATTGGCACCGTTGACATTTTTCCCACTTTATATTAGAGAGGATCTGTTGGGTGAATATGCAAAAAGGCTCGTGTATTTGAAACTTTGGTCTCATTTAGGGCACTTTGACCCATGCCAATACGCCTCCCTCAGATGGGGAGAAGATAAAGACACTCTCTCTACCTTTTTGCTTTGTTTGGCTGGATTTCTGAATTCCACTAGGATCCTAATTCCAGTAAGGTATTAAACTGTTTACACGTGGCCAAGAAGTGAGCCAAGATATCACACAACACCGTCTTACAAGTGAAGACGATACTACATACAGAGAAGGTATTTCTATTGGTGTAACATGACATGTTTGTGTGAATATCACCAGCACTAAAAAACACTGAGTGTTAAATTCTGTGACAAAACAAATAATCATTTGACCAATGTTTAATAGCTTCTACAGTTTATTTTGTATTATTTAAAAAGTAGGAAGAGTATTTCAGCCCTTCCTCATGCTATCTAAGTTCATCAAAATAGATTTATCCCTTTTTAGAGTGTTAAACAAATCAATGCTTCCATGACTCAACAAAACAATACAAATAAATCTCATCAGTTTCGGGGCAGAGTCAATACAGCATAACCAGGACATAAATATCACCTTCGGCTGATGTTATCCAATCAGCCAACAAGCTGAATATCGTCAGATCGGTGATTTATTTCACCTCCATTCACAGAGCTTCCCCTGAAACTGATTTCCAGCCTTTGTACGAATGAGTCTTTGTGTTGTTGTTCCTTCTTTTTGCTCTCGGTTGGGTCGAGGCAACAGAACAACTTGGTCGTGGTCAGAAAAAAAACCCTCATGGTTTGGCCGAAAAGTGCATCGTTTCCAAAAAAAGTGGAAGAGGAGCCGAGCTACTTCAGCACAGCTATGTGCCTGAACTTATTCAAAATCAAGAAGGGGAAATATTTAGTAACAATGAAAAGTCATAGAAACGTAGTTCTGCTACAGGGTTTTCTTTGCTTGCCTTATAATTAGGTTCACACACACTTCAATCCGCAGCTTTCTGATTAAGTCATGATAGATCGCTCCCACAGGGCCTTTCCTGTTGAAAACAGTTGGTGTGTGATTGTGTGTGTGTGTGTGTGTGCGCGACCCCAATTTACTTTGGCAAACTTGTTCATCCCGTGCGTGTGACTGACTGCGTGCAGGTGTGTGAAAGTGTGTGTGTGACATCGGGGCGAGTGCCGGGTCAGAGGGGTCACGGAGGAACAAAGACCCAGAGCAGCTCCCAGCTGCCGGGCCAAACGTCACCCAGCCTCCCCCCTATCCATCCCATCCCCCCCCCTCGTCTTTTCTGTGGGAGTGTGCCACGGCCCTCTCCTGCTGACACACTCACTGACACATGCACACATGTCCTCACTCGACCTGCAGTCCCCAGCCCCGTCTGCAGCCCGCTGCAGCGGGGAGAAAGGAGGTAAAAGGGCACAGGGGGACATATGCAGATCATGCATCGATACAAATGCAGCGGCTGAGCTCACAACCACCGCGATAACAATAACTTCCAAACTTTAACATTCAGCATTTGTTTGCTTCAAAGCTGCCAGAGTTTTTTTTAGTCTTTTAAAGTGGTCTTGAACAATAGTTCTCCAGGCTTTCTGAAGGTCTTTCTATTGCTTTTTCACACAGATTTAGTCCAGTCCTTTCTCAAGAAGTCACTTTTGACATTTAAGTCATTCAAGCATTGAAAGAGGCACCTAATTCAAATGAATGACCGGTTTTATGTGTGACAAACTTTGCAAATGACTACTTTTAAATTGTAGTTTTTTTGTAAATTTAAAAGACACATAATTTAGTTCCATCTATGAAAAACAGCAAAGAAAACACAGTTTGACAGACAGAAAATAGGATTTCTGCAGCAACAAGGTGATTCCCAAAGAGCTATTAGCTGAAAACTTGGCATATCTCAGCATGGTGTGCAGTGTGTCCTTAAAACATTTGAGGAAACTGGACAAGTGGAGGACAAAAGAAGAAGTGTCAGGCCTGAAAAACTATCTCCAGCAGATGAACAGGATCTGAAAGTGATCTCCTTAAGAAAGAGGAAAAAATCCAGCAAAGACCTGACAGGACCTGAGAGATGCATCTGGACCTTCAGCTGATCCATCTACTGTTGGCCCAAGCCTCATCAGAAATGGTCTCCATGGAAGGGTGGCTGTCAAGAAGCCATTCTTAAGGAAGGGAAACAGGGAGAAAAGGCTGAGCTGTGCCAAATGACACAAGAAGTGGACTGAAAATCAGTGGCAACAGGTCTTATGGAGGGATGAATCCTCCCCAGAGCCCGGACCTCAACATTATTGAAGCAGTGTGGGATCATCTGACAGAGAACGGAACAAAAGGCAGCCCACATCCAAAGAAGAGCTTTGGGATGTCCTTCAAGAAGCCTGGAGAACTATTCCTGAAGACTCCTTAAAGAAATGACAGAAAGCTGGTCTCAGAGGGTTCAGGCTGTGTTGGAGAATAAAGGAGCTCAGACCAGATATTCACTTTAAAGCTGCTTAGAGGACTGTACAAACCTTAAAAATACTGTATTTACATTTATGTTTGACTATGTTTCAGTAAATTTCTGCACTCAATTTCCTTTTCCCCAGAAGAAATTAAATGAAATGCTTCAAGACTTTTGCACAGTTCTGCAGAAGAAGAAAAGCTACAAATTCTGAAAGTAAGAATATCTTTTAAAGTCGTTTGCTTTGTATAATTTTCAAAGTCAAAAATCATCCAGCTTTCGCTTCAACGCAAGTAATGAAAATGTTGTTCAACGAGTCATATAATTTGCATAAGTGCGCCGGGAGCTTAGAGAGGTAGGATGGTATCATATCTTATGAACAAGCAAACTTGTTTTGCAACATCTTTTCTCTTAAAGTCCAACTCTGTAACTCATTCAAAGCAACGGATGACATGATTCATTCATTGTAAGCGATCCTTTTTGGCTCTGACTCACAGCTAAAGTGAACTTTTATGTTGTAGAAATAAAACTGATTTCAGATGGAGATAAATATCCTGCCGCATTCATATCTAGCCTTTCAAAGAGTTTCGGTCACTCATAAAAAACTTTCAGTCATTTTTTTCTGCTATGAATTTAGGTTTTTAATGACAGAAGTATCAAATAGGAATGAAATATCCGCACCTACCTTATCACATGGATAAGTTGCTTCAATGGACAACATTACATGCCAACACAAGCTGCTGTTCCAAAAATCAGCTGCTCCCTTCATGACTGTAAGAGTGGAGTGCGTTGGAGTGTAAAACAGCCGCAGTTTCCATGTTTCTGCCTGAATGTCTCCACCTAGCGGCCACAGTCTGCAACTGCGACGCAATGTGCTCCGTGTCCCTTGGTGCAGCGCAAACACAAGCTTCATTTTATTTTAGTGTCTGCTCTGGTCACTTTTATTCAGTACTTTTTGCATTTTTTTTTTACATTATGTAGAACTAAAACTTTTATTTCGTCTAAACTAAGGTTAGTCTGTTTGGAAATGGGTAAATTCAAGAAAATCCCGAGTTTTATTAGCAGCGTAGATCTGTTTTCTGATGCAGGAGGGAGCACATGTTGTATTCACTGTGACTCTGTGGTTTATAAAATGTATAGAGGTTTGAATTTGAATTTTATTTACATGTAAATTTAGGTACATTTTTCTCCTCAACAAAAAAACCTTTTGCTTTTGGTTATTTGCTTCTTTTCTTTCATTTATTTATAACTAAACACATTTTTTGGATAAATTATTTCCCATCAAAGTATTTTTTTGACAAAAACATGCTGCACAATAAACATTTTTTTGGATCAAGTACTTCCCATCAAAGTATTTTTTTGACAAAAACATGCTGCACAATAAAAGACACATCTAACTTGTGTTCGTTTAATAATTTATTTAAAGGTATTTTTCTCTTTTTCATGGCTGAATACAGTTATAAACACACTCACAACACATTTTTAACATACACAGCACACTTTCATGTCAGAAACCACCACTCCTGTGTTAATGCCTCAATAGCTTAGTTTATTTATGACTCATGTTTTATCACGTTTGCATCATAAACACTGATGAAGGAAACAAAGCAGAAACATTTGTTTTATAGTGAACAGTGAGCAGGGATTTGTCTCCATCTCCTGGACATATGCTGTACAACAGCTACCTGACAAATGACAAAACTCTTATATGAAATACCTGAGCGTCTTTAACAACAATTCTGATTAATTTAAGGCTGACTCGCATGTCCACATCTTTAAGAACGATTGTGCAAAATATCCAGCTATGCTGGAAGAGGCTGCACTAATCAGTCAATGCATTTCTTCTTCTTCACTTTGCATGAATCTGCTCACGTAGTCAATAATTAAAATAATCATAGCAAACTGAAAGGATTTATATGGTGTCTGAAAACAGCTGTAATGTTTAAAAAGGCTTCAGTCGGTCATTTTATACTTTTTAGCAACATGAAGATAGAAACTATGCAAGTAATGGAAATTAAATGGCTGAATACTTTATTTTACCTATAAAAATGTGTATATTATGTCTTTTTGACAAGCCTTTAGGATGTGAAAGAGATAGATGCCAAAACTACAGCATCTTTCTTACACTCATTATTCACAGAGCAGCAAACAAGTCGTCTCATTCGGTTCTGTACAGACTTGGAAAAGTGCACGATGACAACCTCTTATTAAGTTAGAATGATGTTATTAATTCATATGGATCCATTTATACATCTTATTAGATTATACCTGATATGTTTTTTATGTTGGCCTTCTGGCAGTAATGCCCCCATTTACCACAAATGACAAGAACTGTACTGAAATATTGTTTTTTATCAATTATCTGGCTGTGCTGCACTTTCTCTCCGGTAGGGATGGGAATCGAGAACCGGTTCTCGAAGAAAATCCACCTGCGATGATGTCATGTGCTTCGTATTTTAGCTCAGAATGTTTCCAAGGAGAGCAGAGCTGTGATCACATCAAAGGGGGGAAATACCTCCAACGTGCTGAAACATTTGACCACACAGCATTTAGTTACTTTGCACGGATGTAAAGTCTTTGACACGCTGCTCAGCGATGGCGGGGGGGCCTGTGGCACAGCGTCTTCCGTCTCAAAAGTCCCAGGTAACTCAGGGCTCTGAGTTCTCAGGCACTGAGCGTCTTTTTTGTCACGCACTCACATTGTATTTCTCACCCTGAAAAAAATTATACAATAAATTTCTCTGGCGCGCCGCTATCGCTATGGAAACGGCAGGAAACAAGCACGTCTCCCGTGAGTCTGAGCAGAGCAGTTATTAATAACAACAACACTAATAATTTAAGACCCCCATTCCTGTGACCCGTCCAACCGGCCCCCAAATAATGTCAGCGACATACCGTAAAAATAATTTCCATCTGATGTTAACATTTAGTTGACTGCAAGAGTGTGGCAGGCTCAGAGGGAGGAGGCAGGAGGCAGACTCAGAGGCAGACTCAGAGGCAGGAGGCAGGCTCAGAGGGAGGCTCAGAGGCAGGAGGCAGACTCAGAGGCAGGCTGATGAAAAGGGGTAGCTACAGGTATGGAGCCTGCAGCTACCCCTTTCATCAAGGCAGCGAAAACAAATGACAGTAAAATGTACTGCAGCCAAAGCCATTTGTACTATATTTGTACTGTATAGCTGGATGGGAATCGATAAGAGAATCGATAAGGAACCGAATCGATAAGCGATATCGATAATGGAACCGGAATTGCTAAATTAACAATTCCCATCCCTACTCTCTGGGTACTCCGGTTCCCTCCCACCGTCTACAAAGCTTGTTGGTGGTACTAAACCTTCTCGTTTGTCTCTGAGTGGCCCTGCGATGGACTGGAAACCTGTCCAGGGTCCAGGGTTTAATCTGCACTCTTTGCTTTTAATTTAATGAATTAGTTATTGTTTTTTATGTTTTTGGAACGATTTTATTTGCCTTGCCTTACTCTGCCTCTCGCCCAACGGCAGCTGGCTCCAGCCTCCCCACATCCCTGAGCTGGACTAAGCTGGTATAGAAAAGGGATGGATGTCAAAGTTCAACAGGCAAATGAGGAGATGGTGCAGGCTTTCTGGCAGGTGTGACGGGCATCAGGTATCGCACTCTCTTCCAGAAGTGCAGGTTTTTTGAGGCACCGCTCCGCGAGGACTCCGGCCATTTAATGGGAGCGCTCTCACGCATCAGGTGCTGCAGGCCGGGGGGGAGGTGCGAGTACCCCTGTGGTCCAGTGTCCCCCAGCTGGATCAGAATCACATTCATCTCCCTCTGGATCAGTGCATGGTGGAGCCCAACCTGGAGAACAGTTAGCATCATCCTGTTGTTACTCTCAGTGTTTCCACGTCAACACAATAAGCAGCTCTGTGACGATAAACCCTCGATCATCTCATCATTTTTCAGGAATTATGCCTAATTTTCTGACGCATCAGTGGCTAATTATCAACATAGTTGATTATACATGTAATTTCAAGTATTAAACTTTATCAGCTCTTGAAGAAAACTTGACAGAAGTCAGATTAAGCACTTGCCTACCTCATATCTCACAGTAAACTCAATGGATTGCAAAGAATTTAATGGATTTAGATGCAGTAGGTATGAACTGGGCTCTATTCTCTATCTTTTTGGGTCTGGGAATGAATAAGAACTAATATTACAGAGCAAGAACTCGAGAACTAGTCGTCATGTGATGCAAAATCTGAGAGGCAACTGTCTTTATTCCAGAAAATATGTTTGTTTCTGCTGTTTGAGTGTTTCTGATAGACAGCAAAACAAAATGACCACGTTGTGTTTTTATCTATTTAACAAGCCACAACTTCAGTGTCTCAGTCCTGTAAAGTGAGTTAATTCAGTTTGTTTCACATTTCAAAATGTGCAAACATGGATCCCTTCTTTTATTTTAGAGCAGGGATGTCAAACTCCGGTCCTGGAGGGCCGCTGTCCTGCAGGTTTTAGATGCTTCCCTGCTTCAACACACCTGATTCAGATTAAATGGATCTCTTTGAAAGATTGTTAAGTTCTGCACAAACCTGATAATGATGCATTGATCTGATTCAGCTGCATTGAAGCAGGGAAACATCTAAAGCCTGCAGGACAGCGGCCCTCGAGGACCGAAGTTTAAGATATTAGCTTTAGATATTAGTTTTAGATATTAGCAAACTAAGATTTCTGTGCCTCTACTCAACAGAGCTACTCTAATCCTCTCCTAACAGCTTTCTCTACTCACATTTACATGATTCTGCTCCCACAATAACAACGTTATGAGATGCTTAAAGGCAATATTCAAGGTTACTTTTACCACTATGTGTGTGTTGTTGTCAGAGCTGCTGTGTTGAGGCGGCCTGGTCCCAGTGCACCAGCCTCCTTCCCATTAAGCGAAACCAGTTCAGGTAATAAAAAAAACTCCTATAAAGACCAAAGTTGGCCTTGCTAATGTTTTCCTGAGATACGTATCACGGAGATCTACCGGTAGAAAAATATGTATAAATTCTACCTGTAATTATTCATCTAGTTTATCTAATCTAATTATTTATATTTCTGTGTAACTGCTTATGTTGCAAATATTTTTCCACCGCTGCATGAGAATAACAGCTCCACTGGGAGGAGGAACGGGATGCCAGAAGGGAATATTCCACGGCTCTGGCCCAGAGTTCACAACTCCCTCCTACTATAAGGTGAACAAACTGTTTCTTTGTGTAAAAAGTGACTCATATCAGTAGATATGCAGGCTTCTAGTCCAATCTACCCTATGAAGGTTTTCTGAGAACTCTCTCTTTCCAAGAACATTGAACTGCTCCCCTGCTGCAAGATATTCACATGTCAAATGCTTTGGAAATTCAGACCTAAGTGTTCCTAAGTATTCTTATTGACTTTCCCAACATCTACCAGCTGTTTCAAGTAGTTCAACACTAAGCGATTACATATTGCATTTGTCAAATACCGGTCTGTGTGTTCTTTGATGAAAAAACTCTCTCTTGTGTTACGTCGCAGCCATTTGTTGTGTTGGATTTATTTTCCCTCCATATGAATCATTCAGACCGTAAACCAATGGTCCCCAAACTACGGCCTGCCAAAATATGTCCTTAATGTATTCCATCCCTCTTATTTCTCTCTGTTCATTTTCTATGGCGACGCCTGACAAGTACATATGTCATTCCTTTTTTGGCCACTACAAGGTTTTGGCGCTGTTGCGCAGCCTTTTTCAGAGTACTGCACTAATCTCAAGGGAAATAATACTTTTATGCCTTTTTTTTTAAAAAGGATTTTATTAAAACATACCTTGCAAAATGTCTGAATGCATTGTGTTGTTAAATAAGCTGAGTAATAGTAAATTAGACTCATAAGTCTAGCAATATGTAGGCCTGTTTATTCATTGATTAACAATGTGAAATAAGTTCAGTTGTCAAAACAAAATGTGTTGGCCTACCTGTTGGAATGCAAAATAAGTTCTGTAATAGGCGATTTATGGATAAACAAGTCTAAGCCATGGTTTTATATGGCATTAAAATGTTCTTAATTGTTGTTCAATCTTGGAAGTTTTTTTATGCAAAATATAATTGTTTGAATTTCAGTTCAGAAATATTGGAATAAAATGTGATTTTTAAAAATGCTTAAACAAGCTGTTATCTAACATTACTAATGTTATTATTCTTTTTTTGAGATTTAAATTATATATCATTTTAACATGATGGCAGCCTAACATAAATAATAACAATAGCCTACACTGAATGGGCTAAAATTCAGATAAGGCAGATCTGCTGTATACAGTTGGCTTATTTACTGGAATTTGCATGGAATTTGCCCTTTAAAAGGGCCATGCAGAGCGAATCGCCCCTCTTTAGAAGTCTGGGGGCCACTACCCTAAACGATGGAAAAATTAGGGCCAAGCTTTAGAAAATACCAGAATTTTCCACTATTTCGGTTGTCAGGTTGTCACATTATAATAAACTAATATTGTCGCCTATATAATTAAATGTATTAACTGCCAGAATAAATTAAATGGAAAAACAGAAATGAGCCAAAAAGCAAACTATAGAAACCAGAATAATTAGCTTCTCTTTTCTCCAAAGAGAATGAAAATTAACTCCTGAATTAACGCTTCATGGTCATCTTGACATGGGTACGACTTCATAATACTTTTGTTTCTGTAAAGAAAAGTTAAAAACTAACCTGCCAGTCAAACCCCCCTAAAACGGAGGTTTGGGGTGAGGCGAGATGTTTGTCTCTGAACTCGGATCCTGATCCTGAGCCCGGGGTGAGGATGACCATCAGCCTCCTGCTCTTCCTAATGCATTCCTCCACCAGTTCAAGGCGATCTGTTGGGTGAGACCATAGTAAGATTCTGTGCATTTTACGGAGCCCCCAAGGGGACACGGGGGGGAAAATGATGGGTGAAAAAAAAAAAAAAAGGACAGACTTTTGCAAAATCCCGCAAACAAACTATTCTGGACCAGATCGGTGTTTCGTTGGCGGAAGAAGCAATGGAGGACGACTTGGAGAGCTTCTTGAATTCAAGAGAGGTCCCAAAAGAGGACATAAGTCGAATGAAGAGAGACAAGGTGGGCATAGTAATAGGCTAATATTGTATAATAATTCATTCATATTCATCCAAAATTAAGTAATCAATGTAGCAACGCAGACCTCGAGTCAGTGCCAGGGTATAAGCTCAGGCTAATGTTTAAGCTAATGCTCATTACTTCCCTGCTCTAACCAGTATGTATATGTACTGTATGCACAATCTATGCCAGACTGTATTTAAAAAGGCTCTAATGTTCTAATCCTAAACACGACCTCATCAGATCATATGAGATTACAGATGGAGAGAAAGTTTTGCACGATGTAGCAAAAGTCGGTGCTTTTTTTTTTTCACCCATCACTTTTTCCCTCGTGTCCCCTAGGGGGCTCCGTAGGATTTAACATTTAAGGCAAATTTAAGAGAAGAAGATTTAATTCCTATATGACGTAAAAAAAAATATTTTGAAGAATGAGACGGATTAAAACAAAGTAAAACAGAATTCCCCGGGTTTTCCCCACTGGTTGATGTGTAGTACTTGTCCGGTCTTAGATACTGAATGTCCAAAGTCTCCGTAGGATTTCACATTTAAGGCAAATTTAAGAGAAGAAGATTTAATTCCTACATGAGTTATTTTGAAGAATGAGACGGATTAAAACAAAGTAAAACAGAATTCCCCGGGTTTTCCCCACTGGTTGCCCGGTCTTAGATGCTGAATGTCCAAAGTCACAAAAACAGAGGGATAAATTGCTCACCTTCCCCTGGTATGTCATCTCTCCCCTGGATGTAGAGTCGATATCTGCACTGATCCTCAAGAACTTTGGGCAAAATCTTTGTGACGAACCAGGAGAGTTTTTCCTCGGTGGCCTTGTCGACGCTCTGCGTCTCGTAAACCACGTAGGCATCATACACCCGGTCATCTGAAACCCCCAAAACAGTGGATCGAGTGAAAAGTCCATTTCTTTTGCTGTTGTGCTCTGATTCAGCTGAGTTAGAGTTTCCAACTCAGTTCTCCTTTTGGATGAGGAATGTGAACCTGGCCATTTAACGCCTTCAACCCCCAGGAGTCTCATAAGTGTTTTCTTTCTTTGGATACCAAGACGGTTTACAGAGAAATACTAAATTCATTTTGGCCACATCATGTCAAAGTCTCCTGTGGCTGAACAGCATAAACTGCTCCATGAGTCATTTTTACAAATAAATATCTCACTGGTTAGATGTCAATGAATTATTGTGCTCAGATTCCAGTTCCATGTGAAGCAAGTCCTGTTTACTAGTTATTTCTAGTTATTACTAGTTATAGAAGCAAGATTAAAGGAACTGAATAAATAAGTTAGGATTAATTACAATGTGACCATGTGTTTGGCAGAGAACATCAGCTTGTAAATGAGCACGATGACAACATGCAAACATAGAGAGACCCAATCAGTCCAGGAACTGTCTCAGAGCCAAGAATGTTTAATCAAAACAAATCCAAGAAAAATCCAAGGAACTTAATCAGAAAATAAACACGAAACTGAAGCCGAGAGGAAAACACAGTGTGGCTCACATGGAAAAGCTACCAGAAAGATCTGGCAGAGAACAGTGAAAAGCAGGGAGCATTTATGTGGGGAAGGCTGAAGACGGAGGTCAGTGATAAGTGCAGGAAACACAAGAAAAGGGAGACTGAGGACTTCAAGGGTCGAAGAGAGGTAACAGAGAAAAGTAAACTGACTGGAACCAGCTGAGCAGACTGTGATCATTTGAAAGAGGAAGCCTTCACTACCGTTATCACGGTCGCCTAATGGCATGTAGGGTCTGACGAACAGGGCGAGGTCGATAGCAAAACACTTGATCATCATGGCAGCAAACACAAAGATGAGCAACACTCCCAGTCCTCCAATAACCAGTGGAATAACTGACTCTGCAGGAAAAACACAATTAGTCTGTTGTTAGTGAATCCCAAACAAAAAACAACGGCTGATTGTGCAAATTATGCCATGATTGTGGCAAACAGTCAACAATCTGGTCGCTGACCTTTTCGTTTGAGAATTAAAGTGACATTTTTCAGATGGTAGAAGTTCTTCCCCTTGCACACAAACTCATGCTCGAAGTCTTCAGCCGATAAATTTTCAATGGTCAGGATCGCAGTGGAGACGGTGTCCTTGGAAGATCCTTCAATCACGCTAACAAAGAACAAAAAGTTTGGTTTACTGAAAAAGAAAAGGACAAATGGTGCACGGAAAAAAGTAGAAACTAAACTGTATATTTTTTAAGTCAGACAACCACGATTTGATAAGATATGAGTTTAAATAAGTTTCCCCTGCTTTTTGGGCCACATCTATACAAGTTTCTTGCAATATGGAACAGCACTTCAGGCCTATATATATATATATATATACACTCTATATTGCCAAAAGTATTTACTCAATCCAAATAATAATAAATTCAGGCGTTCCATTAACTTCCATGGCAACAGGTTCATTGCTCCTCGGCATGCAGACAACTTCTACAAACATCTGTGAAAGAATGGCTCGCTCTCAGGAGCTCAGTGGATTCCAGCCTGGTACCGTGACACGATGCCACCTGTGCAGCAAGTCCAGTCGTGAAATTTCCTCACTACTAAGTATCCCACAGTCAGCCGTCAGCGGTATTATAAGAAAGTGGAAGCCACGAAGCCACGAAGTGGTCGGCCACGTGAAATGACAGAGTCAGCGGGTGCTGAGGCTCAGAGGTCGCTGACTTTCTGCAGAGTCGATCGCTACAGACCTCCAAACTTCACGTGGCCCTCAGATCGGCTCCAGAACAGTGCGTAGAGAGCTTCATGGAATGGGTTTCCATGGTAACTGCATCCAAGCCACACATCACCAGGTGCAATGCAAAGCGTCGGATGCAGTGGTGTAAAACACTGGACTCGAGAGCAGTGGAGACGCGTTCTCTGGAGTGACGAATCACGCTTCTCCATCTGGCAACCTGATGGAGGAGTCTGGGTTTGGCGGTTGCCAGGGGAATGGTACTTGTCTGACTGCATTATGCCAAGTGTAAAGTTCGGTGGAGGGGTGATTATGGTGTGGGGTTGTTCTTCAGGAGCTGGGCTTGGCCCCTTAGTTCCAGTGAAAGGAACTCTGAATGCTTCAGATACCAAGAGATTTTGGACCATTTCATGCTCCCAACTTAGTGGAAACAGTTTGGGGATGGACCCGTCCTGCTCCAACATGACTGTGCACCAGAGCACAAAGCAAGGTCCATAAAGTCATGGATGAGCCAGTCTGGTGTGGAAGAACCTGACTGACCTGCAGAGTCTTGACCTCAACCCGATAGAACACCTTTGGGATGAATTAGAGCGGAAACTGAGAGCCAGCAGGCTTTCTGTCCAACATCAGTGTCTGAAATCACAAATGAGCTTCTGGAAGAACGGTCAAAAACTCCCAAAAACACACCCCTGAACCTTGTGGAAAGCTTGCCCAGAAGAGTTGAAGCTGTTATAGCTGCAAAGGATGGGCCGACGTCATATTAAACCCTATGGACTAAGAATGTGATGTCACTAAAGTTCATGTGTGTGTAAAGGCAGATGAGTGAATACTTTGGCAATATAATATATATATATATATATATATATATATATATATATATATATATATGTACTTCTCCACAATGACAATAAAGCTTTCTATTTCTAAACATGCTACTTTGTTGAATTTTTCACTTATTCAATAAAATATGCAAAATATCTGCATTTTTTCACTGGGCTTACGTTTTTGTGGTCTGATTGTATCCATCTATCCGTCTGAAATCCTTTCCGTTTATCGTCCAGCTACTTTCACAGTCACTTTTCAGATTATGGCCACAAAAAACGGAGCAATTCAGTTTGATACTGGAGCCTGTAGGGCAGAAGAAGGCATGAAAGAGAACATTTAATCTGTGCCACGTGTGCGTTGCCTCAGTTTTTCCAAGTTATTCACTGCTTTCTTTGTCATTCATTGGATCAGTTTTTGTCATGAAGAGGGCTGCCAGATTGGGGCTAATTTAACTCGGCAGCACTGAATCAATACTATGAGTTGATTTACATTCAAGTAATTCTGCAACAGTGCTGAACCATGCATTTAACACTTTACAGACATCCCAGTGGATAATTGAGGGCAGAAGTTCTATGGGTGAGTTGATAAGACAACACAAGGCAGTTATTGATCGGTAAAGTTTTGCTACCTTCATCACCAAACTGTTCCTTGTTGACTGGAGAGAGGATTTCTACCTCTGTATGGTAATAATGTTCTGGTGAAAAGCAAAAAGAAAACTGTGATGAGTTTTTTATTGATGAACACAGGCTGCATCGTGTGTTCAGTGCATATTCTGAGCTTATTTTCCATGCAATGACATTATTAGTTCGGCATAAATTAATTCAGTTCGAAATGATACATAGATTTCACTACTCAAAGCCACAAGCTAACAAGAGGTATCCTAATGTATCAGCCTTGTGTAACAAATGCAGGAATCAGGTTGGAACCCTCACTCATCAGCTTTGGACGTGACCCAGTCTTCACTCATTCTGGTCTTCAGTTTTCGACTTTTACTCAAAGATACCGTATTTTCTGCACCACAAGGCGCACCTAAAAGCCTTAAATTTTCACAAAAATCAGCCGTGCACCAAATAAAAAATAAAATAAAAATAACAATGCGCTTTATGTGTGCACCGGATTCCAGAATCTGTCACGGATGCCGCCATTTTGAATTTACCGCAGGGACGAGGACGACCAACCATCAACATCCAGTTCAGTTCAGTCCATTGAAAGCTATTCCTTAAATAGTTTAAAAATAAAGGAAATAGTGAGCTGTTCGGTGTAGCCACCAGACAATCCGTCGGAGGTTTGCTGCTGTTGATGTCCTATAAATCTCCAGCCCAGGCTTGCATTTTGTTTTGCTACAGTACCCGGATTGTGTGGAAGTCCGTCAAATTGTTATTTACAATCCAGCTAACTTTGATGATGCTTACAAAAACATGCAAAACTACGATTGCTTGGTAAGTGACATGCATTCAATCCAATGTGCACTTGGTGATAAAAAGAATATAAATGACAGAAACGAGGGTATAATAATACTGTAATGTGCCGTATTACCATTAACCTGATTACTTACATCGTTGTAGATTTGAACCATATCTATAGATAAGGTTATTGTTATCGAATGCTTTATCTTTACAAAGCTGAACATTACAAAACCAACAATCCTAAAGATCTAATGTGAAATTAATCTGTATTTTTAATCATTTTCTTGTCATTTTCACATTATCACAACACCAAATACTAAACGAACTAAACAGATCATTTAAATTGTTACCTTGAACAATTAACTTCCTGGTGCCTGATGAGTTATACGCCCTGTGATTGTGCGTCCACGTGCACGTGCAAGTGTAGCTGCCCTCATCGTCTTTGGTGGCTTTAGGCAGCAACACAAAAGCTCTACTCTGTCCATGAAGAAGATTACCGTCCTGCAGCAAAATGGACCACAGAAAGAGAAATAAAGAATTAACTCTAATCATCTAATTACACGATAGATTTAAAATAGTAATTGAGCAGTTTCTTAAGGCTTAGTTTTAAATGAGCACTCAGTAACATACTGAACTGAATAATGGTGACAGAAGCAGGAAATTCGGATGTAATAAACAAATCTGACATATATCAACATATAAATTGATGTTTAAAATCACAGCAGTACGTTAGGAATTATTAACTGTTAATCACTACAATGAACAGCCGGTGTCACTATCGCCACAGGTGGTCCTACCTTAAACCAGCTGAAGTTTCCTGCAAAATGTTCACATGTGTAGACGACAAGTTCTGCACATGTGACATTTTTGAATTGTTGGGAATTGTCATTTGCTCCATGTGGAAACGCATACCGATAGCTGGCGTTGTAAACTTTAATGTTCACAAAATACTTGAAACATTCTCCCGATGGGTCCATCTTTCTGAGGAAGAGGAAAAGAAAAGCAACAGATGATCTCACACAAAAGACTGCATTTTAGATTTTGAAAGATGAGAGTTTACTCTGATAGGTTTTTATAGGGACTCCTGTTCTTACATGGCGGTGTAATTCCCAGAATCAGCAGCCGTGAGGTTTAAGAAAAACAGCGCCCCACCATGGAAATGCACCCTGTGCTTCTCATCTGTGGTAATGTTCTCAATCTGGGAGCCATTTTTGTACCACGAGAACCCTTCAGTCAGGAAGTCCTCCGGTTCCTCCTGTGCATCGTAAGGCACGTAGTAAAACGCTTCCCCTTCGATAAGCTTAAATATCTCGACTTTGAACTCGTCGCATTCGGACGTGGCTGAAAATGAGGGAAAAAAAGATACAGATCACGATCATCAGATGAAGAATGCTGACAGTTACTGGATGTGTAAACGTGCGTGTTGCTGAGGACACAGGTGTTGCAACCCCTCTGGTACCAAAGAACTAACATTACATACGAAGGAGATGACGTTTTAAAGCACAAAAGAAGATGGTCATGTGTGGTAATTTTACCCAGAACTCTTTATTTGAACCATTCTTACTTTAATCAATGTTAATCAGAAAAGGATCAAGTCTCACCCGCCTACCTGGTGTAAATATCCACTGTTTACATTCCACACTGCAGTAAAACCACTAACTTCCAGTATCGCATGAGCGCATTACTGCATTTTACCATGACGTCTTCCAGTGAGACCTGTATAAACAGATGATGAACACTACCTGCTCTCCATTCTCCCGATGTGGAAATCACTGCAGCGAGGAAGACGAGATGCAGGAAGGCATCCATGAGCTGGAAGGAAAAGTTAATTCCCAGTCAGACCACAGCATTCTGAATCATTAACCCCTTCCCCACCATGACGTCTGCACTCTTTATCCCGAACATCTGACACAATTCTCTAAATGTCCTGATTCATTTGCTTTGTTTTCTTTTTCTTTCCTCTTTAAATATTTAAAACAGGAAACTGACAAACTGACTGGTATTTCCCACTGCTGAGTGTAGAATTTTACTGCAGTTTCACTGTCTGTCTGCAAAGAGCCCAGCTCTGCTCCCCATCCTGTTCTCCTGCTCAAAAAACAACCCAAAAAACTCAAAAAACAACCGTAGTTCACACCCAAAAGTGAGTCCAAATGAACACAGGCCTGCATTTATTATCCCAGTTCTGTGGCCTGTAACGTATGATTTTTATTATTGAACGCATCAAGCAAAAGACAAATCAGAAGTCATTCCAAAACAAAAAGATGAAGCAATATTTAATGCTAATGCATTGTTGCATCAGCCTTGTATTGTAATTAGTGACAGAAAGGGGCGTTAAATTCCATTAAACTACAGATCAGTTGATATTTTCACACTGTTTGAAGCTTTAATCCATCGCAGACATGTGGCAGTGGGTGAAATTAACAAAAAAATGCTTTGATTTAAACCAAAATGAGCATTTATCCTTCGTCACACATAGTTTTCCACTGGAGTCAAGGAAAAATGTTCTGGAAAGCCCACCGGAGGGATTTAATTATTCATTTTTGATGATTTGACTATATAAAAAACACTGCAACTGGGAGACATCTCAGAATCTAATGACTTTAAAGGCTGATTTAAGGATTTATGGTTAAAACAGCTTATATTGAGTGTCGTGCTCTGAAATCGCCTCCACGGTCACTAGCTCTCAATCTCACCGAGCACGTCTTACATGTTGTACCAAAACTCCACCCAAACTTTTAAACAGTGCTTGCTGCCTCTTGTTGATTCTTTGCAATTAAAAATAAAGGCAGTTCTGGCAGGAAAAGGGATCCAAAAAAACCTACCGTATATATTCAATAGCTAGAACACTGAAGCGTGTGAACTAAAGTGTTCTAAAAGTGAAATATCGAATCATCTGCACAGGAAGTTCATGTGAGAACATGACTGACAACAACCTGCTTGCTCAACACTGATAAATTTTAACAGTCATTTTTGCAAAGATGCTATCAGCAGGATGAAACCTCTGAAGGACTGTTGGTGAGTGTTTTTCCTCCTTTTTATCATAACAAGGCAACAAGCCGTGTGGTTGTATCAGCTGCAGATTTGGGCAAACTACAGAAAAGACCCAAAGTAACATTAAGTAAATATTAGGAATGTTATTAAGGTGCATGTAAGTTCGGAGCCTCCTAATTATGCTGAATTAACTGGCTTTTGGTTTACACGCTCTACTTTTTGTAAAATGTCTCAGCACTCAGAACAGGGAGATAATACTATCTTTAGTTAGTTTGAGAGTTTATGTGTTGTGGCAGCCGTGCATGGAAATAAAGAAATATTTCCATTTTTTCCTTAAGAATACACAAAAACTGGTCTTCTATTGATGCAGTTTATTCTGTGTACTGGAAGCAGAATTCTCAGTAGCACTGTTGCCAGGTTATGAGCATGAATAACAAATCCAGTCTATGAAAACTAACCAAAAAGAAGCCCAAAACCACAAAAACTTACTGACCACTATCTGAGATATATATATATATTTAATCATGTAAATCTGCAACATAAAAACAAAATAAATGTGATGAAATAACTTCCAGCCTCACACTTTATCAGGAGTTGTCACAGTGACTCGATGTTTTACGCCCTTCCAGAGGCAACCTTCACACCCTGGGCGCTCACGGCTGGGGACAAACATGCAAACTCCACACTCCCCAGCCGGGAATCAAACCTGCAACCCTCTTGCTGTGAGGCGACGGTGCTAAGCACCACACCACCGTGCAGCCCTGTGATAGAATAACACCATCATCCCTGAAATAAGGTGGAACCGAAGTAAACCAGGAAACAAGTAACAAAGTCCTATTTTCATATGTTGAAATAGGCCAAAGAAAAGGCCCTCCACAGAAGTAAGTCTCCTTAATTACAGCGAAGCTGCTTCTACATGTTTATTACAGCTGAACAGGCTTTACAATGTGTTCACTTGCTGCCAACTCCAAGCATGAGGGAAGGAGATTTAACTAACATGAAATCACATCTTAGTAACCTCTGGCCACGCAATATTACCATATAATAATACCTTAGTATGACATGGTCAAACAGAGGATTATTGTCTATCACCTGATGGTCTTCTGCGTAATCAGATGGATTACATTACTGGTAACTAACTGAATAATTCATTAACAAACCAAACCTACCGCCCACAGCTTAAGTTAATGATAACCCTGGTTGGTTATTAGTGCTTTTTGGCTATTAGATGAAGCCATAAAACCAACAGTTTCTTTTTAAAATTAACCTAATTATTTGATGTATTTCAGCCTGATCTTTGTCCAGTCAGAATAAATTTACTGTTTTAAATGTATCCTAAGTGCCTCGACAGAAGGCTGATCATCACAATCAGTAAAATGCAAATAAAACACAGTCTTCATCGCTCCTGCAAGTTAGTCATCATTTGGCTTTTGTTCTTTAAGTCACTCTGGCATCATTTTAACTGACGGTAAACTAGAGTAAAAATATAAAAGCACGCTTACCTTGTCAAAGTCTGAGTTAACAGCTGAAGAGAAGACTTGCTCCCTTGCTGCTCCGTCCTTCACAGCTTTATATCTTCTGTTCAATCAGAGTGAGCAGCTGCAATATAAGCTGCTAAAAATACCAAGCTGCTGCACGCACACACAAGCCTGTGCAGCTATACTTAGGAGGATGTTGCTTCATCCTCCATGTATTGTGGATGGATTAACCCTAACTTAACCAAAACACTAACCTCAGCCAGTCTTTTTGAGCTTGAACTTGAGTTATGACGATGTTACGATTGGAAAAAGTAATTTCCATTTATTCTAAATTCCTCCCTTTTACACAAACAGACACTGTTGATGTGTTGAAACGCAGGTTTCAGGAGTTTATCAGCCAGAAACATACACAGTCTACACATGAAAAACATTATATTTCATCATATTTCAGCCCCTCACAAATCCCTTCGTAAGCTTCAACTGGTCCAAAACTCTGCAGTCATCTGCAGAACCCCCCCTTTCACCACATCACCCCCGTCCTCAGGCAGCTTCCTCCCGGGTCAAATTCAGAATTACATTCAAATTCTGGCCATCCACAAGATGCATTTCATTACGATGAGCAGCAGAGCTTTCAGTCGCCACCAGACATCCACAACCTTGCCCCCCCCCCCCATATCTGTCCGATCTCCTCTGCACTATCATCCCCCCTCGCTCCCTCAGGTCTTCCTCATCCCTCCACCTCTCTGTGCCCTCTGCCCATCTCATTACGATGAGCAGCAGAGCTTTCAGTCGCCACCAGACATCTGCAACATCGACTCTTTACCCCTCTTCAAATCACTCAAAACCCATCTGTTTCTAGCTGCATTCTCCCTCTAGCCTCATTGCTCTTTTTAACTTGTTTCATCTAATTTATTGTGTTTTTTAATGTGTTGTAAAGTGTCCTTGGATGTAAAGAAAGGCGCTTTTTAAAATTAAATGCATTATTATTATTATTATTATTATTATTATTACAAATCCAATGCACTAACAGGGCAGTACAAAGCACAAATTATTCTAATTATTGATCCATACAGTAGCGTCTCACAACATAAAAGCCTTTAAAAGCAGGCTGAGAGGCAGCAGCTTTGACACTGAATGTGTCTGTACTAGTAACACAGAAAAAGTAGATCTGTAACAAGCCACAACATGATAATACCATGAGAAAAGGTTCGAAATTAGGATGAACTTCTGGTTCTTCTGGATGAGAGTTGCATTAAACTCCAAAGCCACACCTTCCAGTCCCCAAATCTTGCAACCACTCAGTTTCCTTTCTGCTGTTGGCTTCGTGTCCATCTTCACATAAATAATAAATGTTTAATTTAACTCATCTGCTTGACTGACTTTGTGAGGGGGAGGGGGGGGGGGGGGGGGGGGGTTAAAGCAAGCCATGTTTCCTTAAACCCAAGCTTACAGTAAAAATTAAAACAGTGTAAAACAGATTAAAGTATAGTCAACGGTGTGCAGACTGTTTTGCCTTTTGATTTTTTTCCTGCCTGTGCAAAAGAAATATTTAAAGCCAACACCACAAAGAAATGTCACAGTTTATGTTTTAATATTCTTATTTTCAAGTCATTTGTTATGTTTTCTGATCATGTTTTCAGGTTCTTGTGTTTTCAGGTTCTTATGTTTTCTGGTCATGTTTTCAGGTTCTTATGTTTTCAGGTTCTTATGTTTTCAGGTTCTTATGTTTTCAGGTTCTTATGTTTTCAGGTTCTTATGTTTTCAGGTTCTTATGTTTTCTGATCATGTTTTCAGGTTCTTATGTTTTCAGGTTCTTATGTTTTCTGATCATGTTTTCTGGTCATGTTTTCAGGTTCTTATGTTTTCAGGTTCTTATGTTTTCTGATCATGTTTTCAGGTTCTTATGTTTTCAGGTTCTTATGTTTTCAGGTTTTTATGTTTTCTGGTCATGTTTTCAGGTTCTTATGTTTTCAGGTTCTTATGTTTTCTGATCATGTTTTCTGGTCATGTTTTCAGGTTTTTATGTTTTCTGGTCATGTTTTCAGGTTCTTATGTTTTCAGGTCATGTTTTCCGGTTCTTATGTTTTCAGGTTCTTATGTTTTCAGGTTTTTATGTTTTCTGGTCATGTTTTCAGGTTCTTATGTTTTCAGGTTTTTATGTTTTCTGGTCATGTTTTCAGGTTCTTATGTTTTCAGGTCATGTTTTCCGGTTCTTATGTTTTCAGGTTCTTATGTTTTCAGGTTCTTATGTTTTCAGGTTTTTATGTTTTCTGGTCATGTTTTCAGGTTCTTATGTTTTCAGGTTCTTATGTTTTCTGATCATGTTTTCTGGTCATGTTTTCAGGTTCTTATATTTTCAGGTCATGTTTTCAGGTTCTTATGTTTTCTGGTCATGTTTTCAGGTTCTTATGTTTTCTGATCATGTTTTCAGGTTCTTATGTTTTCAGGTCATGTTTTTTCCCCTCTCACATTAGGTTCACTCACCTGTTTTCTGTTCCCAGCTGCACATCATCACCAATCACTTCCCCACAGCATTTAGTTCCCAGGTTCAGTCACAGTCATTGCAGAAGCCTCACTTTCCCTTCCACGCTCACGCTGAAAGCTAAGGCTGGTGTCGCCTCATAGCCTGGTTTTCATAGTTTTGTTAACCACAGTCATAGGCTTGTCTTGCTTTGTTTGTTCAAATATTTTTGATAACCGGCTCAGCTGCGCCTTTTGTGCTTTTGCGTTTGGAATAAACCTTTTGTTTTGGAAGTCTGCATCTGGGTCCTCCCTTCCACCACCGTTCTTGACAGTAAATAGACTTTTGTGAGTATTACACAACAGGTTTTAATCATTCCCAGAAGATGGAAGAGATGCAAATTGGAAGTGTCTGCATTGAAAATTGGGTTCATGCACATGTTTATTTTCATGAACAATTCTTTAACACAGCTTTATAAATCTGATTTAAAAAAAAAAAATCGCATTTGCTGTGTTGAGTTTTGTGTTCTGGAGGTTTTCTTTTTAGCATGACTGTAGGTTTTAAGCTGTTCCTTTGGAGCAGTCCTTCATGTTCCCCTGATTATGTTTTGTAAAAAGCCAGTAACAACTTGCTGTGAAGTCAAGTCTTCAATTCCTGCCTTTATTAGGTTACAACTGCCATGACAAGCTTGAAATGGAGCCAAGAAAAAGAGCAGGGTAATGACATCAAGAACACGCCTGGATAATAATATCCTGTAGAAAAACACAGTGAAAACTGTAGTTTCTTAAAGGGGAACTCCGGTATTTTAAAACCTAGACCTTATTTCTGGCATGAAATACGTTCATCTACTCACCGAGAACAGTTTGGCGAAAATCGGCGTCCTTCGGAAGATATTTAGAAAACTCGAGATCGGCATATATCCATATAACGGAGTGAACGGGGCAGGGACGATGCAGCCTCTAAATAAGTCATTATCTGTCTTTATTTCACCAATACTTTAAGAAGAATGAATGGATGAACGTGTGCTATAGCTCTGTTAGCTCATAGCTGCTGTTATGTGGCTACTTGCAGCTAAAGGAGAGCTAACGGAGGGATTTCTACACAGGCACTCTACTGGGACCACTTCATCCACACGCCCCCCTGCAGCACAGTTTATTCACTCCGTGCTCTGTGACAGTCGGCTAACTTCACACAGAGTTTGCTGCTGATAGTTTTGTGCAACATGGCAGGATATTTATCAGATTTTGACAATGTGAACGACGACTTTGAGTACGATGACGTTCTCACCGGAGTGAATGAGCTGTGCTGCAGGGGGGCGTGTGGATGAAGTGGTCCCAGTAGAGTGCCTGTGTAGAAATCCCTCCGTTAGCTCTCCCCTAGCCACATGACAGCAGCTATGAGCTAACAGAGCTATAATACGCGTTCATTTATTCATTCTTCTTAAAGTATTGGTGAAATAAAGACAGATGATGCCTTATTTAGAGGCTGCATCCTCTAAGCCCCGTTCACTCCGTTATATGGATCTCCAGTTATCTAAATATCTTCAGAAGGACGCCGACTTTCGCCCAACTGTTCTCGGTGAGTAGATAAACGTATTTCATGCCAGAAAAAAGGTCCAGGTTTAAAAATACCGGAGTTCCCCTTTAGCGGGATCTACTCGTTTCTGAATCATCGCTGCCAATAGTTCCTGGAAGCTGTGACTGAAAGAGCTTTCCAGTACGGAGTGCTTAAAAGCAAAGAGATGAGTGGTTCTGTTCAGTCCCAGAACAGTAATACATCCATTTTTATTCCTTATGAGACCAAATTTATTTCTGTGGTCATTTTTTACTGCATAATCATCCAAAGACTGTCAGCTCACACAATTCTTGGTTCCTGAAAACAATTATTCCCACCAGAGTGAAGGATCTTTGAGGACATTGGTAATAGGAACCTTAGCCAGGTAGTGTCGGTGCTAATCGTATTAACAGGACTGATGCAGAGGTTCTGAGTCGGTGGTGGGGCGAGCAGGAACAGGAGGAGGCCTGGAGAGTGGACGAAGGAAACAAAAAGGCAAGGTCAGAGCTCGGAGTTTCACTTGCAATACAAGAGTAGTGAGACAATGTGACAAAAAAGAGTCCTAAAATAGTGTCCTGATGAGGAACAGATGTGAAAGCAGGAGAAATCCAGACGCCGCCTCAGACTCCCAGGAACCCTGCCCAGCCCGACCAAAGACTCAGAAACCACCAGGAAAAACAATGTGATTGAGACAGTAAATAGAAGCGTGTCTGGAATTCTGCATCCAGATTAACTCTGAACAAGTTTGAACAAAGATGTGACAGCCCCATATGCCCTTTGGCCGTTATGAGCTTTTGGTAAAAGCAGGTTAATAATAGAAGCTTCTCTGACTGCAAAATGGAGCATTTCTTGTTTGATGAGCCGTTAATATATGTACCAAGTTAGGTCCTCCCATATGAGAGGAAACATTCAAAGTTTAGTGAGAATACAGTATCTGCTGATGTCTTTGAGGTTGTTCTTCTCTTTGCTGGGAAAACTGATGTGCAGGTGAGAATATCTACAAAAACACGCGTGTATGTCAGTGTTATTGGGATGTTTTACCGTAACTCAATTTAAACCACTCTATTACTCATTACATAATAAGTTAGCCATTTTGTAGTGTTGTCTTATTTAAAAAACAAAAGGTGCTGCTAAGAAACTGCCCCAAACAGACTGACTCACAAAGAGGATCTGGCACTGAACAACGAAATCAAGGCAGTATTGATCCAGAGGAATATGAACAAGCAAGCAACTCCAGGTGTGCAGAGAACAAAAGTCAAGGCTAACTTAATGTTCCATGTGCTAGAAAGATAGATTTATCCTTTAGCTGGGGTGAAAACAGGGATGAGACAACAGTTTGCTTAAACCAACAGGTGTTTTGACCAAAGTCTGTCTCGTACATCTCATTAAGACTTCATAAAATGGTTTCAGATTGTTAGAAAGAAAGAAAAAGGCCATAATATGTCTCTTTTAACAAATTTAGTATCAAATTGTTTGGAGGGAACGTGAGAAAAACTTGCATCACAAGAAAAATGACTCGAGTACATTTCAGAAGCATTCTGTCGTCATGAAAGGATGAGTCTGCTGTATACTTTCAAACACAGCCCATTAGTGTACTGCCAGCTAATTTAACTTAGGAAATGGGAACTTCTCTGTTCTTATTTAGAAATCTTACTTGTGACGTCCCTCCACCTAAGATCGCTGAGCCACAAACTCAGAGGAACTTCACCAAACTATGATGTTAGAGCTGAATGTGGTTTCCTCTGTCTTGTGAAAGCTTCTGTGTCTCCCAAAAGGCCTTGAATTCGACAGCTATAGCTAACTATAACTAAGAGTTCAGAGGTTTATTTGTTGAGCACAATTCGTGCACAAAGCAATTAAAAGTGCTTTACAGCTACATAAAATCAAGCAAATAAAATAGTTCCATAAAACATACAAATAATCATTAATTCAATCAAAAGCAAAGAGTGCAGATAAAACACTTTCAGTTGTCATATGCACAGCTAAATAGACTGTTTTCAGCCTGGATTTAAACATTTTTAGAGTTAAGGCCTGTCTCACATCTTCTGGAAGACTGTTCCAGACATATTTTAGGAGCATAAACCTGAAAGGCAGCCTCACCTTGTTTAGTCCTGACTCTGGGCACCAGCAGGAGACGCCTCCCTGAGGCTCTCAGAGTTCGAGTTGGTTCATAAGGCTCTAACATGTCAGAGATGTACTTAGACCATGAAGCGATTTGTACATAAACAGAGCTGTTTTAAAGTCTATTCTCAGAGCTGTTTTAAAGTCTATTCTCTGAGCCACAGGAAGCCAGTGCAGAGACCTCAGCTCTGGACTAATATGGTCGTATTTCCTGGTTCTTGTCAGGACTCGAGCAGCAGCGTTCTGGATGTCCTGCAGCTGTCTTACGGCCCGTTTAGAGCCCGGTGAGGGGGCTGTTACAGTAGTCTAACCTGCTGGAGACGAACACATGGATTTGTCTTTCTAAGCCTGGTTTAGACACTATTCCTTTGATTCTGGCAATGTTTTTTGATGATAGAAAGCTGCTGATGTTATTGATTTAATGTGGCTGTTAAAGTTCAGGTCTAAGTCCAATATTACCCTGAGATTTCTAACCTGATTATTAACCTGATAATCTGATTATTAGGTATTAGACAGAGAGTCTCAAGGTGACTGATAACACTTTTCTGATAAGTTTTAAGCACCATAAAACTTAAAATTAGCTTTCTAATATTGTTTTATAACATTAAAAGACACAAAATGATTAGCACGAAGGTAAAAGTACAGTCGAAAGTGTCATTCTTCAACAGCAGAGTGCATACAAATGCCCAGGATGTGATTCTGCATATTATTCATACTGTGTTTGACAAGATTATTAAGTGACACATCATCTGTAGAGTTATACCTCATCAAAACCACAATGCTGATGTTGGTCCTGTCTAGACAAAGTCCGGTAATGATCTGTTACGATATTACTTCCACGTCTCGGGTACAACGAAAAAAAAACGACACAGATATAAGGTGTTTCCTTGAAATCTGAAGAGTGTTTTATGCAATATTCACTGGAACTACTATTGAGGGTTATTCTGTTTAATTTGAAATGTTTTCTGTGTCTTAAGGTTTCCAACTCTTAAAGTTTAAAGGGACAGACTGGATTTGGTTGTGATTTAAACAAACTATTTAGAATAAAACATCAGCAATAATCAGAAAACTCTCCAAACCAACGGTTTTCAGTTGTGATGCACTTGAGCTGAGAACAGGATGGTTTCAGTTTATTTACACTGACGCTCGTGGTATCAGTAGTAATACACAATTTACATCAGGCCGGCAAATATGCCTCAAAACTCACGTATACACAGAACACTCACTCTCACATACCACTGCTAAAGCAATATGTACTTAAAAACAACCGTAAAACATTAGAAATACACATCCATGCAAATCAGAGGCCATGCTTCTTAAATGGAGAGCTAAAACTTGCTCTTATAATGTTTGTGAGTGTGTAACAATTAATAAAAGTTACAGAAATGATCAGATAGATTAAAACTGTTTCAGCCTTTAGGCTATGGTGGGTTGGCATCAAAAGGCCAAAGAGCAGAAGATACCGTTGAAGGATGGCGAAGCCTTTTAATGTTTCTATGCTAGTGAAATTGTCAGACTTTGGTGCAGGAAGAGAGGACTTCAAAATCAGCAGACTTCTCAAAATCAAAAAGGTTTATTCCAAAAGATGCACGAAGGCAAAAACAGAGCGTCACTGAGCTGGATTATCTAAATACTTAACTGTGAAAAACCAAATAAAACAAGACGAGACTAAGATTTATAAATGACAAGACTATGGAATTAACAAGACTATGAGGCAAAACCAGACTTAGCATTAATAATTAAGTGGAAGGGAAAGTGAGGATTTTGCAATGAGTGACGGTAACCTGGAAAGTATATACTGTGGGCAGGTGATTCCTGATGAAGTGCAGCTTTGAAACAGAAAACAGGTGACCTGAGTGAAGCTAAGTGACAGAAAAAACATGACAAGAAGCATGAAAACCTGAAAACAAGAGAGTCAAAACATAAAACTGTGACAGAAATGGTGTTAAGGGGACAGTCCTGGTACAGACTGGCCAATGCACAGTCACAGGTTGTATATTATGGACTAAAACTCTTTCCCTTTCTCTTGCGTTTGTGTGTAAACTGATTCTTTTTCTTTGATAATATCAGCATGAATCGGGCTTAAATACTGGTCTAATTTCCTAAAATGCATCTCAGACTGGAACCCAGGGAATAGTTCTATTCCCTTTAAAGGTGTGCATGACCTTTCTGCTGAAAAATGTGGCAAAGAAATAACATTATTATCATACAGGTGCTGATTCAGCAGGCTGCCTCCACCTCCTGCCAAAGTAGGAGTGGATTAAAAATCTTTGAGTAATCTTTTTTCACCAGAAAAAAGTAAACCCCCAACAGGACACTCCTTATCTTACACAAATACGGCAACTTGGATACGCCGTGTACAACCAAGGATTAATCTTTTACCACACAGTTTCCAGGCAGAGAAACCACAGTGCTGCCCTGAACATACTAATCTCATCATCTACAAACAAACCGCTTCATCAGTGCAGAAAATCTGAGGCCTCTAACGATCCTTGACAATCTCTTACGAAGTGAATGGGAAGTTTGAGTATGTTGTGCATCAGTTTGATCTAAAACCAGGCTCTTATTGAAGTCTTTTTTTAATTGTTTCTATTAGGTAGTGCAAGGCACTCATGAGTAGTTTTTACACTCAGCTGCTCTCAAATAAGCCAAGTCACTATGCACAAGCACCAGCGTTCCACCTTCCTGTATCTTTTAGTAAAAACAGTAAAGCAGAAATTAATATTAATACAGTCAAAGTGTCTTCCTTCAGTCCACTAAACGCTTCAGAAATCCGCTCATGGTCACTGAAAGCATTTCCAGACTGTCGCTCTGCTCTAATAAAATCCTGATTTTTGAACGTCATTTGACAAAATCACCATTCAAGCAACTTAAAGACAATGTCTGCTGGTTCGGGGTCTGTGGTGGCTGGGGGGCTGCTGCCCCCCCCCGGTGTGCCCGCTGCACTACACCCCAGCGGAGTCGAGGGAGGGAGGACGTGTGGATGTATGGGACCTGAAAGTGTGTGTGGTGATGATTGGGCCTGGATCTGGGACTTGCTGTCGCCTGGCCTGCCTGTGCTTCTCCCGATGGGGGGGCGGCGTTGCCTCTCCCTGCTGCTCGCGACTTCACCCACCTGTGGGCACGTCTTGACTCCCAGGGCACTTGGCCAGGGGCGCTGGGGCAGGCGCTGACCCACTGTGTGGCTGTCTGGGGCGCTTGGCCCTCCCGGGTATTGGGTGGGGCCTCTGCCGGGGGGTTTGGGGGCACTCGGGCTCCTGGGGCCCGGGTCCAGTGCACGGCCCATGTCTGGGCGGCTGGGGTCTGGCGGGGTCGGTGGGCCGTTGCCCCTGGCTCCCGGGGGGCCTCTGCTTATGGGGGCTCTGTCTGGGGGCTTCCTCTGCAGTCTTCTGGGTGGATGCGTGGTTGCCCCTGCGGTGGGCTTCGTGGGTTCTGTGCTCTGTGGGGGCTGCTGGTGGCCTGGGTCTTGTGGCCCTCTCTGCCTGCTTCTGATTGCTTGGGGGGGCTGTGGATTGCGGCCCTGTACACTTATACACTCATAACTAAGCGGGTTATCATGTAGGTCCTGTGCCATGGGTGTTGCATGTTCTCACACACACACATTTATTAGCCCAGTAGCATGGTCGCTAAGCAGTTGATGTATTATCATGTCGTCTCAGGTCATCTATATCCACAGTTGTGTTGTATGTGATTGCCACTACTTGTTTTCTCTGCTACTCAGAAGGCTTTGGAGCGAACACTGAGTAGTGTTTCTACACTTCATTGTAGGCGTGGTGGCTGTTCAGCATATCCTGACTCACAATTTCCTCGTTCTAATCCCAAAATACCACTACGACTCCAAAAATGAATGAAAACCATATTTGAAATCAGCACCAGTCACATGTTTGTATACGAAGGGTTAGACTAGACTTTAGTGCATCTGATATTACTAAACTAGCTGTTTCTGTCTGAATTTGATGACAGTAACTGCCTCCCATCCTGACTTGTACAGCGTATTAACTCTCAGACATGATGCTGTTGATTTGCTCATCTAATCCTTTGGAAGCAAGTGTCTTTCTCATAATTTGGGGATTTTCTTCTTTTCTTCATCTTGTGGGTTGGCATCGTGTGTAGCGGTCTGACCCAGAGCATAGAGACGGTAAAAAGGTTGGAAATTTCCAAGAGACAAAGAAAATGTGAGTCATACAGGTTCATATTTTCTCCATGTGCATTTAAGGAGAGTCGTGGCACCGGAAAATTCCACACAATGCTTGTTATGTTGACCATTGGAGTCCATTGCTAAGATTCAAAACATGTAATCAGCAGTAATTACTATTACATGTTTTGGATTTTTATCTTGCAAGTCCAAGCCAGCAGAAAACCTCCTTTCCTAAAACTAGTAGCAGCTGATGCCCTTAAACATTTTCACTGTTTATTTGAATCTGTTATTCTTCAGAATCTTATATCATGAAGACTTAAAGACCGACAATGGAAGGTCACACACACACACACACTTATCAAGGAATAAACTCATCACAGCATAACATGTCAGTTTCTAGGTGATAAAAAGTAAATAAATCTGAAGAATCTAATATTAATATAAAGAAACCCAGCTGATAGTGTTGCATCCTCGTTGCACACACTGCACAATGTATTGTGCTTGAGAGAAATTCAGTCCATTCTGTTTGCTGGAAAAAGCCCTTTTTATAACATTGCACAATCCGTAGGATGATGAATGACAGTTTAAAGTACACATCTGGTCTCCTCTTGTCAAAAAGGGAAGAAAAGTGTTCCAGAAAAGAGGCCCAAATAATGTAAACAAAACGTCTATGCTGGATCCCTTCTGTAAAAAGAATCATTTAGATTTTTCTGTCGGTTTAGACAACAGTCTGGAGTCTTCTTGCGGGCTCAGGAGGCATGTGATACCTCAAAGTCTTCCAGAAGTTTTTGTTCGAATGCAATTTGGTGAGTTTTTTTGTCCCCACAAAGGATTTCTTCCACTTCAGAGCTCCTCTTTTCTTCTTGATGTAGCGCAGAGACTCCGGCAGTTGTTTGTAATCCACTGGACCATCTGGTAGAATAGAGTGAAAACCATACAAAGATGAAAAAAAAAGCAACCAAATGCTTCATAAAAAACGAAGAAGAAGTCTTTTCTCACCAATTTCTACCAGAATTACTTCAAGACCATTCTGCATCAAAGCGTGATGAAGGCCAACTCTTTGCTCGTACCACAGCTGGTTTTGGTTTTCACACGACATTTCTGTCTTCCCATCAGGTGACAAGATAATAATCAGTCTGCGACACAGATCCACTGCAGCAGTAATGGCGTCATGCGTAGCTGTAAGAGATTAAAGACAAGAAACAACACTTCTTGTCAGTAAGGAGGTGCTCGACGGAAGCCTGTTTGGAAAGCACAACATACATTTTGAGTAAATTTCCCATTTTTCCTGGTAGCCATTTGTTTCAAGTTCACAAAACTGTGAAACAACATTTCTGATCAATAAACTTTCTTTTATCTGCAATAATTACAAAAATAAAAATACAATCATAACAAAAACACAGAAAATATCTTAGAAAACGTCACTGAAAATGTACAAGTTTAAGCCCTCGTAGGGCTGTATCTCAAAGGCCTTCCTGCAATTAACTCATTTTAGTTCTATTTATTCTTTCTTTATACTGTCCTTTTTTCTCCCCTTATTACATACAGCTTGAAATATGATGAGTGTCTGATCCTGACCTTCTCCTGGACTGTCATCCCTTCCTCTGATGTACAGGGAATAACCATGTTTTTGCTCCAGCTCCTCAGGCAGGATCTGCAGGGCAAAGGTCGCTGCCTTATCCAAACTCAGAGTGTCAGATTGGAGGAAGCTTACATAGGCATCATAAGACTTTCCATCTGAAGCTGCTGGGAAAACAGAATCAGAGGAAATAAAATAAACTGGCAGAAACTCTGCTATTATGAAAAGCTGCACACAAAAGCACAAGTTTAAATGAAAAAGAACCCACTCACTTTGTTGTTTGGAAAAATATGTCATCAGTTTCCTGTGAGCTAAAATCAGGTCGATCTTAAAGAAGAAAAAGGAACCAGCCGTCAACAGAATAGCCATGGAGGCAGAGAGGCAGAGACACAGATTGATGTAGAGAGCACTGTAGTCAGCTGACGAGAGGAAGCAGACAAATGTAAACGGTCAAACCTCCATCTTAGCATTCGAATAAATAAATCAGGACTGAACAAGCACTGTGGTGAGACCTCCAAGAATGATTCATGTTGTGAAAATCCACAACAAACATGTTTGTTTATCACGTTGTAAACCAAAGATGACAATACCTTCCTGTAGCCAGACCACGCCGACCTTCTCTTCAGCTGGGCTGCTGATGTGGCAATAAATGGGGACATTCAGGAACTGAGGAAGAACTCTGGAGATGGACAGAGTGGAGAGAGCGAACACCTCGTTTCCATCGTGAATACTAAAAGACAGAAAAACATCCATTAATCATTGTCCATTGTCTGTTTACCTTCTTTTGTTTATAACCCATCTGGCTCAGCTGATTCTTACAATTTCCAGGTCTCGTTGAGCTCCTCGTATAAGTCAGTGAAGTCAGAGTCAACAGTCCAGAACATCAACACCTCTGGATCCTCTGTGTAGCCTGTGTAGGCTAAACACTGCAGCTCTGCTCTCCTACCTGCTCATCAATAAGACCGCAAAGATCAGAATGTCTCTGGACAAGCATTTCTTTAAAATCCTCAGTCATTGGTGAGATTTAAGGTTAAATTGTGCTTTAATCACAGCAGCAAAAGGAAACGCTCAAAATTCCCAGATATAGACAATTTCCATGAATTAAATCAAGGTGGAAATATAAATACAGACTGATAATGTAGACTGGTAATGTGTCACTATAACAGGGGTTATCTGTGCTGTGTGCTACTTACCCACATGAACTGTGATTACATCCTGATGTGGGCTGACCACATGGAGCTCTGGAAAAACTACTAGATCTAGAAACACAAACATAGCTGCTTTAAAATACATAATTTAAGTGAAATGAAGGCGTTTCGTGCCTTATTTAGAGGCTGCATTGGCCTTGCTCACTCCCATTTATAATATATGTGGCTCTCAAATGATCTTAATAGCGTCCGAGTGACACCAAAATGTTATCAATGAGTAAATGAACGTATTTACAGCTGGAAATAAGGTCCAGGTTTAAAAAAACGGAACTTTCCCTTTAAGTAACTTGTTTAAGTTAAATTTGACCTAAAGTTTCATGAGTTGCTGCTTGTTTTTGATGCACTTTTGAAAAAAAGTGTTTTCACCTTTAGATTTAGGTTAATTTCTATTTAATTTGTGTACATTTTAGTCATTTACATGAAAAACATACTGTTTTTGGTAGTAAAATAAGAGTGAAAGGTAAAAAGTGCCCAACTACTTATTTATCAACAATATCAGTGGCCTCAGATGGTTCCAGATGTGAAAATGAATCTGATGACAGTTCAGGGAACTGCAGCACATACCATCATTAATTTTCAGTTGGATGCTGCGTGCTGCAGTGTACTTCCTGCCAGCCAAGCTAATATCGATCAGGCAGGTGTATGTTCCAGCATCCGTCCTCGAGGCCTCCGGGAGCCTCAGGAAGCCTTTTTCATCCAGGATCGGTTCTTCTTCACGCTGCACTGGCAGGCAGTCCTACATGCAGACACACAGTCTAAATGCACTTTTCACCGTGTGATGAGTCAAAAACTTAACACAAAAAGCTACAAACCAGGCAACGGATTCTAAAGATTTAAAAGCAGGAAACACTGAAATGGGCTCAATTACAGAAAAGGTTTAAAGTTGGTGTATTCTAAGTTAAAGTCAAGCTAAAGACTTATTTTCATGACACGATTATTGTGGCAAATAGCTATCACAATAATATATATCTATATATATCAGGATAACTTTAAAGAAAAAATAGTTTCAGTATAATTCATGTTGTCTGAAAATAGGAAATGAGGAATTGTTAAAAATGCTACAACAAACAGTTCACATTTAATGTTATTTTTGGTTTTATCAGCTCAAATCAACACATGATATCATCATATCTGCAACATGATATTGATCATTCGGTGTTTGATAATCATCAGTAACAGTATATCTTTGAAGTGATATATTTTTCCTGTGAATGGTTGTTTTTGCATTGCTTTTTGATTTTTGGAAGCAACATTAACTCTCATGTTTTTCATGCTTTGCACCCTGTCACACAATCATACCGCCCATTTCCTTATACTGATTGCTTAACTCACAACAAGAGCCACTGCACTGCTGTGGGAAGATAAGACACATAAATGCAGTGTAAACATGGATGTGAATGAAAATACCTTCATCCATCGTACGGTCCTTGTGGCATTTAGTCTGAAGATTTCTGTCTGTTTGCATGGAAGACCTTTACTGTGTCCTTTTGTGATGGTAATGGTCTCAGGTGCATCAGGACACTCTCCACTTGACACTGATACCCTAAACATCATCCGTTCTGATCCAGTCTCATCCCTGTGTCAGAAAAATTCTCTGAAAATTAGGCTCAGAGTCGCTGGATACAATTAACACAAATCAAATTGACAAATCCGCACAGCCTATCAGGAGGCTGGCTCAGAGTTGTCTGCCCTCACAAAATGATACTGTTGCTATTTATATGATTTATTTTACTAGTCGTACAATGTTATGGGAATATGAGTCCAGAGAGTAATTTTTTGAGACGTTTACTGGCTACACAATGTTATGAGAACCAAAAGGTAGGAGGAAGCCCCCCCCCCCATCACATAAACCTTTATTCTTTCAGCTTTTCTCATAGTATAACTATGTAACTATATGATTTTTCTAAAACCTGAAAAGATAAAGATAAATAAACTGAAAAGGAAGAATTAATATGTACACACGGGAAACATTACAGACATTTGCTAATGTTCCCAGCAGTAGATTTCCCAGCCAGTTCCCCCCAAGTTCAGACTTGCAGTAGTAAAAAAAAAACAACCCAAGAGCTACATCTCAGACTCTACAGGCCTCAGTTAGCATGTTAAAGGTTAAAGGTCATGACAGCACAGTTAGAAAAAGACTGAACAAGGATGGCTTGTTTGGAAGGGCTGCAGGAGAAAGCCTCTTCTCTCTAAAAAGAACATGGCAGCACAGCTTAGGTTTGCAAAGCTGCATCTGAACAAAGCACAAGACTTCTGGAACAATGTCCTTTGGACAGACCAGAGCAAAGTGGAGATGTTTGGTCCTAATGCACAGCAGCACGTTTGGAGGAAACCAAACACAGCATATCAGCACAAACACCTCATACCAGCTGTCAAGCACGGTGGTGGAGGGCTGGTGATCTGGGCTGGTTCTGCAGCCACAGGACCTGGGCACCTTGCAGTCATTGAGTCCACCATGAACTCCTCTGGATACCAAAGTATTCTAGAGTCAAATGTGAGGCCATCTGTTCCACAGCTAAAGCTGGGCTGAAACTGGCTCATCAACAGGACAAAGATCCCAAACACAGCAGCAAAAATATGAGAAAATGTGTGAAAAAGAAAAGAATCGAGGTGTTGCAATGGTCCAGTCAGAGTCCAGACCTCAGCCTGACTGAGATGCTGTGGTGGGACCTTAAGAGAGCTGTGCAGAAACCAATGCTGCAAACCTCAATGAGCTGAGGCAAGTGGGTCAAAGTTCCTCCACAACAATGTGAGAGACTGAAGAGAGACCCCGAGGTCACTGCTAAAAGTGAAAATGTAAAGATGATGCCAATAATATTTGATTAAACTATCTATCTAAATTACACTTTCTTACATGAAAAGTTAAAGAGAAAAAGTTTTCACTGAACTGTGGAGTCTTGAGAATGTAACTTATTCTTATGTTCCTGAAAATATATTTGCTCGATCATCTCTTTGGAAAAAAAATCTCCCAGATTTTTCTCAAAAATGGCCAGTACTCAAGTTTGTAGGACTTGAAATACACAAAGTACATCCCTATAAAACTGTCAAGCACAACAAACGTGTTCAAAATCAAGTCATGTTTGAATATTTTACAGAGGAGTTTATTTAAACTGTACTTTGAGAGCATTTTAGAGGATTATGTGCAGTGTTTTTCTACCTTTTCTCACAGGTGTAGTTTCCATCATGTGACGTCTGCACAGGCAGAAACCACAACAACCCATCCCTGACTTCTAATCCAGCGGGCAGGCCTACGTTGTCGCTGTCTGCTTTGCTCCACAACACTTTGGCGTGATCATCAACAGAGTGGCATCTCAGCAGAAACAAGTGGCCAGCACTCACAAAGTAGGTGTCTGTCTCCCCTCTGTGGTCTGAAGGAGGAAGAGCAAAGGTAATTCATTGCTGAGTACCAGGGGTCTGATTAACAAAGCAGTATAAAACACTTAAAGTACTTTCAGTAGAACTGAACAACGTGCTCCTTTATAGAGAAATTATTCACATTTTCCTTTAACTATAACACACCCAAAGCACTCAGTTCACTGCTTCATCACTGCCCTTTTCAACAATAAAAGAGTGACCACAGATCTATTAGTGAGACCCAGCAACACTCAGCAGCTATAAAGTAGCTCTAAACTGATAATCATGAGATCTGTAGCATATGAATGCTACATTTTCAGGCTTTTAATTTTACTGTCACATGTTGCACTGCTGCACTGTCATGTAACGGTGCATTAATTCATGATGGGCAAAATATAGAAGATGCACCTTTTTTTTGCGATTTTCTAAAACAAATGGAAAAAGTATACAGTAAAGTGGTAAAATGTTTTAAAAAAAGATAGAAACAGGTAGAATCAAATCAATTCAGTTCAGTTTTATTTATATAGCGCCAAATTGTCTTAAGGCACTTAAATAATATAGTCCAATTCAAGCCAATTGGAGTTCAATTCATTGTAATCATAATCCAATGAAATACAATTGATTAATTTTAAAATAATCCAATTAATTCATATAGAGCCAATTTAGAAACAATATCTGAGCTAAAGAAAGCAACAGATTGCACTGAAACTTGTCTTCAGTCCAATCTCCCATCCTGAGCATAGCCTTAAATAGCTACTTTCGTAATTTGGTGGTGTTTATAGTAACCATAGTATTTGGAAACAAAGTGATCTCACAAATACTCTTTTGGCTACAAAAGTTTGCAAAATTGCAACAGAAAAAGAAGCAAAAATCTCAGACAAATGACAAGAACTAAATGCAAAAATGACTGAATACACAAAAAAACCCACTACAACATGCAAAATGAGCAAAGAGAAGCAAAAACTAACACAAAACAGCCAGTATGACACAAAATTACCTTAAAGTGTCACAGAATGGCGACGAAGAGACGTTAAATGACCAAAACTCAGAGAAAACTGACCAAAATGAAGTCCCCAAAATTAGCAACATGAGACACAAAACAACCATGATACAAAAAGACCTCAAAAAGTTAATAAATAGTTGCAAAGAGATGTGGCCAAAATTAAGAAAAGCAACAAAAATAATATTAAAAAATGACCGATATGAAAGAGATGCAAAATTACAAACATTATGCACAAGTCATATACAAGTGATGGGAATTTTGGCTCTTTTTAGTGAGCCGGATCATTTGGCTCAGCTCACCAAGAAGAGCTGACCAAACAGCCATTTTACCACTTATACTTTATAGAATTCAGCCAAATTCAGCGCTGTTTTGACTTGTGATTTGTATTTGAACACATATATCACCTAAATCTCAATTAAATTGCTGCAGCCAATCGTATTTACAGTTGTAAAATCCCTCGTAACTCTCTAACTTGCTTGAAGAACCACTCTGCTACACAAAGCAGATAGAAAATGCCTATAAAAACCTAAGCATAGAAATGAAAATAGGACAACTATTGACGCAACTGTCAAAATGCATCCAAATAGTACTTCTTTTTCTGTTTTCACTCGTCTTCAGTCCTCTCTCTCCTTCAGCGCTGCTACCATAGTTCACTTAAAAGAGCCGGCTCTTCGAACCGGCTTGTTCGTGACTGACACATCACGCAAAGCTCAAAAATAGGGCATGAAATGGGCACAAGCCCATGTGCAAAACCACAAAAACTGGGTCACAAAGCAAACAGAGATAAGTGACCTAATTAGTGCCACGATCAAGATGACTATAAAGTGAGATGGAATCATGAAGCTTAACATGTAGTTTCCCCACTCTACATCTACTTGGGCAAAACACTGAATAAATATGCTCATTAATATCTTTTACCACACGTGTTAAAATACTTGGGAGTGTAAAAATCCACTTTGAGTGACTCGCATCTTATAGTATTTTATAAAATCTCTTCCAGTCTGGGTGTGATAATTTTTAATTGATTGGTAAGGGGCATCAGGGTACGGTGGCCCTGAAGTGCAAAACACAACGGCAAAAGAGAAACGACAACGACAAATAAAAAAAAACACAACAATAAAAGAGAAAACACAACGATTTTAACCAAAACGGCAGATGTAGGTACCCTCGGGCGACAAGAATCGTCGCTAAACCGGAAGAACTATGTTTTCAAAATATGAGCGCTGCTATTATTTCGATGCGAATATCCCGTCTTACATGCTGCTTTACTCTTGATGTTAACAAAAAGGTCTCAAAAGATATTGAGAAGATGTTATTAAACTTTATATGGAGGAGCAAAAACCACCATATTAAAAAAAATCAGTAATAATGAACTTGTATGATAACGGTGGCCTTAACTTTTTAGACTTTTGCACTTTAAATAATACTTTCAGAAGAAATTGGCTTAAACAATCTATCAAGAACCCATTTTCAGTTTGGAACTTCATACCAATATTGTTCCATATGTCGTAAATATGTGGAGAAAAATTATGTTTGTAGATCAATGACCAAGAAAGAAGCATCTGTTTATGAAAGTAGTTCATAGTTTGCTAGTTTTTTCAACATAATTACAAAGTAAAAATAAATTTAGGCCTCCTAATTTAGAGAAAATAAAATTTGGTATGAAATTCCAAATTGAAGATGGGTTCTTTCTTGGTATCAGGGGCCTTTCACGTTCCTGTGTGAAGAGAGTATGTCAGAAGAACTCCACTTGAACGCTGGGATTTACTATCTCACGTGAATGCAGCATGACCCCGATTTCAGTTGGCGGGCTAAGGTAGCTTTACAAGTTAATTGAGTTAGTAGAAAAAAGTTTGTAACGGCAGTGGACATGGGTGGTTAATGAAAATACGATAAAAAAAACACAGTAAAAGACAGCAGAAACACCAAAAATAATGCTTAAAGACGTTGTTTTCAGATGTTCCGGCGGTTGGAAATAACCGAAGCCCATTAGGCTAAAGCTGGAGTTTTGCTAGCAAACTAGCTGCTAGCATCAACAGTGGACGCTAAAGATTCATGGGAGCTGCTCAAAGAAAACCAAAGTCCAGATGGGTGATGGATTTTTTTTAGTAAGAAGATGGAAGCCTGTGCAAAGCGGATAAAAAAGAACAAGGTACGTTACTGCTAACACCTTCTGTCTATTTTTATTTGCTGGCAAACAGGCAGGGCGCGCGGGTATCACTCCTATCAGTGTTAGCACTACTGAGTTGTAAAGTAAATTGTTATTTTTGTCATGCTTCAGGATCAAGCTTTATCGTGCATCATCTCTTCGTGCAAAACTGCATAAAGTTGAGGTTTATTTTTGGCCTTTTCCTCCCCTAATGAGCTGTTTTTTTGTTACAAAAAAATGAAAAATATATTATAAGTCATGAGAGGAAGACACTGCTGTGCATAAAGGAAGTTACAAAGACTTGAATCTAGTGAGTAAATCCTGTAATTGCAGAAAGGTGCTGCATACTGATGAAACGTCCTCCTCATGCATTGTTGCCTTCTTAATATTCTTTGCATTTAGACGTCTTTGTCTCCTGAAGACAAACAGTATTTTATTAAACAGTAGATTGATTTTTACTTTTAATAATGTTGACATTTTGACGTGCTTCATGACAAATACTTGACTTTGATTGGTATTGTGGCCTTGCTTCTCGGTCTTATTTTTTCCTGGATTGCGCAATTTTTAACATCACGTACACAAGTTCCTCCATCTGCCAGGATGAGCCCCGTTTCATGCTTACTGTCACAGATATGAATCTATTATCTATAAAAACACGTACTACAGGCAAACCAAATTCATTACATCATGTTTTGCCATTAGTAAAACAGCTGAGTCAATCTGAGCTAAAAATAAACAACAAAACTGAATTGTTTGCCTTTATTTTCTTCTTGAAACATTTTAACAGCCATCACCTCCCCTACCTGCACATATCTAGATTGAAAAATGGTGATTTCAATAGCGTAAGACTTCATTCTTCTCATGGTTATTTCAGAACCACATATATTTGATGACTTATACAATGAAAGTTGATAAAATGTTTCTCGCTTTCAGTGGAAGTACCACTTGAAAATTTAGTTTCCGAAATGTGTCTTTCTGCTGTCTGCAGAAGAAAACTCTTCCTCTAACGTGCAGTTAACTACTGTCTCTGCTCTAAATCAATCTTTAGTGTCTGTAGCATCATTTCGTAACTTAACAGGCTTCCTGGAGACCCAAACATCAAAAGTCTGACTGTAAATGTTTGCCGTCTCTGACCTGTTTGATAAGCAAGGCAGAAAGAGGGGGGGAAAAACCCACTGATCTAAGAAAAATTTCAGACCGATGACGGATGCAATGCAAGTAACCTTCTTTTTGCCTCAGCCTGCATCTTCACAATGTGGTTAAAGCTGAGAAAGGGGGAAAAAGGTGGCATTTCCTTTTCCATGAAGAGGTTTGCTTTAGGTGAAACGAGCGTGTGTGTGGGTGGGGATCAAATGGCCTAATGATGGTGATGGAAGGTGGATGCTGCATTGAAATGTGTGTAAACAGAAGCCCACAGACATCAGTGAAAGGCCGTATTGATGCAATAGTGAGTGGGCAAATTTCCCCCACACGAATGTCTTAAAAACAGTCATTTGAGTTATTGCGGCTGAAAATCTTTCTACTAGCTGTTGAGTCATGGGATGCACTTAACCTTCTACATGATGCTTCTGGATTTCTGCTCTGTTTTTGCCCAATAATGACACAGTCTAACATTTTGTGTTGTTTATCACGGGATGTGTTAACCGAGTTTTGCTCTTGGTTATGTCCTGCTTATTTATTTATTTATGTTTCTCCCTTAAGTTAGATGTCTTTAGGATATATTTTGGCTCTAAAATATAATATAAGCCCTAGTCACTTAATTTCAAAACAGTATTTGGAGGTTTCTCCTGTACTCGTGTAACTGGTTTGATCAGCAAAAACAGTGTTGATACACAATCACGGGCTTCCAGTTTCAGTTCGTCATTTAACAAATAAGATGATTATCTCTCTTTCTCATATTGCAAATTTATCTTTCAGTCTTTGTGGTTCACCTTTGAGGAATCCTCCTCTTTGCCCTGCATTGATTTGAAAAAGTCTTTTCCAACCCATAGACTGCCGAGTTTATTGTTTGACTGGAAGAAACAGAAGCTGAAAACACTCAAACTTCTATAAGTCAGCATTTACTGCAAACCACCAACTCAGCAATTCTTCTTTTCCTTTTAAACTGCTCTTTGTCGCCAGAGCTTATGGATAGAAATGACTTTCAAAACAGAAGCTTTTCTTAGTGTATGGAACGGAGGACCTGGGATGGTCAGTACTCACCGTGTGCCGCAGCTAAAGTTAGAAACAGCAGTGCAGTCAGGAAGGAGACCCAATCTGAGGCTGCCATCGCTCTCGCCTGTAGGAATGAAGAGGTTACGTTTCATTAAAGTCCTTTTTTGTGTTCTCCAACATGGCTCATGTTCTCGGCCAAACCGCCTCTCCGCAATAACTAAGTTTTCTTGACACATTTCCTGACAGGTCATTCAAAGAGCTTCCCTAACTTAAGGGAAGTGAGAGATGCCGTTTTCACAGCTCGCACAAGGAAGTCAGGACAGAAACACTCCCATTAAAACTCCCAGGAAGTTCCAGCGCTTGGCTTTTATTCACAAAAGGTCAGCCTGGAGCATTCTCTCTGTTGGCACGTCAGTGTGAGACATCGTTCATCATCCTTGTAGTTTCATTTTCAGTTTTTCACCTCTGTGGTGGGGATGTTACTCAGGTATTTATGTTGCGTTCTGGGGAAAATCGGTTAATTCTGCTGAATTAAAACACCATCATGGAGGAAGTGCATCAAAGTTCACGTGAGGCCGTAAATATCTGCAGCATTCATTCTGGACTTCTTACACTTCCTGATAAAATGTCTGGGAGATCGTTGTGGAGACGCTTATATGAATGCGATATTGATTTTGATACAAAAACTGATGTGGAATCTTTGATATAGAAAACGCCTTTAATATAGAGCGCCTGTCTCCAGCTGATTGTGTAAAGGGAAAAGTCCAAATAACAACTACTGACAGGTGGAGTGAGTAACGCTGTACTTCAGTGCGATATTCTGCTGGGAATGCTGGTATCCAGACCATTCACAGACCCCACATGACAACAGCATTTAACTTATAATAACAGCCAGCCTGACAAAGTCCAGGTGTTCACACGGCCTCAAAAAGTCTGATGGGATCTGTGTGAAGCTAGCCCAATCTCCAAAGACCCTACCTCACAACCAACAGGCCCCAAAACCTGTTTCTAATATACCATTATAAGGCCCTCAGATGTTCTTTGTCCATGTACTGACGGGTTAAAGCTCTTTTGGCAGCATGAGGAGGACCTACTCAATAAAAGCTGAATCATAATGCTATGATTTAACGACACATAAATAACAAAAATGTCCAAAAATGTTCTCATTTTGACCCATTCTTGACTAAATGGCAATGAAACTGTTTTTACTTGATTGTAATTTCCAAACCGAGTGAGCCTTTTGTTTCACTCCTGAATGGTCCATAATCAAAGCAGTCCTCTCCTTAAAGTGCGATAAAGATTCAGATGTTTTACCATCTATTCCTCTTTCAGTACTCGGCAGAAATAATCAACGATTAATCAGCTATTGGAAAAAGCAGACTCCAAGTGTGATGTAGTTTTTTAACTTACCAAATTGGATGTGGAGCCTTGTCGAATGGCTTGTTACCTGCACTGAACTTATGAGCTACTGGGTTTCCCCTCCTCTGGTGTTTCACAGTGCACCACTAACCCTACGTGACATTTCCACTCACTGAAAAAGCCAAAAACAACACCTCCTTTGTCATGAAGGCGCGACTGATTCAGCAGCTAACGAAGGTGTTGCTTTAAAAATACGTCACCTGACACATACAGTGCAGCAAAAAGTTTTCTCCACAAATATCCACGAGAGAGAGAGTGTTGTCAGCGTCTTCTGAAACTCACCAAATAGTCTAAAGTTGTGAAATAGTAAAGAATGAATAAAAAATAAAATGTATTTTAAGAAATTCTTTAAAAATCTGCAGAGCCAGCTTTATTTATACTGCGCCAAATCACAGCAAATGTCCTCTTAAGGCACTTCAATGATGCAGTCCAACTCATTGCAATCATAATCCAATGAAATAAATTCAAAATAAGTCCAATTCATACATTCAAAGCCAATTTAAAAACAATTTTCTTGCAGAGGAATTCAACAGATTGTCAAACATGCAAGAGAAATATAATAATTTATATTTTAGCCTAAATCGCACAGCCCTAACATCAGTTCATGTTGCTCTGCACCTTCATGTTTATTTATTCAGTTGGAAGAGTTGATCAGTGAATATTCCATTCATATTTTGTGCCTCATATTCAGCAACTAGTCTAAAAACTTTAGCTAAAATGAGGTTTTTGTTTTCAGAATCGAATCTTGGGTTTCACGCATTTAAGATGCAAAGGTGTCTGCTACTTTTGTGGTTTTGTTGTTTACATGCGAACGTGCTTCTTCGTGGCGTTTACCTGCATCAACAACAGTCTATGATAGGACTCGTTGGCTGGTCTGATTGGTTTACATCAACACTTAAATCATTGGTACGTTCTTATTTGCAATGTTTGTCTTGTTCTGCTTCCTTCTTATATGCAAGCCGACATTTTTCAGATAAGCTCAGGAAGTCATTTCATTTGTCTGTTTCCAGAGGAAAAAAGGCATTAATTATGCTGCGACCTTAACTCCAGACATCCTGAACAAAGTTAACTCGATTTGGTTCATTCTTGGCTGATTATTTGAGTTAAATGCATTTTAATTGAATTAAAGGGTTAAAATTGTCGCAGAATTGTGACGTAAATCAAATTTATATCATTTAAAGACAGATAACCTTAGAATAAAAGGAACCTTTGAAATGTTTTTTTTCAATTTATTGACAAAATAATTGAGCTTTATACAATAAATACCACCACAGTATATGAAAAATATACTAATAGTTGGTTTGGCAGCTTTGCATGGTGGAAATTCCCAGAGAACACAAAATATCTACATATTTCCAATCAAAATAATCATAACATTAAATGTGCTTCCACGTATCTTTTCGACATGTTGTTTCTTTTATAAATAACATAAATTTACACATTTTTCATAAACCTTTTTGACTTTTCATCAATGAATAAAAAATTCACAGCTTTCATAGTAACAACTTTTAGAACATTTATAAATGTGAATATGCATATATATATACACATATATACATAAATGTGCCATATTTACATCAAAATGTACATAAACACAGACAAACTGGAAAGTCCAGAGTTTGTGAGGACCTGCAAGTAGGTTTTCAGCCACAGTATCTTCTTCCTTTGATTCAGAAATGTGCATCTGGAGTTACAAACAAACTCAAAACATGCCTTTTTAGGGGACATTTCTATGAAGAATGCCATTTAATGGAGCTGTTCTGTAGCCTTTAGTGGGAGTGTGTACCGAGCCTCTTCTGGTGACAGTAATGTACTTCTGAATTGTCTGTGGGGGCGGTTTTACTACACATCTGTACACATCTGCATTGGGAGCCATATGCTGTCTGGATCAGAACTTGACACTCGTAACTTCATCGTAAATTCAACAGGGCAGTTTTCTCTGGGTACACCAACCTCTTACCCCTGACCGGCATGTGATACCTCATTTCCTTCCAAAACCTTGAGGAAGGAGAAAGAGATGATGACAGCTGTGAGTTCTTTCCTCCTCTTTCCTCATCCTCTCTGCTCTTTGTGCATGTCCTCCATCTTTGCCTTGTCCTGAGGTTTTTCCACCAGCATACAGCACCTTGTTTCTTCCTCAGGTGACGCACCGACTCTGGGAAAAGAGCCAGTTGAGCTGGGGTGATTTCCTCCAGCTCAACCAGAATCACCTATAAAGAAATCACGAACATGAGTCAAATGAACCCTGCAAGAGTTAGCTCTAATTTTCTTGCTCATCTCTGAACTATATATAGCGTTATTTCACGTTCAGCTGGCAGCCATCGAGTGTTACGAGGATATTCTCAAAGAGCTAAGATGCTACAGCCAATGAGAGTGCAAGAGACGGGGTCAGGTGACAGGATGCAGAGCACGTGCCAGAGAGCACGGTGAATGAACTTTAGTGTGTAGTGTGGTCATTCAGTTCAATTCAAAAGGCTCCATTAAGTGTCAGATGCATAATTCATAATAATTGATTTAATTAAAAAAAGTGAAAAGGTGCTTATTATGAATAGAGTTAGGATTTCTGTCAAGTTAATGCCTTTAAGATAGATTTGGACTTTCTTTATGTTTAGTTTTAAGCTTTTCATCTGAAGTTTCGCTTCTGTTAAGATCTATTTGTTTGGTGCAGAGACTTGTATTTAGAAAGGAAAAACCTGGCTCTTTCAGTGGGAAATACCTTGAGGGATCCCTCCAGCAGTGCTCTGTGCATAGCTGCCACACATTCCAGCTGCTGCCTCGTGTCTGTGTAGACGGTATCACTTCCATCCAGACTCAGGCTGCTGCTGCTGCTGTCTCTGGTGTTGCTTTCGATTTTTTCGCTGCCGTCACTGTTCTTAGAAATGTTGTTGTTGTTGCTGCTTGTGAGTCTCTTGCTGGTAAAGGTGGAGGCGTTGTAGAGCAGAAGGAAGCGGCGACTGGCTTCGATGTTCTCCTCCACAGAGTCTACCATGGCTGCAGGAGGAAACGAATAATCATTTTTATTTTTCAACAAAAATGAGTTGAAAATGTACAGGCAATGCAAGGACAAACTCGATGCGCTGCATGATGCGATGGCACATGGAGCCGCCTTTTAATTGTTCTCGGTATGACATCATTGTGGAGGAATTCAGGCACGCTTTTTGCAACTTCATTTTCACCCCTCAACCACCGTGGTTATCACTTAGTGTGAGCTGTTGGTGCTGATTTGCTGTGATTGCTTTTCAGCCAAACGTGCTGCTGTGCAAAACTACAAAACATTTCCAGTTTGGCCTCCAATGTTAAATGGTAAATGGACTTGTACTTGTATAGCGCTTTTCTAGTCTAACTGACCACTCAAAGCGCTTCACTACATGTTCCAAGGACTTTCTCCTGCAGCCCTTCCAAACAAGCCATCCTTGTTCAGTCTTTTTCTAACTGTACTGTCATGACCTTTAACCTTTAACATGCTAACTGAGGCCTGTAGAGTCTGAGATGTAGCTCTTGGGTTTTTCACCTTGGGGTGAACTTTCTGGGACGTTCACTCCTGGGAAGATTGACAGTTGTCCTGAATGTTTTTGACTAAATAGTTTGGAAATGGCCCTATAACCCTTCTCAGAGTGATGAGCAACACCTGAACGCTCCAGTCCAGACCAACCTCCGCTTTTATATCAATTAATCGAGTGTATTTAATCAGTAGCGCTCGGCTGCTACTTGCTTATCTCCTATTTCTTATGGAAGAAGTAAGTCAAAGATGTCAAGTAACAAGTAGAAATGAAGTGAAATGATATGATATATGCATCAAGGCATACTTTATCCTCACTGGCTCCTGAGTGGTAGGTTTGACCCTGAATTCAAGGCAAAACCCTGTGATGTATAGTAGGTGACCTACCCTGCCCGGCAAAGCAGTCCCGGCCCGCTATGAAGAGTTTGTAGTCGCAGGTCTTTTCCAATACTTGTGGAAGGGTGTGCAGGGCAAACTTCTCCACCTCCTCACTGAATCCCAGGGCATAGGGCTGTGGGTATGCCACATAGGCATCGTATAGCTTTCCGTCCAAATCTGACACAGAAAAAAGCTCATTAAGAATGCGTTTTTTTAAATGGACAACAATATTATAGATTATGATTCCCATAGATAGAGGGATTGTTTACTCAAACAAACTAACCACCCAGAGATAGGGCGAGAGTCTTTAGTCATTAAAGCTTTCTGAGAACTTGATACCAATGGGCTTTTGGCAAAATGTCAATGTAATGCCAAGAATGCTAATGGTTCTTGTGCTACATAACCATTTCATCAGAAACTGTGAAGACATCGCTGTGGTTAGTTAGTTTCCTTTGTTCGCTCTCACCGTTGACGCATGTGGTTAGGTGTGAGGTAGAGCTTAAGATCCTGTGAGTTGCAATAAAAAAGTATCTTAAGACTTTACGGTGGTTTTTTCCATCATGGAGCGTTTGCTGAGTGGACATTTCTCATTACACACCACTGTTACAGTTATGGGAAGTATTACCTTTATTTTTGTAGAGGACTGGAAAAGCTTTCCTGACCCACAGCACAATGTCAATCCTAAAAGTGTAGTAGATGATCACACTGATGACAAAGAGAACCGTCATGCTTCCTAAAACTGATCCAATGGGAGCCATGGGGTTTGGATCTGTAGGGATGAACAACGGACATAGGAGAATTTAATTTTCACCATAAATTTGAGCTCAAGTTGACATCCGAACTGATTGCTGGTCATGTCATTGTGTTCATGTCTTTGTTGAAGAAACGTTTGAACATTTTTTTTCTCGGCATCACCAAACTTTCTTTTGGTTTGTGGAATGAGAAAAGTGTCCACCTGTGCATTTACTGAAGAGGTGAGGACTGCCATCTCCCCTGGTCCTTTACCCAACCTGACATCAACCCCATATCATCAGTGATGGTGGTAATAGTACTTGAACACCGTCACTTGGGCCAAACTCAGGCCAGATTTGGCCCACAGTGTAATTCTATTTGGCCCATGAGATGATACCAAATTTCTGATCGAGCTGGCCCACAGGTAGATGGCGCATGCACTGCTAATACTACAATTCCCAGAATGCTCTGCTGATGCGTTGGTGCCCACCAGGACCCGCAAGCGTCCCTCTATTGGTTAGCAACCTCTTGCTACATGTCGCATCCCAAAAATGAACAAACGAAAGATGGAAAACAGGAGCTTTCCATACCCGCTTAATCCAATTTAGAGTCGAATTTAGGACTGGAGCCTATCCCGGCTGTCATTGGACGAGGGGCGGGGTAGATCCCGGACAGGTCGCCAGTCCATAACTGTGTTTTGTTTTTTTAAGGTTACACATTTAACACATTTTTTGGTAAGTATGATGACATCATCACCGAAGACAAATGATTAGATAAGAAACTAAAAGCAATAACTGTTTGATTCTTAGATCTTGATAGTTTTTATGGATGAAGAAATACATTCTATAGTATGTTTTTACAAAAATGAGTAAAACTTTATTACCTGCTGGTAGCAAAGTAAAATATCCCTCAGGACAGCCTCGGAAACTGTACGCTCGACAGGTGTAGTTGAGGTTGAAATCCTCCGCCTTCAGTTCAGAGATGGTCAGCAACCGTTCTAACCACATGCCTTTGGTTGTGCTGGCAGCGTTTTCACTCCATGAACTGTTGAGAAAGATGAATGTTAATGGAGTAAAATATGATGCCACTGCGCCTGGTTAGAGCAGCAGCCTTTTAAAGCACAAAAAATGCTAATTTTTCCATAGTTGGAGCGGATAAAATAAATTTAAGGAAGGGTAAAGATGCTGACCTTTGTTCTGATGTGTAGATGCGTTCGGATGGATCCATTTTTAAGATCACTTGACCTTTGACCAACCAGAAGACCTCAACAAATGGCATCCCAATACCCGGCACAAACACAAGGCACTTCTTGGTCAAATTGGACCCTTTTAATACATAAACCAGAGCGAGAGAGAGAGAGAGAGAGAGGAAATCAAGAGGGGAAAATCACACCCATGGTTTAGTTTTCTGATGAAATGTGTTTGGGTTCAGTCAACCTGTGACACTCCCATAAAGGTGCTGCTAAAATGAAGCGGTGCTAAAGCCGACTCTTACCCATCTCGGCCTTGATGATGATATTTTCTGGTGTATGCACTTGTGGAGCGTAATTGTACTCTTCTGAAAAGACAAAAAAGAAAAGGATTAACTGAGGCGGAAGTTCACCAAGCACAGATGTATGCTGCATATTAAAGATTTATATTTATATATATTTATATTTTTAAAAAGTATTCAAACCTGTTAACCCTTCGGGGTCCCCCCAGAGACACTCACACTCATATATATTGTTGAAATAAAGACAGATAATGCCTTATTTATAAAACGTATTTCATGCCAGAAATAAGGTCTAGGTTTAAAAAAAAAAAAACGGAGTTCTCCTTTTAAGTTTTCATTAATTTTCTAGATATTTTTTTAATACTTTTTATGCCATTTTTGTCATAGTAGCACCCCTTATTTTAACAAGAAAAGGGCCGGGTGCTGGTGGTGAAAACATATAATTTCTGTTGCCAGGCTGCCGACTAGTGGTTACATTTGTAATTCCATGAAAAATGTCAACCAGAAGGCTCAGATCAGATTGAGAAGGTAGTCGCACCTCATCTGATGGCTGATGAGCAGTGAGGCTGCAGTTTTTAACCTCGATCCAAACCATTAACTTTTGGAAAAATCTCACTCTATTACCATCAACACTTGCAAAAAAATATTGACTATTAAAGAAATTATGATTTTTTTTTTTTTTTTTTTTTTTAAATCTAGAATAGAATTAGAAGTTGGGTTATTTTGGACCGGCTCAAAATAAATGAAAATGATTGGCTACTTGTGAGCCACAGTTTGTCCAGTCTGGATCAGAGTGATGATAAATATAAATATTTTTTACATTGAGATTCACAATATCTAATATTTACCGGCTGTTTTGTTTCTTGAAGATGATTCTAATCTTGATTACTTTTGACCCAGAATCGGCCTTTTAGGGATTCATGTGACCTTCTTTTATGAAAGTAGATGTGTGACGACATACATGAAGGAATGTCCACTGGCCCAGTTCTTGAAACTCGTACCAGTCTTCTTTGGGGTCACAGTCATATGACTTCACGTAGGCCTCCTTTTGAAATGATATTTAACAGAATTTTTAGAGGTAGGTTTGATCTAATTATTGCCCGTTTCCGTTAAGCTTTTACTAAACGTTTTATCCCCCAATCGAGCAGGAGCTGGGACGCCCTTAGATGAGTTCTGTTTGTTTCCACTTTGTTTTGCAGCTGGAACCACACCAGCAGTGAAGGTTTCTCACTCTGACGTGTTTAATTTAACTGTTTGCCCCTACGTTCAGTTAGAAGAATGAAGAGAGGCATTTTTATTGACTCAAAACTAAACATTGTGGCCCAACAGTTGCAAGATAACGGCCACAAATGCAGTTTGCTAACTTCCCTCAACTCTACGGACACGCCGGTGAACCGCAGCAGGTCTGTTTGCAGCGTTTAAAAGACGAGAAAGAGCTAATAATCTGTGAAAGAGACTGAAATGACAATAAAATCAATCACTTTGTAGAGGAGGAGCGGCTGTTTGCTGCACGAGTCGCATTTAATATGCTAAAAAGAGAGCTTGAGCACTTAAGTTAAGAGTAAGATCAGATTTATTGTCATGTAGATCCAGGGAAATGCTTTAAAAAAAGATTCCTCCACATTTAACCCATCCAGGTTGGCACCACTCTCGATTTGTCTGCAGCTTATTGTGATGCTGCCGTTAAAGTGTGAAGCCCATCTGCTCTAACCTCTGACTGTTGCGTCGATGGTCTCTGACACAGATCCTGCTACGCCACCAAGGATGAATGTCAGCGTACAGGTGTAGTCGCCACTGTTTTCAGATCCCACCTTCTTAACCGTCAGTTTGGTTCGGTCCCTCTGGCTGTAAATGTCCGTTTCATCCGTTTCAGCAAATATGGGGTCACAGCCCTAGATTGAGAAATATAGAAGTTAATGTTGTTCCGCTTCCTGTAAATAAGGAAATAATCAGCTTCTGATGGCTCAATGGTTCGGACAGGTCCATGCATGTATGGGTCAGAATGTGGGATAACTCACTTTGTACCACTTGGTCGTGGATGTGATGTTGTAGCTGTCCAGTTTGTCGATATAATCCTGCAGAGGGCAGCTCAGGGTCTCCCATGCTTCGTTGGTAAGTGTTTGAGAGGCTTTCCGTGGCCTTCCACACTCTCCAGCAACCGGCAGATCCACCACCAGCTTAGTGGACTGCATGTAGCACCAAGAAGGAGTTCTGCAAGGACACGTAATGCAATAAGTCCTCAAGCACATGTCCAGCTCTACAGGTCATTCATTCAACACTTCTTTTCTTTTACTCTACATTACATTCAGCTTCTCTGTTTGGGGAGAAAACTACATGATCTAAAACACACAGTGATGACTTGATTTGGGCGAAAGAGTTTTTTAGAAACCCGGAGCTTACGATTTAGCTTATTTTAGTTGGGTTGGAAAGACTTTTTCAGTGTTTTTCAGTTCAGATCCAAACAAACCATAATTAATGTCGCTTTGGGGTACTGATGAATGCTCCTTCAAGCTCTGCCATATGTTTACCTCATCAGTTAACATTTAGTCCACATCTAGATGCATTGAAGGATCAGTTTACGTCTTCCCCACCTCTACTATCCCACATGTTGTAAAGCAAAGCCAAACCACTGGACTTGAGATTAAATTCGTCTAAATTATTTCAGCTTTTTGATTTGTCCCAACAGAAATATTTAAATGAAACCGTGTGTTATTCCCATGCCTTTTATAAGTCTAAAGTTGTGTGATCTATAGTTTTAAAATGTCCTGTTAATGGCATCTTGTTGAACTTAATTGAAACTCCCAAAGAAATATTACATTTATTTTGTAGTGTTGCAACATTGGATGACTTAAAAGACTTTTAAAAGCACTTATTTGTTGGTGTTCGAGAGCACAGTTTGTAGGACCGTAAATTCTTCTTTTTTTTGGTTCATTTCATCCCTGAAACTGTAGTTAGATGGTGTTTGAGTTTAATTTAGAAAGATTACTTTTATTATGCTGTCATACAGGAGTTCTAGTGTTTAACTACGCTGGCCCTTCTTAGTTAGAACCCTAGAAACCTTGAAGAATGAACTGTTTTACATACAAATCCTGCTGTTTTCATCAGGAATGGCCTTAATACGAACTGCTAATGCAAACTTTTGCTCGTTACCTTTCCAAAATGTACGTTTCTTACCTCAGTATGGTCATATACTCTCCAGCATCGGCCAGCGTTATGTTAAGGAACCACAGGGTCTCTTTGCGCACCAGGATTTGACCGGAACTGTTGCTAATCTCTTGTCCATTCTTGTACCATGTGATGTTGTATGGGACGGTTCTGTAGTCGAAGACATCTGGAGAGACCAGGGTGCTGTTCAGCATGGCCACATCCCCAGGAACGGAGAAAACCCTTTCAAACTGGAGCCTGTAGTTGGTGCAGTTCTCTGAAAGCAGAGAGGTGATTTTCTGCATCAGTTCAGTGCCGATGGAGCTTCAGAATTTAACTTTAAAAGCATTTTACAGCAAATAATCTCTAAATGTTGAACTATTTTATGATAATATGCTTAATTAAAGGTTAGCCCCCTCTGCTAAATCATGCTGAAAGACCAGAGTAATGGGATTACGTAACTTTAGGGCCTAAAGGGCAAAGTAGAGTGCAACCTTGGATGTTGTTTCTTGCCTTTAAATGGCTTTCGACAACCTTTGGACTAACCTTTGGTCACTCATGGCCTCTGTTGGTCTTTACTAAGTCTTTACTAGATGTTTGTCCTTATTAATATTCAGCATCTTGATCAAATGTGTCGTTTTTATTGTGTGGAGCTGTTGCTGTTGTCTTTTAGAGCTTTATACTTGATTAATATGCTTCTGTTATCTACGGTAATCATTATTTTTTCTCCTTGACAGCTACAGTCTTCTTCTAAGTCTATGACCAACTTCTTTTCTTCTGGATTTATTTACTTAACCCTCTTTTGGACATTTTGTGCCATTCAGTTTTTTATTTCCAAGCCTTTTTATCTGAATATATCTCAAATATCCATATTTTTAAGAAATGTATCATTGTCATGGTTCCTAAAATTAGCGTAAAATGGCTGAATTACTAACCCGACACGTTTGTTCCTAACAACAAAAAATGGCCCAGTCGTTAACATTTATCTTAACATCAACTTTTGTATAAAACTTTTATATTTGACCACCGGATGGTGCTGCTTTTTACCATTCAAAGCATGCAGAAAAATGACACTTTTTACCGTTTTCTGCAAGTGAAAATGAATGAAAATCAATGTTGCTGCTAATCATTGAGGGGCTTATTTAAAAAAAATATTCATTTTAAATGTGTTTTATTTGGTAAACATGTAGCACACTGGCTTTTAATGGGTTATAATCAACAAAATCTAATTAATATTTGATATGTATGTTTCACACTGAAGTAGCTTTAAAAGATTGAGGAAAAATGGCATTTTGTAATATATTTACAGCAGTTTCTGCCATTGGGTACAAATGCTTTAGGGTATTAAAGGACATCTTAAGGACTAATCCAACTTTTCCAAGAACAGCTCTGTGACTCGTATAGTTTGTCTATGAGGAGCACTGCTGACTGGCAGCATTTTAAAGTCTCTACACTGTCAGGTTTGCCCTGAAGAGGGCGCTCAAATCCTTCTGCATGACTGGAGGCTGCTGCTGCCGCTACTTTGACAGTTCGTTGGAGCAAAAGCATGTGAAATGTAAAACTTACTGTGTTTTTTAGTATGAAGCAGAAAGAAAGTGGCTCACCCTGTACGAATTCTGAACAGATCCTTGGAAGCCAGAGCAGAAACAGAAGCCTTCCCAGTGCCGAACTCAGGCCCATGGCTGAAAAACACAACCACACACAGCATTTAGAGATGGACATGTACCAGAAGCCAGGAGGAAAACACTACTGGAGAAAAACCGCTCACAGCATGGGGGGGTTTCTGAGCCTTTACCAAACGACCTTAAAGCCTAACGCTGGTCTGCTTCTGCCTCTCTGTCTTCCTCCTTCTCGTGACATTCCTGCCTCCACAGCCAGAGATGACTCGCCCTCTCTTAATATTTGAAGAGTCACTGAAGAGTCACCGTAGAAACCTCAACACAAGCTCTTGCGTCATGCTTTGAAACTTGAAGGACACCCATTATTCCCAAACACCGTGCAACATCTCAACATTTCTACTCAGCCTTGCCTGTAAATTGTCTATAGATGAAAACTTTAAATCCACGGGGGGAATCCATGGTTTCCTGTCTGTACAAACTGTACAGTTGGTACAGATTGTTGTGATTTGAGTCAGAGGAAACCTACTGTGGTGTGTTGTTTTACCATATTAATGTGGTCTAAAGATTGGGAGCTCACTATATTAATGTCATGTGTGAATATCAGCATCTGTTTACTTAAACTTTCTTTTATTACTCCCAACAATTCAGCCTTTTTGCTGCTGGTAAACATCTTGCCTTTGACTCTAAAATTGTATGTTACAGCACACCTGTTAATTCTGATAACTTGGAGCACCAGCCACATGTTTTCATTATAAAAGAGCATTTAAAACGGCTTAAAACGCATAATATACCAGCATTTGTTCACGATGCTGCACTGAAATTTACTCTTTAAAGTTCCTCATGGCTGTATTTGTGATACTGCATTTATGACCAGGCTTTTTGCACCTACTTTGTTGGCGGTTGTGGTATAAAGTTGCCTTTTTCCCTCTGTATGTCCCGTTGTTAAAGAGGCCAGCTTGTATAACTTCTCTGGAGCCGATGAAACCAGACCTATGGGTCCTTTGAAAGTAATTCTTGCTGCAGGGTCAGCACAGTTAAAGTTTGACTCTGAATAAAGAAACAAAGCTGACACGCTGAGAACCTCCTGACTTATTTTCAGTAGTTGGATCAGATTAGGTTAGAGGTGCGTCGGCTGTTTAGCAGTTTTATGGCGTCAGTGTCAGAGCCTTCGTGTATGTTTGGGAGGAAAAAGTGAGCTCTGCCCATTTTCTGTAGCCTCAGCCGCAGCATCCTCATCGAAATATCCTGAGTGGCAGTGACATACTTCTACACCGCAAACCCAGATGTTCTGCACATCGTTATAAGGGTTTATGTCTCATTTCTGTTTCTCACGATGAATTCTGATGACAGAAAGTAGCGCACAAGTCATATGTAACATCTAAATGTTTGGAGTTGTGCACATTTTTAATGTTTAGGGCAAACGCAGAATAAAAGGATCGCTGCATGTTTCCTACAGGAACGTTTGAGTTTTACAGCAGCTGTCACATAAATGATGTGGAGCTTAAGGCCTTTTACTGTCAGTCAGGCACAGATCTAGGTGTTGGGCTGATTGTGTCTTTGGTTTTGGGGCAGCATTGTGTGTTTGAGTGGAGATGCTGGCCTGTTACTGTGGTTGGGTCTCGCATGCTGGAAGTTTTGTGACCTGACTGCAACGGTTTTGTGCTGCTGTATAGTTCAGCCTTATGAGTTGTTGTAACCACAAACGTTACGTTAACCCATTAATCACACGTTGCAAAATGTGTTTTTCACCTTTCGAGTCTGGAGCAACGCACATTTCGCAGCTACACAAAGTCCTTTAACTTCTTTAAAATCAAAGCATTGTCTGTAAATAAGATGCACATGAGGGCGAAGAGATGGTTTAACCTTTGAAATGTTTTCATTTCATGTTTCCACACCTTTCACAGGTTGAGGAAATGAAAGGTTTTACTGGACAGCTTAATGTAAATGAAGCCTCAGCCGAGTTAAATGAGCAAGATGAGAGTCCCAGTTTGATATCAGTGGGGCGTGTGAACGGAAATTACAATCCAAGCTGAAAGTATAGCTAAATAAAATGTTATTTAAAGGTACATTGGGGAATATTTCAAGTGGGAGACGTGAAAAACTGAAGGCTGCGGTTAAGGTGAAATCAAACAAACGCTTTAACAAGAAAGCAGTTGCAACAAGATGAGTGGAAACGCTGCGGGGAGAGCAGAGTGAACAGGGGAAAATATCTACACCACAGTACCCACAATTCTCCATCTCGCTAGAACAGGAGCCAGTGAAGGTGCACAGATGGAAACAAACAAGCAGAGCTTCAGTCTGTGCAGGTGCTGTGCTGCAGCTTCTGTGGTTTTCACACATTTTTGGCTTAAAACTTTCACAAGAACACCTCTTTGAAGCAATATTCTTTCACTTCACACGCATTTAGTTGAGGTGTTTGACATATTTACACCGATCGGTGTTGGGACTGGAGGAGCATATGCTTAAATTCTGCCACAGTTTATTCCCCGGTTGCCTGTCCAGTAAACAAGAAGGGATAAAGAAGTGGGTACACCGGGAAATAAGGGGGTGTATGGTACTTTAAACTGGAGAACGAGAGCAGTCCAGGAGCCACTTTACCGTCTGCAGTTTGAGCTTTTTGAGAGGCGGTCGTGCGGGAGCTTCATTCGATCCCACCATCTTTTATTAGACGGGTAACTTTGAAACGCATGGCTTCATACAGAGAGTTCTCTCAGCTTCAGGCTCAGCACACACTGGAGGAAACTGGAGAAATAAGAGATGTTTCCATGGGACGGTGATTGAATTCATCGTTTTGGATGCTCAGCCCATTGCTGTGGTTGAAAATCTGCTGTTTTGTTCCCTTTTGGAGCCACGCTACGCCCTCCCTTCTCCACTTTTACGTATCCAGCACAGCAGCTTAAGGTGCAGCATGAACAAATGTTGTTTTCTCTGCTGCACTGAGGTGTTGAGCATTTACACGGCATAGATGTTAATAACTTTGAGCTACAGTACAACTATCGGCCGGTACATTTCAGGTAACTAATCGATATGAGGACGGCCTTTATGGTGAACTGGGGTGGCTATTTTAACACTTATTATCTAAAAACTGCATGCTTAGAGTCTAAGAAGTGCAGAAAAAGCCATAAATGGAGCAGCTTTCTTGATGTTGTGTCTAAGAACTCAAACTAAGTAATAATCTTGCAACGTTCGGCGCTTGTTGTCGCTTCACAAGCTGTAGAACAAGCAGGCTTGTTGTTTAAAAAGATCTTCAAGGCACATGACAGGCTCATTTGTTTGTTCACACTGATTTCATCTCCTCTGTCTAGCAGCGGTTTCGTGATCCAGAGGCTTGGAAGCACTTAGCCTGCATAGTTTTACTCTGAGACAGGCTCGGGCAGAGAGGAGCGTGGGAAGAGCTGAGGCAGTTCAGTGGGTCATGGTACAGGCAGATATCTGGCAGCAATGCATGGAAAATCAGATAAACAGAGGTGACTGAGTCATACAGGATGTTAAGTGGTTTTCCTTTGCTATGGATGGCTTGGAGGAATCCATTGGTTGTTCAGTGATTTGAGCGTTGATTGGGTACAAGTTCTAACTACCTGAGTACAAGGAGTCACAGGCTGATGGTAACATCATAATAAACGTGTCTGGGAAGAGGAGACATGGCTGCTTGGAACTGGAAAATTAATTTCTAATGTTTACTGAGGCAATAACTCGGAGGCTAGTTATTGTCTCCTCTCAGCTCGTAAACCATATGCCCATTTAGTTTAGTCATGATAGTTGTTGTAAACTCAGGACATTGTTTTTGAAAATGCTTGCATGACAAAAAGCATGCACATGCTGTTGGGAAACTGACCTCAGTAACTGAACTAAATTATGCAATGTTTAATTTCACTACACTAAACTGAGAGGAGCAAGTGTTTACTTCTGTTTGCATTCGGTTAAGTGGTGGTTGGGTGTGTTGTCCTACAGATCTGTTCAGTCAGGCGAACTTTGTCCATCTGTTTGTGAGACAGTTGCAACAGACTGAAGAGTGATCATAGGTCCAAGGTCCTAACAACACGAACATCTAGGGAACAGATAAGTGCTCGGTAAACATGTGGCGTCAAGGCTTTAACCGTCAGCTCAACGTTACGCTCAAAATCTTTGAAATAATCGATAAATGATACACTTTTACTGCAGCTCAGAGTGGGAAAAGAGTGAAAGACGCAGACCACAACATACAAAGTTACTGTCGAGTCATTGAGATTAAGGATAAAGAGGGCAGTGATTTAGTTGGAACTGTGAGTGTTGAATGCAACCCAGAGAGCAACAAACCCGATGTGAGTCAGCACTGAAAAGGACCGTAAATGATGATTCGCTTAAAACACGACTGAGGCCGCATCAAAATGTCCTTTCAGATAATGTTCTCCCAATCTGTGCAAACAGAACTTCACGTTTCTGGAGGGAAAATGTGACAAAACCAAATTTCCTCTGTTTACTTCATAGTTGAGTGAAAGCTTTAACGTAAAATAAATTGCTTTTAAACGCTGTGAACCGCATTTTAACTCTTTAACGTCTCTTAGAGTTATTTTTCTCATATTTTTCGTGTCCTTCAGCCTTAATTGGGTCATTTATTTAGTCGAAGTTCAGCCAATCAGAGCTTAAGCAACGATTTGACGGCCTTACAGGCCGGGAATAGGAGAATGATGGCGTTAAGAAGGGTCACCGTCCGTCACTTAAGTGCAGATTTTTGTCATGTGCCCAGAGTGACTGAAAAATGCTGCGCAAAGCGAAAAGCTTTTCTTCTTTTCAAGGGGAAGTGGACATTTTTTTAAATGTAACAATAGAGAATTGAAACCCTTGATGCAGCCTCTCAAAATGCAACACCAGTAACGACTTGCTCAAATGTGTGACGCACCCGCAGGAAAGCGTACAACCCAGCCCGCAAACCTGTCAGTCAAGCTGTGATGTAATTCATAGAAGATCTTGGAAAAGACTTGAAGTAAACCTTTTGGATGGAATAAATGGTTTGTGTAGCCGGTTTAAGGCCTGATTCTACTGTTAAAATCCGGATGAATGAGATTTTTGGCACAGATCCCTGACAAAAGAAGCATCACAGGTGGATGCGCTCTGAGTAATTGGAGTTATATGTTATGTAAACAGCGGTATAGTTTCTAAGGATACCCTGATATCATCTGTTTAACAACCAGTATTCCTGGCATACTCGGGGTGATGCTTGACGTTATCTGTAGTATTTCGGAAGTTTGAGTCCATAAAAAGAAGATTATCTTGTTCTATTGAACTGAAACAATAGGCCCCCCCCGGGTGGCGTGTGTGGGTAGCATTGAACTGCCGACCTGCTCCGGGACAAAGCGTTGTGGGAAACTTCAGCTCTAAAGCGAGGAGATGACAAAACCACCCATGCTGTGTTGGAACGGCCTTCCACAACTAACTGGTGTGATCGCAGTAAATGGGTTCGACTGTTTGAATTACAGACATTCAGTCTGTGGGAGGTTATCAGAATAAATGACTCATTTTGCACTAAAAGTGAAAGACGAGGGGATTTATCAACCCTACAGTGAGGCACGAGAATATGTGTTAAAGTGGAGAACGTACAGTTATTAGTGTGAGGTGACATAGAGTCTCATGTGCTTCTCACGGAGAGGTTTTCCTGCTTTGGTTTTGTGGCACAAGTGTTTCCCCTGAGACTTTTTCTTTTTTTTAACGTAAACAAAACCGTTTTACTTCTGGTCTGGGTAATAGAATGAAATTAAACATTTTCTATAATATATGAAGTGGTGAAAGAGCGATAACAATCAGCCGATAATGTGAGTTTAGATCACAGATGCAGGGTTTTCACCACAGTGTTTGATGCATTCGTCATCCCACAAGTTTTTAATCACTTAAAGCCACATGCAGAGCTTTGATTTAGTCTCTCTCTGTCACACACAACTTTTAGCGCTCGCTACTGTCACCAACTTGATTTAGCAACTTTCACACGTTTTTGCTTGAGATCAAACTTAAATGACTGTTTTCCTCCCGCTGCTTCCAGCACAGAGGCTGAAACCTTGTATCGCTGCAGTGAGACGGTGGAAATACAAAGTGACTTTTCTTTGAGTGGCAGAATGAACATCATTTTACTGCTTGTTTCTAGTTAAAAAGACCGCCCACTGGTGGTCTACCACACAGAGCATGCTTTGATTTAGTTTCAGCCCTTCACTAACTCATGTTTATGCACCATTTTGTCACCCAGAACTACTGAATATTAAAAGTAAGTCTAATTAAACACTTACAGATACAAAATCTTAAAGTCTGTGTAGGTAAAAGGACGAGCAGAGAGGAAAAAACGCATTAATCTGTTTTTGATGCTGTGTAATGATTTACCTGCCCTGGTTTCTTCTTTGAAGGCATCAGTGAAACAACATTAAAGGTTTGTAAAGTGTTGGTGCATCTAAGGGTGGCTTCTCCTTTGTGGTTAAAATTACAACCCACTTCTCTAAAAACCTTCAGCTTTGACTGGCAGGCACCTCAAAGCTTTAATGGTGTAACAATCTAGGTATCTTCGACTGGCAGCGTTGTTTAAAATCAAACTTATGTTGACTCACCTCAGAGAAAGCGACCTCAGAGGCACCAGCAGACCGAGGAAGGATGAGGCAGAGTTTATACTGCACGACAGCGCTAAGAGAGGAAACCTCACCTCTGACTTATGTGTGCAGACTGGAGTCTCTCCAGCCAATTATTTCTCAAGCCTTCTGTCCCACCTTCGTGAGATAAAAACACACAACACAAAGAGTAGGAAGAGTGTGTTTGGATTGGTGCCTCTGCTGTCTGTTCCCCTTCCTTTGCGTTTCAACATGCTGTTAAAACATCAGCCGTACCAAATAACGGACCGTTTCCTTCACTAAAAATAAGTGACCATGAATGCTGTTTGATGACTTCTAAAATAAGCAAACAGCTGCTGCTTCTGGAGTGTTGATTGGAAAATGAGCTTCTTCAGAGAATGAGACTAAAAATGTGGACTTTTCATGCTTTTTCATGAAGGATTCATGAGTTTATTCTGATGTCTTGAGCCAAAACGGGCTTGTAAATACGAGACAAAAATAGTGTAAGCTAATTATTTTCTAAATGTAAAGGTCAGCTACTCTTCGAGGTTTGTGACAAGCCATTTGAGAAAAGCATTTGCACTTTCGTTTATTTCAATAACTCCCTATACTGGCAATGCTCCAAGCGTGATTTGTTCCTTTTTATTACAATCTGAGTCATAAAATTGAGCGCCTGCCCATACTGCAGCAAGTCGGTGAAGATTAAGATGATTAAAATCAATGCCAAGTATATTATTGATGCCTTGATGAGTTCAAATAGATGATCTGATGTTGGGAGACATGTCAGTAACTCGTTCAAGTTAGAAAATGTGTTATAAGCCCTTTTTGTTCTGTAGAATATGAGCTTTATGGACATATGGATCAGACCATTTTGAGTAGTATGCTTTGTGATCCTGGGACACTCGGATCTTGCTTATTCATTTGCTCACACTTGAGTTTTGGAAAAAGTTAGTTTGAGTAGATGGTGGCAAATCACTTTACAGAAAGTGTCAAAAGTCGTCGGCAAAAGTCACCGAAACTCAACGGAAATGATTTTAGTCATCATTGCTGCCTCTAGTTTGAACTCTTCTCTTCAAAGTGTTTCTCTGGTGTTCGGGACAGTCATGAAGCTGGCATCTGATTCGGTAGTTAAGGTGAAAGAAACTTCTCTGCTCTGCTACAAATGTGATGCCAACGTTTACAAAGCACCAATGCAGAGAGACTGCAGACTAATATGTTTGGGCCAATTGTTTAAAGTTACAATGTTTAATCAAACTGGTGGCATTGAATGAAGCTCCGTCACTGTTCTCTTGGAGAGTCAGACACTCGTGGTTGTTTGTCTTCTGTAATTTTCCACTTAGATCCAGTACGTGAGATCGGATGTGAACATCTGTAACAGGTACAAGGTGAAGAGCAAGAGTCCCAAAACCAATGTAAAAGCAATTATGATAATGATAAAGTATTACTTGAGCAACACTTTTCTTAATAATTATCAACTGTTTTACACGAAGGGATAAAGTGAGTTAGGTCAGATGGATTAAATGTAGAGCTAAAACGATTCCTCCAAAAAATCTATAACAAAAAAATCTTCGATGTAAATTAATTGCTTTGATGCCTTTTTAATTTTAATTCTTTTAATTCATCTTCTCATCTTTTCTGCTCAGTTTCACATGGACCGTTATTACTGTCGCACAACGTGTAGCAGCTCCATTTGATGGAGGAAAAGGACAAAAAAATGTGTAAAGTTTGGGTCCATTTCAAAGAAAAGAAAAGAGAAAATACTGTCCATTGTAAAAGCGAATTAGCTTAGCATGATAGCACAACGTCAATGCTACAGCAACATTTCACATTAGCATTTTAATGGGAATCAGTAGGGAATCAGTAGCTGAGAAGGACGCTAACAGAGAACAGAAGGAGCTGAGGCTTGGGCTTGGAGCTATAGCCACATTTTTCTCCTGTATTTTTCCCAAAAAAGCAATAAAAAGTGGCTAATTTCTGTTGAAATGTCTCCAGAACTACCCCGCTGTCTTATTGTCCTTAATGGGCCTCTGTCCATCAGAGCAGCTTCAGCCTCTAAGCTGTTAATGTGAGTCACATGAAAGTCTAACCAGAATAAAAACAGCTCATTTCATCAGACCGTGTTGTATCCGTAAAATCAGAGACTGCTGTTAAGGTGTCGTGTTAACTGCTGTTATTTCACTCTCTGGTTCTGTTCACTGTGTTGTCTGATAGCAGACAATAACAAAGGAAATTAGAGGCTTTAATATATATATATATATATATATATATGAAAGCAGAGACGGTCAGAGCGAAGCTTTATAGATACCTTGAGTTCTATAGTACTGTTATTAATATCAGAATGAGAAATGTTTTTAGAAAAATAAGGATTTTTTTTTGGCCAGCAATAACTGTGGCTATGCTACTTAGTATGCTACTTATAAAGTAATTTTTTATCTTTTAAATAGTTCAATTAATCAATAGAGTACCTGATTAATCCTTTGCTACAGCCTTAATACAAGGTATGATAAATGTATACCAAGGCTTTCTCAAAGAGTGAAGTTTTAAGGAGGGACATTAAGGTAGCTACAGACTTAGTTTACCTGATTTCAGAGGGAAAATTATCAATAAAATGGAGGCTTTAATTTAAAAGAGACTTTGTCACAAACCGTGATCTTGGTATAGTTCGTAGGGTAACATCTATGGACCTCGATGGACGGGAGGACATATACCGATCAATAAGTCTGAGATGTGTAGGGGACGAGGCCATTTAAGGCTTTAAAGGCGAAGAGTGAGATTTTAAAATCGATGAAAACTCTAACCGATGTGTCTTTTTATTCCTTTAATGAGCCTAGCTAATAGCAGAGCATAGCTAATCTATAGAGTATCGCTCCTAGTCTAGGTGACGTTGTTTGAAAAGACTACCAACATTAGAACGAACTATTATTTATCATCTTTGAATTTAGGGACATTTTTTAGCCACCCAGGATTTTATGTCGGACAAGACGAGCGATGAGATTATCAGAGCTGCTGGGATCTTTAAGTTTTATTGGCATGTACAGCTGAGTGTGAACAAGACGGTCAACAAATGGCTCGTAGATATAGAACAGAAGGGGGCCACAGACGGAGCCCTGTGGTGTGCCTAGGTGTTCTTTGATAAGGACCGTTTCACCTTTTCATTGCTGGAAGCATGATTGCCTATTACTGATCACTAAGGTACTATTTTCAGCAAAATTCTGTGATAATTATTAGATTAAAAGATAAGATGGTATAATGGTTTCTATCCTTTTAAGCTGTTTATTTCGGGGGTTATTAATTAATATTTATGGCATGGTGGGTGGGATAGAGATGGCCGGGGTCCCCGGCTGGATAGAGGAATTCCCAGCAGACAAAGACATGCTTTCAGTTATGAATCATCCACAAAAGCAAACCTCTTTGTAGCCACAAATGAGCAGTGAGACCAAGCAACCTCGGAAATGCTTTGCACTCATTTCTGTGTTGTATAGCAAAAACGTTTTGACTGCAGTTTTTTTTTATTTTTAATTTTTTTTTTACTTCCTCTCCTTTTAACTGTGCAGATAGTTGACGATTGACAGATGATTAATGCACACGTGCTTCTGAGAGTTAACTCTGACACATATTGACGTCTCTTTCAACCCTAAATTGAGTACATGTATTTTCAGACTTATGTTATCAATTGAATTGCGGTTGGATTCTGGTTCTAGGTGTTGCATATTGGACTAATATCTGTATTTCAGCTATATCTATAATGCAGTTTAATCTGTATATTTGATGGTTCTTCAACCTTTTCTATATATTTTAGAAGCAAGGTATTGTTTGACTACTGTTTGAATCAGATTTGTGTCATCTTTCCATAGCATTGGTACCAGAGGATGAATCATGTTCCCCACTAGGTTGTAGTGGGCAGAGATCCTGTTTTTATGGTTACTCAGTAGGTTATGTGAATATATCTGTTGGTACATGCACGAAGATTAACTGTCAGCCAAGAAATGTGAAGAAACAAAACAAATCCAGAGCAGATATGGTCAAATGATTCGGGTTTCAAAAGACTGAATATTGCACCGATTTGTTGAGTAACAACAAACCCTTTCTTCTTTTTTTTTTAACCCTTTACCTGATGAGACTTATGAGTGTTAATGGGTGAAAATGTACTGAGAAAATGCAATAAGTAGAACTTTTGGGTAATATTTTCACTTGAAAGTTTTGACAAAGTTATGTTAAAGAGGGGAATAAAATGTTTTTTCCAGTTTTACACCTGGAAAATAATGTCTGGTATCTATTTTGAACTTGAAAATGAAAAAGGTTGATGCGCTGGTGTTATTTTTACCAAAGTGACTCGTCTGAAATCTTAATAATGTTGCAGTAAAGTATTGATCTTTGAACATGCAGATGTGATGCCCCACACAGCTGCTAGTTTAACCCACCTACTAGTTAATAATGTTTAAAACGGACAACTCACCAGCCTGGTGTTTTGCTGTTCCTCTGTCAGGACAGTCGCCTCCTCAGGTCACATAGAAGTCCAGTGAAAACATCTTTTTAGAGAAAAAAAAAAAAAAAAAAAAAAGCAAATCTAAGCAGAGACGTGTGCTTCCCAGCTCTGACTTCCTCTTCTGCCTAGACTCAAGCACATGTTGCAATTTCCTTCTCAGGAATCTTTTGAAAGCCAGCAGATGTAGAAATCTGTTGAGCAATATTTGGGAGGAGGGCAGCCTTGATCCTGCTGTTCACACAACAGTTGCTGCACTCCTACTGAACAGCGCCATTTCAATCAAGCGGTTTTCTTTTTTTGTTGTTATGAATAGTATAATCCATGTCACACCCTGCTTTGCCAGCCGAATTGGTTCCAACAGCCCTAAATCCTGTTTTTCAAGCTGTCTTCCATACATGTGGTTTACACTGTATTACAACCACGGTGCGACCTCTTGTGGCGGCTCAGAGGAACTGCACTTACACTCATGCTTGAAAAGCTTTATCCAACTTTGTGGTGCCACCGTGTGTGCTGTAGAGTAAACAAGAACATTTTGAGCGCTCTTAGAGTACAGCTTTTTCTGAGATTCTACATGTTCTCAATTTGTCTCAGTGGTGCTTCTTTGGTTCAACGTTGAGTTTGGGTAAAAACTACGATTTCTGTTGAGATTAGTGCTAAATAGGTTTGTCTTTTTCACACTAAACTCACAATTTTAATCGATTTTTCATGAAAACGCAACAGAAATGACCAGACAGAAATTACTCAAAACAAGTTTTGCTTTTATTGTGATCAACCCTTCTGGGAGTTTCCCTCAATTTAAAGAAAAAGCTTCACTTGACACTGTGTAACTTCAAGTTAACTTAATAAAAATGTCTGTAGAGGAGTAAGAATACAAGCACCTCTAGCTCTCTCATGATCTTTGTTGCATTCGAATAAAACCGGGCTTTTCCACCATATCAATGGGCAGCATATCTTGAGTAATATGCTGTTTTATCATTGAAACCATCCCCTGAATGTAGGTCGTCTCTCAGCAGGCGTTTTCTCAGCATTTCTCCCACAGTGGTTGAAATTAATTGGTTTGCTCCCACCTTTGGTAGCAACAACTTTTCAAGAAATTTAGCGACTTATCGCTACTTAATCCAAATCTAAACTGAACCAGTTCAAAATAACTGTTAATATGGGGACAAGCTCTTCCTTGCTAGCTACCATGTTGGTTTTTCATGTCTCTGTGGGATCCGGGGTTGGAAAACAATATTATTGTGGTGACCTTGTATTTAAAGCAACACTGGAGAAGTTTGTGGACCTTAAATGTATGTGATTTTGACTTGTTTTGAAGTACACTGACATTTGCTATGCACTCCTCGCCTGATGCCATCTTGGAGCGCCTGGTGGTTGAGATACCTCAGTTCACAACTTTTTGTTTTATGGTCACTTGACCTTTTGTGGCCTCTTTGTAGTCTCACTGTGGCCTCTTTGTAGTCTCATTGTGGCCTCTTTTTAGTCTCTTTGTAGTCTCTTTGTGGCCTCTTTGTAGTCTCTTTGTGGCCTCTTTGTAGTCTCTTTGTGGCCTCTTTTTAGTCTCTTTGTGGCCTCTTTTTAGTCTCTTTGTGGCCTCTTTTTAGTCTCACTGTGGCCTCTTTGTAGTCTCATTGTGGCCTCTTTTTAGTCTCTTTGTGGCCTCTTTTTAGTCTCTTTGTGGCCTCTCTTTGTGGCCTCTTTGTAGTCTCATTGTGGCCTCTTTGTAGTCTCATTGTGGCCTCTTTGTAGTCTCTTTGTAGTCTCTTTGTAGTCTCTTTGTAGTCTCTTTGTGGCCTCTTTGTAGTCTCTTTGTGGCCTCTTTGTAGTTTCTTCTCATTGTGGCCTCTTTGTAGTCTCTTTGTAGTCTCATTGTGGCCTCTTTGTAGTCTCATTGTGGCCTCTTTGTAGTCTCTTTGTGGCCTCTTTGTAGTCTCATTGTGGCCTCTTTGTAGTCTCATTGTGGCCTCTTTGTAGTCTCATTGTGGCCTCTTTTTAGTCTCTTTGTGGTCTCTTTTTAGTCTCTTTGTGGCCTCTTTTTAGTCTCTTTGTGGCCTCTTTGTAGTCTCTTTCTGGCCTCTTTGTAGTCTCATTGTGGCCTCTTTGTAGTCTCTTTGTAGTCTCTTTGTGGCCTCTTTGTAGTCTCTTTGTGGCCTCTTTGTAGTTTCTTCTCATTGTGGCCTCTTTGTAGTCTCATTGTGGCCTCTTTGTAGTCTCTTTGTGGCCTCTTTGTGGCCTCTTTGTGGCCTCTTTGTAGTCTCTTTGTGGCCTCTTTGTAGTCTCTTTGTGGCCTCTTTGTAGTCTCTTTGTGGCCTCTTTGTAGTCTCTTTGTGGCCTCTTTGTAGTCTCTTTGTGGCCTCTTTGTGGCCTCTTTGTGGCCTCTTTGTGGCCTCTTTGTAGTCTCTTTGTGGCCTCTTTGTAGTCTCATTGTGGCCTCTTTGTAGTCTCATTGTGGCCTCTTTTTAGTCTCATTGTGGCCTCTTTTTAGTCTCTTTGTGGCCTCTTTGTAGTCTCATTGTGGCCTCTTTTTAGTCTCTTTGTGGCCTCTTTTTAGTCTCTTTGTGGCCTCTTTTTAGTCTCTTTGTGGCCTCTTTTTAGTCTCTTTGTGGCCTCTTTGTAGTCTCATTGTGGCCTCTTTGTAGTCTCTTTGTAGTCTCTTTGTAGTCTCTTTGTGGCCTCTTTGTAGTTTCTTCTCATTGTGGCCTCTTTGTAGTCTCTTTGTAGTCTCATTGTGGCCTATTTGTAGTCTCATTGTGGCCTCTTTGTAGTCTCTTTGTGGCCTCTTTGTAGTCTCATTGTGGCCTCTTTGCGGCCTCTTTGTAGTCTCTTTGTGGCCTCTTTGTAGTCTCTTTGTGGCCTCTTTTTAGTCTCTTTGTGGCCTCTTTTTAGTCTCTTTGTGGCCTCTTTGTAGTCTCTTTGTGGCCTCTTTGTAGTCTCATTGTGGCCTCTTTGTAGTCTCTTTGTGGCCTCTTTGTAGTCTCTTTGTGGCCTCTTTGTAGTCTCTTTGTGGCCTCTTTGTAGTCTCTTTGTGGCCTCTTTGTAGTCTCTTTGTGGCCTCTTTGTAGTCTCTTTGTAGTCTCTTTGTGGCCTCTTTGTAGTCTCTTTGTGGCCTCTTTGTAGTCTCTTTGTGGCCTCTTTGTGGCCTCTTTGTAGTCTCTTTGTGGCCTCTTTGTAGTTTCTTCTCTTTGTGGCCTCTTTGTAGTTTCTTCTCATTGTGGCCTCTTTGTAGTCTCTTTGTAGTCTCATTGTGGCCTCTTTGTAGTCTCATTGTGGCCTCTTTGTAGTCTCTTTGTTTCCTCTTTGTAGTCTCATTGTGGCCTCTTTGCGGCCTCTTTGTAGTCTCTTTGTGGCCTTTTTGTAGTCTCTTTGTGGCCTCTTTGTAGTCTCTTTGTGGCCTCTTTGTAGTCTCTTTGTGGCCTCTTTGTGGCCTCTTTGTAGTCTCTTTGTGGCCTCTTTGTAGTCTCTTTGTGGCCTCTTTGTAGTCTCTTTGTGGCCTCTTTGTAGTCTCTTTGTGGCCTCTTTGTGGCCTCTTTGTGGCCTCTTTGTGGCCTCTTTGTAGTCTCTTTGTGGCCTCTTTGTAGTCTCTTTGTGGCCTCTTTGTAGTCTCTTTGTGGCCTCTTTGTAGTCTCTTTGTGGCCTCTTTGTGGCCTCTTTGTGGCCTCTTTGTAGTCTCTTTGTGGCCTCTTTGTAGTCTCATTGTGGCCTCTTTGTAGTCTCATTGTGGCCTCTTTTTAGTCTCATTGTGGCCTCTTTTTAGTCTCTTTGTGGCCTCTTTGTAGTCTCATTGTGGCCTCTTTGTAGTCTCTTTGTGGCCTCTTTTTAGTCTCTTTGTGGCCTCTTTTTAGTCTCTTTGTGGCCTCTTTTTAGTCTCTTTGTGGCCTCTTTTTAGTCTCTTTGTGGCCTCTTTGTAGTCTCATTGTGGCCTCTTTGTAGTCTCTTTGTAGTCTCTTTGTAGTCTCTTTGTGGCCTCTTTGTAGTTTCTTCTCATTGTGGCCTCTTTGTAGTCTCTTTGTAGTCTCATTGTGGCCTATTTGTAGTCTCATTGTGGCCTCTTTGTAGTCTCTTTGTGGCCTCTTTGTAGTCTCATTGTGGCCTCTTTGCGGCCTCTTTGTAGTCTCTTTGTGGCCTCTTTGTAGTCTCTTTGTGGCCTCTTTGTAGTCTCTTTGTGGCCTCTTTGTAGTCTCTTTGTGGCCTCTTTGTAGTCTCTTTGTGGCCTCTTTGTAGTCTCTTTGTGGCCTCTTTGTAGTCTCATTGTGGCCTCTTTGTAGTCTCATTGTGGCCTCTTTGTAGTCTCATTGTGGCCTCTTTTTAGTCTCATTGTGGCCTCTTTTTAGTCTCTTTGTGGCCTCTTTGTAGTCTCATTGTAGTCTCTTTTTAGTCTCTTTGTGGCCTCTTCAGCATGAAAACAAATTAATGTGTACAGCTTTACCAACAACCATGATATTTGACAGGCTTTTTTTTCACTTTTGAGGCATAATTTGATCAATTAGACAGAATTTCAGGATGCAGGATGTTTTATGTCAATCGTTGTAAATGATGGCAAACGCAGTCAGACCATTGATGGAGGAGTACTTTAATTAAACATATACATTCACTGGTTTGCTTTACAAACCACAATATGAAATGTTTCCCTGAAATGTTTAACACCAAAACAACAACAATTAAATGGAAATATGGCTTTGAGTTCCTGTCAATTACGTATTCTGCATTTAATTTTGTTTACAAAACAAGTTTAACTGCATTGTGCACAAGTAAGAATATTAAAAACAATTTTCAGTAAAATGTCAATAGTAAACATTAATTTATCAATGCACTTTAAAGTGTATTTAAGGTTAAAGGCTCATAGCTGACCTGTTTATTTAGAGTATTTCAGCCTCTCCAGTGACGCATAAATGCATGAAAGTAAACTAAGTACAATATTTAAACACTAAATAACATTCATAGAGTCTGTGAAAGGAGGACTGGGTGTAACAGAAAAGCCATTTTATGAAGGGAGTGTGTAAACTGAAAGCTAGAAGGAGAAGGTGCTGTTCTGCCGAGCAAGAAAGTAATCCATATTTTTTTTCCTTTTAGGTTTGAAGAGTATGCAGAGGAAGATGGAAACCACCGTGACCAGGCAGGATACGGCCACCGCAGCTACAACCAGCCACGTCAAGGTAGAGTCTGTGGAGAGAAGCAGCCGAATCAGCATTTTCAGGAGTTTTGTTGTCCTGACAGTTGAAATGTTGAAATATGCGAAGGCTCACCTTCTAGCTGAAGCTGGATGACGGCTTCACGTTTCCCTCCTTTGTTCTGAGTGACGCACTTAATCTCCGTCTCCTCATCTGCTTTGGTTATTTCTGCAATAACGAGTATCAGTTCAATCCTGCACCCTTCGGACACGCCGGTTACCCTGGAAACAGCGAAACAAACAAAGCCACGCAGACGAGCGTTACAAATCCGCGGTGATGTATATGAAGCATTTGGGGATTAACTGTTAAATTCACTCTATGCCTTATCTTGGCGTGGGTTAAAGTTAGATAAGCGCTCCTAATATTTCCAAACCTGAGGTTGTGGGTAAAAAAATGGGCTCGGACATTTTAAAAAGGCTCCGAGTAAACATGCTAAAATTGACTGGTTTTGTACTGATGTTGAAATTTGGACACATCTAAAGGGAAATGCTAATCCTCGATGATTTCAGTGTGGAAACATTTTACCTTTCACTTAAATTTTAAGCTATTAGTCACATCAAGTGAGTAAAAAAGCGGTTACCTTCTCCCACCCTGCAGAGCCCGCTTCTCGAGGTACGATGACTCCACTGATTGGCCGTTTACCAGCCATGAGACCAGAGTGAAATCCGCCATTGGACATTCAGTAAGCACCTGACAGGACAGCTTCAGTCCTGAACCTGGATGAAAATGTGGGAAAGTCTGCATTAGTCCTTTTGTGTTCTATTAATAATGATAAAATAGAAATATTTGAATAATTATTGCTGTCACTTACCATGCGAACTTTCAAAAATGGTACCGTTAAGAGGTGAGACAATCACAGGTGGTGGAGCATTGGGTGCTACAACTCAAAGAAAGAAAACTAATCAGTAACTCGTTAACAGACTTCATTCTGTTAGTGGGGTTAGGGTGAGTCGGTGTTGTAGGTTCTGCAGAATAACTCAGGGTCTTTCGTCCTGGAGACTTTAGGCACAGCTGTTGGGATTTGAGGATGTGAGCCGAGCACAGAAAGGACATCCAAAAAGACGAGTTAGTCTTATTTCTCACGGTAATAAAGACAAGTTAGTCTTATTTCTCACGGTAATAAAGACAAGTTAGTCTTATTTCTCACGGTAATAACGCCAGGTAATTGTTTTTTTGCAGTTTCCAGCTTCTTTCAACTGGAGAGATAATCTAATTCTTGTTGCTGTAATGCAGCTGTTTGTCCAGCAGGGGGCATGACAGGCATGGATTTATTAAAACCCTCTTATAATCATTCATTAAATGGAGCAGAAATACATTTCCTCAAATAAAGACCAAGGCCATTATTTCTGTTAACCACTCAGAGTACCAAAGCTTTGACTTCCCGTCATTTTTAACTTAATTTAATCAACCCTGTAAAATGCCATGAAGTTGGATAAACAAGGTGGAAAATATGCTAACCAAGCTGTGAAGCTGTTATGACATCGATTTAAAATCCTTCCTGAGTTTAATTTGGTAGAAGCCCTCACATCGTAAGCAAGGCTTATGTTGGAAAAGACGTGCGTGCACACCACGGGCGTGACTGGAAGTGGTTAAGAGTGGAATAATCAAACGGCACTACGGCAAGGAGCTGTTCATAAAAACGTTTCCTATCACCAACCTTCCACTGTGAGCACGAAGGCTCTGCTGACGTTGTACTGCTGGTTATTGATGAGCACCGCGAGCCGGCACGTGTAGAGACCTGCGTGGGATTGCGTCACAGCTGGGATGATCAGGGCACCCCCGTCCCTCTGGAGCGACCCTCCTCTGCCCGGCTGGAGAGCCGTGGGGCTGGAGTCCTGTCGGAAACAAACATGCTGTGTCACACAGAGAGAAAGGGGCACAGCAGTAGCTCGGTTTGAAACTCCTCGGGCTTTATCCACACACCTTGTACCAGTCTACCGGTCCGTCTGTGTTGTTGAAGCAGCTCAGAGGTTGACATAAGAACTTCATCTCCTCTCCAGCTGTGACTGACAAAGGGTGGGACAGCTTTCTCATGTTGACAGAGGAGGACTCGTACACATGTAACATGACATTCCCCGTAACGCAGTAGGTTTCGTTTCTGGAGACAAAAGCACAGACGGAAATGTTACATCACAGGCAGCAAGAAGAGGTTAATGCCCACCTGGACATTTTGAGTTCTAAGAATCTATCCGTAGCCTCTGTAAAGGCAGGAGAAAGAGAGGTCAGCATCTACCTGTAGGTGCAGATATATTCCCCTGAGTCTGAGGCCTGAGCTGGGAGGAACCACAGCTCTTTATCATGCTGCTGGACACGTCCCTCGGCACGATAGGTCAAGCCGTCTGTCTCATTGTTCTTGCTGATGAGGTACGTTGCCGTCGGTGAGGCGATTTTTAGTTTTTTAAGAACACTCGTGAATATCGGGAAGTTGAGGATTATGGCCTCACCCTCCATTCTGACAACCTCCAACTCCGAGTTCACGTAATGGCAGCCATCTGCGACAGAAACAACACTCAAAAACTTCAGTATGCATTGAATTATTTTGTATAATTTCATTCTAAAAAGCAGAAATATATAAGCCCAATGTTGATGAACCCCATTAAGCTAAGCTAAGTACAAAATACTGACCTTTCATAGGCAGAGGAGGTAGTGGAGGTTGTCCATAAGCACATGTGATGATGACCACAGCAGACATCAATGCCAGGCAGACCATGATCGCAGCCTGCAGGGATGTGGAGATCTGCAATTTAAAAAAATCCACTTACAAAAGGTGTTACGTCTTAAAAAGAAGGCGTTCTCACAGCAGGATTAGTTCAGATGCTCTCAGAAGCTTTGGTTTGAAAGGCTGATAATCCAGAGGGGTCACTAAGATGCCACCTTTCTGCAGGGAAACGTTCTGTGTTGTTTCCTCAAGCAGCCTGGATTTTCTGCCATTTAGCTTTGATTTAAACTCTTTTATAGACGGTAAATGTTGTGACATCACGGGCCGCGTAATCGAAACGCTGGCACCTCATCCCGCCCCTGCACTCAGAGTCAAAGGGTTTACCACGAGAAATGAGTCACGATAAGTGGTTGAAGGTCACTGATACCAGAGGTCAGCTGAATGAAACGGTGGAATAAAGCTAGAATACAGCCCATCTTTTCATCCTTTACCTTTGTTTTAATGAAGATGGAGGGTTTCATGTTCCAATGTGTGGGATTAATAACGCGATTCTTTCATTATTGTAAGAGCAGATAAAAACGATAATCAAGCTTTCTGCTAACAGTGTCACAATTCCCTGGAGTTCTGAGATTTCTCGTGTTTTTCACGGTTTATTTTACGTGCACGAACGTTGGAGAAGGGTGAGATGGCTACAGTGTGCAACTGGTTGTTAAATTCCCTCCGAAGTGATGATTATTCTAAGATATGACGTCTAAACGGATCCGTTTAGTGCAGTTCTGCGTTTTATTTACTTCTTTGTTTCATCATAATATCCGTATGTGTGTATTCTATATTGTATTCAGCAATTTAAGCTTTACTTCTGGTTAAAAAAAACCCCAAAAAATCAGACTTTCCATGGAAACGAGCTGATTTTCACTTCTGCTTCTCCGTCTGTTGTTACAGGGATCAGCTGAATCAGCTGATTGCGATTGCACAGCAATGCATGCGCGACTCATGAATGTTTTCCCTGCAAAAGTCTTTGTTTGAGTGTGTCATGAAATTGCTGCCCATTCATAAAATTGGTGGGAGTGTCGCTGTTTGTAGATGTCCATTTCATAACATTTGTGGGAGCGTTAAAGTTGTAATTGAGTTTTTATTGGCATGAGTCACAGTGATCGTCACGTTTTTTTTTTGGGTTAAATGGAAACTTGGAAACCTGGAAAGTATCGGTTGAAGCTGGAAAATATCCCTTTAGCTTTTGCTAATTATAAGTCACGCTTTATATCACTTTCTACAGTTTTCTAAGAAATAGACAAGCCGTTCTTTACTGTTCCTTTTGCATTTATTGTAGATATTTAATCTTAAATTTTTCTAAATGAAATTAAAGATGCTTTCAAAGTTAAAGTAAATATGAGTGTTGTTATTTACAGTTAAGCAAAAACTATCCAAATAGTTTAGTAAAGGTTAAGATTTTAGATGATTTTAAACTGAGGGCATATAAATAATATTTTCTGCATTTTTTTACATAGTAAATATCAAGATACGGAAAATAATCTGAACAGAACGGATGAAATTCAGGCTCCATAGATGTAGAATTGCCATCCTGTGCTATAAAAAGTTCAAATGAATCTAAACATAGAAACATAAATACCTAAATATGTGTATTGATACAGAATTGTATCCTGTTAGATATGTAATCTGTAAAAATAATACCAAACACATGTTGTAATACAGTTTAAACCCACAAATACATGAATACAGCTAGTGTTAGTATGGAAAACTCTGTAATACGGTTCCACACAGTAGTGCGGTGGACTTACGGTGTACAGGTGAGCGAGGTGGTCCCGGCAGATGTGGCGCTGACAGGCAGATGTGGCGCTGACAGGCAGATGTGGCGCTGACAGGCAGATGTGGCGCTGACAGGCAGATGTGGCGCTGACAGGCAGATGTGGCGCTGACAGGCAGATGTGGTGCTGACAGCATGGACTGCAGCAGCAAAGTGATCGTTTTTTTATCAGCTCTGGGGGAGCCTGAGCTCTTTTCAAGGTTCCCACCCCTCATGAGATGGAAATTTCTCAGGTTTCCCAATGTAACGCAGTGTGCTGTACAGCTCACCACACATGTCTGCTGACTCCTCAACACACACACACACACACTCAGTATATGCACATACATTTTGAGAGAAGACACCCTCAGAGGTTCCCATCAGGTTTACTCTGGAAAAGGTCCAGCTGTTTACAGCCGCTGCTATCTTACATCACCTGCCACCTACGTTAATGCTGGACATCTCTGTTTGTTTTTAGCACAGACACACACACACATGCACACAAACGCACTCTGGCTATCAGCACATGAGATGGGAAAATCAGTGAGGGTTGTGCAACCAGGTTACAGAAACATTTTCTTACAGATCTCAGTGTTTAGACACCTGCAGGCTGTTTCGTTTCTGCTGTCCTGCTTTTTCACATCTGCTGCTCCGGTCATGGAGTTGTATGGAATCTGGCTGCTGTCAGACAGAAGAACAACAAGGTGCCAATAAAAATGAAACTTTCCAACTTCAAACTTTCTGGAAAACATGAAATCTTTGTTTCTCAGCCGCTGAAAAAAATAAAGCATGAAAACTGAATATTTAGTAGGTTAAATCTTCCATTTTTAAATAATATAATGCTAATGTATCTGTGTGTAGATAGAAAACAGTATTTCTGTATTAATGTTAGCTGCATTTACAGTTTAACAGGATTAGTTCATTTTCATTAAGCGACACGTTTATAATGCATTCTCGGGCTCTTGGGTGTTAACTTTAGACCTTTTATATTCTCAATTGTTTGTAACATCACTGTTAAAATCAGCCTTGATGATCAATTGTTGAGGCTGCTTCACCAGTTCCCAGCAGGTACTTGGTGGCTGTTGTGGTTTATCTGAAGGAGCAGCGTAGTCACAGGCGATGTTTCGCATCTTCAGCATTCAAACCTCATGTTTGGTGAATAATAAACCAGCTAATGAAATATCCGACACTCCCTGTTTTTTTTTGCTTGGTACATCTGTACGTGAGCTTCTGCACTTGCACAAGGGTCGGTATCTGCAAACATTTCAGTAAGTAGAATATTAAAATGTGGCAGTATGGAGTTGATGTTCAAAAATCTAATTTTAGTAAAGATAAACTCAGGCCCGGTTCAGCTTGTGAAAAAAAAAAGTATTTACTTTCATACATCTTGTTTGCATCCATACTAGTTATGTTGCCAGTTTAGTTTCAATAAAATTTCGAATACACTTATTTCTTCTTTCATTCTTATTTCTTCTTCCACCCAGAAAAACCATGAAAAAGATTTTAAAAGCCTAAAACCTGACACCCTCTCGCATCTTAAGACTAACCTCTCAGTTTTAAGGCTCCAGATCTTGCAGGGACACAGTTTGTAAAGCCACAACTCGATTTTTCTGAGATTATTTCCCATCATGCACCTGGTGGAAACGCAGCTTTTAGCTACAAGTGACCACAGCGCACGTGTTGGTTTAAAACGCAGAATGAGCATAAAACAAGCCTAAAAACGATTATATTACATATATATTAACCCTAACAAAAGGAAAACTGCCTTAAAACAGCCTGGAATGACTTTTATGACCACCTCACACCAAACGAACGGGATCACGGTGCCATAACTCTCGTGACAACTTTGAAATCGCTTGGAAAAATAGTTTGTCCATCTTCGGTCGTCTACTATATCCAACAGTGCTGAATATCAGGCAGAGATGATGTTGAACACATGAAATTCTCACTTTTAAGCCTCTCCTAAACTGTGTTGCAAGCTAGCAGATCCACAGAAGTCAAAAATGTTTTGTTGTTGCTGTAGATTAACGCAGCTGCTCTGCGTAAAATGGACAAACGGCCTCATCTTTATTCGTTACCGCCGCATTTATTATGTAAAAATCTAATTTAACAGATTATTTGCGGTCATAATTATCCTCTTAGAACTTGTTGCTCACTCGTTTCCTCCATTTTTAATCTTTTTGTTTTGTTTTTAGCAACAAAGCAAGGTTACCTGGGCATGTACTGGTGCACGCTCACATTAGAGCGCCATCTATTGGATCTCAAGGCAAAATGCAGCACTTTAAATGGCCTAAAGGTTACTGGTTATTTGGTTGCTGATGTGCAAAGTTTTCCCACATTTGAAAGTTGCAACCCTAAAGAGCGTGTATAGACATTAAGCTCAACAGTTACTTTTTTAAATTCTTATAAATTATAATCATTAAAAAAAACTTTATTTTTGAAGAATTAACGCAAAAAGGAAAACTCTTAAACTGGGAAGAAGTTAATCTTGTTAAATATTCAATTAAATTTGATTTATATTGCACCAAATTACAACAAATGTCATCTCAAGGCACTTCAAAGAAACTCCAGTTCAAGCCAGTTAATTGTAATCCAGTCATAATTAGGGGTGTGACGACACAAGACAAGATTTTAAGAAAACTACAATGACAAAATATGACTGGACCAACAGACTTTTATTTAACTGAGTTGCACGTGCATTTTAACATGTTTTATTATAACTCTTTACATGCATGATGTAATGAGCTTTTAATAAACTTCTTCCACAAATTGAAACTAAAATGTGTAAGTTAAAATAAAATAAAGTGCAAACTATATTATTAGTTCTACTCTGTAAATGCAGAGTACAAACAGAGCCTAACTAAGAATGTCTCTGACAGCTTATCAGTCCCTCCACTGCTATCTATCGTTTCCTCCTGGTATCCAAAATGCTGCCGAACAAACGATTGAAAGTGGCTTCTTCAGTGGTAAAAGCCTGCAGCAACAGCGCATTGCTGCCCCCACAGGTCACAATTAGAAGTCTGGATAGCGCACAAATCTCATGAGACAGATTTTTAACCCCAATCATAATCCAATTAATTTAATCCCAGATTATTCAAATTAATACGTACAAAGATCATTTCTGAGGAAACCAACAGATTGCACCATAACGTCACTTCGATCCAATCCCGTCCTGAGAAGAAAAAACTCCCTTTTAACAGGAAGAAACCTCTGGCAGAACCAGAACCAGGAGGGGCGGCCATCTGCCTTCCTGACAGGACAGAGAAGAGGAACAAACACCGTAACACCAGGACAGGGATACCTGCTGAGAAAGTTCATGACAGCAATGATGTCATGTGTACATGGAGAGGTGCATCATGGGAGGACCACCAGCAGCTTAACTGTGGGATGTTTCAGGGTCACCTGAGCCATCCCCAAATATAAGCTTTATCAAAAAGGAAAAGCCTGATCTCAAAGGCAGAAAGGGTGTCTGTATCTTCAACAGTTTCAGGTTAATTAGTAGATGAGTAACAGAGGTGAAATGAGCCATTAGTTTGCCTTTGGAACAGATGAAAAAGTTTTGATGAAAAATCCAGCGATGCAGCCTACAGGCCACTCGTTCAGTGACATGTTAGACTGATGGAGAAACAGCTGAGTGATCGCATGACTCACTGCTCCATCATCTCCCTTCGTGGTAAAAATGGCGGCCACCATCGTGTCTTCTTGTGTATTGCTCAGCTGGGTGGTTATACTACTCCTGGCATTTTCCGGTTTTTACAGGTTTCAACTGTAGTGATGCAAGCCGTGAGGTGGCATGTTTGTCATAGAGCTGGATCGTGGTGATGGAGCTCTACAGCACGTACAAACAGGGTTTAATCTGTTCTGCAATCTGTTTGGATGCTCAGTCACATAATGATTCTGATGATCTCCTTCAGATATGTTAGAGAACTAAAGTAATTAGCCTTTAATTAGATTTGTTTTGTGATTCTCACAATAAGATAAAAGTCTAAAGATGGGGTTTCAGATGTAATGACAGCATTATAATGGCAGCTCTGTTATTTACTGGCTAACCATCCTCAGGTTAGCATGAGCCTAACGTGGACGAATTTTCATATTAACTCGTAGAAAGTGAAATAATGACCCTTTCACTTTGTTTCTCCTTCCACGCCTAACCCAGCAGAAACCGCCGTATTCTGTCAAAACGACACAGCCGAATTTATTCTCTGCATTTTCTTATTGCAACATTTGATTGTTTGCTTCATACTTGTTTCACACATGTATGGAAGCACAATTATGCCTTTTTTTTCCTGTTACTTATGTGCTTTTGACCCATGAACAGCAAGTTGGTCCAAATAGCTTGTGCTAGCCTCCATGTTAGCGTGTAGGATAATGTTTTATATCTATAAAGACTGCAGTGCAAAGCTGCCACATATTGCTAACTGTATGCTTAATCTGTTTAATCTGTTTAAACATGCAGTTAACATAAAGTGAGTTTGAAATGGAGCGAGTTTAAGCCCACAGTCATAGTTCATGCTATACACCCATCAGTCAGTGTGTTTAACACAGAGGTGAAAAGGTGACGGACACTGTTGGTTTAGCTACTCTGACTGGCCATTGAGAAAGCAGAAGATGTTGCATGTTTTGGGAATTCTTGAGATCTCTTCATTGTCTGTGATGTCCTGGTACTCGATAACATTGTTCAGATGACTAAACCGTTTGACAGGCCTGTTTTTGTGTTTTCCCTTCCAAGGAATTTACCTCCCAGTAACACAACACCCTGTGCAATACTAATTCCAAGTTAAGGAACAAATCCATCCCCTGCTTTTTAGGTAATTAAATCTCTATTTTGGTATGATTTAAGGTTATTTACCAGGCTTGAACTGCTTGAATATGAATTAAAACTGGTAAAATAGTCCATTTACCTATTTCTATTCAAGAATTCCCAGTCAGTTTCATAGTTAATTGACAGTTTTGACTGCTCTGTGTTGGCATTTTTTGTTAAATATTCAGGAGTAGCAGTAATTTAGATATTTTTAAGAGATGCAGCAGCTTTTATTGTAAAGATTTGACAATATTCTTCCGATAAATTCTGTTTTTTTTTTTGCATTAGATTTTGGCGCCACAAGTCTGCATGGACTCGGTAGTTTTGGCATTAAGTCAGGTGTAATCTGACTAAAACTGACCCAAACAATGACTCAAGTCATGCAACTGCATCCTAAACAAATGATCCTAACTTCCAGGAATGTATAACGCCATCAACTGTTGTGGAACATGAACCAAAAACCCGTTTTACTTGTAGATTAAGAGCAAACTGGAGCGTCTTGCTCTGATAGTAGGAACATTTGAGAGCTAAACTGGTGTAGCAGGTGCAGCTTTTTAACTACCGATCATATGTAATTAGGAGAAACTAACATCATTCATCCCTTTTACTTGCAATGAGTTGACAGTACTGTCTGATCCCAGGTGACATTTACACCTTTTTGTCACAAAAATGCAGATATTCACTTTAAAAATGATCATTAAAACATCTCTTAGGCCACAAAAGTGAAAATGGACATGTAATCTACCTTTTAAGTCACTTAGTTGAGAATATACATTTAAAATGTTCTTTAATCTAAAGCTTTTGACACAGTTTATCCAGTTATGAACAAACCACAAAGCGTGGCATAAATCCATAAAACGCAGGTTACAAAAGACATCCTCGGAGAATATCTGTGTCACTACTTCTCTTTTCAGCTGAGCTCAGACAGAGTGACACAGCAGGATGGCAACAACAAAAGTCCACATTTCCAACACACCTTTGCAGCTTTTTAACGCCATCCTGAGTGACAGAAACCGTTGGGGTCATGTGACATCGATCACTTATGATTTTAAGTGAAAAAAAAGTTTCCACAAATGTGTGAATTAGCAATCGGTTAAAAAAAAAACCGAAATCTGTTGAAATGGAACAAAATGTGCGTGTTCGGTGTTTTGATTAGTCAACGTGTTACAAAATAGGTCGTATTTTCAACATGTGCGTGTTTGGGGAACAAACGGCAGCAGAGGCCACAGACACGGAGGATAACTCTTCTTTTAAAATTACTTTTGAAGTTTATTCAAAGAAAACAAAAAAAAAATTTAAGGAAAATACATGAATTCCTGTCATACACAGAGAAGGACATAAGTTAGAGAAGCATGGCAGAAACAGAGGAAAAACACGCCGCCTCACATCCAAGCCTGCAGGGAACGTTACTGCAATATTTCCATGGCTGAAGCAGCTTTATGCGAATACCTGAAAACGAACAACATGTATGTTCTTTATTGTTTTGTAAGTCGTGACCAAGTCGAGTGGAGTGGGAAAAAAATTAAATATCCAACAAAAATCGGGCTCAAAAAGCAGAAACAAAGAATTAAGGAACCAAGATGCTTTAAACATAAATACTGTGATGCACAAAAGTGTAACAAAACATCGTCTCTGTAAACATTTTCTCCACCTAGGGTGAGCGTAATAATATTAAACCACCTCAGTCGCATATTTACGCGTACACGGACTTACAGAAACAACAAAAACTATCGTTAAGCTTCTCAAGTAGCTCTAAAACTTAAGAATACACAACGCTTCAAGTGACTGTTTTTTTTTTTTCTTTTACCTTTTTAAAAACGATATCCAAGTAGTGGTTTTCATAACAATACACGTTTTTAAATGCTGCCCTCTTGGCACTTTCCCCCCCACCAAATATCCCCTTTTGGCTCATCCTTTACTTTTAGCCCATTGAAAATATCGATAATAAGTCAGTACAGCCACTCATCAAGGCCTCGATGCAGTAAGAGTTACACACCGGGTTCCACAGCATGTACGGCGCTCAGATAAGCGCGGCGGGATCTAAGCCGCCGCCGCCGCCGCCACACCGGGGGCTGCTCCTGTGTGTAGTCGTCAGGAGGAAAAACACACCAGCCTCACAAAAACATGTTTGAACATGAAGTCGGAGCACAAATCAGATTCCCCTTTGCCCCCTTTGTGAGTGAAAATGTGCAACCTTTGAGAGTGTCTGTGGAAAGGGAGGAAAATCCGGTTTGGGCTGTAGATCAATGCTGCAGGCGCTGCTCAGTCTTTCACATCTACAGACAACTTAAATAACATTTAGAGCGAGACATGAGGTCGGGGCACAGAAAGCTGTTCCCTCTTCAGGAGGAGGAGGAACAGCGCTGCTCTGAGCCTGTTTGGAGCCACTTTTGTCACAGTAACACTGAAGTCCAGAGTGTAAATGTTGAATTAACGAGATTTTAACGCCCCTCAGGATTCATTTCCACATAGATCGCCACAGCTGCGTAAAAGACTGCAAAACAACAGCGGAATAGAAAATATCTACACCTGACGTAGATGCTCTGCCTCCGCAGCTTTAATCCCAACTTGAAATCGAACATCTAGGATTGATCACTTGTGACAAAAAAACAAAAGAAACATCATCTCATGCCTTGGACCACCACACAGTAATAATTCTTTCTACATTCTTGACACGTAGTGCATTGAATACATACAAGTGATTTAAATGAAAGATGAAATGAAAGGAGTCCGCCTCCTGTCCTGACCGAGCGTGTACCTCTCTGCCATGTCCATCCTCAACTCTCCAACCACACATACCAAACTTTCTTTTCTACTTTTTCACCCCATTGTCTTCTTTTTTCTCCCCCCTACTTAATATCTAACTATTCACACAGTTCAAGTTTTTCAAATTGCGTCTTGGGGAAAGGGGGGGATGACAAAAGCTTAGATGAACTGTCCTGTACATAGACGCCTTTTTGTTAGATTTTATCTTCAGGATCACACCCACAGCACTTTCTTCACACACACACCTCACACTTTGGGTGGTTTCGGGGTAAAAAGCAAGCAGATTGTGGACTGTGGGAGGATGTGCATAAATGTTAAATTAAAAAAAAAAGTAAAAGACACGTTTAACTCCACAAAGTTACACTTATCTTCAAGGAATAATAATAATAATAATTAAAAAATACTATTCTGAAATCCACCACCTCTTTCATCACCCGTCCACAACATCTCCAGCCTTTAACCACACCCCCCCGCTTTGTCCTGTCAATCAGGCTCGTAATTAAACCTCAACATTAGGTCTCTTCCACCTGCTCGGCCCTCTGGCTCCGGGGCTTAACGAGTCACCCCTGGCGGATAGTTTCTAACCAGCATGTCAGCGGTAATTTCACCAAACAGAAGTACATTTATACACACTACTGTAGTATCGATACAGACTCTGACCACACCGGCCCCACGCTTGTAAGCAACAGCAGGGGGGGAAAATGGGCACAGGGGGACTCCCTCACAAGAGGCAGACCTGCAGAAAGGTGTAGCAGTAGTAGTAATAACAGCATTAAGCAGTACAAGTAGTTAGAAGACCTCAAGCTTACTGACCAGCCCAGGAGCACGAAAACTACGCAGAGGTACAAAATCTATCCCATCGTAATCTGATGAGCACCAAGAAAAGTAAGAGGAAAACAAACAGATGCTTGCCCCCTTTTCTTGAATTCACATTTGATTTATTTCTACTTCCTTTAATATAATATAACCATTGATTTAATTGTGGATGCGGGTCGTAACTTCGGGTCTTTCGGAGGTCGCTGTGTTGCGGCTCCAGAAGCTGAAGCTGTTGACTGCTCCCAAGGGCTGGTTGGTTAGTTGTACTTGTTCTCTCCTGGTTGACAAGACATCAATGGTGGGTTCTGAGATCCAGTGTTAGCAAGGGTGGAGGACAATGAGGAGGATGAGGAGAAAGAGGGCAGGGTGTTGGACATCTACCAGCTGAGCAGGTTGCTTCGGCCCAAAGTCATAAAGTAGACCTGGCTGGAGCCTCCGGAGCGTACAGAGGCGAAAAACACCTGAAGAAGAAGAAGCAGGCGAACGGAGGGTTTAATTTCACAGGAAATGTTGGAACTGAGGAAATGAAAATATACCAAAAAACCCTGATGAAGGAGGGGAATCTTTAATTTTATAATGCAGGAATAACTCATATATACAGCGGTAAAGACCTGCTCCATCATTTCCAGTACAGGTTGGGGGGGTGGGGGGGTGATTTACAAGTGTTTGCTGGCCTATTTGGACAAACGGGAAGTAAAATTCAGAAAACAGAAGAGAAACTTGAGCAGTTCGAGGTGACTTCCACACAGGCTGAGCAAATGTGAGCTTCTCTTATGCCCAACCTCAGCTGTGCAGAGAACGATTTGAACATGTTTACTGAGGAAACCGGAGCCGCTCATTAAGTAACTGTGGTCTAAAGGTGGGGGGGGGTCTCACCTTGTCATTTCTTTCACAGAGGAACTTGAGTCTCTGGGCCCTCTTGTGCATGAAGACGCCGTCTAGATGGCCAGTCTCCACAGAGCGGATCTCTATGGCCTTCTCGCCCCACCCCATGATCTGGTTGGAGCGAATGTAAGCTGGAGAGAACACAGATGTTTAAAAAAGGTGCGGTTCGTCTGCTAAACGCATCAGAATGATGACAAGAACACAGAAACGTGTGATTTAAAGGGTGGACGCAGGTCACTGAGGAGTGGGTTGGTGACTCACCCACTGAGGTGGGCATCTCCCCCCACTGCAGCACCACATCCTTGGTGATGCGTCCGTACGTGTTGACATAAACCCCCTCGTCCTCGTAGCACACCAGGAGTTCAATGCCGTCAGTGTTGGGCAGGATGATGATTGCATGAGATTGGATACTGGTCTGGATCTGGAGACGCAGCACGCCGTGCCGGTTAGAAAGCGAACCCGTTTCTCTGGATTCATGCTGTGATGAATACTGTGGCGGTTAAGATGCAGGACACTCGGAGACTTACGTGTGTGGGCAGGTAGATGTCGTAGACCGCCCCGGAGTCGACATCCACGGCGTGAAAGCCTGAGTACGAGCCGTAGATGACCTTTAACCTTTGGCCCTCCTCCACAGTCAGGTCGACCAGCAGGGGTTTATGCACCAGGTCACCGAAAGACTGAGGAGCACAGATCCGAAAATGTTCATCTTTGCAGTTTCTGTAGCTCTCCTCGGTCAACAATATGCTTTCAGTTACTGAAATACAAGATCCCCGATGAGTCATTTACCTTGAAGGCCATGAACTTGTGGTAGGGTTTGGGCGCCCAGGCGTAAACCTCCACCGAGTTCTTCAGAGCCAAAACCAAAAACTTGATCCTCTCATATTTCACTGGGGAAATCAAAAGTAAATGCATCAGATGGTTTAAATCATGAGACTTTCAGATGAATCTTTGAGATTTCTTGGTCTGATGCAGCATCAATAATCCCACCTTCTGCTCCACATTAAGGTGGAGCAGACACTTTGCTTATCTGCCGTCCCCCTTCGACACTGGGGCCTTTTTTAAGTTTGAACAACAGATTTTTATTGGGCATTTTAAGGCTCAATCCCTCCATCTTGCAGTTAAGTGGTGAAAGCAACATCGATGAACTGCAGTCCATCAGGTGTTAAAGCTTTAATCACCTCGATCCAGGTGGGATTATTTGAACTGCTTACACCTGGACATCATCCAGTCTCTTTCAGCCTCTTGTTCTGTTCAGCTGTGGTTGTTTCTAAATGTACTTTATGAATAAATTAGATTTAATTTGGGGCTCAAAGCCACTGTAACTTCTCCAAAAATTAATTTAAAAAGTCTATGGAAGCCAAAAGCAGTCAAAAGATCATTCCTCCTCTTTGGTCCAACCTCGGGATGGATGACTAAAGATAACAGGAAAGTTTAATACATCCATTTGTTCTCGTAAGTTTCGGACAGCTCTGTACTTTCCACAAGTGTTGGCTCAGAAAATTAATGAAAGTGCATGAATTAAACTCCTGGACAGGAAATAGATTTCTTGACTGACGGTTTCAGTCAAAAGAATGGGGTTTCCAACAGGAAGTGCCAATCTTTGCAAAGTGGCACCAAAAGCACCAAGGACATTCTGTATTTTAGACAGGATTGTGTAGTTACATGTTTCCTCCAATGTCTTTACTGGATTATTACTTAATCGAGGGCTTTCTTTCCACCATTTATCAACGGCATGCTTCTCTGATAAACAACATGTATCATAGATTGGGGTTTTAAACTTGGAGTCTCCCGTTTGAATCCTCACGGTGGGTTTTACATCTGCTGGGAAACCAGCTTTCGTAACAGATCAGGGGTTAAATACTGATGTTTTTAAATGTGTGGGTAGACATGCCACCTATTACATTACACCCTTTAGCCATCTCATCCTCAGCGTGTCTCCAAGCACTAATTTAGCCGCAGCGACTCATCTGTTCGACTGTATTTGCACACAGACGTGCAAGGAGATTAAATGCAAAATATGTTCCTAACTGGAACTGATGCAGTTGGCTGTAATGACAAAGTTTGCATCTTGAAGCACAGTTCTTACAACATCACTCACCAACTTTGTAGTGGACGCAGCCCTCCAGGTCTCCCACGGTGGTCCAGCCCTGTTTCTTCTCCACCTCGGGGTCATTGTGCAGGATCTTGTTCCTCAGCCAGGACAGGTAGTACACACGCAGCTTGTTCTTTTTACCTGTTATTGATGAAGAGGAGGAGACTTTTACTCTCATTCAAACATCAAAATCTTATCCAGCGGCACAAAGAAATGTGCAGAAACATCAACCCGCTGCCACCTTTTAGCCCCTGATCCAAACCACAAGCTGAAGTGTGTTAGTCAAACCATTCAGTTGCTCTTCTCAGGCACCTGAGAAGTGTAACGAGCATGTATTTATGTACATTTAGTTCAAAATGAAAAGAAAAGCTGATATTCAGAAGGCCTTTAGAGCACAATAAAGCCCTTTTTTTTTACATTTTCCCATATGTCATCAGGTACGAGGTGTTTGTTTAAACCGTCTCCTGGCAACCTGATTACATAAGACCGTCTGGATGTCGTCTTAGAAAGGATTTCTCACAGCACATATGGTTTGACATACTATCCATGACGCTTAGTTTTACATGTCGCTAATGCAAATGAGTTTCATTCAAGGAAATGGACGTGCGTGCAACTCTGCGGCATTTCCTTCCATCATGGAAAGCTCAAATGTGTGTCGGTATTACACAGCGTCCACATAATGTGGCGTTTCCCAACATCCGGTTAGCTCAAAATATATGTTGTGACATTTATGACTGCACTGCTTGTGTGTGCGACATTGAGAAAGAGGAGAAGTGCGACTGTGGATGCACTCTCAGTCTGAGAAAATCTCAAATAAATGTCTGACTCTGTGAACGAAATAATGCAGAAATTAGCACGTTTTGTTGCATTTGCAAGAGTTCCAACAAGTCAAGAAGTAGACGAAAGAAAGCCTCACGACAGCAGCTCGATTAAAAAAGAGGGTCAATTGATTTTCAGTGTTATAATTGAGTCAAACAAACAAAAGTATCGGGTGTATTTGGCATCTGTGGGGATATACCCGATATAGTGACCAGGACATTGAGACCCTCCAGGACGTCCATCTGCTGGAAGCGCCGTCGGTTGATCAGAGGGTAAACCTTCCCCTGGCCGCTGCGATCCAACAGCATCAAGCCGCTCTCCGTTCCCACCAGCAGGTTGACTCCTACACACACACACACACACACACACACACACACACACACACACACACACACACACACACACACACACACACACACAAACAAACCCAATGAGCAGATGTGGAAACCCAGAGCCCAAACTTTGAGGCATGTTCCCACGATGTGGGCGAGGTGTGAAGGATCTGAGGCACACTTTGCTGCAGGACTTTCCTGGATTTTTTGCTTGTTTTGCTGCTGTTATTTATGGGATGTTAGTTATTTGTGTTCTTAATCACACGACCTTTTGGTTGTTTAAGAGGAATGTGTTCAGTATAAACGTCACAAACAAATGGCGATGCGTCAGGAACTGGGAGAGATTGGACTGTGAGTTCCCCCTCTGCTTCTCAGAGTTAAACTCTAAATAAAACAACTCCGATGTGATTAAAGTTAATTTTATTATACACAGTGTCCCTCAGTTCAGGGCCCCAGCATGTTTGGGACAGAGTGATGGTGGGTACATTAAAGCAGCCATGTTTAGTCCCTTTAAGTTTCTTCTTCAGCATATAGAAGTCGTGCTAAACTGGATTTGTTCTGAGAAACTCTGGTGCTGCCTCAGCAGGATGTTTGGGATCATTATCTTGTTGCAGGATGAAGCTTTGGAGGCATTTACTGGACCTTGAACAGATCAGATGTTTCTATCCAGCTCAGAATTCATTGTGCAGCTCCATCATGGGTGAAGATAAGTGTGGCAGCCATGCATGCCCACACCATAACACCTCCACTCCATGTTTAACAGAGGAGCTGCCCTGCTGTGGATCTTAGACACTTCCTTTTGGTCTCCACACTCTGATGCAGGTTCATCTGGACCTCGTCTGTCCAGAACACATTTTTCCAGAACCCTGCAGCTCCTTTAAGGACTTTTTGGCAAACTGTAATGTGTCCATCCTGTCTTTGTGGCTAACTAGTGGTTAGCATGTAGCAGTGTAGCCTCTGTGGATGATGGTCTCTGACAAAGACACACCTGCCTCCTGAGGACTGGTTCTGATCTGTTGGGCTTTTGAGGATTTTTCTTTAGCCAGTGGTCCCAAACATCATGCTGCCCTGAAATGAGGGGGCCTACGTAAGTGCACTGTATGTTTAGATTGGAGCTTTATCAGAGCTTTGCTGCCACCCAGTGGTGAAACTTGGGCATGTTGCAGGGTTAGAGTTTACTAAAACATCTAAAGAAGAATAAGTTGTTCATTAAGTTGCATGTTAAATATCTCCTAAAGCAGCAAGTCTGCTGGCATTTGACCTAAAATTAACTGTTGTGCTGTAAATTTGGTTCCCATTGTCCCTCTGGCTTCCTGCTGTCCCTGTCCTCCACTCACATGCAGCACAAATACTGGCTGTAATGTCTGTAACTGGCTGTAACTGCAGTGTTTCCTCTTTGCTCAGGGAAACAGATTCATTAACGCTTACCCCACAGTGCAGCACACAGGATCTCGGAGTTGAACCTCTTCTTGTACTTGCGAATCTCTGGCGTGTCACTCTGAGGGCGAGTGTTGACCGGGTTAACGTTGACCACAGAGCCTTTCCTAGAGGGGTCTGCTCTCAGCGCCTCCGCCAGCCGGGCGTCGTTCCCATAGCCTAAAAGGTCAAAGGGAAGGGCTTAGGTAGGATGTAGAGTTTACCGGGCAGGGTGAGGATCAGTCAAACGGTCAGCGTTAGTCACTGGAGTTTTGTTTTGTCTGAAACTGAAGGTTGATAAAGTTCTTTTCAAGCTGCATCTGGAAACAACGGCGATTTAATCATTATAGAAGTTACTTTGTGGGGTTCCAAGGCACCTGTTCCTTAAACTAACCCTGATTTTAAAGCATTTAGCTGAGAGCTCTTTAGGTGTTACATAGACTGAGATGTTTGAGCGCTGAAACCTCAGGAAGTTAATCGCTGTTTCTCTCCTAAGTTGTGAAATCTGGACATCTGCAGGCAAACCAAATCTGTGATTAGATGCACAGCAAAGAATCTGATATATCTCGGGGGTCAACAGCTGGTCGCCAGCTGCAGCAGGAGAGGTAATGGCTCAGCATGCCGCAGTCTTTAACATTTGGCCTCGATTACGGAGGGATGATGGGAACAGGTGGACCATCGTGATAACAAAGTGTGTTTGGTACGAATGTGAACTTTCCTGGAAAGGTTTCCCATGCTCAGCGCAGCTGATGGATCAGACTTTAAGAGTAAAAGCTCCATCTCTGACCTTTAAACTGAAGCAGTTAGATGTTCTAGAGGACAATATTATATCAAATTTCTTCCAAATATACATACAGCTCTTGGTCAAACGCATCCAAAGTCATACATCTATTTAAGTTTAATTTATGCATGGTGTTCTAAAGCCAGTCTGTGTGTGTTCTTCTGCCTTCAACATCATCAGTTATAGTTTATCCTTAGTGTTTACTCCTTTAAAGAGTCACCAGAACTCATCGGTTCCCAACTCGAAAACAAAGAAAAACTAAAACTATGAGCACTTCCAGACCTGATCTGCATAAATCTGACCGTAACCAAACATGACCGAATGAATACTGACAGCTTACACATCCTAATCTGGCATTGGATGTGCTCTTTAGAGGAGTCCGACAGATGGAATTATTCAATCAATAAATAACGACCTGATTCAAACTTCCTCTGAGCCAAACGAGCAGAAAAAAGACTGCAGTATTTCAGCTTTTTATCCAAGTTTGCTCATTCAAAGCAGGCAGCACAAAACGTGTCCTGAGGTGAGGAAAAAGGCTGTTTTGGACTCCTTTCAGCACACTTGTTGTGCCGTGATGAATAGTTATGGGAATATTCCATGTTGTAAGGAAGCTTTGACTCTGACAACCTGACTTGATGGATTGTTCCACCTCGTGCAGATTATCCCCTGAACTCATAAATAGTCTTTTCTTTGTCTGTAGAGCAGCTCAGTGACTTTCAGCTCACTGCAATGTGAAGCTTTTCCCGTGTAGTGTTGAAAGTTTGGTCCCATTCTTTACAAATATCAATCTAACAAGCAGACAACGTCTTTGGATTTTTGCTTTGCTCAGACAAAATGTTCTGAGCATCTGTTACACTAACACCTGCGTTAGTTAATTTCAGTTGAAGGGATACAAAGACACCTACCGACATTGTTAAGGGCGCTGCCGGTGGATGGAGAGACTTGGAGGAGGCGTGGGTCAATGAACGGAGTGAAGGAGGAAGAAGACTTGTGTTTCTGCATGTTGTTACTAGACTGACTCTACAGAGAGGTAGAATAAGAGTTAATGGTGACATTCCAAAGTTATTTTGAGAGACCAAAAATGTGTAAAAACATGGATAAAGACCCACAAACATGACAGCAAACTCAGGTTTCTGTATATGTTTCATGCAAATACGCTGGACAACAATTCAAAGGGTAAAATAATGACGGAAAAAGGCAAAAACAGAGTCGGAAGGGTTAAAAATGAATAAATCAATGTTGATCAGGCAAAAAAAAAACAACACGAAGGTGGGGAGAAATGTTGCTATGAAAAAGTATTTCCATGGGGAGCATACTTGCCGTTTGGATCCTAACTGCTCTGTGTGCTATGACCTAATGTCTGGGGAATGCGAGAGTACGACCCGTTTGCTGAAAATAGGCAACATCAAGGAAATAAAATGAGTTTGAAGTTTTTGGGGGAATGATTGTAAAACCACAGAAACAGTCGAATGATGCTGGGACTGCAGCTGTAAATCTTTCCACTGAAGACATTGGATTTGATCCGAGTGCTTTCACACAACACGATAAACGGGATAGTCTGAGGGCGTTAAAATGAACAGGAGCTTTTAGGAAAAAGATGGCGGCCACTAGAGGGCACTCTACCCAGTTCAGGACATAATAACTGATTTTATCACCCCGCCTAACTGAATGTATGAAATGAATCCGTTCCACATCGGTTTTATTCTCGTGGCGAGCTATGGGGATTTCAACCGCTGCGTTCACACCTTTCAACATTTCAAGACACCTGAGCTGTCGCCATGTCAGGGCTGGGAGACATACCTCTGCGAGGATGCCGAGCTTTTCCAAGGGACTCTGGGGGGACATGGAGGAGGGACTGGCGAGACTGGAAGAGGAAGGGGAGTTGGATGCAGAGGAGGAGGGGGAGGAATGGTGGCTCTGCTGGATCAGGTCTGGGAGGTGGTGGATGCGACCAGCAAAGCCGTTCCTGTCCGAGTGATGATGGTGAGGATGGTGGTGGTGGTGGTGTGGGCTGGGGGTGCGGAGGATGAGCCCCTGCCCCGACGCTGAGCCGGGGCTTGGGGCGAAGCCTGCGAGCAGGCCAAGGGTCTGCGTTTGGCCCGGGCCGGGGGGCCCACGCTTTCTGTTGTCACCTGCACTCTGGAAGTAGAAAGAGGGGTAGACGACTTTGGGTCTAGATGTGTTCCTGATGAGTTCGGGGGAAGGGAACGTGTTCGCTAGAGCAAAGGGCCAACTACAGTGGCTACTCTACAGGTGGAAAGAAAACTCGTGTTAGATAACACTGAACTCATTTTGTGGCATAACTGCTTCTGTTTCAGTAACTCCAACCTGGACTTAAATGTAGCAGAAGACCTTTAGTGGCTGTCGGTCACAGTATGCAGGAACAGAAGATGGTCAACAGGGTGTGCAAACAGAAAGGATGAACACAAACAAAAGGTGCGTGCTAATGATGGGCGGGCGGGCGGGTTTTCTCTCTCAGCCAGTACCTGTCTGACAATCAGCGTGCTGTCTTTGCAGGGAGTTGACCCCGCATCGCTTTCCCCCTCATCGTGAACGATCATGGTTTTCACCGACTCCGTTTCTCCGTTACTCAGCCTGGAGGAGCTGTGGGAGGGAAGCACAGAAATGTGATGATTACGCGAGGAATCTGCTCCTCTCTGGTTCTCCGGACCTGTTCATCGGTAATACATACACAGCTCTGGAGTCCTCCGGTCCGGAGGTCGACTCTTCTCCCGGCTCCTGGTCCACCTCTTCGTCATCATCCTCATCTGTGGTGTCCGAGTCTTCGCTGGAGGACGAATAATCCGTCACCTTGTTTTGGGGGCGAACATCATCCACCGCACGCAGTTCCTTGGCCAGAGCTGTCAGGTCCTAAAGGTTGTGAGGTAAGCGGTCGTTTTACTCAACTGAAATCACCTGTTTTCCCTCATTCTGCTGTGGAGTTTTGCCCTTTTCTTCATCAGTGCATTTTCTATGCAAGCCATGAATTTTCTTTAGTAAAGCAGGAAACTGAACGCTGCTGGAGAGGAAGAGTGGTTACAAACGTATGCCAGCCAATGAGAAGCCAACACGAGGAGCAAAGCCAAACAGAAAAGCCAGGGAACGGATGACCGTACAGCCGATGCTCTCCCAGCTACTGAAGGTGAGGTTAGTGGATTAATTCTACCAATGAAACAACTGTTAGAGGTGCAAAGATGAAACAGGAAATCTTCTGTAAAGGTTAGAAAAGGCATGAGTTAAAACGGCAGTCGTCCAGCCAGAGAGACCAGTAGAGAGGAATCAGAGAAGAAGTAGAAAACCCATCAGCCGGTGAGCGCAGTCCAAACATGAGAACAACCGCTTCTCAAAGTCCGATTTGCTAGCTCTCAGTCATTCCATGCCCAATCATCTCTCACAGCCCAGATTTCACACAACCTCACAGCAGCACACCATCGTGTTGGCACACAGAGTTCTACATCTACATCTATGCCAGCTAGAGAGCCACAGTACCGACTATTCAGCTCGAGTCAACTCTCACCGCTGGTCTGTTCGGCCTGACCAAGTCCTTCCTCTCTTCTGGCTTTTTCCCAGCATTCTCTGGTCGCTGGAGGGGTGAACCCTCCGATTTGGAAGAGGCTGAAGGAGGTGGAGGCGGTAAGGTCAGTTTTTTTCTTGAATTATAATGTTGAGGGGAAAAAATAATCTTCAAATTCAAAGGTGTTTGATTTCTTTTTCAAATCTAAATGTTTCTTAAGCTCCTTGACTGAAGTGGAGTTATGTGCAACTGTTTGACTCACAGCGGACCCTGAACCTCTCTCCAGAGCCACAGTGAGAACCGGGCTGAGAGCTGGAGTTACTGGAGCTGCTGGAGGAACTGGAGCCTCCGCTGCCACTATTACTGGTTGTTCTGGGAACCAGTTTCTCCACTCGTTCCCACAGAAGCCGAGGCTCTGCTGAACTGCAGAGGCAACAGACACCAGAGTCAGGACAACTGCAGGGAAAATCATTTAAAATCCTCTAAAAGCTGCTCATCGGATTCTTTGGTGTGCTTAAAGTAATAATTCTGCCATAGAAGTAACCCTCAGATTCATTTCTTTAAACAAACATGGGGAATGATACCGTACCAAAGTCATTCTCATGAAATCATTTCAGGGTTTTTGGAAAACTTCTGTTTTCCGTGACTCATTGAGCGATAAATACATCAGAGGCAAAAAGGTACAAGAAGGTTATCATAGTGATTCTGGGGGAAATAAACCCACGTATCAGACGGTTTACCTGGCAACGTTTCGGTGCATGGCATCCCTGCTGTGGGAGGCATTGCCGTGGCGATGAGGCGAGTCTCGCCTCGACAACACTGGGGACCTTGACGTTGTCCTGACAGGAACCTTTTATGATAAAAACAATGACCAGCTTACACAGACGGACCCTCTTGGCGTTGTTGTGCATCAGTGTACAGCGAAAAATACAAAACATGTTTCAGTCTCCCACCATCCGCCATCACAACCTGCTGTACTTCGCCACAGTGGCTTATCGTCACTCCAACTAGACAAAAGTAGAAGCAGGTTTGTTGAAAGCGAAGCAAAGACGAGCTACACTTCTCCGGAGAGGCTGCCCTCTCCACCCGACAGTTTTCTCTAACCGCTGCACCCAGAGCTCCACAGTATGACACAGCTGCCACACCAGCAGTCACTAAATGAGTCGTGAAAAGGCAGCACAAATCATTTTGTAGCATCCAAAGCGCAGAGCAACACAACCCGGCAGAGCAGAGCTTCTGGAAATGATTTAGCTTTGTTTACTTGAAGGTTTGGTAGTATCATCATCCTGTTTTTCACTCTGAAAGGACTCTGGTGAGGTCTAATTGTTTTTATTGAGCCTCGACTTATGACAGATTCTCCCCTGGTGGACAACTGGCTGCTTTTAGATCTTTCCGACTAATCTCACATATATGTATATATATACATATATACATATATATATATATATATCTCAGAAAGACATTGAACGTCTTGTGTATTCTGGTGGGGAAAGCTGCACTGATCTCCTCTTCAGGAGATGTTTTTATGTCCTTTTGTGGGTAAACTCTGGTGAGACAAAGAAGAAAATGACACATATAGACAGACTGTCTCAGTAACCACAGCTGGGTTATAAAAAGCTCCCAGACTGATTGTCGTGGTTCTTCTCAACAGTTAGCTAACCTCCTTTGTGCCAACACATCACGTGGAATGATGCTAGCTTCCTCTTTCTTTATCTGCTAAGTTTAGACTATTTTTCTTCACTTGAATCAGGCAGGAGGTGGAAAATATGAACCCTTTAATGTCCTGATCTACTGTGTTCAGCATCTTATTCAAAGGTTTGATGTAAACCTGCCTGAATCATTTCTACCACTCTGTTTGGTTATGAAATGCTAAAAGGAAGCATGTGTTATGCATCATTATCATGCAAAAAAAGAAAAGAAAAGAAGAAGAAAGTGAGGACATTAAAGGGTTAAAGAGCCACATTTGTTAATAGAAAATTGTCAAGTCTCAACTACGGCTACCAGACTACACCGAGGCTCCCCCTTCCTGTCCTTACCCTCGGCGGGGCCTCCTCTGAAGGGGCCTTTTCGTGGGGTAAGGGTCTGGGATGGGTTTGTGGCTCAGTACGTGCAGGCGCTGATGATGCTGATGGTGGTGGAGGTTGATGGTGTTGGTGGGAGTCATGGCTGTTGTGAAGATGAAGGTTTTCAAAGCTAGGGGCAAGCGGCTGTCTGAAGGGACGCGACTGTGACACAACAGGTGCGGCTGAAGTGGACGAGTTTGACGAGGCCACACTGCTGCTGCTCTTTAAAGCAGCCAGATGGGAACGGACCTTCCAGACAACAGAAACAGAGCACAGTGGGGAGCACAGGTCAGTCTGCATGCATACTCAAACAGGGATGTGGGGGGGCGGGGCTCAGGGTACCTTTAGGGGCTGGGCAGATTGGAGCCTGATGAATCTTTAACATTAGCCTCGTTCAGATGGGGAAAACGTAGCATTTCTAGTTTAAACTATGACTTAATGCAGAATGAGGTACTGAGAATAAAATAACTGTTTTTAATCCTTTTAGAAGAGTTTTTCAGGTTGATCATTCGATGCATCGGTCTCATTTAAAAGAGAATGACTTCATGCTACATTGGGTCTGTCCTTTAACTCCTGTTAGCTGACATCTGAACTGTTTTCCCGTATATTAATCCTTTATTTCCCCTGCAGCTGTCACAGATAAAAATGTGAGGGTATAAGGTCCGTCTGTGAGGGGCTACAGAGACGTCAACAGTGGTAAAAGCTCCTCTGAAAGCTTTTCAGTTTGATACGACCTGGTCCGACGGAGCCAAAGTTAACAACCGGTGTTGTATAAAACTCTGGATTACATTTACTCTGCAGCAGCTGTTTCCAGATGTGACTCCAACTACAACAAAGTCTCTGTCTAATCAGCTGCTGCAGCGTGTGATCTAATGATGGAGACATTTTTCCTTCAGTAGCACACAGTAAAATGATACAGCTCCAAATCCGTGCAGAGCCCCTAAAGACCCCACGTGCAACAGGACAAGAAATTAAAGTAGTCACGTTTTACCCGTTTGTTATTCAGGCCGCGCCTTTTCAGAGGCGTATCAATTAAAAAAAAGAGCAGCCAAGAGCATCAAAGGGTGTCATGTGATACTTTTGATTTCTGGGAGTGACACATAAAGACGATGAATGAAACCTGAGGCAAATATGAAGTCCGCCTTCTTTTAAACCTGTGAGTAAAATTAATAGTATTATGAAAGCATGAAATGATCTGGCATGCATAAAAGGTCACACAGCATGCGCACGTTCATGTCGGGGGCAACAAGCATGTGACTTTGACTGGCTTCACCAGTAGAGGTGTTGCATTAGCTTAGGTTAGCAGTCATGCTAACAGTCAACTCTTTTTATCCCTAAATGGAGACAATTCGAGCTTTATTTATGGACTGGAAGCGGGATCCAACCCCACGAGATCAGGTTCTACAAGCAGTTCTCGTGGTGATTTAATTATGTTTCATCAGATTAGCTCAGCACACGAAGCAGTGTTAAAACACACAAAACCATATCTGAGCCCGACGACGACTCGCTAATGAGAGAAAACTGATAAATCTACTTTACATTAAGCATCATCACCCGCATCCCTCCGTTTAACCAAGTTACAGCACAAGTTACAGCATAATTTCATCTGTGTGACATGCGGCTTCTGTGAACTGTGTTTTTCATGCAAAGCAGGTTCGATCCCTCCATGGGAAGTGACTAATTAGGCCTGAGTCACTCTGCTGCTCTCATGAATTACAGATGTTTTTCAGCACCAGCACATGATGACAAAGTACAGCGTGTGGAGCAGAGATGTACAAACCCCCAACATAAATATTCACAAGCTCACAGCAACCTGGAACCCATCAACTATTATCTGAGCCTCGTATCCAGCCAATGAAGCAATAAAACATGGTTATACGATCAAATTGCAGCCTGGCCGGTGCATTTCTTTGTTCTCCACAGATCCTGACTGTTAAGAAACGAAGCCTGTTCAATGAGGACTGGTCAAAATAACAAAGGTTCTGGTACCAAAGTCTTGTCCTTTGTTTGCAGATTCTGCACACTCACGTGCACTTTTACAGCAGACATAATGTTCATTTGGTGAATATACTTCTGTTTGCTTTTCAGAGAGCTCAAGCTACACTAACAGCAGCCTGTTGCAGTAGCTGTGGTCATACGACACCTTTTATTCGTGTCTTTTTGAGTGTTTTTCAGTGAAAATGCAGGTTTTGTTCCTATGACATCTGCTATGAGTCACAGTGACGGTTTGTTCATATGTAGGAGCAACCGACTGAGCTTTCCAAGCCCTAATTTATGCCCCAAAAAGAGAAAGTTTAAACCACATCTTCCCTTGATCGTCCTGAGGAGCGTGAGATCTGATGAGCTTAGACTGTTGATGAGGAGTCGAACACCTCTCTTCAACTGTCCAACAGCCTGTCAACTAATCTTTTCAATGCTATTTATTTCCCCCAATAAACTATTCTCAAACAGTTTAATTCCCCCTTGGAGGATTAAATTAAATTCTGCATATATCAGCTTAATAAGCAAATGGTTAATTTGAGAAAAGAGGTTAGAATCGTTTCATTTTTATAGCCGTGAAAAATAAAATTTAATTTGGATGAAAAACCTTTTAGCAGCAACATCAGGCTTCCTGGTGTCATAAAAAACTGTCTAATAGTCAAATATATTAGTAGTTTGAGCTGAAACAGAAGTGATGACGAGCAGCACACGGCTGAGACGACCTCAGAGTTTAGCTTAAGATAAAAATCAATGAAAAGCAGCACATGATAAATGCTTCGTAGCATTGAGCAAACACACAACTGTTCCCTTTAAAATCACCTGAAAGGGAACATTAATGAGAGATTATGATGATAAACAAGATTAAAATTCAGATTTCAGTCTTACTCACATCATTTAGTTATTGCTGCAAAATCAATCATTTATCTGTTCATTGTTAGTTTCCTGAATCTAAATCTGATTCGGCAGCTTTAAAGGTTGATTAGGCTCAAAACAGTGAAGCTCAGTCTCCGGCGTTTCAATTTAGAAGTAAAGTTCTCCTCCAGTCGGGTGCAGGAGACATCAAATAACAAGCATATCAATGCAGAAGTACCGGGTCATATAAGCAACTTAAACAGAGCAGTTTTAACCTCGTGGAGCCTCTTCACGTCTCCATCAGAAAGCCTTTCAGTGAATTACAGCAGCTGCGTCACTCAAGGAGGGGAAGCTAATCCTTACCTGTGGTTCCACAGGCCGGTGCATGGCGGGCGCCTCAGAGGCCGGGTTCCCATTGGGGTACGACGACTCGGAGCGCGGCGGCACCGGAGGCTGCTGGGGTTTGGTCTGAGCCGACTGAGGAGAACCTTGGATGTTCTTCCGATACCGCTCGTCGGCCTAAAAGAGGACAGGCATATACAGGTCAGTGCATAACGAGGACAGGAGCCCTCAGACGGCGGCGGGGTGTGTTAGTTTTCTCCCTCAGAGGAGAGGTGGTTTGTACGAGCAGCAGCACATCCGAAGGGCATCTGGTGACGCAGGCACACCAGCAGGAACAACAAAGCACCTTCTGAAGGGCAGCCGTGTTATTTTCCACCATCCTGCTAAAAGCACGACAGCACCACGACCAGCAAGACTGTCATGCATCTTTCATGTAGAGAGAACGTTTACTGGAGATAAAGGAGAGGCCAGGACAGCGATTCCCAAAGGAGCTTTTTCTTTTTTAAACAGTCTGGGGGTTCATTGGGGACGTCAGAGTCATCCTAATCTTTACGTCTTAGGTACCTTTTCCTCAAATAAATGTTGAGATCTGTTTTATTCTGCTATAAAAAGAGGATTATCTTCTCGATGTGTGTGTTGCCTCATGAAACAAACACCCGACTCACTCCTAAACAAAAGAAAAATACTATTTAAAAAATGCTTTGACTCTAAATCCTTTGCCTTCCACAGCAGCCACACACTAGGGTCCCAAAAAGGGAGACTAATTAGGTGGCTCATTATTACAGTACATCCATTAAAAGTGAGACTAATTAGTGGATTAGTTGTGCCCTCGCAGCTGTTCAGGTGGGCCAGAATCCTGGGAGAGATTTACAGTCTCTGTCGGCCCAAACAGCGAGCAGGAAGTCTGCAAATGTTACCCGTCATAATAAAAGCAGATAATCATTTGGCAATACTTCTAACAAACATATCTGAGAAATGAGCTTCTTGTCGCATATTTTGTTGATGGTTTACCTTAACTTCCAGGAGGTTTATTAATAAAAGCTGCAGCCAAAGAGGCCTGTGATGGTTTGGTCCTTTAACCAAACATCAGAGACTGAGTTCAGCTGGAATTGGCAGGCAGTTGTACACAGATTGTTACCTAAAGCGCTGCTTAAGCCTGTGATATTATTTGTTTTTGGGACTCTATTTCCATTGATTTGAAACTGAGGCCTTCTGCTGTTGGTCCAGTAACTCTACAGCTGACAGCTTAATGGATCAGTTTAATTATTAGACTGGAGAGGAGCAGGAAAAGATGAAAGATTCACAGAGCTCGTCTACAAAGTGTCCATTCATCCCACATCATCAGCTGGCCATCACCACGTAGCACACAGCACACCCAGAGCGGTGGGAGTCAGTTCACACAAGCAAAGGAAGCATTCGACACGGGTCAGTGTGGCGGCGTCGGGTAGCGAAGTTCACCTCTCTGATTGGCTCAGAGTCAGGGGCGGGGCCTTGGAGCTCAGCAACAGGTATCTTGCCTTCTGCGTTTTTTTCCAGACTGGAGAGCGGACTGAACCGGGCCTTCTCAGTTGTGGTGCTTTCTGGTTGTGGTGGTGTGTCCGGGTCGGGAGTCTGCGGGGCGCTGGTGCTCTGCTGCTGGGCTGTTTTGCTACTGTCCAGGTTCTGGTTTTGCTGTAGCGACAGCAGGTAGGCCTGCTCCTGCTGCAGCTGTCTCTGGAGCTTCTGGGCTTGTCGCTGCTCTTCGAGCTCCCGCCATTTATACTCCTGAGTACAGGGAGGGCCACGGTTGAACCAAAACCACTGACTACAAGAGCCTGGGCAAGGTGTACGGCTTCAACAACACTGCTTTTTACGGCAAAGTTACACATTTAGACGGCACTTAAATTCCCACCGCGACCAAAACAAGAAAAACAAGTTCCCCGTCAGAAGTGAAACTCCTTATTTGATGTGGCGCAGAACTGTATCACAGTGACATTGTAACAGGTGTGTAACAGTTGGGCAAAGGGCCCATACGGAGGTTAATAAGGCTGGGAAATGTCAGAGAAGATGGAGACCGGGTACTTTTCTTTATGCTGGCTCATCGTGAGTCAGCACAACCTAAAACAAACGCCAGCAAAGCCTCTCTGAAACGACAGATTCCCTGTTTACCTGCTACAGTGACAGCTTCAGTCTCAGTGTTTTAAATCACATTTAGGAGGCATAAAATATTAAAGATGGTGTGCAACTGGAAGGGATCATTGTGTCCTTTTGTGTGAACATCTTCTGGAACGGCCACAGGAACAGAATTCTTTAAAAATGAAAAGACTCCAAGTAATCCATCACATCTGCACAGGACCACCTGGAGTATAAACAGGGGAAATCCTCTCTTCCTTTTGGATGACTGGTTTCCTGGTGATGACATCACCATCACTCAGGGCCCTGTAAACATCCCCACTTCCCTGGCAAATCCTGAGAATACTTATTATGTTTTAACCTCGTCTGTTAACGGCTCCCCTCAGACCTCTTAAAGTCACGAGTTAGTCCCAAAAACTTTATTCCGTTTAGAAGGAAGTTAAGTGAAATCAGGAAAGCTTGTGTAAAAAGTACCTGCATAATGAAATTTAACAACCTGGGAGTTGTGGAAACTTTAAAATGTAACCACCTGGGATGTAGAAACAGATGGAAAAAGCATTAAGAGGAAAACCAAGGGGGGGAGAAAGTACGGGGCCAAGAAAAAAACTAATATTCTTATAGTATAAAGGGAAAAAGTGCATTTAAATGTGGCTTCCTGGGTTGAAACGAGGCTGTCAAACACTCACCAGTAGCATTGCCTGTTCGTGGAGGAGCTGCTGTTGCAGGATCTCCAGGTGCCTCTGCTCCTCCTCCAACTGACGGCGGATATACTCCTGTCAATCAAACGCAACCCGTCCATGAGTTAACTGCCCGAACCCTCCATCATCAGAGCAGAAAAACCATCAAACCGGCCGAATGTCCGATGTTCTCCTCACATATAAAGCTCTTAATGACCGAGCTCCATCATATCTTAAAGATCTCATTGTAAGATATTTTCCTAACAGCACTTTGCTCAGAAACTGCAGGTTTACTTGTGGTTCCCAGAGTTTCTAAAAGCAGAATGGGAGGCAGAGCCTTCAGTTATCAGGCCCCTCTCTTGTGGAACCAGCTGCCAGTAAATTAGGCTTAAAACTTTCCTTTTTGATAAAGCTTATAGTTAGGGATGGCTCAGGTGACCCTGAAACATCCCATAGTGAAGCTGCCATAGGCCCAGACTGCTGGGGGACCTCATCTGTCACACCTTTCCTCACTTTGCTCTCTTTTTCCCTGTTTAATTTCTCAAATGATTTTATGTCCATGTGACATTATTGTGGTTATTAACTTGTGTTTCCCTGTTCCAATAGGTGTCCTTTGAATGGTGTTATGGTGTTTTTCCCCCCTCTTTTCCCTCTTTTCTGTCTTCTCAAACCCCAGCTGGTCGAGGCAGATGGCCATCCTTTCTGGTTCTTCTGGTTGAGATGACATTCGTTTTAATTTAGCGCTATATAAATAAAACTGAATTGAATTTAAATGCACAGGCTAAAATACCATTTTCAAAACCCTCTGAGATTATAATGATCCATGCATGTAACGAGAACTCCTGGCCTGGATGTTTGTTGTCCGGTCTGCTGCATGAGCCGCAGACGTTAGATGGCAGCTCATAAGTTTGCAGATTGTTTGAAGATGTATATTTGCCAAAACAATACAACAAAGTAGGGTGAAAACAGAAATTCTGAATCAAAAGTGATCCAAATACTCCATAAAAGGTTCGGGGAACTTTAAAATGACGAACCATCCCCCTGGGTTACAGTAACATTAAATAAAAAGGCAACAATGGACGCTATAACTGCTACATCGAATATATATATATATATATATATATAAAATTGAATTTAATCAAATAAAATGCCTCAATTTCACGTCGTGGTAAATGAGGGGGATTCCTCCAATCTAAGAGATTTTAATCCCTCCTAAGAGACGACTGTTAGAGAAACACAATGACAAAGGTTTTAGTTTGAAAACTCGTTTCAGCCCCTGAGAGCAGGACCAATTCTAGTCACCGGACAAGATATATTTGAGTATATTCCGCATATAACGGCAGCCATGTTGGATAAAAACACTCACTGAATTTAAATATCACAGCTAATATGAACTTAATGGATAAAAAGGTCGTGTTTGCTGAGGTGCGTCAGATAAATCTGAGGTTCATCTGTCCTCTGGATCAGCTTATCAGCCACATGGAGTAAAAATGACTCTTACAGGTGTTTCCTGGGGATCTCTCTTGTTCTGGTACCTGCTCTCGGTCGGCCCTCCTCTTCTCCTCCTCCGCCCTCCTTCGCTCTTCCTCCTCTTTGCGACGTCGCTCCATCTCCTCGACGCGCCTCTTCTCCTCCTGCTCACGCCGGCGCTGCTCGCGCTCCTGCTGCCTCCTCATCTCACGCTCACGCCGTTGTTGCTGCAGGTGAAACGCCGGAACAGTTTTACCCTCACTTGGCCTCGTGTGACCTACATGAAAGACTAATCCTCCGTTCTGTATGAAAGGATTTCTGTCTCTGGTGCAGCTGCAGCCTTAATAAGCCTCTTTATTTACCAGTAACACCTTAATATCCACTGTCTTAACTGACTTTTGGTTAAAAAGGAGGTGATTCTAAATGAATACATCAGCTTCTTAAAACCCTTTTGGCAAAAATTAAACCTGGCTGCCAGCAAAAGAAGTAGTTTTGGTGTCAAACAAGCCCAACTGTGATGATGTGTGAATATCCAAAGAAGAAGCAGGTTGCCCAGCTGGAAGGATGAAGCTGGTGGAAATGTTCTGCTGTCAGCTGGACTGAGGAGCATCTTCCCTCCAGCAGCAGCCTCAGAGGATATCAGAGCCCAGTGGATAAACTAGATCTGAGGCTAATGTTCCAGCAGAGTTAGCTAAAGACACTTTTCATCCCACTGTTTTAACAACTTGGTCCAGTTCAACGCTGGACTGAAGGAACTGAGCCACAAAGAGGATCAGTTCCAGCTCTCAGAGCCTGAACTTCAGAGCAGGGAAGTGGAAGCATCTGAGAGATGATTCCTCATGGCTCATTTATCTTTTCCTTTAGCAGTAGCTAACGCTAACAGCGCAGTAATGAAGCTGACGTGTATATTAAGTCTGAAGAAGACACAGCTGTGAAAACAGGGCTGAGAGAAAGCCGGTCTCGTATATCTCAATAAGACCTCGGAAAACTGTGTCAATCTGTTTAAAAAGGGCAGATTATATATCGCCTTTAGGGCATAAATCTCAGTGAAGAAATCGTGCGCGACTGTATGAGCTGAAGCAAAGATGTTAAAATGTCAACATTTCAGGCTGTTAGCATTCAAGCAGTTTTCTGTCAACCACTGACAGCTGCAGGAAATCAGCCGCAGCGTCCGTTTCATGACGCATCGTGTTTGTAGAAATGCTGCGTTTCAGGACGCCAACGGGCCACGTGCACAGGGCTGTTCCTCCGACAGCCCCGACACGCACCATCATGACCCAAAAGGGCCTTGAGCTGCTCGTTCTGAGCAGAAAAACGTGTAAAAACTGGTTTTTACGTCATTCAAATGAATCCAACTGCACTCTTCTTACTGTTTCATTTCTTACTGTCAGCCCCTTCCAGCAATTACATCCCTCTACATTATATTCGTCCCTCCCTGCTATCAATGTTCACTTTTCCCTCCTCTGAGGAGAAGGATCCAGCCAGGATCGTGCAAACGACCACAGCTCCAAGAGATAAGGTGTAATTACAAAACGGCTTTTCCAATTTCTTCCCCGGGGACACAGATTCATTATTTTCCTACAGCAGCCTGATATTCATTTGGGAGGGCATTATGTGAAATTATCCAGCAACAATCTAACCAATAACCCCGATGTCCAAAGCCTCTAATCCTGTTTCACTGACATAAAAGCCTGTGACCCCCCCCCCCAACCAAAAGCTGTCCCTGAAACACAGAAACACCTTTAACCTTTCTCCTTTTACATATTCTACTGGTGTTTTTTAATCTTTCTGTTAAAATACAACAAAGCTTTTATTCTTTTCCAGAAACGCAACATTTTATTGGTATTTCTGAAGGATTTTTCCTGGTTGTTTGACGACGGTTTAGTAATTTCACTGTGATCAACGAGCTAAAACGTTCATTTAAGCTGCTGTTTTTAACAGAAACCAATATAAGACACGAGTGACGGCTGCAGACTCCAGTGAGAACACCGATTATAGCATCATTATGTCAAATATACAGAGAAATGACCAGATTCCAGCGAGTCGCTGCATACCAAGGTGTAGGGATGGAGGGATTTTGATCGGATCTTTTTTTCAAATGCCACAAGATGTTAAAGAAAACCTCTCCACAACCTGCGCTTTACTGTGTATTAAAAATGTTTCTCATGCAGCAACTTGTCTGCCCTTTGAGAAATATTAGCTGCCAGGCGGCTCATATTGAGCATCCAGTGTCAGCATTTCTTTCTCTCTCAACTGTCTGAAACGGGACCGACTCCTTCGCCAGATCTCTTGCAACAGCTGGTCCACACTGGGCCCATCTTTCGCTGCCTTAATCCGGCCGCAGCACCTGATCTCGCAGCGGTGGTCGGGCCTATTTTTGCGGCCTAATACGTCTGCTTCTCCTTCACATTCACATATGTTGCGTTGGGTCTTTAGGCTCACCGTTGACATCCGGAAAAACACTGAAATATGCCCAAATAGCCGATTTAGCATCCTTTTTTGGCACTGAATTGCTGTCGGCCATGTCAGCGCCAGCCAAACGATCTGAAGACGGCGCCGATTTCACATCCCTACCCAGGTGTACGTTTCTTATGGAGAAGACCAGGAAAATCTGTGTAGAAATGCTTCAACATGCTCAGTCACGTTCTTCTGGGACCAGTTTCAGCCCAGTTTTGCATCTTTTTTACTGGCTGGAATCCTCAGGGCTCCAGTCTCAGTACTGAACTGTTTCTGCTCACCGTTTTTGGTGATTTGTACAGTTAACAGCCTCGTTGTTTCTGTCTAAAGTCCCACCAGAGATGGAGCACATTAACCTCATCTGTACTGAGATGGAGGAACGAACCTTAGACAGGCCTAACTCATTTATGTTTAAAAAGAGACAAAGAAATGCTTAATAATGGACTCAACTGTTCAAAATGGCTTCTTTTGTGTGTTTAACACGCTCAACTGAACCTAATGGCACCACAGATGGTTAAAAACACAGAAAAAACCCAAATGTATAATAATTGTTATAAGACGGTGATGTCACCCGGTCTCAAAGGAGAGTTTTTCCTGCTTTGATGCGTGCACAAGCTTCATAAATAACTTAATAATCTTTTTTTAGTGCTGCTGGAAGAGGATTCTGTGATGCTTCTTTAATAAATAAATATTTAAGACATTTTTCTTACTCCACAATCTCCCTTTAGGACAGAAATTGTCCAAAAACCACATTTTCCTATTAGTTTAACTGCACTTTGTCTGTTGAATATTTATTCAAATATATGCCAACTTGATTGGATGATACTTTATCTGCACGTTTAAAGGTAAAATGCAGGAAACTTAAACGATAAACAGGATGACAGACTTCATATGAAGACGTTTCACTGTGATATCTATGAGGAAAAATGAGTTTCTTCTCATTCTTTGATCTAAAAAATCTCCAATTTAACAAACTCCAAACTTTATTTTTCTGTATATCGTGAAACTTTGTCCAAAGTTTCTCTGATTTTTGTTTTTTTTCAGGCAGTTGACTGTATTTTAGGTATTTTAAAGAGTGACACATCAGTTTATAGCCTGTAAACGCTGTAATCTCACTGCTCTGAGACAGTTTTATTGAACATTTCTCTTCTTTTAGCCCATATGACTCACCTCCTCCAGCCGCCTCCTCTGCTCCTTCTGCTGCTCGATACGTTTCTGCCTCTCGGCCAGCAGCTGGCGCTTGTACTCCTCCTGCTCACGAAGCTGCTGCTCCTGGAGGAGCTGCTGGCGGCGCAGAGCCTCCGAACGCTCCTTGTTCTCCTGCTGCAGCCGGATGAAGTCGCGGCGCAAAGTTGACTCACCTGGGACGTTGACTATGGAGCTGTACGGAGAGACGGGCACGGAGGTGTCAGGAGGAGGCCAACTTTTCCCCTTTTTGTTGTCAGATGCTATCTTGTTGCAGCACTTGCTGACAAGAACAGGAAATTTGCAATGAAAACTACACCCTGGAAACAGCTGACACGGTAATTACCTCGGCTCCCCTTCTTGCTCTGATGCTTCCTCCTCCTCTTCTTCACTGCCACTGTATTCATACTCCGTCTCATCTGTAAGGTAAAGAAAAACAAATCGTTCCAATCACTACAGAACCGAGCTGAAAGCTGTGTTCAGGGTGAAAGCGAGCGCTCCTAAGCCGGCGCTCCTTGCTGAACTCACCTTTCTCACCCCTCTTCTTCTTGGTTCTGTCGATGTGGTCTTTGAGCTGGATGCGGACCTGCCTCTCGTTGGGCTGGTCCCGGATGAAGGGGTGTTTGAGCAGCTGCTCCGTTGGAGGTCGCTGGGTGTAGTTCTTCACCAGGCAGCCCTCAATGAAGCTGAAGAACTTCTTCGACCTGTAAGAGCAGTTAAATGTGACCTCTCGGGCTGAGATGTGCTTTCTCATTTTACTCTGAACACAGACGATAAAGACGGAAAAGGTTAGGGCACCATTTTTTGGACTTGAGTCGCGGGGGAGGGTTTCTGGGGATGAGGAAGAGGGCTCTCATTGGATGCATGTCACACAGAGCTGCAGCAAAGAGAAAGAACAGTGAGACCAGAACCCAATAGTTAAATTAAAATACCATGATGCTTTCCCACAATCTGCCACCTCCACAAACTCTAAAAGTTGTTGAAACTGTCCCTTTTTCCTTTTTTGTGCTGTGAAATATACATTTCCCTCCATGTCTGACCAGCCCAACATGAGAAAATACACCTAAAAGGTGGCGTCTACTCACGGGGAGCTCCCTCTGCCATCTCTATGGCTGTGATTCCACAGGACCACAGGTCACTCTGAGGGGCAAAACACACGAGCAGTAAATTTATCTCAAACTTTTAAAGCTTGAAATTAAAACAAAATGTCTAAACGGACAAACACGTTTTCTCTTATATTTTCACTTTGATATTTGAAGAATAAAAGACGTTTCTCGTCCTTCTTACCCTGTAGTCGTAGGTGGCGTCAGGGTTCTCATCACAAGCGATGACCTCTGGAGCCATCCAGTACGGAGTCCCGATGAAGGTGTTCCTTCGACCCACCGTCCGGTCCAGCTGAGCGCTCACACCAAAGTCCACTGAGGAGAAGCCATTAAAAATCTGTCAAATCGGCTCAGAACGGTTTCCTTTAGAGTGAAATGTAACCGTGAGCCAGTGGGTGACTTTAAAGAGGCAAAAGTCAGTTAGAGACCGTTTACATCCTGTTTGAAAGTAGGCTGAAAATGTGAGAGGAGTCATTTAAATTCCAGCCCAGAAGCTAACAGATCCGGCCATTTGTTCTGGGACCCGTGGGGGCTGAAGTTTCGAGTCAAGTCTGAGTGTTGAGTCCTGACTCAGTGTGAAGATGCTGCTTTCAGCTAAATACCAAAGTGCTTTATAATGCATCTGCAGTGGAGACGTGTGCTTTAGTCCCCTGATTACAAATTAAATCTAATTCTAGTTAAATAAAGAAGTGAACACGGCAGAAGATTAACACAGATGTTGGGAGAACAAAGAAGCCGTTTAATTGGAGAGATTTTAATCAAAAAAAGACTTTTTTAAGCTAAAATGTCAGTAAAACTCGACATGTCATTTGTGTTGTGATGCAAGACATTAAAAAACTGGACTGTAATGAACGAGATCTGGCTGGAATCATTCGTCAGCTCATACCCAGCTTGACTTCAGCGTTCTCAGTCAGCAGCACGTTCTGTCCCTTGATGTCACGGTGGATGACGTGATGAGCGTGCAGGTGAGCCAGTCCCTGTGCACACAAACATGTTACCCATGAGCCCTTTCACACCTCTGTATTTGTCTAATGATTTTTCATCCCGTTTAAAAGCAGCACGCCGGCACCGATTCTTTCACTTCTGACAGGAAAACATCTCAATCTGGTAGAAACGTGAGAAACAACCGACCCTGAGAATCTCTCTGGAGATGTAGGCGATCCAGTCCTCCTTCAGGGTGTTTCCTTTGGTGTTCTTCACCAAATCTGTGATGGACCCAGCACCACAGAACTCCATCACCAGCTGAAGGAGAGAAGAAGAAGACATTAATGACACAAACGTGCACATTTTAATGGAGACAACAGCTGAGTCGTCTGGTATTTGGCTTTTTCCATGTAGGAGCTGATCTGCTGAGGGACACTTTCCAGATAAAGATATGGTCAGAGGGGTTAATAGGAGGGTGGGGGGGGGTCACTTGGAACACATTAACACAGGAAACAGTGTGGCTTTGGAGAAATGTGGTTCTTATGTGAGAGAAAGGAGGAAGATGAAGACATCTCCAGTGGCTGATGTGAGAGGTCTGATTGGCCAAAGCAAGGATCCGGTCCTCGAGGGCCGCCGTCCTGCAGCTTTTACACGTTTCCCTGCTCCAACACACCCGATTCGGATGAAATGGAGCTCTTCAAAAGATTAAGTTCTGCACAAACCTGCCAACTATGCATTGATCTGAATTACATCACAAAGCACGGACAAAACAAAGGGAATTTGTTCCAAAGTGGACCTTTGGGAACATCTGGAGAGTGCCGACCTGGACATGTTCCCCCATAACCAGAAAAGGCAAAGACATGCCAACACTGCAGCGCTGCATGGGACGGAAGTGGAATAGTTGTCATTGTGCTTCCCCTCAACCTTCACCGTCCCTTGACTGGGTTTGGGACCCATTTAGCTCAGAGGCGGTTTTTGGAAAGAAGAACTAACTGAACTGAGACAGGACCTTGTGTCGGTGGACAGGTTTTGGTTGACTTTTTGGTTCCTCATTCCTGCAAACACATCTATGTTAGCTTTTCATGCACGACTACAATAAAAACTAAACACAGAGAGAGACTGGGAGCTGGTTTTCTTCAGTTCCTGCCAGGATATCAGCAAACAGGCTCAGGTTTCACACCGAGTGAAACAAAGTTATCAGCCTAAAATGAGTCATTTTGGAAGCTTTTTCGGCTCAAAAAAGGCTGGAAAACACAGCTTTACAGAAACATTCTCCTGCAGCCATTTACTGGTGTTTGGAGTTGAGAGACCCTCCCCTGCAGAAATCTGCTGCTCTGAAGTGCATGTGGGAAAAGTCTGGATCGAACTGCCCTTAAAGTGCACTGAAGCTGCTTAGGTCTGACAGTTTTTTCGCTGCACAGACCAAAAAACCCAGCAGAATTGGAACCAAACCAGTACGACTCCTGCAGCTCCCCAATACAACAGAATATGACCACGCAGTTCTGGTCCAGCTCCACATTAATTTTAAAGAGTAAACACAGAAATAAAACCAACAACACTCAGATGATTGCAGAGACGTGTTCATGTGGTAAACCCCTCCCTCTGCGTGCAGCTTTTCCGTTTAATGACCCTGGAGTTTGTGCCTCGGATGCACAGAATGCGTTACGAACACTCTTCAGACGTCCTCAGGAGACATTAGTCTGAAGTGATGGTCAGTGCAGAACATGATGATCATAAAACCGACACATGCAGCTGTAAAAGGGGTCACAGAAGCAGCTGTAAACACAGTGAGAGTGAGACCTCTCCTCATGAGGAACAGCGGAGATCGATGCTCCTAAAACAAAGTAATTCTGCCTTCAGCAAACTCCCTTTGCTCAAATTAACTGAATTTGTTTCATTCACTTCCTCTGAGCTGTCCTCTTTCATCTGGTCCTTGTCTTTGTGTTACTGTTGCTTAGCAGCTATGAACATTTAGTGAATTTAAACGAACATTTTAATCATCCTCCAGCACAAAAACGAGGGAAAACGTTCCAGCCAGAATCTGGAATGTGTTGTTTTTGCTTCTGATATAAAATCAGTCCAACGAGATTTAGAGCAAATGCTTTGATGTTTCCGGTCAGTTTTAAAAGCGGTTGCTGTGCTCTTGGTATTTTAAACTCACCCAGAGTTGGTCATCGTGGCCCGGAGGACTTTTCTTGATGAAGGCTCCATAGTATGTGGCGATGTTTCTGTGGTGGGAGTACTTCTTCAGCATGTTGATTTCCAGCTTAATTTCCTCCTCTTCATCCTGTGAGAGAAAGAGGAAGTTAAGACAGTTTTATTCCCCATCAGCCAGCTGGGAAGCAATTCTATGAACTGATGAAGTTCATCAACACCGGAAGAATGGAGGATTAGCAATAAAAAAACTTTGGGAATTCAATTTTATGCCATTATACAGTCTGTTTATCACGCTTGTCAATTCAAAGTTTGACAAAAATCGGTTTAACAGGCTTAAACCCAGAAGCCAACACTTATCCACCGTAATGAAACATCTGACCACATGATTCTTGTGGTTTTAGTCTTTAAAAAACATTCTTAAACTCTTAACTGAGCAACTGAAATGTTCGTTATTGTTTGATGTTGCTCGAGCGAGTCTCATCCAACAGAACAGAATCAGATGGTGTTGCAGAGTGTTACTTTATGCTTTAATGGATTTGTTTTTCTTCACTGCTGAATATCAAGCTGCCACATATAAAGTTTAAGACTTCTGTAGATTCATACTTCCAGTAATAACCCAGCCAGTAAGCAGCAGCCTCTTGCATTTAACTTACTTAGAGGCAGAATGTTGCAGAACTACTTCTTGGCTTTCGGTCTTTTTGTGAAAGAAGGGGCCGGGCTCTGAAACAAACCTTCTCTAAGCTGTTCTAATAAACTGATATCACTCCGAACAAACGCGCAGATCCAGCCTGAACTCAAACGATAACGGCGCCACACCGACCACCTCCTCTCCCCTTCGCAGTCTCAGAATACTACAGCCCAAGATTAAGCGATTACCACTCGATCACTGAAGCTATGTGACATTTATTTACAGCCGCTTTCCTCCAGTCCAACTCAATCGTTTCATCTCGCAACCCGACTGCGGCTGCTGGTACGTGACATTTTCAGTGTTATCACGGCAGGTTGATTATCAGGAGCAAACTGCAGCAACATGTTAGATCCACAAAGGCTCAGAAGAAGCTCAGAGCCGAAGGAGGCACTGTTTGGCTTTTTCACGCTGAAGCGTGGGACCTCTTGGCATTTTCCAGTATGGATGGTGCAGCTCTACAACCAATGCTTCCTGTTCTGTTGCGCTTGCTAGTTACTTTGTACTTTTTTCCAGATAAAACTTTGTAAATTAAAGTATATGCAGACACCGCAGGTCTAATACCAGCAGAAATTGCTATTCTAGGCAATATTTTTGCCTAGAATAGCAATATATCAGAGTATGTCCAACATCTGTCTACGTTTCAGCGAGACTACAATGTTTATTTCCATTTTCTAAGTTTAAGGGCCGACACATTTTCTTTTCAGTGTAATTTAAAAGTGCTTAGTCGCTCACAGGAATTTTGAGGTCAAATTGTAGCTTATGATGCTTCAATTCTCTTAAATCAAGAGTACAACACCCTGACCCTGTCTTCAACCTGCAATAAATAAGGAAACAAAGCGGTCTAACAACACAAAGTTGTGCAGCCCAATCACAAGCAGAGCTTTGTGTAAAATTAAGTAACAGCAACCCATGTTCTGATGCGGTTTGTGCTGAAACAAAGACGCTGTATCCTGCAATGTGACTGAAAACGTTACATAAGATTGTTGATAACTGGATTCAACATAGATCGTAAGATGTCATCAGTGTGCAGGACGTTAAGTTACATAACAGCCGCCTTTAAACTGAAGAGGGCAGCTTTTAATGCAACTATAATAAATGTTTCATCCTGCTGGGGAGGAATGCATCATCTTCGCGTTTATCTCGGCCCACCGGTGCTGGATGAAGTTAAAACGTTTCTTATCGAGCTCCGCAGCTGCAACAGACGACCTTTCAGAGTCAGACTCTGAGGTTAAAGGTTAACTTTAGCATTTAAAAAGATGTATTTACTGCCTTCGTGTCTATGAAAACCCTTCATCTGCAGCTCAGTTTCACTATCAGTGAAACACAGAAGAGCCAGTAAAACTAAAGCTAATCCGACTGAAAGCTCAGCTCGTGTGTAAGTTTAGAGCAGGCTGTTATAAGGACTAATAATACCGATGGGCTCCTGTTTGATTCACCCACCAACTATTTACAAAAATGTAAGCTGTTAATAAGTTAAGCTGATCTATAGAGTATGATGCTTCCTGCAGCTAAAAATGAAAACTGCTCTCTCGGTTCAGCAGCTGCAACAGCGTTCAGTTAATTCATGCTACAAATATTCTGTAGGTGAGTTAAAGTGGGTTTTGGAGAGGAGACGCCACAGTTGGCCTGTTCTTCTCTGCTTTTGCTTGTTTATGGAGGCCGTTTAAAGACTTCAGCAGCAGCTCTGACTGTCGTAAAGATGGCGGGGTCAGGCGGTCGGACAGCCAGCCAATCCCTGGAGTCTGTCAGTCAACCAGCTGCCTCACCAGTCATTTTACCAGGCAGTAAGCCAAGCAATCAGTCAGGAAGCAAGGCTGCTGGCCAGCTAGTCCTTCTGCTAATCCACTCATCAGCTGCATCAGTGAGCCAGGAGTCATCACCCAGCAGGTGAGCTAGCTGACCCGTCAGTCAACCGCTCAATCACACGCATGAATTACATTAAGATGAAAACAAAACAAGGCTCATGTTAAAGTTTACAGCGTACTAAAAGATGAAGAGAGAGTTAACGGACATCTCTACCTTCTGCGGTCAGTAGAGCCTCCCATCGCCCTCAAAACGTCAGTCATGTGAGCGTTTTTGGAACTCTTCAAAAATAATTACAGACGCCGCAGCCAAAGAGAAGGAGGGGAAACACCACGAGCCATGAATACAAACCTCTAACAACAGCGAAAAGAAGAAGAAGAAGAGGAGGAGAATCACCCCAAGCAAAACAAAACACAACAACAGTTTTATTCTGAGAAACAGCTGCTCGTGAGAAGCGACATATCAAATCTAAAAGCTGGCTCGGTACACCGTAAACCACGAAACGTCCTGAAGGAGGAGCCTCTGTAAGCAACGTGGTGACCATATGTTGTGAGAGCAGTCCAGAAATCCTACTTTCTGATGCCATCCTTTGAATCAGAGTTGAACCGCCTTCAAAGTGGCCTTCGAGAGGCCCCCCGACTCTGGTTCTGAACGATTTTAGCGTTACATGCGGTCATTTTCAACACAGAATGAGCAGAACAGTTTGAAGTCCTTATTTAAATTTATAAGGAAAGATGACATGTTGAGCAAGTGGATTGAAACTCAGAGGACTGATTTTATGAAGTCAAGTAAATGCATCACGAGCACGGCGCCACAAGCGAGTCGTTTATGCACCCAAAGCTCACAATTTGGGGCATTTGTAGCCAAAAATAAAGACGGAACGAACTCCGAAATGCTTCTTTCGGGGCTGGATTAATGTTTACTGATATATAAACAGAAAGCCACATTAAGCAGGTTCTTCTGTCGACTGCCTCAGAAAGCAAATCCATTACGAGGAGAATCGTGGAATTCCTGCTTTCAAGGTTGAGTGTTTCCAGAAATCTGACGCATCGTTTGAGCCCAAAATAGGCAACACTGATCAGGAGATACTCCTCTGATGTTACTACAGTCATTTAATCTAATACACAACCTGCTAAAAGCTACTCCCAAAGCTCTCCATCCCTTTTTGGGCCATATAAAGGGAATATGCAGCAGGTTTGGAGGAAATATTCATAGACGGCACCCTCCCTGAGCATCTTTTCACTCATTTCTTTGTAAATCGTGCTTGTCTGGGTGGTTCAGAACACAGAACGTATTTATTCAGGCTTTGTGCTGCTACCAGTCACACGGAGACGTAAACAAGTCGGCGGAGAAGTGACGGGCAGACGGTGACCTGGATGTCCGCATACAGCTGCTCACTGAGGAGATGACATCATCCGTCATGTGTTTATTTAGTGTTTTCTCTCCATTATGTCGGTAGACTGCACATTTATTTTGGATGCTCGCCCCTCTCGTGTTTGCAGCCACACCTTCCATTACTGTCTCCCTTAATAAATTCAGAGCCACGCTCGCGTATGGCATCACGACAGCAAACATCCTCACCTCTCTCCTTCACCCACGCCGTCTCACTTTCCCTCAAGTGCAGCCAGTCGTTCAAAACAAGGCGTCCTGAAGCTACTCATTATCATTCCTGGGCATGAAATGTGGGGAGACTCGGTGGCGGCCATATTGTTGCTGAAGTATGACAACACACAATGAGAGCAGAGCGAGCAGAACCACGACCCCAGGGGAGTGGACAGCCGCAAAATGGAAATCTGATGGAAAATGGAGGCTTTGGCTTCAAGACACCAAGAGGCGTCAACATTTGAGCCCTCAGGGACTCGCTCCAGGCATCATTTTAAACTCACCGTTGGCTGTCATATCAGGAAGAGCTACAAGGCTAATTTCAGTTTCCTGAGTCAGAAAACACCTTAAAAAGTTGCAGCATCCTTCATTCGCTGTTGCCCGGCAACACAAGGAGGAAATCTGGACTAAATCTGTTGCGACTTCCAAAGATCCTGACGGGATTTGTTTCACTGATATCTCATATCGAGCACATTTGTTGACCCCACCGCTTATTCTAAACTCGATTTAAAAAGACATCTTTGCAGACATTTTGTGTTATAGTATCTTATTACAACATCCTTTGGGTTTTGTGGATTTTTAGAAGCCAGAAGGGGTCCTGAGTGTAAAAATGTGTTGCTGGCATCAAGCAAAACCAAACATAGACGTTGAATGATTCAGAAATCAGAGCATTTTGTTCTAACTTTTGGAGAAGGGACGATACACAGAACTGTGACTTCCACAGTTTCCCACTTCTGGCTTCACAGCTCAACACAACAAGCAGAGGGAGACGCTGGGGGGTGACAGACAGCTTTAGAGTGTCTATTTCATTTCATAAAGGAAGCTCCCGGGGAAGAGAAAGGTAAAGGAGAACAAAATGACAAGAAAAGCAGCCAACTCCCCGAGGGAACTGAACAGGAGGGAAAATCATGCTTGCTGTGGAGGTTTCCCACTAATCAAGATCGATTTCTTTCCAACATAAACCCTGCTGCATTACATCCAGTCGCCAGCAACGGTGAGAGATGCATAATGCACCTGCTGCAGTTCCAGACTTTTCCCTTTCTCTCTCATTACCTATTAGGTATGAGGATGACTTCATTCTCTCTCTCATGTCGCAGAGAAAGCGGAGGAGGTGGCTGAAGAAGGAGGACGAAAACAAGCAGGATTCAAGCCAGAAAAAGGAGGAGAAGGGGAGAAAATACTGGCGTGACTGAGGACAAATGCAACAAAGAGGCACATAATGGAGGAAGAGGATCGATGGGAGAAGAGAGGGTGGCGAATGGAAGAGAGATAGCTGAAGAGAGAAGCAGGCGAGCAGCAGTAGCCCCTCCTGTAATCCCACTGCACTTCAGATGAACCTTCTCAGAGGAAGAAGTAGGAGAAAAAAACCTCCCTGATTTCTTCTCCTTATCTAAGCTCCCACGCCCCCCGTCTGAGGTTTCAGTCACTCTGTTCCTTCTCCTCTTACAGCGCATCAGAGCTGGAAGATTTACAACATTTTAATTTAGAAAAGAAAAGGTGTTGACTCAGAGAAAAGGTAGATATACTATCTGTAGGTACACAGCCTGATAACCCAGCGGCCAGCAGATGAAAAAGCCATTTCTAAATCACTCATACGCTGCTGTGTGGGGGCTGCAGCACTGCTACAGATGGCGCAGTAGTCTGGTTTTTATATCAACACTGAGGGAAACTAACGTGTTTATGTGGATTTAAGGTAACAAGATGTTGGTGATGTGGTGGTAAGAACAGCTCAAATAGGCCCCAAAACAGACTGTAGATGTAAAAGTGAAAGAAACTCCACTCCAAACATGCACCAACATGTGGCAAAGTTAGAAACTGAAGCGCTTCCATCATATAAAGCATGTCAAACACCTGCAATCAACCCATCCCACAACTTTGTCCCCTAATTAATCTACTCTAAAGATAGAATTATCCCTCTGCAAAGACACACATACTGTAGTTGTGTTTACTGTATGTTGCATAAAACCTGTTATTTTCACTAAAGTGCTGCTACATGTCAGACAAACTGATTTATTGATCCAACTCTTCTAAAGAAACATGAGATGGAGTCAACGCTGCACTGTACATGTTGTGGATCAAACTTTAAACAGACTACAACCGCAAAATGGTTTGAATTTTTTCCCAATTAGCCGATTTAATATCAGTGAGAAGTGACAACAACCGAAAGATGTCATCAGTAATGAATAAAGTAAAATAAATGATCTGGAAATGTTCTGTAGGTTCAGATAACTGAAGAAACATGTTTTGGACCTTTAGACATGACACACACTGTGCTTATCTTTGTAAAATCTCTGCGTTTTAGCAACTTAAACAGAAAAGTTTATGTTGGCAAAAGATCCGAAAACACCTGTGATTTTATGTCCACATTTCATGGGGAGGACAAGAGGTTTCCGGCCTCTCTCTTCTCCTAAGTGTCCATCTTTCTCCCTCCATCTCCTGCTCTGTATATAGAACAGGAAGTGGAATGTGGGTCAGAGCACATATGCAGAAATGTGCACGGGATAAAAGATCAAAGCTGCGTCCATAACACTTATGAAAGCTCCCGTTATTCCCTTTCACAGGTCTCACTCACTGATAAATGTTGCATGGAGTCGATGAGAGTGCAAAATCTCCAGCTTTTCCAGTGCAAACGACTTCCTCTGTCCAACTGTCACTGCTGGCAGGCGTCCAGACAAACTGCGCGTGTTTATTTAAGAAAACGGCCAAAACCGGGTGGAAAAATTGACCGCTGTAAACATGCAACTGGACGAGGGAGAAGCCTGAATTCCCAACATGTGCACATCTCTTCAGTGATTCAGCTTGTACGGATGCATAAACAGTTCCCTTCAAAAGTCCCTGATCCGTCTTTGCTGCCTTTCTTTGATGTCAATGGTTGGAAATGCAGATTTTTTCCTGCAGGCCACAGAGAGGCTCACTCCAAAGTCATGATACTTTTAATATTGTACCATGAAATGGATTTTGTAGCATTACTTCCAAAATGTGGCACACGAGCCTTCAGATTTGCTAAGGAAGTAGCGTTCGGCACGCTATCTGGAACAAATCAATCACTCTATAATGATCAAGGTGGTTTTCTTAAAGAGAGCAGCTGCTTAAGACTTGCTGCTCAGAGAGAAACGCAAAGAGATCCACGGCCAATACGTCCCATTAAACCTTTTAAAAGGTTTATCTCTGTTAACAGATGACAAAGTTTCTTAATGTGGGTTAAACTTGATCAATAATGCAACTTATTCCACTTGCAGAAAGGCTGTAAACCTGTTTTAAAGATGTTTTAGTTATTAAACGATGTCTCATAATAATTTAATATTTGAACTATAATATCAGAAACCGTGACCTAAATACTGGACTTAAGATAAAGTATCAGGCTTACTGCAGACTGAGCTAAAACCAGCAGGGTTTCATGCTCAAAGACAAGTACAATCTTCATCAGAGTGACCGTTAACCCCGATTAAAAGGACTGTTTTTAGATTCAGTCCACAAATATGTGTGTGAAGATTATAATTTTAAGTTTAAGCTCACTAAGCTGTTGGTTAAAAAAACAGAAAGGGCACGAAAAAAAAAAAAGATTGTAGCTTAAACAAGAAAACTGAGGATATTTTGGCATGTATGCCAGTTTCAGTGGCTAAACTGGCCTCAGGAGAGTAAAATATGTTGAACTCTACTAGAGTTATTATAAGCCTGATTATTTATATTTTTTTAATAGGGAAAGGATTTAAATAAGGGTGCAAAGTGGAGAGTTCAGGAAACCTTTTTAGTTGCATAAAAGTTAAAAAATGCAACAAATTTCTGCAGTCGGATGCAGTGAAGCGAACTTCTAAATCATGTAATGAAACTGGTAATTTATATAGACATAAGATTTCCACTGAAACCCTTTTCAGACACGAGATACGCAACTTTAAAGTCATTGGTCACGTTTCCGTTAATCTTCCTCCCAGTGTCATTCAGACTTAAATGGCACTGTATGTAGAAGAGATTATTAGATGCCTCATTATAGCGTCTGTATTAGTCTGAAGTAAGTAGGTCTGTGCTACATTTCAAAGTAAGTTCTGCCTTTAATTGTTATAAAAGGAAAGCACTGGTGTTATGAAAAAATCATCTCTAACACACAAGAAGTAAAGTTTTTAAAAAATGCAGAAGGCTTTGGCCCAAAATGATGGTGAGAAACAAGTTTGAGGACAGTTTAGAACTGCCTGGTACAGGTTGGAACCAGTTTGGTCCAGTCTGAGAATACGTGACATCATTACCTCGTATGGATGGAATTTCAGATGTTGGCCGAAAGCCAAACCTATCAGGGAGAAGTATTGGGTGTGATGTAACTGTTGCCGGGCAGAAGAGAGGGTGCTTTATTTTTAGAAAAGGCGGGGCCATCCAGAAATTGAGTGAATAAAAGCCTGTACAAACTGGTCTTTTTATGGAAAGAAAGAACTGGTTTATTCTGGTGTCTTTTTGGACCATTTTTTCTGACTCCAAACACTTTAAAAGAACTTTTGCTACCAGAATCGCTGTAATGAAACCTTTTTGATTAATGCTTGTGTAGAAGTCCAGTGTTAAAACTGGCCGAGACCTGGATTTTCTTAGTGCAAATTCAGTGTTATACTGTGCAGATTTAATTACTACTTTAGATTTAGTGCAACAGTCACAGTGTAACTTCTATTTTAATCTTTAGCAGTTTCCTCCTGTTTGTTTGGCTCATAAAAAGCTGAGGAAGAAAAACGACTTGGTTCTGCAGTAGTTATTGTAGGTAAAACCACAGAGGAAGACATTTTAGACAGCGATGATGTTTATTAGCAATCAGATTCCTCTTAGCAGTATATCAGAATCCAAATTAAACCACCTGTATGTATCTGTTAATGTGATTTAAGAGCTGTTAAAGTCGTTTTTTAAGTATTTATTTGACCTTTGGCTCCCCCTACAGTTGTGGGATGTAACACCACTGTTATAAAGCCAAAAGATGCCATCAAAAAAGCTAAACAGTGTCCTGCAGGGCTGAAAACCACAGTTGTGAACTGCGGTATCTCTCCAGCAGTTTTAGGCCCAGGAATGTGCATAAGAAAAGTTAACGTACCTCAAAATGAGTCAGAAGCGCCTTCGTTTTAAGGTTCACAAACCAAACTAGATATGTATTTAGTGGCAACTAGATTTATTTGTAACTCAAAACACACAACCAAGCTGTATAAAACCAAACTGATGCTCAAGTCAACAGCAGACCGTGTTGTGTTTCCATCCATCGTTTTAATGTTATTTCCATTTAGAACCGAGACATTGCTTTTTCAGTAAGATTATGTACATGAAACAAGTGACTTAAATGCCTGCTAACATATACAATGGGTCAAAATTCTTCTAGTAAATCACTCTTTCTGATGCTGGACCCTTTTCTTTGGCAGTGGAGTCATATTTTTCATCAGATTTCTGACATTAATATGGATGGCATGAAGCAACATGGTCAAAATATTTGAGGAAAACTCGTCCAAGATGAATTCTTAGTTTCACAGTTGCTAAGATTTCGTTGCCATTTTTGATTCATTTTTAGGGGAAAAGGTGACTGGAAACGGATTAAACTGGAAAAAAAAGACTTCCTTGAGTTGGTTTTCGCCCATTTCAGATAAGACTTAATGTGCATGAATGGGAATGGAAACAACTGAGCTGATAAAGATTACAATGACGTGACTCACGAGCCGTTTCCAGTCTGAGCCACCAAACAAACTCCAATGATTCTTCTCAGATATTCCCAGACTTCAGAGTTCCTGTTCAAGGCCTTTTACCATTTTACAGAGTTGCCGTTTTGCTTTTCTTCATAACCTATACGGTCACCTGGTGGCGACGTACGCAGCCTGGTTTATTCACTTCAAACACTCAGCTAAGATGACTGAATGGAAACCTGGCAGATTCAATAACATCTGCCTGGTAAAAGTGCAACCAGATTCTCTTGGAACATTCATTTTTCTTTCCTATGTTCTTACAAATTTCCCTTCACATCTTGACCTCAAAGCATTTTCCTCCAAGCAAAAGACATGGGACAATTTTAATGGCTAACAGTTTGAGTCGTCCCAGTAGAAAAGATACTGGTGAAGTTAATGATGGCTCCGTTCCATTACGTGTCCCAGAGCCAACTCAAAGTTAGAGCTTCCACACGAGTGGAAATAAAACCAAAACAAATCAAAATGTCCGCTAGCACACCCACTCTTTCCCATCAACAGCTTTTGGCAGGCTAATTAAAAGCAACAAAACGTACGAGTACACACTGAAAAGTGTCCCTTACCTCGGTGACGTCCATGACCTTGATGGCCGCCAGTTGTCCCGTCTTAACATGACGACCCTGGAAAGAAAACGGAAAAGGAAAGATGATGAAAATCTAAATATCATTAATCTTCTCAGAGGACAATCAGAAACACAATGCAACAATAATACTTTACTTTTTTAACCCAACACAAGTCAAAAAGTGGACAATTTCCAGTGAGGACTGGCTGTAAAACTGATGGAAAGAATCAGAAAGCTTTCCAGATGACAGTTTTATAGGCTGAGTAAACATTTAGGGTGACTCAGTTGGTCATAAAAACAGGAACCACATTCATAACAAGTTATTTGCCTCTACAATAGCACAGAGAATCACAGGCGACCATCCAAACCTTCAGCATTCCTCAACACACTGCAGCCTGTGTTTCCAGTGTAGTGCGAAGAAAAGAAAACTTAACACTCATGTTTTCAGGAAAAAAGCAAACATTCAAAATCCAAACAAGCTGAATGATGTGAAACTGTATGCAAACTGGGACGAGAGGCAGTAAAAAGCAGCGTTTATCTCGCCTGCAGCATATTTCATGCACAATAATCCTATTTATTCACTTTCCTTTACGGAGTTATCTTCATCATAAATTACATTAATTCTAAGTTTAAAGGCTGATGCATATTTAGTCTAATTTAACCCAAAAAGATGCAGAGGACTTGAGAAGTGTGAGCTAGAAAGGAGCTTTCCACCAGTAAAGCATTTGTCTGTCAGAAGCAGCACGATGTGGCCATTTTACTTTTGGTCCAGTCGGGTCCAGAGGTGCCACGAAGGATTGTTTTACCTTAAAAATAGTCTGGGATTGCTTCCATTAAGGAATTATATGTATAAAAAATAAAGAAATTCAACTGTTTCCTACAGGCAAAAGCAACTTTAGTGTTCACTTAAAGCCCGGCATTAGCTCCCACTCTCCCCACGATGTTTCAGAAATATGGAAACCAACTCGCCACCATCTGTAAAGTCTGCTTCTACCAAATAACCGCCTGAAATGCAACATTATCCCTTTCTAACCTGTATGTGAAGCTGCCAAAGCATCAAGAAGACGAACTGCAACCAATAACCAGACAAAGATCAGGCCAAACTTTAAATGCAAATATTGCTAATGGAGAGCTTGGTTCATGAAGATCTTCTTCGTCTATACAAGATAAACTTATTATAAGAGTAGACAAAGTAGCAGAAACTAATTCTAGTTGTTTAGGTCCCCTCTGGGGCTTTATTTCTGTAAAGTTTGAGCAAACAAATCTTTAAATACAGCAGAGACCCCGCAACAAGGAGCAAAAGCGGGAAGAAATTGCTCCATCTTCTCATTTATAGCCATCCACTCGTGATCAGATAAGCCAGAACACAAGCCTGGAAACAGCCTTCGAGTCTGTTTTGAGTTCTTCTCAGCCCAAAAGCAACGGTGTGCAGAGATCCTGCTCGGAGACACTTTTTCACCGCAACGTGACCAGAGCAGTAAGCTTAACACTGAGGTTCAACTCTGCTAACAGCATCAGACGCTTCCACGGACGAGGAAGAAAAAGAAATGTCTGCATCATGTTTGTAGACCGTCTGTGGATGAGTGTCTGAACCACGATCGGGTTTCCTTTGTGAAAGAAGGGGCTGCGACATCCGAGCCTGCGACCTCTGGTCCCGAATGAGCTGACGAGGTCCACAGCCGGACTGATGAGAGATTAACCCGGTTTGGTTTAGCCACAGGGGACATGTGTGTGTGTGTGGCGGCGGGGTTACTGAAAATGTCAAGTCGGACCGAGGGAACAAACTGTGGGAACTTCAGCATGAGAACAGAAAGAGGATGGAGATGATGACCACGTTCGGATTTACTTCGTATGATCAAAAGATTGTCATATCGTGACAAACTAGCATCACAAATATTCTGTCCTGTCGATGCAAAGTGTAGGATTTTAGAGAACATCAAAGTAAAATAAAGTAAAATGAGTCGTGTCAGCTGAACACACAAAGGTGTGAAAGCTGAGAGGGAGAGAGAAGAGCCTTACTTTAAGAGTCATTTTAAAGGCAACAAGTCCTCCTACATCAGATAAATATTTATCTATATACACTTCCCCCAGGGAGAAATCTTTATAAAGCGATAATCTGAGATCTGAATGAAATCGGGACGAATCTCACAAGAGTTGTGGCAAACTTCCGGGATCTTGATCTGAATCCAGGCTGTTTAAGACGGTCTTTCTCACATCTTGGTTACGACAAAAATCAAACATGTTGCAAACTGTGTTGTTCACATACAAACAGGAAGCGGGAAGCTGTGGCCGATAGCTACCGTGGCGATGAGGCAAAAAACGTACGGTTCAAATGGATCGTACAAAGAAGGAGGGACTAATGGCAACGGCACGAATGTTTCCACGACGTTTCATCTCCTTTGTACCACGACATTCTAATCTGACTCACTTAGAGCCGCCCACTTGTGATCAGATAACCCAGAACGCAAGCTAGCAGCCAGTGGAAACAGCCTCCGAGTCAGTTTTGAGTTCCTCAATATGACATCTAATTACTAATCAGCTAATGACCACCAAGGTTTTCACAGATGTGTTTTATCAGGAATCTAAAATGCAGCTTAAACACAGAGTGTCGCTACAACAGATCATATTCTCCTACACTGGACAATATCTGCTACGATTTCATATGAACCACAGGATCTAAAAGCTTTTGGTAAATCAGTAAAAACAGCGTTCAGAGTTAATTTCAGAGCGGCACAGTGGTGGTGTTGCCTCACTCCGGCTGCCTCCCACCATCCAAAAACAGGCATGTTCTCCAGATCGTCCCTAGGAGTGGGTGTTAGCATCCATAGTTAGGGTTTGTCTCTGTGTGACTCTGGATTAAACGGGTATAGAAAATGGATGGATGGCTGAATTCATTTCAGTTTCAGTCATATAGCTCTAAATCTGGTGCCACATCCAGGTCCTTTTCCCCCGTCGAGGCACGTTCACCTTCCAGCTCCCGTCCACACGGCAGAAGAAGCACTTTTTTTTTCTTTAGCAGCAGTTTGAAACTGACTTAACTTAAACAGTCGCAGATAAAATGATGTAATAATACTTTATAACGGTGTAAGAGTTTTCACTCTGAATGCAGACTTTAAGCAGAAATGTGTCATCATTCACAGGATCTGTGCCTAGGCTCAACGTGTCATGGCCGAGTTACTAATCACATGCCTTTGGAGTTGGACTTTTAAAAGAAAATGTTGATTAACGGAACTTTTACACAAGTTTACGGTATTAGTTTCTGTCTTAAAGCTGTCTTCCAACTCTGGAAAAGCTACTGCAACAGGCCGACCACATCCAGCTCCATTAAACTGCTGAGTCATCGCTTCTTCTCATGACACAAACAAGGTGTTCTCCACACAAAATGTGCACACACACACCAACCAACCAGCACTAATGGATGCAGTCACCACAAAGACTAGTACAGACTATTTTCTCTGCCTTGCTTTTTCAGTCTGACTTCAGTGCCTCACATTGAGTTTAACAGTAGTGTTGGTTAGCAACACATATCAGCTGATAATGCAGGTTTATTAAGTATGTATGTGTGTTTTTACTCCTCAGACACACTCCACATTCCTTCAACACACACACACACCCTGAGGCTGACAGACACATATAGAAGCTGCTGTATGGACACAGATGACATCATGACAGAAACTAATGAATGAACGTGTCGGTTTCCTTCCTGAGGTCGAGTTTCATAAGAATCCCTGAAGTGAAAAACACACTCAACCAGAAAGACTGTGTGCGTGAAAATAAGCCGTTTATTAAAGAAATGAATGATCAACAGGATGCCGTTTAAATTACTAACAAATCGTTGTGTGCGTCTCCTCCGTGTGAGAGAAAGGTGACCTCAGAACAAACCGCCTCCCTCCCACCGACACACAAAGACAGGCGTTAAACGGTGACATCATCTTCTGTGGTTCCTTTGTTCAACAACACACCTGGCCAGCATGAGCATACATCTGTCTGCCAGAAGAACGAAGAGGATCAGAACCGATTCTGCTGACGACGGCTACAAAATTAGTCAGAATCTTTTGGAGGTGGATTCTCAGTCATTTAGGTCATCGTAATCCTAAGAGCTCGATTGAGGGCAGCTGGAGGACGACTTCTTCTGGAGGAAAAAGATGTCCAGTTGCCCTTTTTCGAGCTTGTTGGAAAATCATAAAGTATCATAGACTTGGTTCTCTTTTACAAAGCTCGGTCATCGTTAAACTGCAAACGTACACAAGGTGGAGTTCCACTTACAGCTTCAGCTATTATTACACCCTTCTGTCTCTGTTCAGTCTTCTATGTAAAGCGCCGCGATTAACAAAAAGCAACAAGATGGAGTAAAGTTTACATTATAATCTTTTAAGCCAGCTGCTTTACTTTGTTACCACTTAAACAACATAGTATGAAGCCCTTTTCAAGCAGTTGATACGCAACATCAATGGCTGAAAGAGCCACTGTGCGCGGTTGATATTCACAAGAACTGACAGTTTCATACATTTTCATACGTTTCATGTTTTTTCCATAAATTTGAATGCATGTTTTTTTTTTCTTTTCATGTTTGTTTGCCTTTTTTTTTTTTTCATACTGTTGTATAAGTGGTTTTCTAATACGTTTCTATGCTTGTTTTTACATTATATTACATACATTACCATGCATATTTTTTTCCATGCGTTTGTGTACGTGGTTTTTTTTCATGTTTGTATGCGTATTTTTTTTTTCCATACGTTTGTATACGTTTTTATTTCATATGTTTGTATGCATGTTTTTTGACACGTTTGTAGGCATGTTTAATTCATACATTTGAATGTTTTTTTTTTCCCCCATACATTTGTATTCTTTTTTTTTTTTTCGTTTGTATGTGCATTTTTTCCCCATACATTTGTAGACACTTCTTAATACGTTTGAATGCGTTTTTTTTTTTTTTATTTCCATACATTGGTAGGATAGTGGTAAGATTGTCACCGTTCATGTGGGTGACTTGAGTTCAATTCCCCTTCATGACACCTTTCCGTATATATATATTTTTTTTTACACGTTTGTATGCACATTTTTTTTCCCCATACATTTTTAGGCGTTTCTTAATACGTTTGTATACGGTTTTTTTTTTCATATGTTTGTATGCATGTTTTTTTACATGTTTGTAGGCATGCTTAATTCATACATTTGAATGTTTTTTTTCCCCATACATTTGTATTCTTTTTTTTTTCGTTTGTATGTGCATTTTTTCCCCATACCTTTGTAGGCACTTCTTAATACGTTTGAATGCGTGTTCTTTCCTAATGTTTGAATGCGTTTTTTATTTTTTTATTTCCATACATTGGTAGGATAGTGGTAAGATTGTCACCGTTCATGTGGGTGACTTGAGTTAAATTCCCCTTCATGACACCTTTCCGTATATATATATTTTTTTACACACCTTTTTAGGCGTTTCTCAATACGTTTGTATACGTTTTTTTCATACGTTTGTATACGTGTTTTTTTCATACGTATGTATGCGGAGTTTTTTTCCCCATCATACGTTTGTATGCGTGTTTTTTTCCCCATCATACGTTTGTATGCGTGTTTTTTTCCCCATCATACGTTTGTATGCGTGTTTTTTTCCCCCATCATACGTTTGTATGCGGGGTTTTTTTTCCCCCCATACATTTGTATGCGTGTTTTTTTTCATACGTTTGTATACAGGGTTTTTTTCATACGTATGTATGCGGAGTTTTTTTCCCCATCATACGTTTGTATGCGTGTTTTTTTCCCCATCATACGTTTGTATGCGTGTTTTTTTCCCCATCATACGTTTGTATGCGTGTTTTTTTCCCCCATCATACGTTTGTATGCGGGGTTTTTTTTCCCCCCATACATTTGTATGCGTGTTTTTTTTCATACGTTTGTATACAGGGTTTTTTTCATACGTTTGTATACGGGTTTTTTTTTCATATGTTTGTATGCATGTTTTTTGACATGTTTGTAGGCATGCTTAATTCATACATTTGAATGTTTTTTTTCCCCATACATTTGTATTCTTTTTTTTTTCGTTTGTATGTGCATTTTTTCCCCATACCTTTGTAGGAACTTCTTAATACGTTTGAATACGTGTTCTTTCCTAATGTTTGAATGCCTTTTTTTTTTTTTTTTTTTTTTTTTTTAGGATAGTGGTAAGATTGTCACCGTTCATGTGGGTGACTTGAGTTCAATTCCCCTTCATGACACCTTTCCGTATATATATATTTTTTTTACACGTTTGTATGCACATTTTTTTTCCCCCATACCTTTTTAGGCGTTTCTTAATACGTTTGTATGCGTGTTTTTTTTTCCCATCATACATTTGTATGCGTGTTTTTTTTTTCCCCATCATACGTTTGTATGCGTGTTTTTTTTTTCCCATCATACGTTTGTATGCGTGATTTTTTTCATACGTTTGTATGCGTTTCCCCCCCCCCCCCCCCCATACATTTGTATGCGGGTTTTTTTCATATGTTTGTAGGCATGCTTAATTCATACATTTGAATGTTTTTTTTCCCCATACATTTGTATTCTTTTTTTTTTCGTTTGTATGTGCATTTTTTCCCCATACCTTTGTAGGCACTTCTTAATACGTTTGAATGCGTGTTCTTTCCTAATGTTTGAATGCGTTTTTTATTTTTTTATTTCCATACATTGGTAGGATAGTGGTAAGATTGCCACCGTTCATGTGGGTGACTTGAGTTCAATTCCCCTTCATGACACCTTTCCGTATATATATATTTTTTTTACACGTTTGTATGCACATTTTTTTTCCCCCATACCTTTTTAGGCGTTTCTTAATACGTTTGTATGTTTGTGTTTTTTTTTCCCATCATACATTTGTATGCGTGTTTTTTTTTTCCCCATCATACGTTTGTATGCGTGTTTTTTTTTCCCCATCATACGTTTGTATGCGTGTTTTTTTTTCCCATGATACATTTGTATGCGTGTTTTTTTTTCCCCCCCATACATTTGTATGCGGGGTTTTTTTTCCCCCCATACGTTTGTATACGGGGGTTTTTTCATACGTTTGTATGCGTGATTTTTTTCATACGTTTGTATGCGTGTTTTTTTTTCCCCCCCATACGTTTGTATGCGGGGGTTTTTTTCCCCCATACATTTGTATACGGGGGTTTTTTCATACGTTTGTATGCGTGATTTTTTTCATACGTTTGTATGCGTTTTTTTTTCCCATCATACATTTGTATGCAGGTTTTGTTTTTCCCCATCATACGTTTGTATGCGTGTTTTTTTTTCCCCCATCATACGTTTGTATGCGTGGTTTTTTTTTCCCCATCATACGTTTGTATGCGTGTTTTTTTTTTCCCCCCATACGTTTGTATGCGGGGGTTTTTTTCCCCCATACGTTTGTATACGGGGGTTTTTTCATACATTTGTATGCGTGATATTTTTCATACGTTTGTATGCGTTTCCCCCCCCCCCCCATACATTTGTATGCGGGTTTTTTTCCTTTTTATGCATTTCTTAATACGTTTGAATGCGTGTTATATATATATATATATATATAATTTTTTTCATACGTTTGTATGCGGTTTTTGTTTCCCCCCCATACGTTTGTATGCGTGTTTTTTTTTTCCCCATCATACGTTTGTATGCGTGTTTTTTTTTTCCCCATCATACGTTTGTATGCGTGTTTTTTTTTTTCCCATCATACGTTTGTATGCGTGTTTTTTTTTTCCCCATCATACGTTTGTATGCGTGGTTTTTTTTCTTCCCCATCATACGTTTGTATGCGTGTTTTTTTTTTCCCCATCATACGTTTGTATGCGTGGTTTTTTTTCCCCCCCATACGTTTGTATGCGGGGGTTTTTTTCCCCCCCCATACGTTTGTATGCGGGGGTTTTTTCCCCCCCCCATACGTTTGTATGCGGGGGTTTTTTTCCCCCATACATTTGTATACGGGGGTTTTTTCATACGTTTGTATGCGTGATTTTTTTCATACGTTTGTATGCGTTTTTTTTTCCCATCATACATTTGTATGCAGGTTTTGTTTTTCCCCATCATACGTTTGTATGCGTGTTTTTTTTTCCCCCATCATACGTTTGTATGCGTGGTTTTTTTTCCCCATCATACGTTTGTATGCGTGTTTTTTTTTTCCCCATCATACGTTTGTATGCGTGGTTTTTTTTTCCCCATCATACGTTTGTATGCGTGTTTTTTTTTTCCCCCCATACGTTTGTATGCGGGGGTTTTTTTCCCCCATACGTTTGTATACGGGGGTTTTTTCATACATTTGTATGCGTGATATTTTTCATACGTTTGTATGCGTTTTCCCCCCCCCCCCCATACATTTGTATGCGGGTTTTTTTCCTTTTTATGCATTTCTTAATACGTTTGAATGCGTGTTATATATATATATATATATAATTTTTTTCATACGTTTGTATGCGGTTTTTGTTTCCCCCCCATACGTTTGTATGCGTGTTTTTTTTTTCCCCATCATACGTTTGTATGCGTGTTTTTTTTTTCCCCATCATACGTTTGTATGCGTGTTTTTTTTTTCCCCATCATACGTTTGTATGCGTGTTTTTTTTTTCCCCATCATACGTTTGTATGCGTGTTTTTTTTTTCCCCATCATACGTTTGTATGCGTGGTTTTTTTTCTTCCCCATCATACGTTTGTATGCGTGTTTTTTTTTTCCCCATCATACGTTTGTATGCGTGGGTTTTTTTTCCCCCCCATACGTTTGTATGCGGGGGTTTTTTTCCCCCCCCATACGTTTGTATGCGGGGGTTTTTTCCCCCCCCCATACGTTTGTATGCGGGGGTTTTTTTCCCCCCCCATACGTTTGTATGCGGGGGTTTTTTCATACGTTTGTATGCGTGATTTTTTTCATACGTTTGTATGCGTTTTTTTTTTCCCCCCATACGTTTGTATGCGTGTTTTTTTTTCCCCCCCATACGTTTGTATGCGGGGGTTTTTTTCCCCCCCCATACGTTTGTATGCGGGGGTTTTTTTCCCCCCCCATACGTTTGTATGCGGGGGTTTTTTTCCCCCATACATTTGTATACGGGGGTTTTTTCATACGTTTGTATGCGTGATTTTTTTCATACGTTTGTATGCGTTTTTTTTTCCCCCCATACGTTTGTATGCAGGTTTTGTTTTTCCCCATCATACGTTTGTATGCGTGTTTTTTTTTCCCCCATCATACGTTTGTATGCGTGTTTTTTTTTTCCCCATCATACGTTTGTATGCGTGTTTTTTTTTCCCCCATCATACGTTTGTATGCGTGTTTTTTTTTTCCCCATCATACGTTTGTATGCGTTTTTTTTTTCCCCCCATACGTTTGTATGCGTGTTTTTTTTCCCCCCCATACATTTGTATGCGGGGGTTTTTTTCCCCCATACGTTTGTATACGGGGGTTTTTTCATACGTTTGTATGCGTGATTTTTTTCATACGTTTGTATGCGGTTTTTTTTCCCATCATACGTTTGTATGCAGGTTTTGTATGCAGGTTTTGTTTTTCCCCATCATACGTTTGTATGCGTGTTTTTTTTTCCCCCATCATACATTTGTATGCAGGTTTTGTTTTTCCCCCATCATACGTTTGTATACGGGGGTTTTTTCATACGTTTGTATGCGTGATTTTTTTCATACGTTTGTATGCGGTTTTTTTTCCCATCATACGTTTGTATGCAGGTTTTGTTTTTCCCCATCATACGTTTGTATGCGTGTTTTTTTTTCCCCCATCATACATTTGTATGCAGGTTTTGTTTTTCCCCATCATACGTTTGTATGCGTGTTTTTTTTTTCCCCCATCATACGTTTGTATGCGTGTTTTTTTTTTCCCCCATCATACGTTTGTATGCGTGTTTTTTTTTCCCCCATCATACGTTTGTATACGGGGTTTTTTTCCCCCCCATACGTTTGTATACGGGGTTTTTTCCCCCCCATACGTTTGTATACGGGGTTTTTTTCCCCCCCATACGTTTGTATGCAGGTTTTTTTCCCCCCCCATACATTTGTATGCGTGTTTTTTTCCTTTTTATGCATTTCTTAATACGTTTGAATGCGTGTTATATATATATATATATATATATATATATATATATATAATTTTTTTCATATGTTTGTATGCGGTTTTTTTTCTTCCCCCCCATACGTTTGTATGCGTGTTTTTTTCCCCCATCATACGTTTGTATGCGTGTTTTTTTTTCCCCCATCATACGTTTGTATGCGTGTTTTTTTTTCCCCCATCATACGTTTGTATGCGTGTTTTTTTTTCCCCCCATCATACGTTTGTATGCGTGTTTTTTTCCTTTTTATGCATTTCTTAATACGTTTGAATGCGTGTTATATATATATAATTTTTTTCATATGTTTGTATGCGTTTTTTTGCATATGTTTGAATGCATGTTTTTTTCATACACGTATGTGAGGTAACATCTTTCATGAAGGGGAATTGAACTCAATTCGCCCACATGAAAGGTGAAAATTTTACCACTACACTATAAAACATACTATACTATAATACACGCATATATATTTTAGTCTATGCATTTGGCAGATGCTTTTATCCAAAGTGACTTACACTGATTGGGTAAGGGAGTCACGCCTAAGGACACCTACAAGAGATGGCAACTTTCATGAAGGGGAATTCAACTCCGGTCACCCACATGAAAGGGGACAATCTTACCACTACCCTATCCCACAAATAATCAAATGAAGAAAACGTTTGCCAAACTAAGCGGAAGTACCGCGTATGCAATTTGCGTAGGCAACTTTGAAACTTTGCATTCAAAGTTTTGAAAAAAAACACTTATTCAAACATATGCAAAAAAAAACAAAACGCATACAAACGTATGGGGGAAAAAAACCATGCATACACACAACACGCATATATATATTTTAGTACTTTGGCAGATGCTTTTATCCAAAGTGACTTACACTGGTTGGGTAAGGGAGTCTTGCCTAAGGACAAATCCAATATAATGTAGGTGTCATGAAGGGGAATTGAACTCAAGTCACCCACATGAACAGTGACAATCTTACCACTATCCTACCAATGTATGGAAATAAAAAAAACATGATATTAACAGAATGAAAAAACGGTCATACCAACGTTTGAAAGGAAAAAACACATAAAAATCTATGAGAAAAAAAAAACGCATTCCAACGTATTAAGAAATGGCTAAAAATGTATGGAAAAAAAACGTGCATACAAACGTGTAAAAAAAAAAAAATATATATATATATATATATATATATATATATGGAATACGGAAAAAAAAACATGCATACAAACGTATGAAAAAAACTGCATTGTAATGTATGGAAAAAGACACGCATTCAAACAGAAAAAAAACACGCCATCAAATGTATGGAAAAAAACACGCATACAAACGTAAACCTAATCTTAAAAATGCATAGTTTTAGAAGTTGAAAAAATAAACTGATTGATTACAAGGTAAATAGACATCAAGTGCAGCTTAAATGTTGGCAGAATTACTCAATGCACAGAAAAGCTATAAATACATAGCTGAGATGACTTCAGGAGGGCAAGAAACTACTAAAAACGTGTGTTTGCAGCCATTAAACTGGACAGCGTGACCACTTGTTTTTCTGCTCGGTCATACTTTGTTGCAGTGATGAAATCTTTAGGATGAAAGATCAAAAAGATCCAACTTCATCTCATGAGATTCAGAGGGAATTCGGTTCCTTACACATTACACGATTTCTAGCAATTCAAAGCATTTTCTACAAAAGCAAAAGAAACCTAAATGAAAGCTTTATGTGACCTTTCATAACTCAGGGTAGATAATGCAGTAATTGAAGCTCTGTGTAAATGGCTCCCAGCTGACTCCACGCTGCATTCAGATATGATATAAAGCTTTGGTCATCTGCTCTCCCATGACTACCGCCATGATCCATCCCCAACGCGCTTGTTTGGGATGTTTGGACCGGAGTTTCCTGCGGGGCTCAGGAAGTGTTCGGTTTCAGCTTCTCAGAGTTTTAGGCTCACATGTTCAGTGTGTTTTTCAGGCAGCCGAAAGGCCCCTTTGTATTTGTTACAGTAACACACACGTTTACTTTCTTGGTTAGTAAGCTTTTTCAGGAACATCTTTTTATGTACAATGAGACTACACATCGTGGCCGACAGTGAAAGGTGGGCATTGTCTTACTGTTAGCATCTTTTTCACACCCAGTGCAACATCATAGTGTGTTTATGTCACTGCAACAGAGAAAAATAACCACTGGAGGCAGGAAAAAACAAGGGTTTCACACACTAAATAAATATCCACACTTATGGATAAAGGAGTATAAATTTGTCAGAAGAAATAACAAGAAAAAAGGATGTGGTCTTAAACATGTTAAGTCTAAACCAGACACTCGTAGCACAAAAATGCTCAGTCAGCAGACTCGTTTAGATGCTGGTAGACAGATGTTCATTGGCCTCAACATAGACCTCGTGTAGATGCCGATGAACCGATTCACTCGAGAGCTTTTTACGTCAGAGATTCAGCTCCTGATTCCTGCGATCGCTGACTCAACCATTTCCTCCTGCTGCAGCCCAAAGTCACTGTAATCAGCTTCTGTCTGCCAACTGCAGCTTATCAGCAAACACAAATGTCCTGTTTTTGACTCATTTATTCTCAAGAGCTTACTGGAGAGTTTTAATGCAGAGAGGGCTTGAACATTTCTTTATACAGACTAACTATTTGTTAAAATACGAGAAGAACAAAAACAACTGAGGTGTAGACAATCTATAGGCTTCTGAACAGTTTCAGCTAGTTATTTAGCTCATATTTATATTGATTTTGGAATTTTTAAAAAAAAAAAAGCTCCAACACCATATTTAAGGCCTTCAAATAAGCAGTCTTTATGGACACTTCTGTCTATGTGTCCATTGAAAAAGCTGAATTTTTAAGTGTGAACATAAAACCAAATTGCTGCTAGCTAGCTGTTTGAATAGCTAGCTAGCTGTTTAGATAGCCAGCTGTTTGAATAGCTAGCTAGATAATGGGATTTATCCCCAAAAGGACACTGTAGTGTTGCAGTATTATATGAGAAAAGTTTACCGTTTATTCAAATATAATAAAATGTAGTATATATTTCATGATGAAAGGGTTAACTGACAACACATCGTGTGACGATGACTCGCTGTTTCGCTATGTTTTCATCTCCATCTCTAGATAAATCTCATCAACCTTTAATCCTGAGCCAAGCAATCATTTGTTTTACATGCATATACAAAAGTATATTAGCAGCTATTTCAAAAGCAGATATTCAAGACAACAATCACAGAGCAAAAACCTCTCATCACTCTTTGCTCTGATCGGGACCCTTCAAGGCCAAAGGAACAGTTTTAATGAGGCTCTTTACTTGACAAGAGAGACTTGACCCCACAGTTAAAAAGGTACAGCTCCCAGGACCCTTCAGCTGGTGTGACCTCTGACCTCAAGGATCTGGGTTTATCATTACTGTGCTTTTTAAAAAGTGCCCAGACTCACTTAATCATAATCATGTCATTTATAAAATCTTCTTTTATTAGAGCAGAGCGACAGTCTGGAAGGACTTTAAGTGTCCTCAAGTTGACACATAATCCTAATTGGCTCATTTTTATTGTCATTTTACAGTTTTTTATGCTATTAGTTGTCTGACAAAATGTAAACGAGAGCAGCTTTACTGAAAATTCGGCTTATTGTACACTTCCTTAAAGTGTGGAAAGTTTAGCTTTAAGAAACATGTCGATGCTAACATGAACAATTGGCAGGCCATAATTAAAAAGCCCCAACTTTTTATTAGTTTTGATCAAAACCAAACTTTTTTTCTTTTATCCTAATGTCATGTAAAGACTTGCTTTCTGAAAAAGAACTTCAGGTGTAGAGAGGCTTCAGGTGACGTTTATTGGCACATATTGCATCCCACGTTCCGTACATCGACTGCTCAACACCAAATAAAACACTCAAAGTCAGACTCTGAACAAAGCTCAGCAGCAGATATTTCACAGGAGGTGGTGGAGACCAAACATGGAGCTTAAACAGAATGATTATTAACAATCCTCTTGGACTGATGAGCAACTCTGAGCACATAAAAGTGCACCATCCTTAGCATAAAACAACTGTCACCCTGCAGGATCGTTAAGGCTCCTTTCCGACTTTCTGAACCCTCTTTTGGTGCTGCTGGTTCCCTTTAAGACCTCAAAAATCTGTTTTCTTTGCTTTTTCAAACCACTGCCAGAAATCAAAGGAAAGGGAAGTCTGGAGAGAAAGAAGAGTGAAGACGAGCAAGCGGGGGAAGGAGGTCGAGTGTCAGCGGGTTTAAAGGGGAGGAGAATGAAGAGGACAGGATAATAATATGAGTGTGTGTGTGTGAATTAAGGTGCTGGAAGATGGAAACTCTGCGACTCTCCGCCCTCCCTCCATAGAAATGCCAGCACAGTGGAGTCATTTCAGACCTCATAATAATCTGTTGTGAACACATCCACATAGCTCGTGTTTAGATTAAATCTGGACATACCCCCGATTCTGCTGAGCATCAAGAGTTTCTGTGTGGGTGGGTGCATCGCGGTTTTGGGGACAAGGAGTTCTTTATAGCACCCCTCTGGGCTCTGAGGCATAGACGAGGAGGCCAGGTGCACAAGCTTTGGTACAGACACAAAAACACATGCACAGATGCACAAACACTTCCCTTTTCTGCAGCTCAGCAAATGTGAAAGCTAACAAGTCTTTATTGATCAAACCAGTGGTGCGTGCAATTATGGAAGTTCTTCTAATCATCGTTATATTGACATAATAAACACAGGGAAGGGGACAAGTTCCAGCAAGTTTTACACAGTTTGCTCCTTTATTATTGGCCAACACAAGAACATTCATTATCAATCTTTTCTTTTTTGTAAGGAGCCATAAGGAAGGAATTTGTATCAGCTGCATAACAGCTTTTCCTCCTTTGAGCTTATGATGGAAAGTTCTTAAACGTGGAACACTGATTGGGGACAGTGTGGTGAGGAAAAGCCTTTAAGGTCTTTAAGGTTCGGTGCAGCAGCATTTTAATAATAAAGACATAAAAGTGATTAACACACATTATCTAACGTGGAGCGAAACCAGAGGCCAAAGTGTTCGATGAAGCTCTTTTCTCTTTTCTCATCCCATTTTTCATTCATTTTAGTATTTATCGATCATTTAGCTCCGTTCTGTTCTGCCTTGGTGAGATGCAGAGCTCTGCGTAAGTAGGCCAAGAACAAAGCTCCACTCTGGGAGCGACAGAGCAGCCGGTCAGTTTCAAACAAGAAGTCTGTATCGATCACTGTGGTGCGACAACAAAACTAAGTTTCTGCTCCTTTGCAGCACTGAAAGGAACAACAAACACCTGCAAACAACAGGATTCCAACATCTAATAATACCACGAAGGAAGGAGGTTTAAGAGTAGAAAGCAAACGCACCGTGAGAGGAGACCGGCGGTGGGAGCGTGAGGCAGGCAGCACTGGACAGCCTCTGTAATCAGATCTACTTGTAGGAAAGGGGTTACATTCTGGGCATCGCTGCAACTTTCCATAACGTAATGAGCTATCGCCCCATTTTTAGACACACGAGGACTGACCGTCATTGAAATGGATATCAGCCATAACCAAGCCAATAAACCACAACATCGGGGCTTTTCCAGAGCCGTGCGGAGGCAGCTGAGAAAACACAGCGTTCTGTCAAAGGTTCTTAGTCTAGAAACAGCCGAGCGGAGGCTGTCATGTAAAAACTGGCCGTAGCCACCGGTATGCGACACAGACCCGTCCCTAGTTTTGTGTTTCGATCGCCTCGATTCATCCTACATTAACTGTGGAGTTGTGATTCTCACAGGAAACCCACTTCTTTGCAAAGCAAGTCTATCTAAGCAGCACATGCAGTCACATTAAAGCTGAAGCCAAGCACGGCTTTGCTAATGAGTAAGTTCTGTGCCTCAAACTTAAGTTCAAAATCTGGAAGGAGGAGCTGTTGCATTTTGTGCTTGTAAAGTAGACATCATCCCAGTGTTCCTTTCATCATAAAACTCATGCATCAGCTCTCTGTGCCTGGAGGATCAGCAGAGAAAACACATCAAAACTGTGGAGGCAAAGGCAGAAAGACAGGCGTGAAGGACAGACTGGAGGTGGATTTAGAAAGAAGACGTGAAAGACACGGAAAGACCAGCAGATGAAGGCAGTTCTCTCGCCTTTTTGTTCCAGGTGGAGAGTTTTTGCTTTGCATTTTGCAGAAAGAGGGAACGAAAATGGAGAGAAAACAGTCGAGGAGAGGAGAGGAAAAGTGGGTGTCCGGCCTGAGGCGGTCTAGACTAAACCCTGGAGTGCTTTGCTGAGATAGAGACCAGGGATTGGTTTGAATCTGATGCAGGAAAACCTGCCTCCATCACAAAAAACTTACAACTAAACATCTCTGCCACTCTGAAATGTTCGTTCAGAGCTTTACGCAGTAAAATCCATTTCAGTGCGTCGTCATATCAGCAAAACGCTGTTTGAGACATTCCCAAATCAAGACAATAAAAGATTTTACATTTAGGTTCAATTAAAGTCTCCAGAGAGAAACTAAGGAGCTCCGTCATCTCCTCCCTGCTTCATCACACTCCGTCTCCGGGTCAGAAGCCTCTGGATGGAGTCCAGATGAAGCGGGTGAATTCACCGGAGGAATTAGCTCGCTGTCGGACGCCATTACCCCTGTTGTTACTGAGACACACCGCGTTGACTCCGCCTCTACACGCCGTCCTCCCTCATCCAACGGGGACACAGTGGAGCGACCGCTGGGAGCTCATTATTCTCCCTCAAAGGCTCATTAGTGTTTATCTTGGCTGACTGAGGGCTGCAGAGATATGAATCTGCGAACAGTTCACTATTAAACTAATCCTGTTAGAGAGGCCTGTGCAGGCTTGGGATGAGGCTTAATAAACTGATGGAGCAACGTTTGCAGGATAGAGGACCGTGGCTTCCTCTGGAAGGTAATCGATTTAAACAGAGAAAGATATCTTTGCAGACGAGTTTCACACAAGCCCTAAAACAGACTATCCAGCCGGAGAAGTTAGCAACAATAACTGAGTGAGAGCGTGCCTGAACACAACAGATGGGTCCAGTGTATGCTGAGGAAGAGCAACCGTTAACAACCACGGTGGCACTCAAAATAAACCAAACAGGAATGCCTTCTAGCATGCGCCGCATTTAATTGACAAAGTAGATTAAACTTTATTGATTTGAACCATGTTCGGTGACAGCTGATACCGATCGATCTACAGACAGAAATATATTCACGATCCCTTTAAAACACGTCCTAACTACTGGGGTTCAAATGGAAATATCATTAAGAGGATTATTCAACTATTTATTGAATAGCTACAAGAGAATAAGTAGAGGACACCACAGAGTTTCGCTCTTTGGCTCCCCCTACAGTTGTAGAATGTAACGCCGCTGTCGTAAAAATGAACCTCGTCTTCTTCTAGAGACAAAAACTTGTTGTGAACTGCGGTATCTCAGCCCCCCCCCGGCGTTCTAGGTTGGTCTGAGGCCCGAGAATGTGCATTAAAAAAAATCTTTTAGGGTTTAAAACCTTCTCTCGCGGTGCTTTAACGCGTTAAACACCCGAAACGGTACAGAACCGTACGGATTGGTTGGACTTGGCACGGCTCTTCGGTGCTTCGTTTCCCATCTCTTCTCTTTGAGTCTGTGACAGAAGGGTTTGAATATCTATAATAGATGTGAAGTATGTTGAAAACTGTTTGCTGGACTTCAGAACAGTCTGTGCTGCTGCAGAGAAGCAGGGATCCACATCAGTATGAACCTCAGCACCACAGACAAGGATCAGATACTACCCACATTTAGCCTGTAGATTTCAGATCCATAGAGCTGCTAAGAAGGCTGCAGATGGGATTTGAGCTGGAGATAAGAGACACAGAAACTGGTAACTGAGGCAACGAGCCTTCACTGCCTTCATGATTCAGTTCTTGTTCACAGAAGCCAGAAAAGAGGCTAAACTTGAATATCTACACACGTTTAATTCCTCCATCCCCGTCGATCTGAGCGGAAGCCGACTGCAGAGTCATTTCACTGCTGCATGAATGCTGATTAAGTCATTTCCTACTTAACCAGAGGCTGTGAGTATTGGTCCCCAGATAGCAGACACATTTAGGCTTAATCTGGGCTACTTTTGGCACCGTGTCTGCCAAGTGTTATGTGGGCCAGACGTGGTCCAAAGGTCATGAATTGTGTCCAACTCGTGTTATGACATGCTTTTTACTGGCCAGATGTGGCTCAAGCGTTTGTGGGCCATGTTTGGGCACAAATTATTTTGCCGTCATTGTTGGTTTTTATCCAGCATTAAAGAGGCTTCAGAGAGTTATTTTGACTTCTGGTCTGAGATACCAGTTGGTCTCAAGTTACAGTCTCCCAACGCAGCACTTCCGATCCAGTTCAGTCTGGGTGTGAAATCAAAGTGTAGCTTTGGAACCGCGATGACTTTCCTTCCAGCGACAAACAACTGAGAAAAAAGATGGAGTACAGAGGCTGTTTTCATTCTTCACTTGGCTCACTGCTCCCCCTGTGACTCCCAACTCCCACAACCACCTTATCTCCAGCCTGGCTTAACAAACCCCCCCCACCAGCTCGACATCAGACGACAGACTGTTTACAGCCTGCTCAGAAACGGCAGCAGGAGTTCACTGAAGGGCCGCTCGGATCTACCAGCTCTTAAAGCTCCTTAAAGAGTGCTCACAGAGGAGTTTTCACCTGTTCACGCGCACTTAGGGACAAATAACTCAATATAAGCAGATAATTTACTACGACTCAGGGGTGCTGGAGCAAAACTCTCCACAGATAGTAAAACAGGGATTTTGTGTAGGCATCAGCAGATTATTTAGTGTTTTAATCCCCTCGTGTGCCATTATCAGCTCTCAGCTTAATTTCTGAAAACACTTTAAAATGCAAACGATGGGTTTAAAAATTAGCTTTGAAACAACAATAGGCTAATCTACGGGGGCCCGGGAGCTGCTTTGATATAAGCTGGAAACCAGAGCCGGAGTTCATCAGAGCCAGGCTGAAATGTTCACCCGACTAGCTCGTTAGCCAGAGCCGATGTGTGGGGGGGGCTGAGAGCGACGCTGCCATCCAGGACTCATCTATGGGAAACCGGTGGCATAGTCAGATAAAACCGTTACACTCTTAATGACATACATGTGGGGCTAAAGCAGCGAGTTAATTTGGATCCACTCAGGTTTAATGCAAATCAGAGCAGAGGTCAGTTGTGATGAAACCATCCATCATACTCGGCCCTGAAGGGAGACGACGCTATTTTAATGGGATCTAAATTAAAAGAAGAAGGCCTGAAAAGACTGAAGACTCACAGGTAAGTTTAAAGATACAGTTCAATTAAAAGCCATTTAAATTCACTTAAATCCTAATGAGTCCAACTCATCTAACACCAGTTTATATCCCCGAGCGTGTGGAGAAGAAATGTGCCTTTAAACAGCAACAAACCTCCAGCAGAACCATCATTTATGTCACCACAGAGTTCTGTTCGATCCATCCCATCAGAAGTTAAGCTCATCACACAACGGCGCCGCCGCCAATCAATCCGTGGAACTCAATTTCAAGCAGGGAGCAAGGCTCCAACCTTGAGACGTGACAGATCTTTGTGACTGGAGTAAAAACAAACTGTGCTGAGCATGAGCGCCGCGCCTCACGTGGCGTCTGGCTGCTCATCGGGCCCCGGGCTCCTCTGAGGGGGGGGGACAGAGTGCGAGCTGAAGGGGAGCATGTGCGTGCGCTCGTCGTGTCAGACACGGCTCGTTTTGATGACGCGGTTGCTGTGGCGATCAGCTGTGCCAGAGGGGCCGGTGGCCTACTTCCTCCCAGGCCTGCATCACCATTAGTTTAAACCATCATTTTCACTTGGCTCCGTTAGAAAGTTGAAGAAATGATTCTGAGAGCTGAACACGAGCAGCGGAGGCTGCAGCAGGAGTTTCTCTCGCACTCTCACGTGCACGGGACTAACTCAGTTAGAGTGGGGGTCATGAGGAGTGCAAAACGTCCCAGAACTGCAACGTGTGTGCAGAGAATGTAGCTGCTGTGCGAGGGAAACCCCGCAGGGCGCCTTCATTCCCATGATGCATTGCCCCCTCCAGCGGTGCGTCACCATGGAAACAGCAAATTCTGACAACGAGGAGGCAGCAATGTGATTTAAACCGGGTTCAAAAGGTAAACGTCACCGGCTTCTGAATCTGTTCCAAAAATCAAAGGCTGAAGGTGGAAGAAACTCGACTTTTACTGTACTTCAGAGTTCTCTGCGTGATGATCTGCAGTCGGGGGACCAAAAGGGGAGATTTAGAACATTATTTATCTGTGTAAACAGCTTTATTATTAATATCCCTCCCCTTTTCCTCCACCCTGACCCCCTACAGGCAGGTTACTGCTGTGTCAGGGTGTGCTTCACCCGCCTCGTGGAAACATGACTGACACCAGCAGCACATGCTGCTTCGGCTCCATTTCTGCCTCAGCTGCGGTCTGAGGCTGGAAATGTACTTGCTGTTAGCTACGTGTGTTCATCGTGGCTGCGTGGCGTGGTTTGATGCGTCGGTTGTTACACGTTCACAAGCTAAACGACTAAAAATGTTTCGACCTCTGAAAACGTCCTCATGAAGCTCAGAAGCAGGTGAAGCAGCTTAAGCTGCAGAACGCCCTCACTTTACATCACAGGCGACCGTATTCAGCCCCTCGGTGGAGGCTGTCAGCAGACTGGATGACGTTCACTAAGCCACATTGTGCTGCTCTTTCACAACACAGCAGCGAGCTGAAAGCGCAGCAAATGCTGCTGTGAGGCTTCTGCTCCCGTTTTACAATCACTGCTGCGTGAATTCAGACCTCGACACATCCCAGCGACACCAGATAAACTGTCCACCTCTCTGTAAGACTGCAAGAGCACAGCCATGGCTGCGTAACATCTGTTCTCTTCCAGGACTGAGAACGTCCTGTCAGGAGGAAAGGCCCAGAAAAAAGACAGGAAGGCAGGGCAAAGTCCCTGCAGCGGGGGGGAAAAACAGCCAAACCCCAACTCTCTTGATGATTCGGGCGTTTGATAGACGGCGCATAGGGCAGTGCAGTGTGCTGGAAGAGCTGGCAGATAAACAGAATCCTCTGAAAATACGGGCGGAAGGAAGGAAGAAAAGAAAGGAGGGAGCCTGTCTTCAAAGAGCGCGAAACTGTGCCAAGATTTTCAAAGTAGTGGCAAGGAAACCGATCAGTCTTCTCCATGAATCCTCTCCTCCTGTTCCTGCTCCGTCATTTAAAGCAGGAGTCTGGACCGTGTCCCCCTCTGCAGCTTCCCAGCAGAGTCATGCTCAGCTTCCGCCTCCCTGCAGACAGGAAGCTGCTGCCAGATGAAGAGACAAAGTCACCGGAAGACAGCGGTTTGGCATGGAAAGAATTTTATTTCACGCAATGATTTCTACAAGGTTGGAGCCAATGGTGCCAACTACACCCTACACTTTCAGGCACAAGGGCAGGGTGATATCCAAACCACTGGAACGTCTCACACTGGCATCTTTATCACCTCTTCAAAGGCATGTACGAGTAATGAGGGGGTTCTGTGGGTGGGGGGTGGCTCTGGTAAATATAGTGGCCTGCAATGGAGAGGTCTGAAGGAGGTTTCACATTCACAGAGGGGCGTAATAAAAGAGCCGCTCTGTTTCCAGCACGAGGAAGGGTGAGGCACACTTAATTAAGACAGAGATGTTTTAACCACAGGAGCTGAAAAAAGACGAACTGGACGGGCGGGGGGGGGGGGACAGTCTCTGTCAGAGGAGCTTTTTAAAGATAAAAATAAAACTAAATTCTCGCAGAAACAGCTTGGCTCGGAAGCAAAGAGGGAAACTAAATTATGAAGCATGGAGGACTTCCCTTGTAAACACCTCATAAAAGCCTGAAGTTTTGCATCAACATTTTATCGAAACAGGACTAAACAGAAGGATATTTCACAGAAAACTCATTAACCTTTGGCTACATGTTTCCATATCTACAGTAGAGTACAGTGGCACCATTTTCCCTCCAATTTAACAGGAGAAGATCAGATTAAAACTGTATCTGCTTCACATCTGCAGCGCAGGCAGCGTCGTCTGCGTGGCGTCACGCAAACCCGAATCCATCGACCGCTAAATCAAACCACCCTTTGGGAGCGTTCGCATTTCGTTTTGAATTGGGCAGATACTGCTGGCTGTTGGGGAGCTTTAAAAGAAAAACACAAAGAGGATGTTTTCTGCAAAGCAATCCTCGTGACATCCATTACCAAAGGTCGCCATATAGACGCCAAAGGTCACAGCAATCATGGCGTGTAATTCCTCTCTTCAAAGCTCCTCCACATACCAACTTGTCAACACAGATGTGGTCAAAGAGCTTCTTACGGACATCCAGACCTCCTAATTTACCTGAGAGTTAGTCATTTTTACTGAATCTTTCATGTAAAAGGGACCAGCTCCACATTGTTGCTCCTTATAGGTCGGCTCAGAGAGAAGAAAGCATCTATGTTGGAGTAAAGAATTACACCCACATAAGAGACTATTAAGAACAGGTTAAGGTGGGTAAAAATGCTCCTTTAAGGCTCCATCGAGCGGCTGCACAGACAGCAGAGGGATTATGAGGAATAAAGAGTGATTCAGTCAAAGCCTAAAGTCAACAGAAACTTTCAAAGTGCTGCCTCACTCCTGGATGAGCCGTGCTGCAGAGGGACGGGAGGCTGCTTTAGCTCAGATCAGCTGCTGGCATGACACCCAAACAACAACAACTGGCCGATGCAAACATCTGTAAAGGAGGACTGAGGTTGGAGTGCAACCAGAAAATAGCTTCTGTCTTAATTACAGTGGTCTGGAAAAGTCCATGTGTTGTTGAAAGCGGCGCCGTGCGGCCGCGTTTCATTCGATGTGCCAATGATAACATCGCCTGCGCTGGACCCCGGCCGCTTCCTTCTGTCAACATCAGCCCGTTTAACGGGTACAAAAGGCTGCTGTGTGCGAGCAGCTAATAAAGCAGCAACCCCACGAGATTAGGTTTACTTTCACTCAGCTCAGAGTAATTTTTGTCCCTTTCAGACACATGAAGCTGTGGAAGAAGTGATGCTCCACGCTGCAGAAACGGCCCCTCCTCCCTCAACACACTGACCCACAATTCAGCTCTGCTGCTGCGCTCTATAAATAGACAGATTTAACCTACAGCGAGCCGGAGGGAGAGAACGAATGCAGAAATATACAGAGGCATGAGGCCAGAGCAGAGAGCTCTTATATTCGATGATGAAACGAGGGACGCATGAAGCCACATCGCTGCTGAACCGAAGTTAGAGAGCAGGTTTTTAAGGGTTTCTGCTGCTGACTGAGCAGAAAAGTTAGCCAAATAACCGGAAAACATCAGCTCTCTTATGAAAAGCAACAATCCCAAACACACAAATCTGACATTCCTGCAACTAATCAACACTTTGGGTTCGGTCAACTGATAAAGCCTTTCAATATTTGTTCTTACTTTTTCACTTTACCAGCTCTTGAGGAGCGTTTTTATTCACTATATCTGAAGAAAAGTCGTGTTGATGACTTTAAAACAAACTAAAACACTGATTTTATTAGATAAAAACAAAAGAAGCAGTTAGTTCCAACAATAAAAGCTTCATCGTGTGACTTTAAGTTGTTTAAACTTTTCAAACATAGTTGGAATAACAGCCGTGACCCACAGAACATGGACTGAACTGTAAAACTATGTTATAATAATCACTTTTAGTATTCTGAAGTTGTGCATTTCTGCCCTGAGATACAGATGTGGACCGATGTTCAGGCGGTCGGTGCCGCCTCCCAACCATGAACAAACCCTGAATAATTACATCACGCCAGTGGAAAAGCGTCTATATTTGGATCGGATCATGTTAAACCCTTATATTTACAATACATCTGGACGGAAACGCAGCTAAAGGGTGCTTTTATTCTAATTTTGGCTGCTCTTCTTCTCTGGTGTTGGGGCCTTTCCTTTGCTACTCTGGGCCACTTCAACTTTCCTCAGTTTTACTTCTGTGGCTCCACCAGCCCGATGGTCTCCTTATCCGCTCCTCTTTGAGCCGGTCCGTGTGTTACCGGCCCTTTAAGAACACCTGTTTAGCCATCGTCCTTCCAGATAACCTCTTGCCTCCCGCTCCATCTCCCCAAAAAGGAGCCTCATCCGATCACCATCCACATGACGCTCCATCAGATTCAAACTGTCCAACATTAGAATTCTTTGTGCATCAAAAAAATATTCTTTGAACCTTTCAGTTCAGCTCTACTTGATATAAACAGTGTGCATTTGTTTGCTTTTTATAATGCTAAGTCCAAAAAAGGATAAAAAGCACAAGAATTTTAGATTTTAATGAGTAAAACTGCCAGATGTGCAAAAACTTGGTGAGTTACAGGAGCACAAAGGCATCCTGCGAGCTACAGAGAGATGGACGGCACTGCTGCACATGTTCAAAAACTTTGATTTAAAAGAGATTTAATTCAGCAAACATGAGAGAACAGCCTTAAAAATCACCACAAATCTAAAGTAGCATCACAGATTAGAGCCGAGAAAGCAGCCATAAATATCCAACAGATGATCAAACACAAGATTCGGGGGATCACAGTCAAAGATGAACCTTCCTCCCGTCATCTGACAGCACAAACCCCCCCGCCACACGCCACTGAAGAGCCTCAGATGATTTATACAGCAAGCAAGAGCAGAGCTGGGATTATACAACAGAGGAGGAGAGAGAGGCCGAGTCTAATGGCAGAAAAAGGGAAGAAAGGTCTTCTGGGTTCCACTCAGGTGGGCTTGCAGCAGGCTTGCATCATCCTGTCTCCATCTGCCTCTGCTTCACGTCCAACCTGAGGTATGATGTCACCACCCTATGGCGCCCTGGCTGGCGGCGAGGCCTCCGTCACGGACAGACACGCTCCCCGCCGAAAGGCCTTCATCCAGACAGGCTGAGTCATTAGCAGTGAAAACATGACGAGGCAAATCCAGGGAGCAGAAATATTTTGGACAAATACCACAAGAAAACTGCCAAGATTCCAAATCTGCTTCAGTCATTTATTCTTCCTGCTGCAACGTCACGTTCAATTCAGCTTCAACACCAAGAAAAGCGTCGCCCTGCTGGGGTTTCATCAGAGAGAAGGGTCACAGTTTGACCTGAGGCTGGACCCTTAAATACGTCACGTGATTAAACGCCATCAGTTGGCCATCAACACCTCCAGAGAGCGCTTCCTGTCTGGCCTGCAAGGCTCATCAGCTGAGAGGCCAAAAATAACCAGCAATCCCAGCATGCCTCACACGTTACCATGGGATCACAGGAGATGGACGCCGGGTTTGTTTTAATCACATGGAGGAAGAGGAGGGATGGTGGCGGAGAGAGGAGCGAGCGGCGCGATTACAGAGCGGTTTCACTGCAGCGCGATGCCACCATGATAAAAGATAAACAATAAGCCCTTTAGCCCGGCCGAGAGATTTACAGCGTGTCTGAGAGCGTGTGACACCAACGTTTCACAGCTCGGCCGATTCTTCTTCTGTTCCGTCTAAAGATGTGCGAGCAGACAAGCTTTGCCCTGCAGCCGGCTCCGGACACGTCTGACCGAGACAAAACCCTGTGTTTTCTCCTCAGACATGCTGGGATCAGTGCTTTATAATCTGGCTTTTTAAGCTTTATAAAGTGCACAGAAGTGTGCGCAGAAGTAGGCCAAGTGAAGTGGGCCAGAGTGCAGGCGGCGAGGCCTTCGACAGCGATCAGCCCGGTTCATCAAAGTCGCCCTGATGCAAGGAGAGACGAGCGGAAAGAGACAGAAAGGTGAAACTGGTCGTTTCCATGGACAGAAAACGTCAAACAGAAGAAATAAATAGCTTCAAGTGGTCGTCACGTCAGAGAACAAGCATCATATTCCTCCTTTTTTAGCAGCCGAGGTGGAAAAAAACAGTTTTCAGTTATTTAAGAGAGAAGAAAAATAAACATTTCACAGCAGAATCTTCACCTCAAATCAGAGAAAGCAACAAAGCTGAAAACGAGTCATTAAAGCAGGTTAAACTACAACAAACTACAAGCCTTCTTCATTCCTCTTCATCATAACTACAGATGTTCTGCCTGTTTTTCCTTTCCAGTCACATCCCGACTCTAAGCACTCTCAGCAAACAACATTTAAACAGTAATAAGTAAAAAAAAACAGTGGTTATAGTTTAGCCTACAGAGCCTTTGTGTCCACAGTAAATGTAAAAGAACATAAACTGTGTTTTTCTTCTATTTGTTCACCTCAGGAGAAGCTTGTTCCTCCGGCTCTGAACTGCACTCAAACTGTCCAGCGTTTCTTTGCTCTTCTCTTTGTTTTCAACCTTTTCTCCATTTTCCCTCCGACATGCCATCAAATCCAGCATTACAGTAACGTAGCTGCATATAGCGTGAATCATCTGCCTTAAATAAATCCATAAATACTTCTAACAACACCAATTTGGTTTAACACAAAGCATAAAGTGCAGAAAAAGGACAAAAATAATGATTAACTACTCAGAAATTCTTTCAAAGTGCCCAAAAAACCCACTGAAAATCATGAAAAAGTGCCATAACATGTCGAGATTGACCTAATATATATGTTCATATGGAGTAATCTGTACATTAAGGTGGAGAAATACCAAGAAAACAGCAGTCAGAGCACATGTAGCAGCCAGCTATCCACCCACATGTCCAGGCATGTTCTGGAAGTTGGCAGAGTGTCAGTGAGGTTTAAAAGAGACAGAAAAGAGTTAGTTATGGATCATGAGTCTCTAAAAAGGCCGAAGCCGACTCCTCGCGGTTCACAGAACACCCAAAGTCCTTTTGTTTTAAGTTGCAGTCGCACCTACGGCTGCGCAGGTGATGTGCTCGCCCAGAGAAACACTCTTCCTGCTGTCGGTTTGTGTTTTCAGGAGGTGTTCCATGTCAAAGCAGAGTTTCAGAGCACAATGGGACCGTCTGTCGGGTAAAATAATAGTTTTCTCTCCATGAAAAGCAATAAGAATGCAGCAGCCTGGCAGCTCTAATCTGCAGGAAGTGTTTAAAACTGTTAAATTAAGTTTATGTACAGAAAGATTCATTCAGTAATAAATAAAGATATTCATTTATCCTGCAGCATCAGCTCAAGCCGGCGACACTTCCCAAACCGGTCTCCACGGCAACCTGGTGAAGCCTGGGGAAGGTTGGTGTGACCCCACAGTGACCCGTTTACCAGCTGCCGCCAACATGCTCAGGGCTGAGCAAAAAGCAACAACAAAGAAGAAAAAAACAGGCGAGCGCGCACGTGGACGCATGTTTTCATCTCCAATGCTGAGAGAACAGAACAGGAAGATCTACGTGGAATAACGGGCTCATGCAGGCGTTCCTGTGATTTACAGCTCTGATACACACAAAGTTCACAGATGCTGACATTTAAGAAGCACATCTGCATGTCGGTAGCTTCCTCTTCCTCTTCCCCCATCGTCACACATGGTTAAAAGATGCTCATTTGGCACCAAACGCAGGATTAGAGGAGCATGATTCAGGGTTTATTTACGTTATATTTACGTGTATTTCTGCTAAATCTGTCTCAGGTTTTTAATTCTGAAGCCATAAAACAGAAACGTGAGCGGCACAGACTCAGTGGGACACGGCTGTAATCTGCTACAGGAAGTGGTTGTCCTGAGCCGAGAAAGAGGAAAACAACAACAGCTGCGGTGGACATCCACAGGCGGGAAAAATGGAGGATCGTCTTCTTTTCTTCTTTACATCTCAGAAGACGTCTTAAAACTGCAGCATGAGAGATCCAGCTTTGGTGGGAGCTGCTCCCTTCATGATTCAGGACAAGAAGTGGTTTGGATAACACAACAGAAAGACTTTCTATAGCTCGACATCGTGTTCACTAAAGTGAGGACCGAGTCTGAATGCATCCTGATTAATTCCATCTGGCAGCGCATGTAAAGTGAACCATCAATCAACTCAAGGACAAATAACACTGTGGGCTTCATTTACTTATAATTTTCCAGTTACTGACGTTATAATGCACACATTAAATGTAGCATGAGACACTAAACTGAGCAGTTTTACTGAGTACGATGAGCAGTGCACTAAAACAGCTCCTTCACATAAATCTTAGCTTTATGGAGCTCATGAGGGAGAACAGGTTCTTCCTTTAGTCACCAACCAACAGAAGCTACTGAAACACTCTGCTTTTAGGACTGAAAACAGCTGTAATCAGATACCAACTTTGTTATTTATACACATTCACATGTATTCACTGATTGATCTGCTGTGTGCAGACAAGTCGATCCTTTAAGTCCGTCCCAGCTGTTTCATTCTTTTTTCTTTTAGCTCAAACAGTTTCACAGTCACGACAACAGCAGCTACACTCAGAGCTTTCCCAGATGTCAGGACAGTGTGAAGAAAACCTCGTTTTCTCAGTTCACATCATTGCCTTCTGGGCTGAGCTCCTCTTATCGAGGCATTTGTTGCTGTTAACATAATGATAAAACACACTGTATAATCATACATGTGTAAATCCCTAACAGAAGATTCATCACTGTGTCTTCTATGTGTTTTGAAGCCCTCTGCTCCTCTGGGGAGTTTGCACAGTCTGCCCGGCTACAGGAGGAAGTGCTTCGAGAAACTCTGGGCCAATCCCAGGCCAGGGATTTGGTCAGCTGGCTGAGGCAGTCGAATCACGCAGCAGCGTTCGTGGTCAGGTGACAGCTCAGACCGGCTCACAGTGTTTTGAAGCAGATGAAAACAAAGGCTAATGAGGCTGTCAGCCGGCCCCCGCCAGCTGCCTGCACGGCTGAGAGAAGCTGCAGAGCTCCAGGAAACAAAACAGGATTCATTTAAACCACAGCAACAAGTGTGTGTGTGTGTGTGCAGCGAAGGCATGGAGGATGGCGATGTAAGCAGGGTGGGATAGCAAGAGAGGATGAAAGGAAAGGAAAGTGTGCTTTGAATTCTTAGCTGATGCCAGTGGAAGACAAGCATCGACTTTTTATCCTCAAACAGAGACGGAAAATAAACACAAAGCTTATCAGCCTCCAAACGGAAGGTTACACCTTCCAGTCTGTGACATCCAGCATGCAAAGCAGTCAGAAAAGATGCACATTTCACCTCCAACATGCCGACATCCTGAATCTGGCCGACTGTCACCTTATTTTTAGAAGCAGTGGACAGCAGTGAGGCGTTCAGGTGCTCAAACACAAGAGTTCTCTTAAGCTGGTACCCAGGACAAACAGCCACCCCATCTGATGCCAGCTTCCTTCTCCAGATGGCCACCCATACAGTCCCCCCCCCCCCAAACACTACACACACACAAACTCATGTAGGGTCCACCGTGCCCCCCCCCCCCCCCAGATTAAACCACAGAAGCTCAGACAGGCCGACAACTGTTATTAAGAGCCTCGACCAGACGTTGAGAGTTAGCCGGCGTGTTAAAGCCGACAAGAGGGGCACGGGTTGTGCTTTTAACTGTGGAGCTAGCCCCCCCCCCCCCCCCCCATCTCAGCTATTTAAAGACATCATTTCTTCTCCACAAAAAGGAGAAGACACGTCATCATCAACATATTCTCCAAAAAAGTTTTTCCTCAATCCGATGGCCAATAATTCTTCTTAACAACACTGAACATCCATTTTCCGTTAGCAAACCCAGGGAAGCCATGTTTGATGTTCAGGAACGTTCCTGAACCCCAGCTGACGTCAAACAGCCGATTTTTGTTTGCCATACATTTATTTATCATATTATATCTATAATAAGACTCGGGCCTGCAGTGGTGACATGCCAGATGCACCAAATTACAAAGTCGAGGAAAAATAACGAAGGAAATGATAGGGAATGTGCATCAAAAAGCAAAGACGTGCAAAGATTAATAAGCAAGCAACACACAGAGAGCCCCTCGAGGAATTTAAACCTCCCACGTGGATAACAAACTACACAGCAACTCAGTCCACAGGACGCTTTAAAAAGCAACGATGGCAACACGGGCCTCTCCTCCTGCACAACATGCATCTCTGGAGTGTGCAGGTAGCATTAAAATGAAAATACTTTTAAAAGAAAAAAGGTCTCACCAACTAAAAAAAGCACAAACAGCTCGTTTTTGGACAGAAAACCCAAAGTTAAAAGACACAAAGCAGACACTCCTTTGGTGTAAATACAGTTTGCTCTGCTGGTGAAAATATCACGGCGGTTATCTCTACACAACAAACTGTGTAGTAAGAAAAAAAACGTTAAAATATGACCAAAGCAGCCGGTTCAGAGGAAATCAAAGGTTCGCTACCAAACAAAGTAACACAGCTGGCACAGCACCTCTCCACCGCCATCCCAGCCGAGGTGGCAGCCATTTTGGCTCGAAACAGAGAGGCTTTCAGTGGGTTTATCAGACAGGAAGAGGTCACAGATAAGAGAATGAAGGGGCCTTTATATAAGATGTGAGCGAGCACAGTGGAAAATCAATAGAGGGAGCCCTGGGAAGAAACACAGAGAGGCCTGAAACCCATCCAGAAACACTGCAAACACGTGACTGATGCTCCAAATGTGTGTGTTTGGTCTTTGTGCTCATGACTCGTGAGCATTTCGCTGGGCTGAAATCAGAAGGTGGGAGACAAGTGACAGCTTCTGTTGGCTGTTAACAAAAAGAGAAGAAAAAACAACATATTGTAATATAAGAGGAAGCTTATTCAAGGTTTTAGCTGGAAGACGAGATCCACTGCTTTTCAGTTTAGGTGTAATCACGTCACGGAGACTAATAAATGTGCTGCTATCATCATAATGCTAAGCTAACAAACTGGGCTAACAAACTCGGCTTGCTTTGGTATTTAACTGACACTGCTGTGCACGGACGAGTTCAAAAGAACGTGAACTTGAACTCATTCAAGTTACGTGAGGTCCTGCAACAGCATGTCGTCACGCCTACATTACCCACAATGCATTGCATACTCTGCTTAAGATCATTTACAGTAGATTATGTACAGCCCTTCATCTTCACATCAGGTCACTGTGCACATCCACTTTGTGTGATAGAATTTAAGGTTAATATAACTGAATAGTCTTTAATTCTCACTTCTAACCAAAAGAAATTTTAAATTAACTGAACTTTGAACTAGTTCACGAGAAGCATGAACTTGCACAACACCGTTAGCTGACACAGCGGTGAGATCGCCAAGAGATGCACGTGAAATCAGGCGGACTCTTTTTAAAGCCGAGCAGCAGAACCAAAAAGCCTAACCTAACCCAGGATCTCCGCCGGGGAGCCGCGGTCACCGCTGCTGATCGCAGCCACTCTAGTCAATGAGAGCGCACCCACCGCGCGCTGCGTAGCGTCTCAGCAGCGCCTCAACAGCGGCTCTCGCCATCTTTAAGTAAATTTTTGACGGGGCCGTTGTTGAACCGTGTCAAGCTCAACAGAGCAGATTGCACCTGCACAGGAAATCTGACACAGAATCAACTAAATAAACTTCCGCCCCCTTTCAAAATTAAACTAAAAAATATAAAAACAGACAAGCAACTTATGATAGAAGCAGAAAAGTAGAGGATAAATGGTCAGATCAACAGTTCTTCCACATCGGAGAAGCAAATTAAGCTGTTGTTGTTTCCTTTATACACAGTTTATCGCGGGATCTCGCGGTCTCGCGTACGTTCCACATTATCGCGGGATCTCGCGATCTCGCGTGAATACGGCTGGCTCGCAAGCTCGCACCGCTGCCTTTACGCGCCCGGTAGGGATTGACGCCGGGCGGCGCAGCCGTTATGTCCCCGGTGGAAATCCCCCTTAACAGAGTCCTGGTCCGTCTGCATTTCACCGAGCAGTTAAAGATGCCACTGACACGCTTAGAAATGAGCAGGAAACCCTTTTAACGAAGCAGCGTATGAGCATTTATCATCAATGCAAAAGACAAAAAGGAAGAAGAAGAGGTTATAAATTGATTTAACAATTGAATTAAATCTAAATGAAAAGCAATACCGAAGGAGGATTTTTTTTTAACGCTACATCATGATTTTAAACTTCCTCGCTGGAATCCACAACAACTTGTTTACAATTAGTACCGGACGTCAGCTGCCGGTCCAAGCAGCGACGGGTCGAAGAAACCTTTCAAACTGGAGACTTTGCAAAGCTTTAACATGAACCTGGCTTCTGCAACCACCAGTACATACTCAGTTATTTAAAGTGTGAGTGCACCGAGGTACCGAGGCCTTATTTACACACAACAGAAGCACTGGGAATCATAGGAAAATGCGTCAAAGTTGAGCTTTGATGGGAAAATGATACCTTCAGTTTAAGCCTGACCCTGCTTTCATTAACAGTACAGCAGCTCAGTGATTCTGCTGCCTGCCCTTTGAGAGCAAACCATCCACACTTAACAGACAGTACAGTTAATGCTCTCAACAGGCCATCTGTCTGCACTGAGAAAGCATCCATCCCTCCCTCCACCCAGCCCCACATTAACACTCCAGCCGTGCACATTATATAACAACCTTCACAGGAGCCAGCAGACCGAACAAAACACGACAAAATGGGCTAATTTACTAAGTTGGGTGGATTTTTATTGAGATAAACACAGATGAAGCCACCGTCTGGATTTTCAGGCATTTGACTGAGCCTGATAAGCCAATCGGGTTTAAGAGATAGACAAAGCAGCAGAACCCGAGACAGGACAGGCTTTTTAACCTATTAAAAGGTACACAGTTTGTGTGTGCAGCCCTTTAAAGCCTGATACAGGTGACAAACACAAGGGCAAAAGCTTTAAGCCTTAAAATGGCTTTCTGTTCTTTTAATTTCATGTTTCTGTGGTGTCGGAGGATGAGAGGCTTTAACAGGCTGTTGTCACACAGTGCTTCGGCTTTAAAACAGGCCAAATATCCTCCCACAGGATGCCAAAATAAAGCTAAAAGAGTTTAGCACGTTTAGCTCATTCTGGTCGTAGCAATAGTCTAAAATCTAAGTCATGACAAGAGAAGATGAAGTGCAGAATATTTGGCTTTTAGACTTAGACTTCATGGATTTATTACACTTGCTTTTAACTGCATCTTGTCAATTATTCGGCTAATCGTGTGTAAACATCAAAGTGTGCTGCAGTGATTTTCTGACCGAAAACTGGCGCAAAATGTCTCAAAACCGTCATAATCAAACAAACAGCAATACAGTGTTTTTAACTCAAACTTTGCACGATAAAACACTTGATTTAAGCTTTATTTCCACTATAAAACTACAAGAAAACTAAAATAATCATTTAATTTGGTAACTAAACTGAACGAAATCTGAGCTATTATGCCTCAAAGTAGGTGGAGGTGGAGTAAGAGGAGAGCAGGAAACCGTTTTTAATATCTTTCTGTCTTTATCCTGATCCATCCCAACCTTAATTCCCTCCTTCTGCTCTCAGCATGTGCCATCTCATGCTTGTGGATTACACTCATCATGGTGGATTGCCTTCCGTCACCACCCCCCCCCTCATCCTCATGTCACAGAGACACGTGACCAGCGTTGAGGAGGAAAGATGCTCAGGAGCTGGTGGCCTTCCTCCTCCTCCTCCTCCTCTTGAATCTATCCCTCATATCAAATCCGTTTCCCTCCACGGTTTAATCCTCAGATCTTCCAGTGACCCATACATTCCACATGGAGGATGGGCTTTAAACAGGGCTTTTTTGTCTTCAGATAGCTTAAACGTTTTCCATCTTCAGTCGTGCACGGACACCTGAGTGAGTGTGGGCAGGCAGAGGAGGGAAAAGAAAGCAGAGAGCTCTTCTCCTCTCCACAAACTCCTGTTCAACAGTGCGTTTTGGCTGCAGAGCGAGCCGAGGCTCTTACTGGGATTTTGCAGCGTCATGGTCTTTGTCGCGGTCTCAGCCTCCTCCCGTCACACTGAGCTGCCCGATGGGGAGAACAACACAAATCCAGAAGGAGTGCAGTCAGAAGCAGGGCCATGTGAAGAGGCTGGAAACCACAGATGTGAACTGCGGTAGCTCAGCTTTCGGGGGAATTTTGAGGAAGTTTCGGGCTTGTTGAGTACTTCAAAATGAAACAAGTTCACAAAATTATCCAGTGTTGCTTTAAATCTAATCAGTTCAAATGGAGCACACATTATATGATAAAAAAAATAAAAGATAAACCTGGTTACTATTAATTTGAATTGCCTTAGCTTTGGTGGTCACTTTGCATAATTGTCATTTTTCTGCAATTCACTCACATTTGACTGAAATATGGACATCAATTAAACTTTATTTGTATGTTTTATGTGAAAACTCTTAAATCCAAATGGATGGAACTCTGTTATGCAATTAAATGGCGTAAAAACTACAAATTGGGCCCATTTGTGTGTGTAAAAGAGCCAATAAATAGCACTAATTTCACATGTGTTTTGGCGTAATTTGAGTTTTACCCAAAACCAGTTGTTCGTACAATTCTTTTAAAAAAGGTACCAGTGCAGATACTTTAAATAACGATCATCCAACTTTCCTAAAGACAAGTAGCAGTGTTTTTCTACCGTTTTTCCCATGTTTAGGTGACGGCTAACCTGTAGCCCGTGAATGATGCTTCCATCTCCACCAAATATACAACCAACGACTTTCATGTGGTTTAATGTGTGACTTGCAGTTTATACAATTGGTTGATCAACACTGTTGATATTTTTTTATCTTCTTGATTATTTTACAGACTAAACGCAGTAAATTTTACATTGCAGTTGCACAATTGTTTCCATCATCACTTAATATGGTGTCATATTGTTGTTTTTTAAAAAAATCCTATTTTTATTTTTATCTTTGTTTAAATACTTGTTAAATTTGCATTCTTTATCTTGTGTAATTCTCTTTTATTTGTATTTATACTTAGTTTACTAGTGTAAATATCATATTTTATTCTATACTTTTGTACATTTGAGCTGCTCCGGGACCAGCGAAACAAATTTCGTTCCATCTCATGTTAACTGAAATGACAAATAAAACTCTTTGAATCCTTGAAATTGTCTGTGGAACAGAAAAAAAGTACCATAAAGGCATTTAAACAGCAATTACAGATAAAATCTCCACTTATGTAAAGAAATCCCTCCAGTTAATGGCATCTGTGACAGAAAGCACCTGATGTATAAATGTGTCGTCTACTGAGAATAGCAGCAGCAATGCTTCAATCCACACAGTGAGCATCAAAGAACATGACCCAGTTACTGTCTGAAGCTCCGCGTCTTATTTTTAGCTTAACTGTAGCTCGCAGGCAGAGTCGGCCACTGCTGCCAGACTCATTAAGAAAAGTACAAAGAATTTTACCTTTGTGGAAAATAAATATACTTTAATTTAACTCTGAGCAAGACGATCAAACTAAAAAAAAAGAAACTTATTAACAATATTAAAGCTAAATCCGATCGGTTTTATCTGTCAGAACCTTTGCATTGAATGCCTCAAAGCTGGTTCATCAGCAGTGGAAACAATGCAAAACCGGCTCTACTTCTCCATCACAAATCAAGACAGTAAAGTTCCTGTTGCTGCTATCAGCGGCAGAGCTTCCTCTTCCTCCACCCGGAGAGGTCAGGTTAGGCTGCGCTCAGAAAGGTTCTCAGTGCAGAAGCAGCCGTCGGTCGTGGCCGAGCTTGACTTCCTGCACTGAGAAAGGTCACCGCAGACACGACTAACATTCCAGTTTGAATAGCCGGAAGGCCTGTGAGCCAGCTTTGCGTGAGTCTATTCCTTCCGACAGCTTTGTAGTTCCTCCACTTTACGGAGCAGGGGCCGCGCTATAAATAGCTCTGGAATAACTGGGAATAACTGGGAAAATGATACAAATTCAAGAACTTTGTTTTTGTGGTACAAATGTGTGTTCAGGCACCGTATAGAAAACTATTCTCATCATTTTTATGTCTACATTCAGCATTAGCTTAGAGCTACAAAGAATAATAACACTCAAGATTAATATTTCATAGATTTATAGACGCTCTAAGCAAAGAAACTGCATGTTTGACAGGGTTTCAAACATTAGTGGCCTTCACTAATTGGTCAATATTCAGTAAACCTTTAAGAAGAGCTGGAGGACTGTTCTCTGCATCTCACTACAGCCCAGAAACGCCACTCTGTATGCAGACGAGCGTCCATCTGCCAGACCTCCCGTGCATTAGCAGTAATGGTGCTGTGCCCTGCTGATGACAGACTGCTGCTGGAGCCACACCCAGCTTCACTTTATCAGCAGCAGAGAAAAACGAACATCTTTCCTGTTACACAGCCCAGAGGAAGCGAAACTGCTTTGACTGCCTTCTTTTCTGATCTCGTATCGCTACACCTTGCATATCATTTTCAGCCAGTTCCTCGTTTTAGATTCAGGTTTGAAGTATTTTTGTAGACATTTGCTTGAGCTAAAGATTAGAAGTTGGCTTAAAAATGAGCTGCATCCCAAAAAAATAAATGATTCCAGCTCACAGCTGTTGATCACATCTAAAAAGGTGCCACCTCAACAAGTTTGACGTACTCGTGTCTTCTGTGGAGCATCTGAGGGGTGATTTCATCTAAATGTGCAGACTGGGTGCCAGTTCAAATCTAAGAGATAAACAGAATGCAAACTTCTCCTGCAGTTTCTCTGATAAACTACAGGAAGGTTCCTTACATACCTCCGAAATGACAGGTTAGGAAACTGTGATTAATGCAGCGAAGCAGAGTGCAGCGCTGCATTTTCCAGCTCTGATGTGATGGCTTCACAATAAATCAGTTCCAGAGACGAGCTCAGATCACCCGCTGTGCAGTCTGACCGCTTCATTTCTATTCATCACCACTTACTTTAATTAACTGGGATGAAGTCTGCAGAAAAATGCATCGTTTTGGCTTCATACATCTTTCACATGAAGTTAGAAACCATTAGAATTTGTTACTGTGAGTATAAAGGTAAAGATGTAAGATTCTTTTAAACATTTTAAGGAAAATTATGGTTTCAAAAGTGCACTAACTGCTCTATAAAATCCTCAAACCTTGTCCCAACAACCAGTAAAGACTAGGCAACTGCTCAGTAATCTGATGCTCACAAAGAGGAGACGAAGTGTCTCCAGGAACTCATTTGATCAGCTTGTACTGCGATTAAAAAACATATCAGTTAACAACAATGGTGGAGGTCTTTGAGTGAAGAGAAACTGCTTATAGCATGACTTTTTTTCCTCAGGAAAGAAAGCTTTCAAACTGTAAAGCACGGGGGTGGAACAATTATGTTTTCCGCTTGTGTGGCAGCCAGAGGCCCGTTTCACTCACCGAGGTGAGAGTGAAACCAACAAAGTCCCTGAAACTTCAGGAAAAAAGGGTTAAAATAAGGTTTTAGCCTGGTCTTTAAGAGCAGTGGATGAGTAAAAGAGGGTTTTCCACCATTTTCAGATGTTAAATCTGGAAGTTTATAATGAAATGAAAGTAATCCACACAGATGAAGAGCACCTGAAGCACAAAGTCTGCCTAAACTCCAGAGGACAGCAGGATTTAGCTGGTTTCTCACAATCTGCTGAGACATTTCGTGTGGAAACATGACGGGGCGACAGGAACAGGGCTGTGGTTTTCTAATCTGGGCATCGCAGCAAAGCCACTAACTTCTGCTCACTGCACTGATGACTTCCGCCGTTTCACTGCTTCCTCACAAAACATCCACTGCCTGCCTCCCAAAACCAGGAGGTAAAAAGTCTGCTCCGGTCCTTAAAAATGCGTTTATTCTCTCCTTTTAGACTTTTAATAAGCTCAAAGGGCCCGAAACAATTAGAAATGCAGTTTTAAGGAAAGAGGCTGAAGGAGTCTTTAACCCAACAAGTCATAAACGGGTTAAACCATTTCCTCAGAAGGTGGGGGGGGGGATTCCCAACCCCACATGCTGACTGTGAACTTAACCCAGAGTTAAAAAACAATCCTTCATTTTCCTTCTCCTCACACCGTTTAATGGAAACAAAGACAAACTTCTTCACTCTTTGTTGCCAACATCAGTGCTGAAGCTCATTTGAAATATGTGTTTTTTTTCCCCTCGAGTCGTCTTCTGGGTTCAGATTTGATACTAAATACTGAAGTTTTTCACACTGCAGACATCACATTTAGTGGATAAATCATTTTTCCATGAAGCAAAAAGAAAAGCCAGTGAAACTATTTACAAAAGCTTAGCATCTTTACATCTACATCCCGGTTCTTCCAGCAAATACACACTGAGGTAATCCAACTCTTCGCCTGCAGCCAACCTCCCCGCCGTCTTATTTTTTCAAGCCCAACAGCTGCTGTCGGTGCGCACAGCTGCAGCGCCTCAGTCAGTCACACTCTGCAGCGATTCGTTATCCGGGGAAGCCCAGGCGATCGCCAAGTGTTGAGGATCAAGTGCACATGTGCAGAGAAAAGCACACGCAGAAAAGAAAAGAAAAGGAAAGGAAAGAAAAGAAAAGGAAAGAAAAGAAAGAAAAGGAAAGAAAAGAAAAGAAAAGAAAAGAAAAGGAAAGAAAAGGAAAGGAAAGAAAAGAAAAGAAAAGAAAAGAAAAGGAAAGAAAGAAAAGGTTCATCTTCCTTCAAACCAGCGTGGTCGTGATTCACCGGATCCTGGAGCAACTAAACCCAAAATGTCAGTTCATTTGCGTTGCAGAGTGTCAGAGCATCTCCACGCCACTTGTCAGTCGATCTGTGCGTGAACGAAACGTTTACTGCCGCCGTTATTCTCGCCGCCGGCCTGAAGGACCGGAACCTTTAGAGCAAATCAAAAGGCGAGTCATGCGTTTTCTCCCACTGCAAAAACACGGTGCTCGATTCTGAGGAGGCATTTAACTGCGCTCACAGCGGTGCAGCAGCACGGCCGCTGAGACTCGCCCCGGGGTTGGCCTCGTTGTCCACGACAGGAACGTCTGATTCAAGGCGACAATCGTTTCAGCGCAGAAAAGGTTCCACGCCGCTGGTCACTTCTGGAATCTCAAGGCAACGATACAGCAGACCTTCGGATCGTTCTGTGGACGCTGACGCCATATTGTTTCTGTGAAATCCTGTCTGCCCTCAAACATCTGAGAGACTCGTTGTTTGTTCATTACACGAGAAACTCTGATCACGATGGGACAGAAACTCACTGATTTTCAGAAACTTCCAGCCAAATAAAAGCTGCATCTTCTGACCCAGCTGTGTGTGATTCACGCTTTGTTTATGCTAGCTCGCAGATATCCACCCGTGTCGCTCCCACCCGATGCAGACAGAAGGTCTTTGTCCAGCAAAGCTAAAGGACCAACAACGGCACCAACATAAGCAAGAGCACCCACCTCTATTTCTGTGACTATATTCAAAGCTCCACTGATGCTGCGTTCAGGCTTTCATGGAAGTCACAACCCAGAGTTGATTATGACCAGGCTAGCTCTTGCTAGCAATAGCTTCACTGTGTTTTGCTCACACAAACACAACAACAGCATGTTACATGTGTGGATGAATAAATGAGACAAACTAACATACGTGTTACTGCAAAGTTTATTCATGCAGCTTCCACAGACTTATGCATGAGGCAGGAATGTTGGGAGTTAGCGAGATTTCTCTGGACTCTTAGTCAGAAAGTTATGCTTTTTTATGTTAATGCACTTTTATCCAAAGCGACTTACAGGTAGGATCTGGTCTAAGGACCCCTACTGGAGGTAGTTTGAACCCTGGTCTCCCACACGAAAGGTGGAAATCATACCACTACACTATCCAGTCCCTAATCTGCTCAAAGCATGCAGCAGCTTGCAAAAATCCAGAGGAGCACGACCAGCCGAAATGAGACCAAAGGTACCGAGACATCAGTTTTGATGCCGTTCACAAGGTCAGGAATGTCGACCAAACTTAGATTTAAAAGTGTCAGAAGCTGAAGAAGTCAGTAAAAAAAGTTCAGAACCCAAAATGGACGCTCCAACTTCTATTTAAAAACTCAACAAATCATTTCCACACGTCACTGGTGTCACAAGTCAGATTCAGGCCGACTTCTGGCTCCAAAACGACAAAGATGGCAGCCGCCAAATGCTTCGGCTTAAAAACATCAGTCAGCAAACCAAAGGATTACGTCATGGTGGCCAAGTCCATGATTCAAGTTACTAAGAGCTGAACGCTGACTGTTTTCAACACACATGGTGATACAGAACATAACCGGTGCTCAGTTTTAATTAAGCGAGTTGAACACAAAGAGTGGAACATTTTCCAGCAACAAGCCAATGAGTCAGACCCGGTTGGACACAGCTTAGCAGTGCAGCTTGGGATTCACAGTTATCTGCAAATGAGTTTGTCCAGTCAAGTAAACGCTTGCAGTTCACAGCACTGACGGAAACCCGCCCTCCTCTGATGTGACAGTGACATGAAACAAACTAATCATTTTCCCAAAAGCACACACCAGTGATCAGAAGAGACTCCACTTCACTCGGTCACATAGGAAACTAAACTAGTCCCGCTCACAATAACTTTCCAATTAAAATAGCTTATTATAAGATCTGTCTGATCCAGCAGGACCAACCCAAGTCCTCCTCAGATCTCATTTTTAACCAGGCAACAGCAGGATGGTGTCGCTGCTCGTCTTTGATGGAAAAGAAGGTGGAAATCTGGGCTGCAGAAGCACCAGGTCTCCATCAGATATGTGTGCGCGTGCGTGTGTGCGTGTGTGTGAATGGATGGATGTACAGGCCTATCCCCATTAATGCAGCACAGAGCCACTCCAGCGAAAGGCCTGCTGGGCAATGGTGTGCACAAATGCGCAATGAAACACCGCCCACCCAATGGCGCACAAGTCGGTCAGCGTGCTGAAGCCCGTCGTGCGCGGGCTGGGTTGGCCAGATCAGTGCACCGCGAAGCGTGCACTGTGCAGGGAATATTTCACAGGGGTGTGGATGTGGAGGTGGAGGGCAGGACCAAAATAGGTGTAACGTTACTGTGGGGACGTTTGCATCGATGTAATAAAGAGAATAAATAAAAATAATGGGTGGATGTGAAGCAGCTGAGAGGCCATCAGAGAGATAATCCAGGCCAGACCGCACCGGTCCAAGTCAGGCAGGGGCGGGGGTACGTTTGGCTCTTATAAACGTGTTCCTGAGTCCGTGACAGGGGGAAAAAACACATAAATGCATGTTTGTGCTTCAGTTTCCGCCAGTTTGTTCTCTGCTGGGGCTTTAACACACACATTTACAGATGGGGGCTCAAACCAACCTTGTAGACTTGTCCATAGGTACCGTTTCCGACCACTTCCACCAGCTCGAAAATCCCAGCAGGATCCTGCATTAAAAAAAACAGGCAAACACATTACAAAAATGCCTGATTAATTGGTTCCCTACTTGTAATTATGGTCGGGTTCGTTCGGTTTAACAACCGGCAGCGCCCGGCTCGCCTCTGAAGCCAGCGGATATTAGACAAAGAAAAGCCACCGCAGGGCTGTGTCAAAAACAGCATTGCTCACTACAGTGATATAATTTTATTTATTGACTGGAAAACATAAAAAAAACGAGTCCGAAAATGTCAGTGACACGCGCTCACCCTGAGGGATGCCAGGTCTATATCCACCAGACTTTTGGCCGGGGAGTCGTTCGCCATTTTCGTAAAAACGGTGATAAATCAGCGGAATAACGGCGTGTTTTTAGTCTCCTTCAGGCGGACGGCGTTTGTCTCATCCTCGTGTGGTTTGATATTAAATCCCGCTGCTGTTGTTTCCTGTCCAAGATGCGTTTTTCCCCCTCTTTCTAGTCCACGACAGAGGCTCCGCCGCTGCTACATGCCGACCTCAGAGCCTGTGCAACCGACTGCCTCCCGGAGTCCTGCCCGTCCTGCCTCCACCCTCCCTCTCCCTGTTTGAGTGTATGTCTCTCTGCCTGTATTCTCCACCCTCTCTCCCTCACATTGACTCCACATAACTCTCCGTTCCTCGCTGTTTCCTCTCCGCCCCAAACAGGGGCAGCCCAACACTTTTCTGGGGGCCCGAACCGGAGGAGGCCGCCCCCCTCAAACCCACCCAGAGAGCCGCTGTGGCTCGTTTCTTTACTGCTTACAGTAAAAAGATGGAGGCAGTTATAAATGGAATAATGATAATAATAATAAAGGCAACCATTAATTGGGTCATTAATATTTTCACGGCTTATATCCACTGAACATGTGACAAAACATTTAAGTTTATGTAACTTTGAACTGCAGAAATACATCACTATCGTAGACTTATCTGACGGTAAGTTTAGTCTATACTTTTGCAGTCTTCTTGGACTAGTTAGTGGGTCTTATGTACAGGACTTACCCATTTCAGCCGGTTAAAGACGTGGTTTTGTATATTGTTTGTCTCAGTTAAGAGCTCCAACTTTAGGATTCGGTGCCAAGTCTTTTTTCAGCAGAAATGTGTGTAACTTATTTTCTGCACCTGGACTGTGTTGGTGGAAAGTATAAGTCTCTTGTTCTTTATCTAAACTGTAAATGCTGCCAGATTTTAAAATAAAATCTCCTCTTTTCCAGTTTTTCTCCTTGCCTCCGTCTCTCTTTTTGTTTGAATGTCTCTGTCCCACGATCACAGATGGTTACAGGGCAATTAGAGCTCCTGAAATGGAAAGAAACTGCTATAAATATTTCATTGCTGCTCTCGCTGGTATCCAAACAGGCTGCACGCTAACAACATATCATGCAAGCCTGATATCAGCATCCTCTTTGCTAAGGATTTACAGTTCAGTTGGACAAATGGAAGTATTTGCCTCTGATGAGTGATGCTTGACATTAAAGCAGATATTCCATGAAGTTTCATACATTTAGACTCGTTAGATGGTGTGTATATTAATGCTAATTTGTCAGTCAGGTTACCTCAAATACTGAATTAATTGCGTCAAAACCTGCTTGGCTTTTTTGACATGTTTCCCAGCACCACAATGAGGTGGTTTTTTCTGTGTAGTGGTATGATTGTCACCTTCCATGTGGGAGATCTGGGTTCAAATCCCCTGCATGAAAGGTACTACCTCCAGTAGGGGTCCTTAGGCAAGACCCCCTTACCCTACCTGCCTACCTGTAAGTCACTTTGGATAAAAGCTTCTGCTAAAAACATAAACATAAACAACAAGCTCAGCAACGAGCTGAACTAAGATGGATAAACATGATAGCTTCTAAACGTTAGCAACGTTAGCTCACAGAGTCCTGCATTGCCCAAGTTAAGGACGTTAAATGTGTTATTCAAACCGTTTGCACAGCTTTGCGTCTCCTCTTCTCAAACATTAACTGCCTCTTGTGTAATGACTTGCAGCTCTTCAGCATTTCGGATATTCCTCTCCGTGTCACAGCACAGCAGATTTCTTCCCCTACCCTCTAAACTTCCTCTAACTCCCATCTTCTGCTGCAACTTCAATGCGTTTTCTCCTCCACAGGAATGTGTGCTGCTTTCAAACAGTTTTACAATTTCTTGTTAATGATCTCGTTTATCCAGATGTTCCTTCCACTAACTCACTTTTCACATTTTTTTGCTGTCCACAAATGCAGAAAAGGCAACATCTGTTGGCACACACAGAGGAATTACAGAATACTTACTTCCTAAATGCAACTTTTTATGGTAGCATTAACTGAACTAATGTGTCACACAGATTAGGCAAACATAATGTTAATATACAACTTCAGGTTAAAGTTACTGATTTGAATTAAAGTTTTAGCTTAAATCAGTAAAACTTGAAGATTGAACCATCAGCAGATTGATTGATGACAGGTGAGGGTGTCAGGATTGTGTATAAAAGGAGCATCCAAAGGTTTAGTCTTTCAGAGTAAGGATGGGTCTCGGCTCAATTTATCAGCAGCTAAAAAGATTCTCAGTGCAATGTTGTAAAGAAGTTTGGCTTTTCAACATCTATAATAAGGATAGTGAACAGATTCAGGGAGTCTGAGTCACGGTTAAAGCCGGGATGACTCACAAAAAGCACCAAAGAGCTGACACTGGGAGTAAAAACGCCAGGTTTATTTAAAGTCAGCAGACGTGGCGAAGCAGAGGGATCCAGGGGGATGGGAAACTCTGAGAGGAGAGGAAGATGCTTAGTGGTGATCAGAGAGGGAGATTTATCCTGGAAAGACTGTGGATTTCTTCTTACTGAGTCCAGGTTGTGTTCCAGAGTGCAGGGGAAGGCTGATGGCTGTGGGGTGAGCAGGTAGGTCTCCGGATCCACAGGAGAGTGCCAGATCCTCAGCTCACAAATCCAGAGTGGGGGGAGCAATGAAGGGAGCAGGACTGGGAACACAAAGTAAACACACAAAGGAAGGTTTTAAACACGATCTGGCAACGACTGGCTGCTCCTGCAGATCCTTAAGAAGGCGTCTTGATGAGGGCAGATGAGGAACAGGTGTGGCAGCAGCAGCTGAACCAGACTCCGCCCCAAGCCCGCCTAAGATCCAGAAACCAAACGCACACCCCAGCCAAGCATGATCGTGTCACAAGGATGGAAACCTCTGAGCCCCCAGGCAGCACTGCATGAGAAGCCATCATCACCTGCCACACTGGCTCAGGAATATCTTCCTTCTAGCAACACAGTCCGCCGCAGCATCTGGAGACTTAACCTGAAACTGGGCAGCACACGAGCAGCAAGTCAGCTGTGTGCAGAAACACGGCCGAGTTCTCTGGACTCAAACTCATCTAAGACGGAAAAAAGAAAGTCGGTGGACACGTGTTCTGTGGTCGGACGAGTCCTCGTTTCAGCTGCTTTTTGGAAAAATACCCGTCGGGTTCCACATCCAGTCAGCGTCTGCGATGGCGCAGATTTTGGAGCATGTCAGAAAACCTTCGTGCTCTTCTGAAAATGTGGTTTGCACATTGTGATGCTTTGATATCAAGCTTCCAAGTAAAAGCTGCTGCATCATGTCATGTTTGGGATAAAAAGCATTTGATGCTCTGCCCTAAAACTTCGGTCAGCCCATTTCAGCGAGTCTCTCATTAAAGGAGACGGAGGCAAAGACTTTAAAGCATCTCCCGCTGATTGAGGCTAACTGCTTTCATGTGTTATCTATTGTAGGAATATTTCAAGGATTTTAGGGTGCAAGGACATGTAAATTACAGAGTTTATTCCAGAGCAGGAAAATGCACTCAGTCTTTCAGGAAAGACTGAGAAAAAGAGGAATGTTGATTCATTCTTACAGGTTTAGATTAGATTTGATGAAGTGTTTTAACCGGCGAGCTGCTCAGATTGTTCCAGGAATAACGATGTCTTTACAAATGAGATGTAATAGAATTATAATGAGCTGTAGATGTTCAGCTATCCCCTGTACAAGGGTCAAGATTTAGTCGAGTTATTCAGCGTCAGCTGAGTCTCATTTTGCTGAATGATGTGAGGTTAACAGAAAAAGTGTCGCAGACAAGTAAGAAGAAGTTTGTGACAAAACAAGCGACCAAACTGAACCTGAAATCAGCAACATGTGGTTTAATGTCAGCCACAAACAGCTCATGTGTTGGTGTGACCGTTAAATCACCATCAGAGACAAACTCAAACAGCCCGAGACAAAGCAGAAGGGACAGCATCATCACAGGAAACACGCTTTTACAACAGTTTCTCCCCTGCTGCAGTGAGACTGATGGCAAAGGGCCGTCAGTCCTCTTGACCAATCTGCCGGGAAACGTGCAAAATCCTGAGGTGAAGCGTCTGATATTCGACTATTTTTATAGTTTAATGTTCAGTCCTTCTCATGTTTGAGTGTCCTCTGCACCTATGTACTTTAACTAATGTACAAATGGCACATAAACTTTCTCTTATCTTCTGGAGGTGAGGATGTGTTGGAGCCTGCATTTGAGTCTTTATTAGTTTAGTTGAGTTTAGTTTCCGCCTCCTGCTTCTGACGCGCTGCTTTTCCAAACACACGCACACAAACTGGGAAAACGAATAGTGATAAACACGAGTAGGTTTCCTCTTTCCTTTCTGATAGCAGCTTGCTTCTGCTTCTGTGTTTGGATGGATCAGCGTTGCGCAAACACAGTTCCTGTTTGATCCACAGCAGCTTCCTCCTCCTCTGCTGCGTGAGTTTGAGAAGACGAGTGAGTCAGGATGCTGATGGATTTTAGATGAAACCAGAGAGCAACGCTCCCTCATCACATTTATTTCCTAAAGCAGCACAGATTACAGAAAACTGCCAGGACTGAAGGTGTGTTGCTGTGTGAAAAAGCAGGAAACTCCACGACTGAGTCAAAAATATTCAGACTGAATACAGGAGACGAAGACAATCCTAACTTCAGATAGAAGACATTTAGGGGTTTCTCTTTCTGACTAATTCAGTTCTCCTCACTTCGCTTCATTCCTTCAATGAAAATTCATCTCTGGGCCATTAATGTTTTTGTTCCCCTCAGACTGAAGGTGGGGCGAGAGGAAGGCTGAAGCAAAAAGAGCACGATTGTGCTGAAAAACTCTCACCTCTCCTGCCTACATGTGGCTACAGATTAGATATATATATAAGTATATAATATAACTGCAATCTATAGGTGCGTCTTTTGCAAACTGGTGTTTTTTTGTACAACTTTAACAATTCATTTTAAATCGAATCATGCCGAGTGTCATCTCAAGGCACTTAACCTAACCCTACAGTCCAATTCAAGCCGGTTAGAATCCAATTAATTAATTCAAAATTAGTCCAATTCATTCATATAGAGCCAATTCAAAAACTGCTTCCCAGCTAAGGAAACCAACAGATTGCACTGAAACTTCTCTCCAGAAGTCCAGTCTCCCGTCCTGAGCGTGCACGAGGCGACTGTGGAGAGAAACGACTCCCTTTTAACAGGAAGAAACCTCTGGCAGAACCAGAACCAGAACCAGGAAGGGCGGCCATCCGCCTCCAGCAGCTGGGGTTCGAGAGGACAGGAAAGAGGGGACAACAAACACCGTAACACCATTCAAAGGACACCTGTTAAGACAGGGAAACACAAGTTAATGACACCGATGTTGCCAAATGTACATGATGTCATGAGAAATTAAATCAGGCTTATAGCAGCGTAACTATGGGATGTTTCAGGGTCACTTACTGTAAGTTGGTTCCACAGAGAGGGGCCTGATAACTGAAGGCTCTGCCTCCCATTATACTCCAGGTTCAGGTCATTTGTTGATCTGAACAGATCAGATATAACTGAGATGCATGTGTTGGGGCTCGTGTCACTTTGTTGTTTCACAAGCAAATGCTGCCACCGTGTGGACAACTGAAGTAACAGCAGCCAGTAACCGTCACCCTGTGCAGAGGGCAGGAGGAGATGAGGGGGGCGCTTATCGTTTAGATTACAGCAGCTGAAACAGGAAGTGAGCACTTTCTGCTCAGACATGCTCCTACTTGCATTGTGGAAGTGTGTTAATCTGTGATCTCCCCCAGGAGAAAGAACAGATCACATGACCGCAGCCCACAGTGCGAATCCTCCAACCTGCAGCCGAACACTTCCCTGCATCCCTGTAACATTTCAACACATTTCAACACGATAGAAAACACGAAACCCACAAAAATTCACTGTATGCATTTTTTTTCCTTTATTTGCAATAAAAAAAACAGGTAGAAGAGCTCCCTTTACAAACAGAGCAGGGAAATGCAGCTCCGCTCCCACTCAGAGGGTGTGACTGCAGTGGAGTCTCAAACATTTGAAAGCACAGAAATGTACAAAGAAACAATACATTCATATGCACACTAAGAATGCAATTACAGCCTCCTTTAAACAACGTAACCAGCTTCAAGTTAAGCACAAAGTAGCCTCACCGTAGAGTTACTGTAGCTCGTAAAGCACCATTTTAAGATCAGTTTAAGCCATCCCACTCCTTCCTTGCTTGCTTTTGGTCGAGCTGGAATTTTCTTGTGAACAAAAACAGTAACTTTACATTCAGTTTTTCACCAAAAACTAATTGATTTATCGCTAACATTAGCTAGCAACCCTCCCGTTGTTTCCGCGGCGTGCTAAGCAGGCTGCAGCCAGCTGCTGACCAGCAGAAGAGCTTCAAACTTTTAGCAGAAACCTTCATTTGGTTCTGTGTGCAAACTGTTGTCGCATGGCACCGTTAATCTAAATATCAGATAAATGTGGTTAACCACGCACACCAGGGTTTTCCAGGTGACACAATCGCCACGATTCATGCAAATTAAGCTAATCCACAGCTTTCCTGTGAATCCGACTAATGAACCGACATTAACGTGCTCAAATAAATTGTTCATGCAGCATTTTCTTTGAGGTTCTCGTGGCTTTGCTTCGCACCGGCTTAACTGTTACACATTTACTCTGTTTTTGAGTTTTGACTTCAATTGATTAACCCCCAAAAAAGGAGAAAAGCTTTTCAAATCAACAGCTGATGATGTAAAGTGCCAGAAAGCTATGAAAGTAAAAAAAAAAAAAGAAAGAAAAGCCAGGTTTGCACATTCAAGGATGTGAAAAACATCAAGGTGAACATATTTGTTTACAAGAAAGTCCGCTGCACACGAACTGCATTCTAGTGTGCATGTTAATGTACTGACAGTGAAAGGGACAAAGAGGTGGAAACGTTCCTTGAATAAAACATTTAAAAGGCCTCAGAGTTACATTGATATACACGGAAATTAAGATTTCACCAGACACGTACACCTACGGGAATAAGAGAGAGAAATGAATCCCTAAAAGGTTTGTATTTCGTCCCAGAGGTATGCTACAACAGGACATTCAGATTCCAGATCAGACGTGTCTAAGAGGAGGATTTTCTCAGAGCATTTTCCTCAATGCAATCAGACTTTGTGCGATAATCCAGCTTAAGTTCCATCCTAATATTTTAAAACTCCAAACTCTTCAAAAAAACACACGTGTTCGTAGTGTCGGCGCACTTTAATCACAATCTCCACACGATGGCGGTTCGCGGCGCCTTTCAGACAATCTGAGGTACTCGCCAACCGCCGGGCGAGTTTTGGCTCAGTCAGGAAGATCTAAAGTGAGGCAGCAGCGCACAGGTCTGACCTCACGTGCAATTCTGCAAATTTAGTAAGGCTGGACAATACGGAAAGAATCAACAGAAAACATCCACACACAACAGCCAGACCGGTACATTCGGGTCCCAGCTGTCGTCATGCAGAGTGAATTGTTCTTGCTTCATATCTCAGCCGGTTGCTTTCTGTTAAGACGGCTCACAGCTCCGTTCCCCTTCGGTTAAATACTGATTTCTGTGTGCAGGAAAGAGGAATTCCCCCTTCGCTTGATCCAGTCCTGCTCACAACACCAAGTCACAGCAGGTTTTTGTTCCTTCATAACGGAGAGAGAGGCAAAGCAGCCGAAAAGTGACCCTCGTCCCGGGTCAGTTTCCACCTTCAGCTGAACTGAAAACACGGGGTCGGGCGGCAGAAAATGCCTTCGAACCACACGACCGACCAGAAGATGCGCTCTGAAAGGCTACATGTTTCAGGAAGGAGTTCATGAACATCTGAGAGAAGTGACGCAGGAGTGAAGGAGTGAGTGAACGTGTTTAAATTAGTGACTGAATCAGTCCGATGGCGACTGAAGGAACAAATTAATCAACTTTTCTGAACTGCATAGATGCCCGAGCGGCTCTTTCCAAGCCGCCGGCGTATCACCGAGGCCTCTTGCGAGTCACGAAGATGAGGACCCTTCGTATGGCAATGAGGCGGCCCTTGAGGGAGGTCATGGCCAGGATGGTGAGCTGGGCTCGGTTCTCCAGTGGAAGGACAGCGAGCAGCCACCAGCACCACGCTGGACCGCTGGGACTCGCCTGCAGGAAAAGAGTAAAAAACACTTAGATTCCAGTCTTATTTCAGTTTGACTTACTTCCTGCGGTGCTTGGTCAGCTCTGCCTGTTAGTTATTCAGAAGACGGCAAACACAGCTTCCTGATCAAGAGTCAACATCGAAAGTTCCTGAAACTAAATCTTTGGCAACACAAATGGCGCCATCTGCTGGTTCCCTGGTGGAACGGCACTTTCCCACCAACCCTGTCCAGCCAGTTTAAATCCTCCCATCACACCAAGTTTATAAAGCTTCACCCTGACGGATGCTTTAATGGTGACTCGAATCATCTTTCCTTCTATTCCCAGCCTGTTCTCGCTCCATGATGCCACTTTTTCCTGCAGTGAGGAGTAAAGTACGTGGTTTTGTTACCGTTATAATGAAATAATCCTGTTTGTCTGTGTGAATTTGCGTCATGAACAGGATGTTTGTGTGTTTTCATTGATTCTGAATGTCAGTACCGGAGGCTTATTCAGCCACAGAGTAACTCGTGGTTTGGCTGAAACAATCAACACCTGAACTGTCCCTTCTTTGTCTAAAGAAATGCTGACTTTGTGAGATTTCACATCAGACATTAATAATATTCCAAAATCAATCTAAATCCTTTAGATCAGCATCTAGTGCCATCATACATTTATCCTCAGACAACGTGAAGTGTTTTCAGACCTGTGGATCTGGATCTTTGCTGGGGAGATGTCCGAAGTGGCTGAGAATCTGACTCTTCATGTTGTCTTTCAGCGAGCTGAACCAGCTGTTGGCCTGTTCGTACACAGAGTCGTGCAGCTTCAGAAGCTCTGCCAGCTCCTCCCCGTCAGCCTGATTAGAAAGAAAAGGGTGCAGAGCTCAGATCAGTCCCAGATAAAAAGAACCTGCACATCTCTTGCTTTTCTTTTCTTTTCTTTTCTCAGTTCTGTTTGAGTGACATTTGCCCACCTTCTTGTCTTCCAGGTACTCTATCTTAGCGGTGTTGTAGCCGTCTCTCTGGCCGTGGCTCAGGACTTTGAATCGGGACACACCGATGGTGTCAACAACCGAACGGCCGTCAGGAAAGAAATTCACGTCTCGCACCTGCAACACAGTTTGTGTGAAAAACCGACTGAATCTGCAGGAATCTGCGAGGATTCTCCCGTAACACGATGAAACACTGACCTGCAGCATGCAGCCGTAGTCTGCAAAGCCTTTGAGCTCATCAGCGATACACATGCCGAACTGCTTGGTGCCCGTCTCCATAGAGCGGCGAATCATGAGGCGGTAGCGCGGCTCGAACACGTGCAGCGGGCAGGGGATGGTGGGGAAGGCCATGGTGCACACGAAGATGGGCACTTCCTGGTTTAAGCTACAGAGACAGAGCAGATAATGGTATCACCCATGGTTTTATTTGCTGTTTGTAAATGTATGAGACCAGCTTTGAGTCCCACCAGAGACCCCCCCAAACAGAACCATATGGACTCTGCCACATCCCATTTCACATGGCTGTGCCTGAGTGTAAAACTCACTTGGACAGCTCCTTCATCTCCTCCTCGTGGATTTTCTTCCGCTCTGCCAGCTCGTCTCCAAGGTAACGCTGCAAGACTTCCTCCATCAGAAGGGTCTTACTGTAACCTCTGGTGGCAAGATACTAGAACGACCCAAAGCACAGTAAATATACTATTAATCACACACTATGACTGCAGATATTCCATTTACATTAGATTTACTAAGATAAACATATTAAACTTCGCTGGATCTTATCTAACATCTTCTATAAAATGTTCACGTGCGTATATGTAAAGGATGGATTTGTACCTCTGAAAGATTCTCCTTGCACAGAGGACAGTTGGAGTTGTGGTCCAGGCAGCGCTCCAGACATTTGAGGCAGAAGGTGTGACCGCAGGGAGTCGCCACAGGCTCATAGAACAACCTGAAGAACAGACCACCAAAAGCATATTACTGCTTCTGCTACAGCTACTGATTTCATGCTTCTAAATAACCGATAACTTCCTTTTAGTGTGTATGCTGGAGCATTAGGATGCGAGTATTCACCTCATGCAGAGCGAACACTCCATGTCTCCACTGTCCAGCAGCTCAGCAGGAAACATCCTTCCTCCGCAAACCGGCGCTGCCTGAACGGCGTTCTCATCTGCATGAAAAAGTCTCATCAGCAGATGTCCTCCTGCGTCCGTGTGCCGTCTTAATGACACTTAATGACCGCTTTAAACATATATTCCTCAGATCATCTGACCAAAGCCTGTTCCCGTCTCTATGGTGAGACCGGACCTGAGTCCCAGACTGTGGAGGAGTCTGAGTCACTCTCACTTTCCTGTGTTTTTGTGCCCGACCTGGTTCAGGATTCTGCTTTGTGTCGCTTTGAATGTTGATTTTACCCATTTCTTATTTCCTGTGTTGCTATTTTAAGCACATCTGAACCCAGGTTTTGAAAGGTGCTAAACAAATAAAAATTAACTCACTTGAAAAGTTAAAAGGTGCTACATAAGCAGAAGTAATTTTCTAAAAATGCAGATAAAGGTCTTATCTCTTATCTTATTTTAGTAGTAAAGCTGCATTAACTCTTCCTAGAAACTCCAGCTGGTCGTAAATAACAGCTTTATATAAGTTTTCACAAAAGTTAATGAATAAAAACTGGTTCAATACCATCATCTAGCAAACAGAACAGTCATTTTATCAGTAAAAAAAGTACAAAAACATCACAAAAATTCATGTTTACTCAGTTCTGGTTCTCAGTTAGATACTGAATCATTTTATTTCTCAATAAAACAGATTTTCCTACCAGGTCTGGGCAGTTTGGAGGGAGGGTTGAAGATTCCCGAAGGGCCATCGCTGCTGTGTTTCCTCTTAAGGCCACCAGAGGGCGCTGGCAGAGAGGCTAAAACATCAGCCAGAGTCTTGGAGCTGCCCTCCCCCTCAACAGAGTTGGACTGAACGGGGGACAGCGGGGAGAGTCTGTAGAGGTCGTCCTCACTTTTAGACACACCAAACTCTGAGTCCTGAACACGCAGGAAGAAAATGCAGTCCATGAATGTGTCAGGCGAACCAAAAAGAGTGCAAACAAAGGGAATATTTGTATTAAGTATAAAGTATTTTATCAAAAGATAACGTTACTCTAACAGCCGCTTCAAATCTATTGTTTGTGTGTAAAACTGAAAACAGACACCTTGATAAGGATCCGTTTACAATAAAAGCACCCGCAGCTCAAAGGAAAGCAAATTATACCTTACCTCCGTCTAATTACACAAATGTGCCCTTTTGGTGACAGTCGCCATGGTAACACTCACAGCGGACTCGAGCTACAGTTACAGATCGACCTTGGCATTTAACTGACCCACAGTCCTTGTCCCAGTATACACGATTGGAAGCGAAACCGAGTTCCTGAATAGATCATGTCTGACGCTGCTGCACTGTGGACTGGATGAGGAAAAGTTAAAGACATTTTGCTGCTTCTGGCTTTCTCTGTGGTGGGATCACCGCACAAATTCAGGGCTCTCGTACACCGAACATGCATGTGGAGTCAGGATCTAAAACTAAACAGCACATGAACACATCACAAAGAATGGCCAGAACGATGTGCAACGATGGAGGACCCAGAAGAGCACGAAGATTTAAAAACACAACATCAAACAGAGCTGGTGTGATAGCTTTACGTTAGCCGTTAGCTTTCTCGTGCTGAGCAGCCAATCAGAGGGAGACTGACGAGGGAGGCGATCACCAACGCTCCAGATGTGCCTGAAGCCAATTGTCAGAGACATACTGTGATACTGTGGACTGTGTGAGAAAATGTTCAGGTCAATCTGCTGCCTCGAACCTTCTCCATCGTACGTGTGAGTATAGCTGAGCTGACATGTTGTCTGCATGTAGGCTGCAGCTATAAAATGAATTCAGCATTTAGTTTCTCCCCTAGTGTGGTGTCAGCATACTCACCGATGCGTGGGGATAACCATCATTAAACAGGCAGCTATCCTGTGACTAACTAACCACACTGAGTTTGGAATATTAGTTTAAACAGTTTAACCGATGGGAGCCGAGATAAAACCTCTGCAGGTTTCAACAAGTCAAATTTAAGACTTTTTAAGACTGTAATGAATACAATTTAAGACCCATTTCACAACCAAACTGGCAAAAAAGCACAAAAGGCACAAAGGAAACTCAGAGGCCTGGAATTACTTGCAAAGTATGAATATTTTTTACAGCTCTTTCACTTAGGATTACATAATGGTTACATAAAAACACCAGAAGCCTCTCTATGGTGAACTAATATTTGTTCTACTGTTAACTTTGGAGATGACACATCGATGTCAAAACACGGGACGCCGCTTATACAGGGTTCCTACAGGTTTCTTCAAGTCGAATTCAAGTCTTTTTAAGACCATTTATATAAAAACTTAATACCTATTTCACAGACCTACCGGCAAATAATTATTTTGTTTAATTTGTTCATTTATTTCTCAAACAAATGTTATAAATGTGGACAAAAAAAAGTTTCAGCAGGCCACACAAAAGTTTGAGTAACACAGTTCAGTTCTTTTTTTAACATTGGTTACATCAGCTAGCTACTTATTCCATGCTGGGAATAAGGGGAGTAGAGAGAGTCCTGAACAACTGAATCTGAAAATTAAACTTTCATCGTTGGTCTGGACCCAAAAAGCTGCGCAGATCCACTCCAGTTGCGGTCGTAGCTGGGGGGGCTGTAGCGCTAGCAGCTAGCTGGTTTACGTTAGCTGCTTCAGGCACATTAGCAGCTAGCTGGTTTACGTTAGCTGCTTCAGGCACATTAGCAGCTAGCTGGCTAACGTTAGCGGGTTGAAATACTCCGGCGATGGGAGGAGTTTGATACTTCCCTTTTTGATAACTTCCCAAGACATTTTCAAGTCTTTTTAAGGTATTATTTCCAAATTCATAAATTCAATGCTTTTAAGACTTTTTAAGACCCCTGCAGGAACCCTGTCATATGCAACAGCAGCTTGTCGCTATGACAGAGAACATATGTCGTCAGATGTGAGTTTACGTGTGGCGGTAACGGCCCACGCGGACCAGAGATTCCCCCCCGCTTCATCAAAACACCGCAACGGAGCAATAACAGAAGAAAGATGACCTAGTTGTGCTGGATAAATCCTGACCGGGGTGCTCAGCAGGTACTTTAGTTCCTCAAAAATCGAAATAATTAAAAGCAAGTCTGACGTTTATGCATTTGTTTTAAATAAAAGTAACGTTAATACATTTTTAAGACCTTTCAAAATCGCATATAAGACATTCTATGAAATTTTAAGATAATTTTAGACATTTTAAGACTTTTTAACACCCTGTAAAGGAGCTGAATAGGGTGCGTTTGCGTACCTGTGAGGAGCAGCCTGGTTTCAACGTCAGGGGCCTCAGGGACTTGAGCAAGACGGGCGGTTTGATGAGACGGGTGGCGTGTCCTCCCTGCAGGGGGTGCAGCGGAGTTGGCATGTCCTCATTTTCAAACACGGAGGAGAACAGCTCACTGAGAACCTGCAGAACACAACAAGTCAAACCACTCTGAAGTGTAAAGTCTGCACACACAGATAAGAGACACATGAACTCTACTTTAAATCAATGAGCAACCATGGCAACCTTCACTTTTATTAATGAGTTGTGAGACTCGCTCGTCGGCACCCGACTACTGTCAGGTTTGCCATTAATCCTCCATCTCAGGTCTAACTGCAGTGTACATTTGTAAATACTATTTTACTCCATCTGCAGTTCACTGTACAATAAAGATCTCCATCTATCTATCCGACTCCAATTTTCGGCTTAATTTCATTAGAAAAACAAGACTGGACGAGGAAGGTCTTCTTTTCATGCCCTTTTTCTCGCGTTACACTGTGGAAAAGACGTGAACGATGAGGCTGAAACACCATCAAACAGCCGGCTGACAGAAAGGCTGGAGTTTGAGCTTTGGCCTCCCCTCCCCAGTCTGTTTTTTCCTCTGGTTTAAAGGGGAGTTTTCTCCACAGTGGCCTCGTGCACACTCAGGACAGGAGGTTTAAACTTTTTATCTATTGGTATCCTATGAACCGGGCTGAAATGAACGGTAGCTCTGAGCTGCCTTGAGACGTAAAGTGCAATGAAAACATTTCTATGGTTAACTTTTCAGTGAATAATAACATTTATTTTATTAGTTCAGGTTAAATCTCACTGAATGGTACAACCCGCATTCTCCCTTAGCTAGAAATGCGCTGCTGCTTTTAAAACTCCACCGATAACTCGACGACCAGCTTCCCTACATGCGTGTCCTTTGTGCAAAGGGAGGCAGGACATGTGACGAGCTGCAGAACTGTGGCTCTCTTGAAAGACACATGGGGCTATTTTGTGAGTCTAAGTGATAAAAATCTATTGGTATCTGATCCTTTACAGGGAAAATCGACCGGTATAGACATATATTTTGGTTATTTTACATAGAAAAGGAAGTCTGAGGAGCTTCTAAACACTGAATCGTGAAATATTTACTACAATAAGGTTTATTTTCTAGGTTTCGTCCACTTCGAAGGCGCCTGACAGGCAGGACGCAGGTATCACAACCTTATCGTTGACCTTAAAATGGATTTTCAACAAAGCTATCGGACACGTGTTTTGGCTGAAAACGTCTCTTACCTTCTGAGTCTCCAGTTTCACTTTGGTCCAGTCGGGCTTTAGCGCCACACACAGGAGGTACTCCTGCAAGGCCTCGTCGTTCCGGCCAGCTTTACTCAGAGCCGTGGCTTTCAGACAGTGAGCCTTTAATGAGATAAGAGAAAAACACGTGAGGGGGGGATTACAGAAATCCAATATCTGCCCCTGTATTTAAATAAAACCCTAATACTGTCGGCTACTGCTGTTAACAGAGGTTCTTATGGGAAGTGTCGGGATTGAGCAGAGTTTCTGTGACAGCTTTTATTCTTTGTCTTTTATCATTACCAACATTTAACACGTCCCTTTCTTTGGAAATATCTCTGCAGAGAAGATATTTCATCCAGTTTGGAACAAAACGATTAAGTTCAATAAGATGCTAAATTTAGAATAAATTGAGATTAATTCAATACAATTAGCAAATAAGAGTAGAAATAATTATATTTTAGAAGGAGGTCTGGTGTCTTTTGTTAGGAAATATATTCTGAGATCTATCCTGCTCACCGCCTCCTGTTGTTTTTGGACATATAAACGCCTTTATGTGCAAGCTGTTCAGCAAATATAAATCACAGAAGGCCGCCTGGATGCAGGATGTGCCCACAGTGCGATCAGCAGACTGCGACAACACGGCCATAACAGTATATGTAAGCTGGATGTTATCAGCTTACATAACAAGCTCTGCACAACAGGATAAGATAAGTCTGAAGCATAACTTTTTACATGTGACACAAAAACTGGAGGATTTGCCACATAACATAAGGTAGTGGAATGATATTTCAGTTATATTTAATGTGTTGAAAGTGATGCTTATACACTGAAGAACCTTTTTCCAGCACAAAGAATGGCTCGTTTCAAAAAAGAAAACGAACAGAGGAGCCACTTTTAACCCTCGACATCTGTCACCAGCTGATTCTGTGCTGTAGAGCGGTAAAAAGTGGACTCACCTTTGTCCACAGAGGTTTTAAGCCACACAGGATGCTGGCATCCTGCACCGCCTGGCTGAAGCTCCTCATCTCCATGTGCAGTTCAGCCCGTTGGCACAGCAGCCTGCCAGAAGAGGGCGCTGTGTACAACAGAAAGAACACAAACCAGCTCAGCGGATGGGCTTTTCTAGGTCTAGCAGAAGTAGGGCAATAATGTAACATGTGGCATCAGACCAGCGTCCTGTCTGAACACTGTGTAACGAGTCTTATAAGTGTGACATCAGTAGTGCCGGTGTACCATTACACTGGCCTCATTCAGTAATGACACCACCCCACACCTTTTAATTGCTTTGCATACAGTCAAAAACATTTCCATAAAACCTTATTTTAAGGAAAACGCAGTGGCAAAGATTTTCTTACTGTTAGCATCTTTTGTTTTTAATCGTTTTGGCTTTACTTAAAGGAAAACTAATGTATAGATGAACAGCAGGGATTTAGATGCTGTCCGGTTTATTTTTTTAGTGGATTTGAGACAGATTTGGACACACCGTCTTCCACAGTTAATAATGAAGCTAAATCTGGATGCTTAAACCTAAAAACAGAACAGAGTTTGAATATCTTGTTCGATGCTATGTTCCCTGTACGTTGTGCAGAAATACTTTCCATCATACTAGTTAAGTTTTCCCCTGATTTATCCAGAGTATTTTGCTCTGTTGGTGGCGTGACTGGACAGTTTTTGGTAGAGAAAAACAAAACTAATGCATTAAATCGGAGAAGCATCAGCCGGGTTTCAGCTTCCTGCTAATAAGTGCCACATGAGGGTTTATGTTAAAACGTTCAGAGATGTTCCAGTTGTGGAGAAAAGACCGAAGCCGTCAACATTCACCCTGAACTGCTGGCAAAGATTTTAAATCGGCTCCTTAGAAACTCATCTGCCTCCACACGTGTTTCATTTCCACTCTCCTGTTGATACTGTCGACACGTTCAAATAAACTGAACCTTAATCACAATTCTCAGTGAGCTGTAAACCAAACACAGCAACTCTCACGGCGTACTTTTGGCATCATATCCTGCGTCCTCTCTGCTCTTCTCAGAGAACACGACAGAAGAGTTTATAAATCAATACGATAATGACGGCAACACTCGAAACTTTGCAGATAAAAGTAAGGGCCAATCTTCTCAGAGTATTTGTAAATGTATGTTTTTTTACATACACTGTTAGCCGAGCTGAGCTGCTTGGTTTTTATAAAAAGTTAGAGGTAGAAAACATGTGGCAGACTGGACTTTTTAAAAACATTTCCTTAGTTTTTGTTTCTAAAAGTGAAATAAAAAAGTGGGGAAAAGATATAAGAAAACGCGTTTGTTTGCTGGTTCGTCCCACTTTGGTGGAGGCTCCAATTACACTCCGAAATATAAAAATAACAGAGCATGCCACTTCGCAGTGCTGCATTTTTCAGTGTGGTTGGAATACTGAGATGGATGAGAGGCTGGAATAAAGCTGAAGAGATCCTGCAAATGAAGTTGAATCACCGTGGTTCAGCTTTACAAAAAGCACGGCCAGCAGGGCTGAATGAAATAAGAAAAAGTGACACTTATAGTCATTTTAAAAGCTTGTTTAACAGAAAACATCATGAAATATCTGACATTTCTGAGGACAAAGAAAGCTATTGTTCCTTCCTTGATAACATTTCTTTCTTTAAACCTAAAGAGAACCGATGTGCTTCTCGCTTGAGCAAACGCCCTCCGACAAAGAGCGAACATTCAATCACGGGCATCGCAGCCACATTCCGGACAGGTAGGCTGTTTGTTTTCACAGGTGCAGCAAAGTTCACGCCCACAACGCAGGTGATGACAACGCCACGTGTGCGAGTCACCGCGGCTCCCACAGCTGTGACAACAAATCTAGTTCCAGCCATTTTCCACGCCAAAACCAACCATATTTTGGGGGTAAAATGGTCCAAACCTTGTTCATCGGTATTATTCCGTTCAGGAGTCGAATCTACTTCCTGTTTTTTCGTGAGGGGGGGGGGTAGGCTTTTCGGAGAAAAGGATTACAGCAGAACTATCTGTGCCATCTGACAGGCTGAGTAAATCTAGGAAATGGGCAATGTTCAAAAACAGGCGGCGCCTCACAGGTACATTGTGTTCGTACACGTAAGTTTGATCTGTTGAACAAGAGAGGGATGACTCACTGGAGCCTTAAGAAAAATCTCACTGAAGCCTTAAGAAAAATCTCACTGGAGCCTTAAGAAAAATCTCACTGGAGCCTTAAGAAAAATCTCACTGGAGCCTTAAGAAAAATCTCACTGGAGCCTTAAGAAAAATCTCACTGAAGCCATAAGAAAAAATCTCACTGAAGCCATGAAAAAAATCTCACTGAAGCCATAAGAAAAAATCTCACTGAAGCCATAAGAAAAATCTCACTGAAGCCTTAAGAAAAATCTCACTGAAGCCTTAAGAAAAATCTCACTGGAGCCTTAAGAAAAATCTCACTGAAGCCATAAGAAAAATCTCACTGAAGCCATAAGAAAAATCTCACTGAAGCCATAAGAAAAATCTCACTGAAGCCATAAGAAAAATCTCACTGAAGCCTTAAGAAAAATCTCACTGGAGCCTTAAGAAAAATCTCACTGAAGCCTTAAGAAAAATCTCACTGAAGCCATAAGAAAAATCTCACTGAAACCATAAGAAAAATCTCACTGAAGCCTTAAGAAAAATCTCACTGAAGCCTTAAGAAAAATCTCACTGAAGCCTTAAGAAAAATCTCACTGAAGCCATAAGAAAAATCTCACTGAAACCATAAGAAAAATCTCACTGAAGCCTTAAGAAAAATCTCACTGAAGCCTTAAGAAAAATCTCACTGAAGCCTTAAGAAAAATCTCACTGAAGCCTTAAGAAAAATCTCACTGAAGCCTTAAGAAAAATCTCACTGAAGCCTTAAGAAAAATCTCACTGAAGCCTTAAGAAAAATCTCACTGAAGCCTTAAGAAAAATCTCACTGAAGCCTTAAGAAAAATCTCACTGAAGCCTTAAGAAAAATCTCACTGAAGCCTTAAGAAAAATCTCACTGAAGCCTTAAGAAAAATCTCACTGAAGCCTTAAGAAAAATCTCACTGAAGCCTTAAGAAAAATCTCACTGAAGCCTTAAGAAAAATCTCACTGAAGCCTTAAGAAAAATCTCACTGAAGCCTTAAGAAAAATCTCACTGAAGCCATAAGAAAAATCTCACTGAAGCCTTAAGAAAAATCTCACTGAAGCCTTAAGAAAAATCTCACTGAAGCCATAAGAAAAATCTCACTGAAGCCATAAGGAAAATCTCACCGAAGCCATAAGAAAAATCTCACCGGAGCCTTAAGAAAAATCTCACCGGAGCCTTAAGAAAAATCTCACCGGAGCCTTAAGAAAAATCTCACTGAAGCCATAAGAAAAATCTCACTGAAGCCTTAAGAAAAATCTCACTGGAGCCATAAGAAAAATCTCACTGAAGCCATAAGAAAAATCTCACTGAAGCCTTAAGAAAAATCTCACTGAAGCCATAAGAAAAATACACAACAAAAATAAGTTTATAGGAAACATTAACCCAGACACTGAGGCTGTGTTTGACCTACATCATGCTAACAGCTTCTCGTATATTAACACTGTAAAATAACGCCACATTTAGCTGTATTCTCTTCTAAAAAGACAAACTATTTTATTTTCATTCGTTCAGAAAAGATTGGCCGATCACCGAATACTTGATTGTTCGTCTTTACTTGTGTCCAGTTTGTTCCTCGCAGGCTCCCGTTGTTATCAAAGAGGAACGAAGCGCATGAAAGGACACGGCCTGGATAAGAGCTGCATCTCCATCAGTGACACCATCACACATACCAGAAAGCCTCCTGCTGTCTTTATTGGGAAAACATTGGCTGGCAGACACAACACTGTGAAAGCATTCTGTCCTTCTGTCGCCACGAGTCCCTCACAGCACAGAAGGCATGAATCAATATTGATCCGGAGAGAAAAACACCTGAAATGGTGCCAACAGAACACAGGAGGAGATTCCTTCTTTAACTCATCAGTATCTTAGAAGCTTTGACACCTCACGTAGTCAACTTTCTCTGGTTCTTCATAACTGTGTGTTAGAGGCCTCTTTATGCAACATGCCAACATAACAGGTTCAAAAACACAAGCAATGATGCTAAAAATAGAGCAAACTGAGGCATTTAAAAGAAAAAAAGAAGTTATTTCATTAATGAGGTGTTGCATTTACACATTACAAACTATAGCTTTCCAAAAGATGTTATCCAACACAGCTTATGAAACAGCACCAATAAAAGGGGAGGGGTACGGTCTCTTATAACTGGGCTATGCATTCATGTATAACGCAGGGAATTATAAATACAACCAATATCTGATGATATAAGTACTAAAGAAATAACTTAAGGGGCTTTAAGGACACATCCATTATTTCCACACAGCAGCTCTGTGTAAACACTGCTGTAGCTCTCATTATAAATAGAAAATAGGGGATGAATGTGGACCTGGAAGGCAGGGGATACGATGTGTGCTACTTAGGTAATGAAGGACAATGCGTCACGTAACGCTTAACTTGGAGCAGCGCCGCATATCGGTGACACCGGGAAGTGACTCTAAAGTAGGTCAACTGTATAAACTGTGGGGTTTTAATAGTAATTTCTCACAGATAACTCATAAAAGGTGTAACATGTGTGGCTGTGCCCTCTTACCCAGGTTCACTGCTGCATTGTACTTCTCCAAAGCCTCCGAGAGGTTCTGATTTTTCCAGAAAATCTCCCCCTCGATCCAGAACCTCCGAGCTTTGCTCTCAGTTGCGAACAGTTTATCCAGCAGGCCGCTGACGACCACATTAACTCTTCGGCCATTAGGTAGTCCGTCGTTTTTGCTCAGTTTCTGCTTGCACTGTATACAATCTGTGGCAGAGTCGTCCTCCAGGCAGCGTTTGCAAAAAGTGTGTCCACACTCCACGGTGGTGGGTTCGTGGAGCAGACATTTGCAGAGGCGACAGGAAAACAGGTCCAGGACTTCATCCTCCTCACAGTCCCCATCGTCCTCACCCCCATCCTCGCCGTTGCTGCTTTTATTGTGCCCATTTAAAGTCACTGGGATGCACAGCTCTTTCTCACGCAAAGTCCGGGCGATTATGTCCACCAGGAGGGGAAGCTCCTCCGGGAGAAGTTTGCCCAAACTGGCCGCTATGCAGTACGAGTCCAGCGCCTCAGATATCCGCCCAGCGCGGGCGAGAGAGTCGGCCCTCCTTAGGCATAAGCCCCTGTCTGGTTGTTGGAGATCTGCGAGCTGGGAGCTGTAGATCTCCACGGCCAGGTTAAAGTCACCTGCCCGGTTGGCCTCCTCCGCCACCTCCAGCATTTCGGGGAAGATCCCCGCAGCTCCGGGGTTGGAGAGCGGGTGGAGGAGCAGCTCGCCCTGGTGAGACCTTACTCCAGTCTCCATCTTCTTCTCCAAAGAAGAAAAATAGGCGATAAAAAAAAATAAATAATAGAAGATTAAACGATAGTCTGACTAAAGCAGACAAAGTTTTCTACGTTTAGAAAACATACTCCAGAAGAAAAAGTTCTAACGTTAAAACAAAACCTCCACTTGGATCCGACTGGCAGTGGTGGCCATTGGAAGTAGGTTAGAGCTATTTCAGATATATAAGACCTCAACGTAATAAAATAGGCCGCCTATATAACACTGTTGTTTGTTAACAGGCCATATAAACAGTCAACTGGGCTTCATCCGGCGATAAAGCTAGCTCTGGGCTGCTTTTTCCCTGCTAACACAGGCTCAGTCCTTTATCTTGGGGTTCAGCGTTATTCAATAAGTGCTTGCCAAGAACCAACTAGTCCCCCTCAAATCTGATAACGTCTCCTGGTTATAAATAATTTACGTTTAAGACTGCATCGATTCTGAGGCGTTTAGATCAGCCGAGATCATCCTGGTAAAACCTTCCAAGTTTAGCAACTAAGAAGCTTATTTGGTCTTTCGTACAAACTCCAGCTTCAAATAGTATAAAACTCAATTTAAAAAAACTAGTTTTTAGTGTAGAATATTTAACAGGTGACAAAAGTGAAGTATAAAATTAAATATATCAACTACAGACCCGCAAGCTCCGCGGAAACCCAGCTGAGAGCCAGTTGTTTTTATATAAGAGACCACGAGAGCGCCGAAGCCGAGAGAGCTAACGTTAGTTAGCTAACACCAACTGCTCTTTTACCGCTTGTTGAACTCCAAAAACGAATTCCTTTAGACCCGACATCCCGCAGTCTTTGCATATGAATGAATCCGGGTGTCATTGTTTTCTTCTTAAAATACAAAAAAAGCCCACATGAAAACAAGGCGTACACCGAAGAAACGCCTTTCAGTCACTGGGCAGTTAGCTTCACCAGCTAAGGCTTATTTGGATTTCATATACAATTCGCCGAAGCGAGCACAAGGCGTCACGTGACACGTGTGGCGGGTTCCTATTGGACGTTTATGTGGCTCACTTATATAACATAATGACATTGTATAACCCTTCGCAGACAACAGTGAATAGCTGGCTGAGAGCGTCGGCTGAACAAGTTCACAGTAGTTTCTTTGCGTGAGGTTTCACACGTGATAACCCAACACGATGCCATCAGGTGAAATACCCCCACAACAACCCCTCGCCTTGGCTTTGGGGGAGAATGTCTCTCTTGTCCCTGGTTAAGTCATAGTCCTGGTTTTGGGAGCTCCGGAATTGACTCGTTGTTTTATATAATGCTTTATATAAGCGATGTGTCAGCTCTGGGTTTAGAGTCAAAGTGATGACAGCATATCACGGTTCAGGCTTGTTTCAGCCCAAACAAACAGAAAAAGTATTTTGTTTGAAGACACACTGTTTTGGAGTAATTAAATGGGTGCTTTTTGTGGTTCTAGTTAGATTCCCACAACAGCTGTGACCCAGTTCTGGCAGTCCCCACATAAAGATAGATCCAGTCAGAGGATCCAGCTTGGACAGGCCTCACAAACTGCAGAGGAACCTCACCAAAAAGGATGCTCCAGATATAAATATAAACTCTGTGAGGTGCCATTTGAACATATCTATTCATTATAAGTAACTTTGAACAGTATCTAAACTGTAGTAAAACTACATTAACAATATAGATTGGTACGCTAACAAAACATGTATACTAATGAGGTTTTCCTAAGGGGGTGTTTGACTGTGAATGAAACTGACAAAATAAATATAAACGCACATAAATGGCTCATTTAAATGAATGAATATGCTCATAGATAACACAAAAGTAACATGAGAAATGTAATTAGGCAACAATGAATGCATCAAATGTGAAATCAGTTAATATTTTACTTTACTTTTCAGTCATATTCTCTTAATGTGACGTTGATACCCTTACTTACTCCTTCATAAGTTTCTTTTTCAATTAAATTTGCAGTTTAGGTTCAGTCACAGTCATTTGAATAATGAGGAAAAACTCAATATAATTACACTAAAATATGGGAAACGTTACATATGGTGAATAATTTGATTAACGCATCTATAAATTAGATTCAGTTTGATTTAGAAATTGTAGAATGAAGATATAATACCTACATTATGGGTTTAGAATAAGCAAAGGCAACATAATACAGCTAAAAGGATTAGAATTAAAGGATTAAAAAAGTGAATATATGAATGAATTAATAAGGAATGATTAGATGAGATAAATATGACTGTCAGACAACACAACCAGGCTATGTGGTCAAATGACACATTCATAACAACACAGTCAGTTTGAGATACTGTTCAAATCAACATAAACATGAGCAAATATTTAGTCACGTGTTCTGTGGACACAAGCTGTGCACGTGTGAATATATTTTTGGCGCAAATAGAGCCTCTTAGTACTCTACGTACAGAGCAACTTTGCCAATTAAGTTACAAAGAACTGAATATATCAAGAAATAGGGTGACAAAGCACATAAATCTTAAGCCTGACACCTTGGTCCTGCATCCTGCTGGGGCTCAACGCCCAACTTAAACGACCTAGTTGCAAGAACCGTGTCCCAGTTTCCTCCGATTTGCTGAAATTTTGAGTGAGCTGAAGAGAACGCCTCGTCTCAGAAAACAAAGAAGAACATGCTGAATGTGTGGAAATGTTTAGAAAAGCCCTTTTCTCACCTAGATTTAATTGGTCTCTGTATACAGGCCAAAAGTTTAACTGTTTTATTTTAAAAAAGTTTGTTAGTTGGCCTTTTTTCTATCCTGCAACGTCACATTTATCGACCTCTTTAAACAGCAAGTGTGAGATTTATAGGTGGGCTTAATTCAGCACAACTAGGTACAAGGAAAAGTAGAAGGGGGACATTTATTTTTTTAATCCTGGTGACTTCATGATCGACGTGGAACTAGAATTGTGTCTGAAATCAGTGCATCAATATTAAACTGTATCTTAAGGAAAAGGGACACGACTTTGATGGTAACAATGTTCACTTTCTGGACAGAGAAGACAGATGATCGTGGAGAGGAGAGTAAGAATTCATCTTTGTTGAATTGGAACAACAATGAGTGGCCTACACCACTCAGGCATGCACAATACAGCCTTAACATCCCACTTTAGGCATTTTCATCATTATTTCCACCTTAATTCATGTGATTTCAGCGTCACACAGGATGGTTGGATGGGTCAGTGACACATCAGTCACAAGTTCAGCCGAAGTACATAAAGAAAAGCATTTTCTTACTCACTACTCGTAATATCATGCTATGCTGATTTTTAACACTTTTGTTTTTCTCAAACCCAGTAAAAAAAAAGAGGGAATTAAACTTTTTCTTATTTTGCTCCGAGCATTTGAAAATGTGTGTTTGATACGCATCTCTTGTCAGAAATAGTGACAGCCCACAGTAGTGAGGAGGGGACCAAACACAGGCCATACAGGCTGGTTTGAAACTAAAGCTTTATTGGAAACAAATACCAAAGGAGCTGCTAAAGCAGCGAAAACAAAAGGGTAACTACAATCTACCAAGAGACTGAACGCTGACTGGCAAAAAGGAGGCAACACTGGTGATGATCTGGCAAAGAGCAAAGAAAACAGAGGAGGATATGTACCAGGAGGGGTGATTTGAGTCAATGCAGGTGAGAAATGATCACAGGTGGTAATATCCTGATCGAGGTACAAGACAAAGGTAAGTGAGGACAACGGCTGGAAACAGATCAAACTAAGCCGAACAGACAAGAAACCAATAGCAAGAAAATGAACAGACTTTAGAAGCCAAAAGACAAAGTGTGAAAATCGAATGGAAAAATGGCATCAACCCAAGAAACCAATCCTAATCTAACTAGAAGATATTAAGAGAACACGGCGGGAAACTCATCACAACCCGGCACCGTGGCCTGATCTGATTAAACTGGGTGACCTCAGTTTTCATAGCAATTATATTTCTGTAAGAAACAGCTTCACTCTTGAATGTGTTTTCATTACAGGTCCAAGGGCATAAGAATGAGTTTAACTTTGGGGGGAACACACATCGGAAACCTGACAGATATGAAATCATTTCTGGTTCCTACGCCTACGACACTGTTGGTCACAGCTCATGTTTTGTTCTTGTTTTCAGGTTCTTTGTCATGTTTTTAGATTCAGTTCTTGTCATGTTTCAGCTTCACTCACGTCACCTGCGTTCATTATCATCAGCTGCACTCATTCACTAATCACTCCCTCCACAGCATTTAGTCTCCTGGTTTCCTCTCATTCATTGCAGAATTCTCACCAACCCTTCATGTCTTGCCACAGTTAAGGCTGGTTCTTGCCTCTTAGTCTTATTCATTTATCCATAGTCTTGCCTTCTTTTTCTAACGCTAAGTATTTTGATAATCCGGCTCAGCAGCACTTTATGTTTTTGCCTTGCTCCCTGTTTTTTTTGGAATAAACCCCTTTTGAATTTTGAAAGAACTGCATCTGGGTCCTACCTCCTCCACCGTTCCCGTGACACTGTCTACAGTGATTGAAACCAACAGCAAAGCCAAACACTCGGCTCCCAGTTAGGACGTACAACCCCAGTTCTGTGAAAGTTGGGAGGCTGGTTAGCATGTAAATGGAAACCGGATGCAGTGCAAATCTCATAAACTAACATTTTACACATAGAACATAAAAATCACAAGTGAGGCATTTTACTATTTCATGAAACAATATTAGCTCATCTTGAATTTGATGGTGGCAACAAAACACAAAAATATTGGGACAGGTCCATGTTTCCCACGGTGTGTCACCCCCTCTGTCTGAGGAGACCACGTAGCTTTTGAACTCTGAGCTGATAACAATGGTTTCTCTCATCTTTTGTCCAGAGGATGCTGTGTCCATGATTCCCAAAAAGAATTTCAGATTTAGATCCATCTGACCACAGAACAGTTTTCCACTTTGCCTCCAAAGTCCATTTTAAACGAGCTTTGGTCCAGAGAGGATGGAGTTGTTTCTGGATCATGTTCACATATGGCTTCTTCTTTGCATGTTAAACCTTTAACATGCATTTGTATGTTTCTCTTACGCACAGTGATGCCCAAAGATTCCCTGAATGCTAATCCTTTCGTGATATTTTGTACTGTAGATGATGGAATGTTCCAATTTTACACAGACGAACATTAACCATAAGCCTTTATAATTCTGATTTAATAATACATTGTGTCACTATGTTCCATCTCTTAGTAAAACTTCCCCTCTTGGCAAGTTTGATAATTGCAACGTTATATAAGGATTACAAGCATTTATGCTTCTGTTCTCTGAGGAGTTGTAAAACCATGACTGTGGTTAATGTTCACCACTCCCTACAGGAACTTTACGCATGTATGACTCTGTGTTATAACTAAAAGGAAAGGCAGGTCTTACAAGATGTATGTCTTGATAAGCTGTTACAGAATGGGTAACACAGATAAACGGATAAAACCAAGCACACACACACGTACCAACATATAAATACATACCTCATCAAAAGGTTTCTATCATGACCCACATTTTGATCATACAGTATATTCATTGCGTTTTGTAGTTTTTGACAAATATTTAAATAGAAATGTGCTTTTTAAGTATCATCAAAGCAGCGTTTTACCCAGTTTTTCCTGTTCAGGAAAGTTCTAGTATTGATAACAAGTAGATCCAGATCCATACATCTGTCACAACCGGTGTGGGTGGGACCCAGATGCAGAATTCAAAGGAAAACTTGATTTATTTAATAAAAGAACAAAAAGCGAAGCTGAGCCGGAGATCAATACATCTAAACTATGGAAAAACAAAGCAAAGCTGTGGCTGTGGAAAAACGAGAGCCAAAACCTGACCAGACAACACCTGAATGAACGAGACATCAATGGAGGTGAAGGTGAAGATTTTGCCCTGAACTGAGGGAACCTGGAAACTAAATACTGTGGGGAGGTGACTGGGGATGAAGTGCAGCTGTGAAAACAAAGACAGGTGACTTGAATGAACCTAACGACGTGACAAGGAACAGGGAGAACATGTTAACTCCACACAGGGAGAACATGCTAACTCAACACAGGGAGAACATGCTAACCCCACACAGGGAGAACATGCTAACTCCACACAGGGAGAACATGCTAACTCCGCACAAGGAGAACATGCTAACTCCGCACAGGGAGAACATGCTAACCCCACACAGGGAGAACATGCTAACTCCACACAGGGAGAACATGCTAACTCCGCACAAGGAGAACATGCTAACTCCGCACAGGGAGAACATGCTAACTCCGCACAGGGAGAACATGCTAACTCCGCACAGGGAGAACATGCTTACTCCGCACAAGGAGAACATGCTAACTCCACACAGGGAGAACATGCTAACTCCTCACAGGGAGAACATGCTAACTCCACACAGGTAGAACATGCTAACTCCACACAGGGAGAACATGCTAACTCCACACAGGGAGAACATGCTAACTCCTCACAGGGAGAACATGCTAACTCCACACAGGGAGAACATGCTAACTCCACACAAGGAGAACATGCTAACTCCACACAGGGAGAACATGCTAACTCCGCACAGGGAGAACATGCTAACTCCACACAGGGAGAACATGCTAACTCAACACAGGGAGAACATGCTAACCCCACACAGGGAGAACATGCTAACTCCACACAGGGAGAACATGCTAACTCCACACAGGGAGAACATGCTAACTCCACACAGGGAGAACATGCCAACTCCACACAGGGAGAACATGCCAACTCCACACAGGGAGAACATGCTAACTCCACACAGGGAGAACATGCTAACTCCGCACAAGGAGAACATGCTAACTCCGCACAGGGAGAACATGCTAACTCCACACAGGGAGAACATGCTAACTCCGCACAAGGAGAACATGCTAACTCCGCACAGGGAGAACATGCTAACTCCGCACAGGGAGAACATTCTAACTCCACACAGGGAGAACATGCTAACTCCGCACAGGGAGAACATGCTAACTCCGCACAGGGAGAACATGCTAACTCCGCACAGGGAGAACATGCTAACTCCACACAGGGAGAACATGCTAACTCCAAACAGGGAGAACATGTTAACTCCTCACAGGGAGAACATGCTAACTCCACACAGGGAGAACATGCCAACTCCACACAGGGAGAACATGCCAACTCCACACAGGGAGAACATGCTAACTCCACACAGGGAGAACATGCTAACTCCACACAGGGAGAACATGTTAACTCCTCACAGGGAGAACATGCTAACTCCACACAGGGAGAACATGCCAACTCCACACAGGGAGAACATGCCAACTCCACACAGGGAGAACATGCTAACTCCACACAGGGAGAACATGCTAACTCCGCACAAGGAGAACATGCTAACTCCGCACAGGGAGAACATGCTAACTCCGCACAGGGAGAACATTCTAACTCCACACAGGGAGAACATGCTAACTCCGCACAGGGAGAACATGCTAACTCCGCACAGGGAGAACATGCTAACTCCGCACAGGGAGAACATTCTAACTCCACACAGGGAGAACATGCCAACTCCGCACAGGGAGAACATGCTAACTCCGCACAGGGAGAACATGCTTACTCCGCACAGGGAGAACATGCTAACTCCGCACAGGGAGAACATGCTAACTCCGCACAGGGAGAACATGCTAACTCCGCACAGGGAGAACATGCTAACTCCGCACAGGGAGAACATGCTAACTCCACACAGGGAGAACATGCTAACTCCACACAGGTAGAACATGCTAACTCCACACAGGGAGAACATGCTAACTCCACACAGGGAGAACATGCTAACTCCAAACAGGGAGAACATGCTAACTCCACACAGGGAGAACATGCTAACTCCAGGGAGAACATGCTAACTCCACACAGGGAGAACATGCCAACTCCACACAGGGAGAACATGCTAACTCCACACAGAATCGCCTCAGACGGGATTCGAACTACAGGGTTTGGTGAGGTGACAAAGCTAACCGCCACACCAGCCTTGACCGACACTGTGTCTACACACTCCCTCCAACAGGCTGGAGAGTTTGTGTGAATATGCCTCCATAGATGTAACTGGATACGTTGTATATTCTGTGGGAAGTTTGCATGTTCCTCCCACAGATTTGCTGATTCTCTCTGGCTACTCTGGTTTCCTCCCACAGTCCAAACACCCTGCATGTTAGATCAATGGGTGATTCAAAATGAATTGCAGGAGTGAGTGATTGAACTTTATTCCAAATCTTTGTACACCAATAATAATAATAACAATTATTATTCGATCTCTTCTTATTGAACTATAACCAATATAATTAATTTCCACATCCACAGCACATGTGAGAAATGTTTGTGTCCAAAACATTTACATCACATTCACAGATGAATCTGGTCTATGGTGTTTCTCATAACCGATTGATTATTTATTAATTCATCCACTGAATTAATTGTCATTAATGTGAAACAGCAGGAATGGTTGTATAACCGCCTCCTCTCATCCGTCTCTGCTGAGTTCTCAGCGCTTCTTATCAGCATCACATGGCTCTATAACCATTCAGTAACACCCCACACGTTGAGGCTGCTGACAGCGTCTCTGTTTGAAGCAGAACACACACACACTCGTGCACACTCGTGCACACTCGTGCACACCTCCAGCACCTGTTTCCCAGCTCGTGTGTTATCGTCAATGTGTTTGGAGTCAGTGGGAGTAAATAATGAGAGTGGTAAGAAGCAACACGTGAGGGCTCCTCCTGCTGGCACTCGCACATGCAGCGTGGAGGAAGTGGGGGGGCAGAGGAAGGGATGTCACGGTTGCCATGGTGCCGAAGGCAGGGGCATATTCCCTGAGCCAGTGTTCATGCACGGTTGATTTCCATCACCACAGAGGACATTACGCAGACATCAGACTGACTTACATTTATTTCTTAAAGGATTAACCCTAATTATGACCTGAGCCAACCACAAGCCAGATCAGGATGTTTATATTACTTCATAATTGCTGTTACATCAAAGGAGAGTCAGCCCAACGCTGTAAACATGTTCACTCACGTCTCCCCAACACGAATAACAAAAACAACTTTCTCATTTGCTTCCATTTCTGACAGCATCCTTGAACAATGTAAACACGGACACAAATAACCCTTAATGGTGTTTTCATTTCCTTCTTTTTACATGGAAACGCTATTACATTCACAACAAGTAACTCTCTCTCTGGAACATGTCTGGCTTCAGGCTACATCTGTAATATATTTATCACGGATACATAAGAAGTATTGAACCGTAGGTGAGCTCACGCCAACATCCTGCAGATTTAATGCTGTATGATGAGCTTATGGTAAGGAGTTGTCCTGAAAATGTAGATTTATTCATCATTTTCCTCTTTGAACATGGTTTAACAATAAAACAAAAGAATAATAACATCTCATGACAGGTTGTTTCAGTTTTAAATGGACCACATGATCAAAATGAGGTATATTATGGTTTTGAAACTTAGAAAAGATTAATTATATCTGAACACCTGCAGAAAACTTTTAAAAAATGCTCTAATTAATTGTCAACTTTCAGAAAATGTATTACTCAGAGGATCAACATAATTGTTGGTAGGATTAGATAAAGTCATTATTACATCTGAAGGTTTTACAACACTTTGCATATTGAACGAAAAAGGGGAAGTTACTGTTTCATAAATTCATAAAAATGGATAGTATGCAAAACATTAAATGATTAAAACACAGAGAAGGTTGAGATGTCCTTGATTGGGGTACTTAGCCTAACAGATAAATATATCTGTGAATGTAAGTCCTCTGGGTGTCTCCTGTCTCCACAGGGTACATAAGACTGATTCAGTGATGTTGATGGAATGAGATCAGAGCTCTGTGGAAGACAAACCATCTATGTTTGTGGTAGTCTCATGTTGTAAAATTAATTTAGATGATCAGAGAATGAAGAACTGACACATGTAAAGTGCCCAGAGCATTTTGGATGTATACCAGGTGGTTTTTACAAGTTTGTTGGAATTAATTCACTACAAGCTTCACACTGTGTGGACATTTCTTTGTCTTAGTTGTGCAAACATTACTCTTTGTGTTGAACTTATGTTGGTTTGACTATGCTTTAAAAGCTTATGTGCAGGTGGGTTTGAAAAATAAAACGGCACAGCAGAGCTGAGAGTACCACAAGATGGCAGCCTGACATCTGAGGATGCAGTTTGCTTTAATCATGCTAGAAATCAAGATCAGTGTATGTGGATTACAAACTTTACAAACTGTACATATATCTATATTATATATATAGATATATATGTGTGTGTATGTGTAAGGGAACATGTTAAGCATCAAAAACATTTGAGTTTCCCTGTTGGGGAATCAAACCTTTCTGAAGCACAGAATATGGTGCTTTCTTAAATTGTTAACTGTATTTAATTACTTTCAAAGGTTATTGGCTCAGAGGAAAGACATCAGAAATAAACTTATAGAAGCAATTGCTGCTGCCCATCAGTCTGGGAAGGGTTTTAAGGCCATTTCCAAACTATCTGGAGTCCATCATTCTACAGAGAGAAAGATTATTCACAAGTGGAAAACATTCAGGACAGCTGTCAATCTTCCCAGGAGTGGACGTCCCAGCAAGTTCACCCCAAGGTGAAAAAGCCCAGAGCTACATCTCAGACTCTACAGGCCTCAGTTAGCATGTTAAAGGTTAAAGGTCATACATCTCAGACTCTACAGGCCTCAGTTAGCATGTTAAAGGTTAAAGGTCACCCCAAGGTGAAAAAGCCCAGAGCTACATCTCAGACTCTACAGGCCTCAGTTAGCATGTTAAAGGTTAAAGGTCATGACAGCACAGTTAGAAAAAGACTGAACAAGGATGGCCTGTTTGGAAGGGCTGCAGGAGAAAGCCTCTTCTCTCTAAAAAGAACATGGCAGCACAGCTTAGGTTTGCAAAGCTGCATCTGAACAAAGCACAAGACTTCTGGAACAATGTCCTTTGGACAGACCAGAGCAAAGTGGAGATGTTTGGTCCTAATGCACAGCAGCACGTTTGGAGGAAACCAAACACAGCATATCAGCACAAACACCTCATACCAGCTGTCAAGCACGGTGGTGGAGGGCTGATGATCTGGGCTGGTTCTGCAGCCACAGGACCTGGGCACCTTGCAGTCATTGAGTCCACCATGAACTCCTCTGGATACCAAAGTATTCTAGAGTCAAATGTGAGGCCATCTGTCCCACAGCTAAAGCTGGGCTGAAACTGGCTCATCAACAGGACAAAGATCCCAAACACAGCAGCAGATCTACAGCAGAATGTGTGAAAAAGGAAAGAATCAAGGTGTTGCAATGGTCCAGTCAGAGTCCAGACCTCAGCCTGACTGAAATGCTGTGGTGGGACCTTAAGAGAACTGTGCAGAAACCAATGCTGCAAACCTCAATGAGCTGAAGCAGCGCTGGAGAGAAGAGTGGCCGAGATTCCTCCACAACCATGCGAGGGACTGATAACATCACACAGGAAACCATTACTGCAACTTACGGCTGCTGAAGCTGCTTCTACAAGTTGTTGGATCAGGGGTTCACTTAGTTTTTCACACTCTGCTTCTGAATTTTGGATTGTATTTACCTGGTATGAACCTAATGATTTTTTTGTCCGCAAACACAAACCTTTAGAACTGATTAAGGGTGTACTTTCTTTTTCATGACTATGTATTTGACGTATATAACAAATAACTCTGCTTTTCAAATATACACACAACAAACTTACGGGTGAACGATGAAACGAATGTCTCACTTATGGATTCATCAATCCTCCAGTTAAATTCCTGAAGTTTTCTGGTAACTTCTGTGGTCTCCAATCGATCAGCGATTCCTCATGAATTGATTCTTACCTCACAATAGAGCTGATTCCTGGAACCTGCTGCTACTAATTAGGATATAAAGACCGTTTCTGTTCTGTTGTGCCATGACTCACTGCATTACTGAGGGTATTAGTAGATCACAGGAACAATATAGCTAACAGATGCAGTTGAAGATGCACAGGGTAATCAGGCATGATCAAAGGGAGAGGAGACTTCTGAGGAGTGACATCAGAGATTTCTCACAAAACCCACTTGTCTGAGTTGAAGAATCCGCTGAAGTACTGTACAATTCAGTACTGATTGGTTCTTTTTGTGTTAAAGGGGATGCTGATAGTTTAAAGCAACAAAGAAATAATGTCCATTAGCCTTCCACCTCCTGAAACCAATCCATATTAAAACACACTTCAGCACAAGGGAAATCAATGGGCTTCCCATGAAAAGTCATGCAGAATATGTAAGAGTCCCACAGGGTCTGGCATCTAACTTTGGAATGAAGGCATAAACCTGCGGAACAAAACGATATAAATAACGATAATGTCATAAAGGTGAGGGTAATCTTGAATGATGCAGCCAGGGCACAATAGCTTCAGTTTTGCTCAGTTTCCGAATCTAACGAAATGAAAAAATGCTTCATTCACCCGAATGGGAAGAGTTGAGATTTCGTCCGTAATAGTCAGAAAATAAGGCGACACAGAATATGTCTGCTTTCGGCGTGCTTTGGATAATATTTAGCAGTAGTTCAGGGAGAAGAAAAGGATACAAAGACACAAAACTGTTTATGATGGAGGTGAAAGGACAAGAAACTGTCTGAGAAAGACAAAAGCCTCACAAAGCTGCACTTTTAAAAGCACACAAACAGCTCAGGTGGACGACGAAAGTAGAGTCCTATTATTATTGGTTGGTGTGCAGAAGTGGTAGTACATATACTGACAGTAGTAATCAATATCTGAAGTAACTCATTCTCTCTTTCCTTCCTCCTCCTGCCCATAACCCAGAGATCATTCATGGACAGCTGTCCCGAAGGATATCTTCGTTCCTAAAATGCTCCTGGAAGAGAGTGGATCCAGGAGGGATTACACTCCCTGAGGGAGCTATAAGTGAGGATACACAAATGTATACGAGTTAATGCTCATCTCACATCACTTTGAATGCAGTGAATACAGTCGTAGGCAACAACAACACAAAGATTAGATGCTACAGTCATTTAATAGATGTCAGTTTAAAAGTGCTGGTCTAAAGCAAGGAAGTCTCATTTCATTGTTTGTGTCAGTCTTTGCCTCCTCTATTTATTACCCACCCACCTTTATCTCTCATGGGTGCGTCCAAAACGAGAGGAGAGGAATTAAGTGTGTGCAATTTGGGAAATGGGATAGGATAAGGGGAGAGACACAGGCAATACAAACATAAAACAGGATGTAGAGCTGATAATGGCAGAGCAGACGAAAGCAGATGTAAAAATGAAGTCTTAACAAGGTAGAGCACAGAATGTGTTAATCCAAAAGACAAGAAGAGCAATAAAACATGGAAAGAATTATAAAACAAAAGCCCAACATGACACCGATATAGGTTGATATAGTTTGTGTTTTAGAAACTCACTTCCCTGTGGAGAAGTGCTGCTTCAAATCAAACAAAACAAGAGAGCTGCGTGAGACTGACAGGAAAGATTGAGTCGAACACGAGAAGGTCCAGCAGCTCTCTGTCAGCTCTGAGTGCTGCTTAACTTACATTCCAGTCCAGGAATAGTCATTCATTCATTTACCAGACCTGCTTCATCCTGTGCAGGCTGGCCGGAGCCCATCCAAGCTCCCACAGAGGGAAAGCTACAGTGCTAAACACAGCACAGTCCTCGGGCAAATTAATTTCTTAGGAAAGGACCAGTCAGCGGGGGGAAGATTGTTATTCTCTTTGTCTTGTTGGTGCAGGGGCAGCAAATAAGATCAAGCCACGAGTGACTTATCAACACTGCTGCAGCTGAGTGTGAACAGCCGGTCAAGTTTCAGGCTGACCTTTTAATCAGGACTGCTGAAGGATCACAGTCAATGCTCCTGCTGTGTGTCGCCAATCAACACTGCCTGTCAGTGGCCATCACAGCCCACTGTCCCCTCATCTGACAACACCTGTGACTCATGCCAAAGTGAGCTTAATAAGGCAAGATTTGATGCTTGGTGGTGAGCTTTTTCCCCCCTGTGTTGATCCTTCTCCTCTTTGTCCACAGCAGAACTAACCTCACTTACTGGGTTTGTCGGCCTGAAAGCGACTTCATCATCTTCATCACTGGAATCTGAGTCTGAAGAGCTTGCAGGGAACTCTTTTTGCTCTCGAATGAATTTGTTTGCCGATATTTTGCAGTGAATTGACTCTGGGATGTCTCACGGGAAAATTTGTGGTTCTACTGTTACAGAGTATTTACAGGAGTTGGACAAAATGAGAGAAACACTGGTAAATAGCAATTAACCAACCACAATTGCTTAAAAAGTAGGGACACAACAGAATCCGAGGAGTTCCAAATATCACGAGCCAACACCTTTTTCACAATAGAACATAGAAATCGTGTAAAATGTTGGAGATGAGACAATTTTGAGCTCATCTTGAACCCGGCAGCAACACATATCAAACAATAGGACATGGGCAACAAAAGGCTAAGAAGAAACAGCTGGAGGAACATGTGGCAGCCCATTAGGTTGATTAACAACAGGTCAGTAACCTGATTGGAACACCCTCGAAAAGCAAAGATGAATCGAGGTTCAGCAATCTGCAAAAAACTGCATCGACACATCGTGAAGCTGCATGATCCCACCATCTCCAGAACATACTATCATTAAAGGAATAAAATAATTAGAGGCACACATAAATGCACATCTGGAGAGGCTCCATCAATGCTGAAAGGTATAAACAGGTTTTAGAGCAACATCTGCTCCCATCCAGACGACGTCTTCTTCAGGGAAGGCCTTGCATGTTTCAGCAGGTTAAACCACATCCTGCATCTATTCCAACAGCAGGGCTTCGTAGTAGAAGAGTCCAGCTGCCTACAGTCCAGACAAGTGGCGGACAAGCTCCCCCCCACCCCTCGACTCATCAAAACTCATATCCCAGTTCAGTTTGTGCCCAAGTCCTTCTGGGAGCAAAACTGCCAGGTAAAGTGGGCCAGTAGTGTTCAGTGTTCACGTCGAGTCACATAAGGTAGCAAACTAGCTTCAGGTAAAAAAAGATATAGGCCAGCAGAGAGTTTCCCTCTCAGGAGAGATAGATCTGTGCAGCCTGTGCACGTCAGGTGGGTTTTGGCTTTGTTATGTTAAACAAAATCCTCATAAAGGATCAAACTGATGTGTATTTGCTTACATAAGTTTGGCTTTTCATAGTTTCTGTCACGATTTACCTTCTGTTTCATGTCTTGTCTCGTCATTTCCTGTTTTATTTTAAAACACTAACTTTCCTCTCGTTTCAGGTTCCTTTCCCTTCCTCCCGTCTGATTGTCTTCCCTGATTCTCAAAGTGTTTCCACCTGTTCCCTTTGGCTCCTCATGTGTTCAAATAGTCTGCTTCTCCCTTGTCTTGTGCCAGATGTTGTCTCCATCATGAGCTTCATTACCAGCCTTGTTTTGCACCATTGTATCCACAGCCATAGTTTCCTCGAGCCTGAAGTTGAGCGATCCTCCTTCAGAGCTATCTTTGTTGTAAATTTATTCATTAAAACGCTGAGTTTCATAGCTTTGTTTTGGTTCCTCCGTTTTTGGAGAGTTATTGATTTGTAATGTTCATAGTTCCTCCCCTGGTGGAGCGGTTTTGGGTTTTCGTTTATTGGAAGATTTTGTGCCGCTGTTAAAGGCGAGTTTTACGTTTACGGTTATAGTTTTATAGTGCCTCTGTTTTGTAAGAGTGCATCCTTTGTTAAATCCGCCTCATTAGGAGAGCATGTCTTTGTTTTCCTCCCAGAGTGGAGCGGTTTATGTTTTATAACTTTCATAGCTGCACTCTTCCTCACCCATAGTTACTGAGGAGGACTTTCTCAGCCTGTTCCTCTGCTCTGTGAGGAGATCCTCATCCTGCCTTGCTGTGTTGCAAAATAAACCTCTTTGACCTTGCATCTGTGTCCTGAGGCCTTGGCAGTTTCTCACACTTTCAGGGACTTCTGTGGTGAGGTGGTGCACATACTGAACTGTGTGTAGAAACCTGCACATGTAGCCTTTTAGGTGTGATGGTTTATGCAACAGGACACTAAATGTTTACAGACTGGGAGGATGCACAGTGGGGAAACGTGGCCCCATCAAGGTTTGAGCTGTGTTGCTGCCATCAAATTTAAGATGAGCTAATATTTTCCATGACATTTGCCATGTTTTCTATGCTCCAATGTGAATAAAATGATATTTGCAAATCTCTACATTTAGTCTCAGCCTTCACTTAGGTTTGCATTAGCTTGTGTCACATCTCTGAAGCAAACAGTTACATTTTTCCTTTGAAGACGCTCTTATTCAAGATACACTTATTCATATAGTTGTCCAATCAGCCCAACGTGTTGCAGTGATGGTGGTAGGGGTGTGATCTCATAAAAACTGCTTCTCTCCTGGCATTTTTAACAGCATCTTATAGATTTTACAAGGAGTGGTGCAAAAACAGTCTTGAAACGGCATCACCTAAAGTGGAAATCCAGTCTCTATCCACCACTACTATTACACATAATAAAGTGCTCTGAACTATTCAGTTCGTTCATATCCTCATATAATTCAGGTTGATATATCCTTGTGCTTCTTCTAATAGGCTTGTGTCAGAATAACTAGGTTTGGGGATTTGGATTATCCTTCAGAGTTCAGCTGTGCTTCAGCCTCCCTTATGAAAGTGTTTTTATTGAGGCTGTGAGTGAGGAGCTTCATCGCTGAGCAGATGTTTATGTGTCATCTTTTACTGCCAATCTCAGCGGATCTTCTTATTGAAGGTACAAATCATGCAGCAGGTTAGAGGTTTCATTATTGCATGCAAGCATGTCTGTGACACAGAGCAGCTCCCCCTGTGTCCTGAAAGGCTGATGGGAAGATTCCAGAAAATTACAAATGAACTGGTTGATAGTTTAGAGGTAAAATGGGGGGAAAAGCTGTAACATGCACATTAAACACAAAGTTCTGGCTTCGCTCCAGTTATTTATTCCATATACGTCATTTGTAGGTTTTAAACAAAGTACTTCCGAACTGAAAGTCCCCTTTGTGCAAATCCTGGTGTTTAAAACAAGGACATTTTTATTAGGGATGCACAGGTACCGATCCCATGTTTGTACTCAGGATTCATTAAAGTGTTCCGATACTACAGAACCAGACAGGAGCTTAATTTTCCTGCAATGTGTCAGTGAAAGTTAAAATGTTAAAACAATATGTTGCACTAAGAGTAGTTTTATATTACTAAAATGCACAAAGTGCAGCTGTATTTGGGTTGAATAAGTATCGGTGCATCCATAATTTTTATTGTGAAAATAACAAGAAGCAGCAGCTTATTGGACCGACAAGACAAAGTAAAGGTATGAATAAGATGAAACAATAGCTTTCTAGATAGAAACAGAGTACTTTCTAAGTCATTTTTGATTGTCTGACTGAAAACGCTCCGTACTTTCATTGGTATGTTGTGAAAAGGATGTGCAGTGGGGTCCATTTTGATGAGCAGCTTGTGCAACCCGATCATGAACTAGCTGCACAGGTCCACTGTACATAATGTTGCAGTTTCACTGTAAAAACTAGTGAATTGTACAGGGAAACAAATCTGTAAAAATCAGTTTGTATACAAAAAGTTTAAAGTATGCATGTGTGTCTGTGTTTGTGTGGTCCTGCAGTGCTGCTACAAGAAGGAAGGACCAGCCATATGGTTCCTTCACACATTTGGGATGCAGCAGTCTGCCACTGCAGGAGCTTTCCAGTTCTGTCACAGTATCATGCATTTGGAGAGAGGATTGGTTTGCATACTCCATCTCCCGTCACCTGTTCTGGGTTGAAGGGGAATCCTGGGACAAAGCTGCAGCTTCCCCTGCACACCACTCGATTAAAAAAGGCCAGAGTAGACTTCCTGCTATGAGTTATGGTTTGAGAGAGGAGTCGAGGACGCCATCTTTGAGCAGAGGAGGTGGTCTCAGGTTTCACCTTCCCAGCACCTACAATGCAGCGTCGTCTCTCCTCTCCAGACAGTTTCACAATCAATCACATCGTGGATCCTGTGACCGAAACTGGCCTTTTCAGGCAGATAGATCAGAAGTGATAATGACTCTATCGACATGCCCATTGGTTAGGGGGCTCAGTGACACATGACTGTAACGATCATCTCTGCTTATAAGCCGATACTCCCCCCCATTTACTTAAGAACTGAAAAAAAGACTTTTGGATGAGAGGTGAAACGTCTTTAAGATCCAAGAAGAAGTCCAGTTGCTCTTATTCGAGCTCTTATGATTAGCATGACCTGGATGACTGAGAATCTTCAACGTCTGGAATGATAAACTATGAAAAGGAACTTGTTTTAATCCGTTCGGTAGCAGCGGCAGCATGAGAAAACACATGCTGTGGAGGTTTTCCATCCAGCCCCCTTGTAAGATATCACACCAGCCTCGGTGTGATTGAGTGTGTGTGCTGGTGGGAACTTGTCCTTTCTGCTGACCTGTATGTGGCTTTGCAGTCATTCCCTGCTGCTATTGTGGCTCCACACAGATACATGTCGAACTCATCTCAACCCAACAAAGAGTCTCATCTCCTGTTCTCAACGTGTCATAAATAAATAAAACCATTTCCACAGTGATTTCTGCAACATGTGCTGCCCCCCCCCCCCCCCCCCCCCCACACACACACACACACACACACACACACCCCTCTGCATCTCCAGCAGGAGGCCTCCTGCGTAAAGTCAACAGCAACTTCGGAAAAAAGCCAAATTGGCTGAAAAATCTCCAAATCTCAATCATTTGTATAAAACCGCAGCACATGAACTGATATTTGAACTAGTCAGTGAGAACATTTACATGGATACAGTTTACACACGTTAATTCCTGTGATATTACATGGAAAAAAACTTTTTTTGCATGTGTTATCCTCTCACAATTTACTGCCTTGGATTGTGACACTTTATTTTGGACAAGTCAACCAATTATGAGCATATTATGAGATTTAAACAGAGTTCAGATCTTGTGATGTTGATGGCTATTTTAGCATATGATTCACATCATTCACATCCTCGTGACCTTTTGCTGGGGATGCGTTCATGCTGAAGTAGAACAAGTTTGCATTGAACTGAATGACTGTTACCGGGCCAAAGATCAAAGTTTCAGGTGAGTCTTTTTAATTTGTCACACACCTGTATTGCCATCGAAAGGTATTTCCTGTTGAGTGATTCTAGTGTTTGAATGTTGGAAAATAACCAATCAGAATCCACACAAAAACTCGCTAAGCGGCAGTGATGAAAGGGGAAAAGTAGTACTTTTAGTTGGGTTACACTTACATGGATAAGCTAAAGCTAATGGAAGGTAATTAAAGGGGAACTCTGGTATTTTTAAACCTAGACCTTATTTCTGGCATGAAATACATTCATCTACTCACCGAGAACAGTTTGGCAAAAGTCGGCGTCCTTCAGAAGATATTTAGATTCCTCGAGATCTCGGTTTAAGGTCTCGGTTTAAAAATACCGGAGTTCCCCTTTAATGCTCAAAATCCCTAGAAATATTGCGTTTTGATTAAATATTTCTTTAAGCAAAAAGTAACTATAGTTTGTGTAGTTTTCTGTACAAACATTTGAGTTTGTTTTTTTAAATTGAACCCATTTAGGTTTTAATCAGCTTTGTGTTCCACCTCCCATATACAGCGAGATTACACGTGCACATGGGAAATAACCACAAAGCAAATGTCTCACTTTCTTTAGTGCTGTTTTGTTCCATCATCCAGCTGCTGCATGCAAATTATGGTCGTCGCTTCTTCTCACCAGCGGAGGGTGTTGCTGTCCTGTGACTCGTTCTGACTGGATTGCCTTGGTCACTGTGCATTAAAACAAAGCATCTGTTTTCCACCACAAAGCTGACTGGATGTTGAGGCATGCTGAACAAGCTGCTCCCCTGTGAGAGAGAGTGAGAGAGAGAGCGGATGATGCACCCAAAAACTTACATCTACAGCCACAGTCACTCGAGAGCTAATTAGCTTTGAAATGCTACTTAGATCAAATGCTCTTCTATTGAAAATAATAACAATAATATAGTAATTTGTGGTATAAAGGCATTACTCAGTCTGTGTCTCACATGAGCTTTGTGTGCTTTACACCATGCACCCGTTTTCACTTAATATGACCCCTTAGTTCAGACTATTTTGTGGCTCAGGCTGACTCCTTTTGGGGGTTAAAATCTGAAGAAATCAGGATTTTTTTATATATTTTAACCTGCTGCTAGGTTATAATGACCTTTTCTGACCTTTAATGGAGGGTATAAATAAAAAGGTGCCCCAACATCTGTCTTCCTCCACCAGAATCAAATCAGAAGTCAGATGAAAAGCTGAGATTATCAGTGGTGCGGTCAACTAAGCTGCCAAGCTGAGACCCTCCTCCAACAAAAAAAAAAAGTAATTTGATCATAAATCCCGGTTGTTGAAAAGTGTTGAGCGAAGCCCCCTAAACCGAGTCTGTGTTTGTGTTCCCGGAGCAGCACTTGGGCTGCATCGACCGCATGAGACAGTGGGTCATTTTAAAGGTGAGGTCAGCTGGCAGGTAAAGCTGAGTTATGGGGTTAATAAGGGGAGGCATGTCGATGTGTCTCAGCTACAAAGTGATACCAGACCCGCTCATTAACGCCAGGGCTTGATAAACGCCCCCAACAAACAAGGCTGAAACATCAGGAAACCTTTTCCTGTTAAAGTTCAGCTCGAAAGAAAATCTCGTTGGTTTTCCTCGTTTGTTGGAGATAAACACAGTGATGCGGAAAAATACCGAGAGATAAGGGCAATGTGGTTAAACTCAACTAGCAAAATTAGATTTTTAAGTGTGACCCTTGACCTCAGAGCTAATTAACCACCAGCCCCTGCAGGGTCGTGGAATATATCACTTGCAAGATGTTTGAGGGCTTTCCACCATGAAATTTCTGTGGCCTGCGACGAGGCCACAACAAAACGACATTTCACTACTACTATGGTCAAATTTTGGACCTCACATTGCTCTCATACGCCTCCTCCGTGCCACTAGGTATGTGGTTCTTCTCTTCTTGTCACTGTCACTCAGTTTTAAGGGCTGAAATGGTCTGATGTTTGGATTTAAGTGGAGGATTAATACATTTTTAGTTGCCAGGATTTCCCCCTGTTTAATTTCTCAAATGATTTTATGTACATGTGACATTATTGTGGTTATTAACTTGTGTTTCCCTGTTCCAACAGGTATCCTTTGAATGGTGTTATGGTGTTTTTCCCCCCTCTTTTCCCTCTTTTCTGTCTTCTCAAACCCCAGCTGGTCGAGGCGGATGGCCACCCTTCCTGGTTCTGGTTCTGGTTCTGGTTCTGCCAGAGGTTTCTTCCTGTTAAAGGGAGTCGTTCCTTTCCACAGTCCCTCAGGCTCAGGACGGGAGATTGGACTGAAGACAAGTTTCGGTCCAATCTGTTGGTTTCCTTAGCTAGGATATATGAATATATATATGATATATGATATATGAATGAATTGGATTATTTTTAAATGAATTAATTTAGATTTAATTGGATTATGATTACAATGAATTGAACTCCAATTGGCTTGAATTAGTCTATATTATTTAGGGGCCTTGAGATGACGTTTGTTGTAATTTGGCGTTATATCAATAATCTGAATTGAATTTAATTGAATTTAGTATTCTCATGAGTATTTCCAGTAGAGGACGGTGTGAATGCTTCTGACTTACCTTGAAAGCAATGGGTGGGGCCCAGGGTTCGACAGGAGCAGATTTAATGGAGTTTATTCTGTTCTTTAGCCTGGAAGAACCGTGGTTAGTGGCCAGTGTTTCGATCCCCAGCTTTAGTGGAGCACATGTCAAAGTGTTGGTGGGCAGGACACTGAACCCCGGGTTGTATCTGATGCGTCTGTCGGTGTGTGAATCTCTGCGAAATGGAGAAAAAAGCACTGTGAAGCCTTTAATACTGGACAGACTAATGGGTGTAGTTTAAAAGCGCTTTGAGTGGTCGAATACGTCTTATAAAACTACAGTTAACAGTGTAAAAAAGTCTAAAACAATGTGGTTGTGGAGAACAGATTTATACAACTGTGCAGGGTCCAGATTTGGAAAGTGGGAACAAGTGACGTGGGTTTAGCAGACGGGTCACATGGAGCTGAATGGAAGCTTGAGGCTCGAGTTTATGTGGAAAAGCAGCTCCAAAAGTAAAGTACAAGGCCAGCATTGGAGAGCGTGTGGTAAAACGTCTTCTGATCACATGTCTGTTTTCACTGGTTAGATGTTGCAGCAGAAATCTCAAACCAACTCAGAGCTGAATTCTACTTTTAGTCTTTTTCTGCTTTGGAAATGTTGCATTTAGGCTGATAAAGAACGACAGCAGGACAGATATTTACTGTAAATACTACAAGCCAAATGTAAAAAAGCAATAAGAGCGAAGTGGTCGAGTAGAGTGACCCCGACAATCCTTAAACAGAGAGAGAGATAGTTCCAGAAATGTGTGCAGACGTATGAAAACAGTGAGGAACACTGAGGAAAGGTCTTTAAAACACATGAATACATACTCAAAGGTGGTTCCTGCTCTTCATTGTGTCGCTTTTTCATTTTGGCACACACACAAACAAGCAACCCAGAGGTGTAAAAAACGTTGCCAGGATGAATTAATCGATGGATTTCGCTGCTGAAATAATATCTAGTGACGATAACAAAGTTATAAAACTCTGCCTTCATGCTTTACCATGAAAACTACATCTGAAAACATCCTCCGTCGCCATTTGCTTGAGTTATGTTTTGTTCTTTCTAATTTCTAAGGGATTGTGAAAGAGAACATTGTGTTTATTTGCACATCCTATGCAGTAAAACGACACTCCTAAACTAAGGGCTCCAAATTGGCACAAAAGGAGGCAGCAATTAGGTGCTGTCTATGATCAGACCCCCTCAATAATTTCCCTGTGATGCTGCAGCTGCTGCAACTTACCAATCAGTCTAAAAAGCCTTACTGGAAACCACAAAACTGCATGACACTTTCTCATCATACCGCATTGCTGGTGAGTGCTCCCAAGCATCTGTGCAGACACACAACATGTTACAGCTATGTTACCTCAGGGAGACACATCACGGGATGCTGGGAAACTAATGGCCAATCGCTACTGAACAAAATGGAGCAGGTATGGAGACATAAATTAATGATAATCTCACATGGCATTGGCTTTATTAGCGAGGAAACTAGGCCATGTGGATTCTTGTAATGGAATTCAGGAAACGGTGATCATGGGGCACCTTTAAAACATAAAATACAGATGCAGTCATTTACATTTCGACTTCCTAGAAAGAAAGAAAACCTCAAGTGGAAAGCTTTCAACACCTCTGAGTCACCACTGACATTCCTAACGTTCGACTTTATCTGTCTGTTGTTGATCTTTGTGTCCAGGAGGAAAAGGAACCATAAAACAACATCAGAGCTGTGTGCTGTAGGTGTTTTCCCATCTGGTATTTCTTCCATCATCATGCCACTTGTTTTTGATTTCCTAAAACACTCTCAGCATACAGACATCTACTGCTTTGTCTACATTAATAATGCAGATGTGACTGATGATATAACCCCATCTCAAACATATCAGGGGTTATTTTCAGACCTTGTTAGCCACACGTGTGGAGACTAAAAATATAAGGAAGATAAACTTAATTTCTTCTTGACAAGTTGAAATCTATAAGGTGGCCCTGAAAGACTTAATGAAACACTTCGCTGTTCACACCTATATGTTATATATGGGACAGGGAAGGTTGTGAGAACTGAGCAATGTGGTCATGAAGGGGCCACCGTGAGGAGCCCCAGGATCGTTTATGCTGGAGCAGCAAGCTCCTGGAAATTTGAGAAACAGAGATGACGATTTGAATGCATGCAAAAGGAATTTCAGGTTTTTTTTAATTAATATATTTAACATGAAGTCTTATGGTTAGGGAGAGCTGAGACTGTTTGCTGCCCGGCTGATTGATAATTCTGGGTCTTATCACCCAGTTAGGTATATAGCATGTTTATTATATCTGAATCATTTTCTAAAAATCAACCGGGCGTCTCTTTGAAGACCAAAGAAAGTTCCTGTGTGAAGTTTTGTGACGGTAGTAGTATGTAGTAAGTTGAAAGCATGAGAAAGTACACAGCGTGGAAGTATTTTTGTATGTTTTGGTCAAATCTGAGAACATGAGAGAGGAGCCGTGAAAAGCCTGGGTGTCCAAATCACTGCTGCGTATGATTCAGTGATCTGTTTTAGTCTTAATAAATGTGGCTGAAACAGATTCATTGTCTTGTGGTGATTATTAGAAAGCTTCTTTACTTTTAGTAAAATGGGCCAAATAAGAGATTTAAAGGGATATTTTATGTTTGTCAGAAAGGGGGAGTTTGTTAAAAACTTATGAGGCTGAGCCCATCCAAAGGAGAGTCGGGAGCTGAGGGTATTTAAGCTGAGAGCAAAGTTAGGGTCCGAGTCAGAGTCGAGTCAGAGCTGAGCTGAGAGCAGTGGGACTGGTTGCTGCTGATGTGTGAACCTGCCTGATGATCGATGGCTGCATCCCACCTGAGATCCACTGACTTATTTCTTTTACCTCTAAAAATACCACGAATGCTCAGAGAACTAAACCAGCTCATGGCCTCCTCTACATGATTAAAACACATTAGGATGCGAGGCTTAAATTGAATCTGGTTTCAGCTTCTTATTCATTACAACTGAGTCTGGCTCTTTGCCCTTTTATAGATTCGGTTTGGTTGAGACTTAAAAGTCATTGCGACTAAAACAATTACTTATAATGTCCTGAATTTTACCAACTATCTGAAAGACCAACACATGTTCTGCTGTGGCTGAAGCCTAAAAGGCAAAAGCAAAGTATTTCAATCCAGTTAAATCAATTAATTAAACATTCACAAGTTACATGTTTCCGAAATCCTGAAGGACTCTTTACTTGTCACAGCTGTCCTGGCAGAGATGGTGGTAAAAATAACATATCTCCTTCATATGACATATCAGTAAATGCATTAATGTGTATCAAAGCTGTCTCTGATCAGCAGATCTTCACATGCACTGCAAACCGGAAAGATGCAGGAGTGAACAGTGTTTGGGTTGATGTTGATCACCATAAAACTGCCTTAATCGATGCTGAATGGCTTTTTCAAAGCACTAAACACTAAAAAAATTATGTAATTTGGTCATTAAACAATCAGAAAGCATCATATTTCTATGGTGGTTGGCTTTAATGATAATTTTATTAATCTGACATTCACTCATCCCGTTGCTTTTAGCGTCTGATGATGTCCGGTTAAAGGAGCCTAAAACACAGCAGAGGTGCAGAGTTTGTGATGATTCTCTGTGGATTTGTCAGAGGAAACAATTCCCCTTTACTTGTTTTCTTTTCTCTGCTGAATAAAAATACCCCTCCCCTCTAAAAATGTGACAACTAAATAGGATTCAAATCCGTGGAAACGTTTGTTTGATGCGATTTGTTCGTTTTTGCAGCGCTACTCAAAAATCTATGGATTTCTATGAACTTTTTACCATTAATGGGTTGTTTAGTAGTGATCAACTTGTGATGTTGACCTCTTTGTTCAGTCGTGGCAGAAGACTGAAGTCTTCTTCTGCTTGTACCTAAACTTTTGATGATTAATGATGACGTCACAAGATGATGCGACAACGTGGCAGCAGTTGTACTCATCCACGGTGAGTTGCTGGTGTTAAGAATTGATAGAAATAACAGAATCACAGGAAATGTGAGCTCCGCCTGCAGTGTTCCTGATCTGAGCAGGTAATCCCTGAACACATTGATATACAGTGTCCACATCACAGAAGGTCTGTCACCTGATCAGTTGAATAAAACAAGAGATTGGCAGGTTATTTTTATCCTGCAGGGAGACGGACATCTGCCAACATTTATAAAACACACAGAGGACAAAGTAACTTCAGTGGAACATTTTAAGTTTGCATTACAGTGAATTGGAGTCTAATTGGCTTGAATTGTACCCTGGAAGCTTTGTTTCATGGATGTTTCCAGCTGAAGCACAACAGTCATGTCCAAGTTAACAACCTGACGTCAGCGCGCAGCCTCCTTTACATCAGCCAGATATTCCCAGTGATCAGTATCCAAAGTGATCTAGTATACTGTGTGCGTGTGTGTTTAGGGAGTGCGTGGAAGGCGCGTTAGAGTTGCGCACGCGGATGATGACCGGATCGATACGTGATTGGTCACGCGTGAGGATGCCTGGCAGCCTGATAAGTTGTGCGCTTTTAAGCTGCCGCGGAGAACACGGTGGTCAGAGCAGCCAGCTGAGCCGAACCGAGCCGAACCGAGCGCACGCAGAAACAGAGAGTGAGCGGATCAAAGGGGACAATAGAGACATGGCCCTGCCAACTGTGCGCCAACTTCTTCTTCTGTGTTTCTTCGGGTTTTTTGGATGTTGGAGCACAACAGGTGGGTACCCATCTGTGTTTCATAAAGCTGAAAGGACTGTTTATGTCGGGATTATTATAGAAGCAGTGAAAGGGACGTTTTCAGTAATACTCACTTTAAAACAAAGAGCGTCTCTTTGACTGGATGAATTCATTTGTCTTGGAAACTGTGCGCTGTGACGGACTGGACACCTCCGGCGCAGGCTCCAGCCTCCCGTCACCCTGAACTAGAAGCGGAAAGCCTTTAGATAAGGATGGTTAACCATGCATTAACCATGCATTAACAACCCTGGGATGGTCATGCATGGCAGCACATTACTTATCCACCGTAGTGAACTTTTCTATGACGCGTGAATAAGTTGCTTCTTCCAGCTCAGAGATGTCTAAACATTATCTGTATGGGGACATAAATCCTTAGTGGATTTTAAAGAGTAAAGACTTTAATAAGACCGACTCTATTGGCTAATTTATCAGAGCTTTATTGATCTGCTATAATAAATCAATCTGATAACTTTTGGGTTTGGAAAAAGTCTCGTCTTCATTAGGCTAATTAGCATTTAATTCTGCCTCAGATTCCTCCAATGGACAATGGCAGCCATGATAGAAGCTCTTATGAGTAAATTATGATAAAAAAAAGCCCTTTAAATCCCCAAATTTCAGTATAATTAGGGAAGATGGATACTAATTATTGACTTTTCTATGGGGCACCTCATGTCTGCTTTACAGGTTGTTAACAAAAGGTAATTATTAGTATTATATATATAATATATATATATATATATATATATATATTAACTGTATTACAGAAGCAAAACCTTTTGTACATAAAAACTTATTCTAAAGTAACAGGAGGAATCAAATCCTCTGCAATCTGTTATAGTTTTCAAAGACTTAAAGGTAGGAATACATCAGTGTTCTTTCACAAGCAAGTCCGGAAGCAGAAACCCGATTGAAATGCATCTTTCCTGATTGTGGCGCTAAAGTACATAATACATGTGGAGGTCAGTGCAGAAGGTTATTAAATGTAACCACTGGGGGTCGGGCAAAACACATGTTTCTTAAGGTGGTGCTAAATTACTCCTTCAGGCTTCAAATTAAGAGATTTTCTAAGAGATAGACGCCATCATCTCGATCTAGATCAACATCATCTAGATTAGGATTCAGTTTGGTTTTAAGACTTTACAAAGGTTACTTTACAAAGGTTTTGTCGTCACAGGACATTAAAAGACAATAAATCAAAATAGAATCATTTAAAAATCATTGTTGTGGACCCCTGTGAATTCTGCATAGAAACAATCAGCATCAAACATCAACATTATGTTTGTGCTCTTTGTGCAGATGCCAGCCCTTTTGATCAGTGGGAGGATGGCATCGCGTTACGAAAGGTAGTAACATCCACATTCAATCATTTATCACACTCTCCACCTTTCGATCCCGTTCCCAAAGTGATGATTGAGCCACCACAGCTTCTGGCCATTTGAGTAAAAATGACCCATAATTAAGGACATTCATTATTAAAGACGGATCACACTGACCTGCTGCACGCTTTTAGGCCAAATATTAATTGCAAGCAGCAGCTTTAAGTTAAGTTAGCAGCAGCAGTTCTTTTTTCATCTCTGCAGTGTTGCTCAGACACGTGTCGTCTATTATGAAATCACAAATGTGTGTCGTTTGTCCGCAGGTGCGAGACATCCAAAGTGATGACTTGAGCGATGTGCTGTGGGGAGACCAGAATGAGGTAGGCAAACCAGAGATGACTGATCACCAGTGAGCTGCGGTGCTGTTAAGGGAAGTTTCAGACAATGATGCACCACATTTCCCATCAACCCTTAGTCCTAAAATTCTGCTCAGGGACCATCTGGTTTGTCAGTAAGTGTGAGGAATATGTACTGATGACGAAATGAATCACAGAGCACTTCTGTGGCTTGTTGAAGGCTGTGTGAATCAGCTGCACAGCTTCTAGAAACGAGGATTTGATCAGAAACTGATCAACTCTTCAAATCAGAATTAGGATCTTCCACACTTCCATTGTGAGGCCAGAGATTCTGCATCGTAGTTAAATAATATAAGTTTAATATATCATAAAAAACAGAAGGTCACATGTGCAGCTGGAATGAATTTTGTAGGTAGAAAATCTTACCTTTTGATCCTGATGAGCATCACACGTGACTCACCAGGCTGGAGTCGATCTGCTGTTCGTTTACTGCAGAAACGCAGCAGATGAAAGGTTAGAATTCATTCTCCTGCTGATGTTTCTGTTGCTTTGGCTAGCCTCAATCAGACCAATAGTCCTGTCCCTCTGCGGCTCAGTCAGACAAGGTGTTAAAGAGTGCATCAGCTCATTTGAGCTGGGTCAAAATAATGGTTGTTTCTGCTGCAAAAGAAGAGTTTTTAACTCAAATGTTCGTGGCTGGAGCAGTTCGGATGCATCCGCTGAAGAAAGTGGTGGAAAAATCACCCAGAGAAACTCAAATGACTGCTGTGTGGAGAAGCTGTTGCTGGCTGAGCTCTAACATGAAGGCAGGCGGGTGGACAGTGTGAAGTATCTCCATAACATACATTTTATGACCTTTTTCATGGTGAACCAGTGAAAACAGCAGGTTAAAAACACTAACATTTGCCTTTAAACACATGCAGCGTGGAACTAATCGAGCTGTCAGAGACGCCAGCGGTGACGTCATTAACCGCCTTCTTGGATTTCGTGGAAGATAATGCTGTTTCCTATTAAAAATCGTGTTATTTACTAACCTGAGTTTGTGTTTCCCCCACAGGAGCAAGTCCAGAATATTTTCAAAAGAGTAGGTTTTCCTCCCAGCCTTCTTCATCTTCTGTTTCTGGTATTTTTTCATTAGCGGCTCATTCACATTAGATTTGCTCCTTCTTTCAGTTCCTGTTTCATTACTCCAAAGCACGCAACTCTGTTGGAGCGGTACAGCAAGAGGTGGGTAAAGAAATCCAACACTTTGTTTCATTAGGTCATGAAATCTGAGTCTTAATGACATTTCTTTGTTATTTTAAATGGTAACAAACCAGAGAGCGTGAAACACCTGCTTAGACTTTATAAGACTTCTTAAATCTCTTAAGTGGAAAATTAAGTTAAGGAGAACCTGAGACAATTTTATGCTTGAAGTTTGGTAAAATTGCCCACTTTTGATTTGTGTGTTGTCAGTCGGCATATTTTACTGGTGAAATTTAAATATTTTCACCGTCTGTGCGTCCTACAAACTGAAAAATATCCACCTGAGTCAAACTAATCCCGTCTTCCTCCTTCAGTCTCACTCAGTTCACCCTCTGATGCGACTTTCACCCAAACTCTCGCAGAGGAGAAAGAAGGTCATACTTTTGGTGAGAAAACCCCGAACACACAAACTCAGGCCTTTAACCGTGTGATTTTAGATGAGAAAACATGTTTTTTTACATCAGGATGGGTTTGAAACAGCAGCACGAAGAGGCTGATACTTTTCAGCAGGCCTGAAATCACCTGAATCACAGGATCAAAAATTCAAAGTTGAATCTTTCAGAGAACTTCATTTGGTGAAATAAATCCAGGTTTTGAAAGATTATTTGAAACTTTTTGGGAAACAATTTTTTTGCCAAACTACTGATCGTCTCATTCAAAAGAAAACTGAGGATAACTTTTATAAAGGCCGGCTGCATTAACTGCATCCGGTCAGCTCGATATCTACAAAAACTCATGTTTATTGGGTATAAACATGAGTTTTTCACCCTTTAAATCCAAATCATTCTTTAATCCAGAACAAATCCATCATTTCTCTCCCACCTGTACATGCTTAACCTGTTTAGCTCAGCGATTAACAAGGAGCCTGCATCACTATTCACGTTCGATTTACCGCTTACGCCGACTTTTCTTTCTGCCTCTGTCTCTCTCGCTGATTAAACAGAAGATTCGAGATCTGCCGGAGGGGATGTTGTAGAAGAAAATCCACAAAAAGAGAAATCAAATTACACCCAAGGAAGAAGAGCAGCAGCAGCTCCACCTCTGGACCGATTCCGAGCAGAAGCAGCGTCTCCGGCTCGTCTCTCCTGATGCAAACAACCTTTTGTGAACAGAAAATAAATTTACACCAACTGCACCGCCGTGGCTGCCGTGTGCCGTCATACTTCCAAATGTCCACAGCCGGAACCGGATGGGATCTGTTAGGGGGAACAAATTCGACACGTCGCCCGAAACTCAGGAGACGGGCGACATGAGACACAAACACGTCTTTAAGAGCAGCAGCGACGTGATAAAAAAGGAGCATGTGTGAAAGTGAATGCTGTGGCACCTTTAATTGAAGCAGGCTTAAAAGTACATGTACATTCTGTGACATAATGACCATGTAACGTAATAAAAAAAGTAAAAATTTGTCTTTGATGGGTTGGTGTTTATTGAAATTTCCCCACTGAAACACTGAGGAGGTCGTGCTGTGTTCATCTCCCTCCAGCTGAGCGGCCCGTCCAGGAGCCTCTGAGCAGAACCGAGCGCCAACATGATCAAAACATGACCCGTACATGCTGATGAAGGAGATGCCGCCCCCTCTCTGTGCCTGCTCAGATGTTTCCGGTCGTCTGAGTGTTCGCGGCTGCATGGCCTTCATTCATTCATTCATTCATTCTCTAATCGTCCTCATCCTCAGAGTCACTGTCCTTTCGTGTAGGAAGAGAACTTCTGATCGATGACATCAACTTGTCTTCGATTTTTTTCTTGGGGTTTTCCTCCAGGTCCGTCTTCACCGCCCCGGTCTCCGATAACCTCCACTCCAGCTCTGGATGGGTCATCACACGGGACAAATTACAAACACACCAGTGATAAAACGCCACGAAAATCTAGAGAATTCAAACGCTGCATCAGCGACCAAATAGAGTTGGACTTTGTGACAAACTTAAGCTCCAAAATTTCATCCAGACCACCAAGAAAACACCAATTTTTGATGAAAGGGTGTAAAATGAACATTTGAAACCACACATCCTCACATGAGATGCTTAGTCCAATGGTTCAATTACAACAGATGCTTTGGGGAAATGGTTCCCACTCCCCCTCAGCTCTGAGGTATTTACACTGGCTGCCTGTCCATCAGAGGATAATCTATCCAGCTTCATCTTTAAAGCTCTGACCCAGTATGAACCCTCCAGACCCCTCAGATCATCTGGATCCATTTTTTATTTTATCAGTTCCCAGTTCCCAGTCAGAACCAGACCTGGAGAAGCTGCATTCAGCTTCTATGCTCCACATGTCTGGAACAAACTCCCAGAAAGCCTCAGATCAGCTGAAACACTATATTAAGTCTTATATTAATACTGTATTTAAGTCCAGGTTGAAGACTCATTGAATAAAGCTCCAAATAAGCTCGAGTTTCAAAACATAATCATTTTAACTACTGATTTTATCTAATCTTTCATATATATATCATCTTATTACATTTGTATTTAATCTTGTCTTTATTGCTCTGATTTTATCTATTGTTCTTATTTCTTTCTTTTTGTTTAAATTCTAAATCCTGCTTTTTATTTCCACTGCTTTAATGTGTCTGTGGAGCACTTTGAATCACCGCTCTGGGGCACCAGAGATCCGGGGGCGTGTGCTCGGTCCTCCCTTCAGAGGCTGTGAAAACACACTGGTTTTCTCAGCATATGAACATGACTCAGGAGGAAATTAAGTCTCATTCTCCCAGTGCTGACGTGTACTTATCAGTGTGGAGTGTAGCACCGCCACATTTTCAGCCATGCGACCCATGAGCCTGATTCCTCTGAAGCAAACACGGTGTATTTCCAGGATTACAGCACTATGACCCTTCCTTTATGCAACAAAGTCACCGTTAGTTTGTTAAACTGAGGATGCCTGTGGCCTGCACTATGAAGCAGGCTTCAATTCTGGGTTTTCAGTGTCACAAAGCTGGTTCACTTCATCAGGCTGCATCACTACGGCAACGGTAAAGTGTTAAGCTGATAAGAGTTCGACACGGCCTCCCCGGTCGGTTCTTTCCCAAAATGGAAAAATAAAAACCCGCCAGCACTGCGTGGACAGGAGAGTCTCTTCTCTCCTCCTCCTCTCACAGCTCCTTCATATCCACATTAAACAGAGGATGATTGGTCCAGTGTCTGTTACTGTTGATTTGTTCTTTTGGATCTATGACTAATATCTCAGGTGACCTCTGACCCGTCTGACAGAATAAAACTGGAACACAGTGTTTTGCAGCTGCTCTCACTGACTCCAGCTGTAACATTTACGTGTGGACTGGAAAACAGGAGCTTTTGGCTCAAACTGCACGCCGTTATTTCCTCGATCCGACAGCAGGACATGCCCTGAGTTCACCTTTGTTGACATGGCAACTGGAGAAGCAAACAGTTGACGTCAGAGCGAACCTCGTTAACAGCACTTTTTACATGTTTGCACTTAAAAGCTCAGTTCAGAGCTCACTGCAGCGCAAACAAACAGAACCAGCCGGCAGAGTCCCTGTTTTTAGACTTCAGGCTTCAGTTTAATGAATGCATCTGATGCACAAATCCATCGTTGGATAACCTGAGCGTTGCAGTGCAGCTTAGCGAGATCTCTCATGAAGGTTAGTTAGAGCGGATAACCTCAAGTTAGCCTGAATATATTGAACCTATTTTACTGTAAATGGCCCCTAAATAAAACCCTACATCCACTGAGAGACGATTGAGGCTCTGCTGGATCTCAGTTAAGAAGAACACAGCTTTGTGCTAATAGAGAAGTCAAAGCCCTAAAGATTTGAATGAGCCAATTGTTTTCAAGTCAAAGTCTACACTCACCTTCAGCTTTGAGGTTCATGCCCCCGAACACCAGTGGACCGATGAACTGGCCCTTCATCTCCCCCTCGAAGTACACAAAGATGGTGGGCAGGTTGCGGTCGGGGTAGTTGGGGATGCAGGTGGTGGAGATGGACTTGAGGAACTTGGTCTGAGGGAATTTCCTGGCCAGTGTGCTCAGGTGCTGGTTGATGAGGGTGCACAGAGGGATGCTGGGATGAGAGAGAACAGCAGTTAGTGAGTGAAAGACTGATGGTTCAAGGTGTAGTGGGTCTTTCTCTGCATCCAAGTGACTTTTTAAAGGCTTCTTTTATATAGAATATCAGTATAACTTGTTAGAATTCACCCACAGCAGCTAAATTTCGGTCTCATTCGGTACAGTTACATGAGCAGCTGAGTCAAGCCAACATTACAGCTTGACTGCGGAATTAAACTTTCCAGGAGAAGAATCAAGTTACTGAGGCGCATTTAACACCACAACCCTGTGGACTGTGTGAGGAAACACTGAAGACATTCTGCTGCTTCTTACAGTCGCTTTACCTTACTTTAATGCTGATTTTGTGGTTACAAAAGCAGGATTTTATTAGAGCAGAACAACAGTCTGGAAACGCTTTATGACTCTTAATGAGTCTTTAAGTCTTTTCAATCACAATTTCTCACTTGTTTAACCATCTGACAGCTTTACCAGGAATTCAGATGTGTTAATAAACACTTTAATGGTTTTACAACGAGATGCAAAGAGATGGAACGTTGGAGCATAAGTGGAGGACTAGTTTGAGTCCAGCTGAGTGCACCCATGTAGAGATGTGTGGAGGACTTAGGTTTCAAACCACAAACACATCACCAGGATGTCTTCATCTAGTTTCCAGGAGCTTGATTATGTACGATTAGACTGATACAACAGTTACATTTTTTCTAAATGTGCTCACTGTCTCTTGATCAATTAACAAAGAACTAAATGCTTTGAGTTTCCTACTTGTTTAACCACAATTCTATAGCTTCATATTCAGATAAAAAGAATCAAAGAAGGAGGAGAAACAATGACTCAGCAGCTGGAACCAGGTGTTTTTGCTTAGTAACTCAAACTTATACGAATAGCAGAATATGAAAATGGTTTTGCCTTTCGAATGATCCAGTAACTGAATTTAGGTTGATAAGCAGTGTTTAAGGATTAAAACATTTGTACAGCATGTTGCAGCTCAAACACTATTTTCTGCTTCAGTGCTTAAAAACCCACAACTAAAACTACAGAAAAACCACACTAGAAAACTTTACCCCTGTTTGTAGAGGTGCAGCACCACCCAGATGCCTTCTCCGGCCTTGTTGACCTCCTTGACGTAATCCTGTCCGGATATTTCCCCCAACTCCCCGAAGATGTTCTTCATCTGAGTCGCCTTCCACTCTGCAAGGCGCTTCTGCCTGGAAGGAGACGCAGCTCACATCAGTGCGCTGAAAAGACTGAAACGAGGATCTCAACCTGCAGTTAGTTTCATCCAGAGAAGCTTTGTGATGGGAAAGATTAGCTGGCAGCAGGTACGTTGGGAATGGATACAAATGGATTCAAAATCCAAGCATCAACACTTCATTTCCTAAATCACGTAATAAGTCATGTAAAATTACTGAATATGTCTGAGTGTGGTCATTTTATGTTGGTGTGAACTGAAACGTTTGGTATTAATGGTCAAATATATCAGACCCCAGTGCTAAAGAGAAGCTTCGGCTTGTTAAAGACAAACAATATTTGATGATTTATACCACTAAACCATCAAATATTGCCACCTGCTAAATGTTGCAATTATTTCCTTTGTTCTTTTCCTCATATGGTATGAAGCCACTTATTACTTAAGGTGGGATGTTAGAAGGTTTTCAACACAACCGAATCTCTGCAATGGATTCTGGGACAAATCAGCCCTGAAAATCATCTGCTTACCTGTACATCTCAATGGCAGCCTCGTCATCCTCACTGAACTCGTCTTCATTCTCCTCTAGCTCCTCCAAAGTCATGTTCTCATAGGTTTTAACTGCTCGGAAAACAACACGTCATCAAAGGATGACACTATTTGCCAAATGGGGTCAAAAATAAACTACTTTGAAATGTTAAATGTCAAATTCTGTGTCTCTCTTACCGACAGACTGCTGCTGGAGGGCCAGTTCCTCCTCTTCCTCATCCTTAGGAACCTCTTTAGGAGGAAGAATGCCTTTCTTCCTCAGGATATCATTCCACTCTGTGTCTTCATTTGGGTCCTTGTAAGAAAACAAAGCATAAACTCAACCACTATGTTTGGCCTGGTCACTGAAATTTCAGCCTATTTACTCGGCTCTCGTATCAGCTGATGTCATGTCAGCGTTTACGGGTTTAAGACAAAAAAATCATCACTGGCAAAGTGGCAAAGAGGAAATCATACAGAGTTGATACGCCCAGCTGCTACATTGCTAACTCGGTTTGAAAACGCTGCTTTAAAATGTCGGTAAATTGTCCCACAGTACGCCTCCATCATTCACCAACGGTGAGCCATAACATTTTAAAGACTTAACAACGTTGTACCAACCTGCATTTCGGCAAATTAAAGTCCCTTGAAATCACACCACGGCTCTCCTCTCAGACACGGAAACAGAAGGACCGTTGGAGGAGCGGTTCCGGCAGAAACTAGGAAATATACGACCACTTCAAATAGCACACACTGCTTTCAGCGCGAAAATACAACCAGATCATATATGTAAAAGTTGATCAGAATACTGAAACAACTGTTTTTGTTTTTTATGTGACGCAAGAGTGAGGTAATAATTGATTAAAATACTAGGAACGGACGCTTTATCGGTACGACAATAATAAAAGTGACACCAACTTCCTGTTGAGGGCTCAATATGACCATATAAGGAGTCGGAGCGCAGGATTCCATTTGTAGCTGCTCAGAGCGAAACCAAACAGGTGGTCGTCACATACAAACGCGCGCGTGCGCGCACACACACGCACACAGACACAAGGTTCGTGTCACTTTATGGAAGCCTTTCTGGTAAATTGAATCTACATAAAACATGAAAATATCAAACTTTTACGCACTTTTGCTTTTTATAAATACATTGAAAATGACTGTTAAAAACATAATTTCATCAACAGGCCACAATATGTACTCCTGAAATATAAAGATGATGTTAAAAGTCCACGAGGTGCAGGCAGAAATTGAATAATGATAATTATTACTATGTTTTCATCCATACATTATCTATACAAACTCCATCCGAGGAGTCACAGGGCAACACCGTGGTTACATTGTTAGTTAGCTTAACCATCAGATAACTGAGCCCTTGTGTCTTTGGATTTGGGGGAGGGGTGGAAGCCAGAATAACCACAGAATACCCATTCAGATATGAAGAAAACATGAAAACTCTACACGGGCCCTAAGATTCAAACTGACTGTGAGTAATAGTACCAACCAGCCCATCACCTGCCTCACAACTACGTTTCTACAAAGGTAGAACTTAATGAAAACAACACAGCAGGGTTAGAACAACAATTTATAGACAATGACACAAACAGGACAAACCAAACACTGGCCTCAGAGTGGGGCTTTTGCATTTTCAGAACAGAGGAAGGTTTTCAGCTGGTTGCAATTTACAGTTTGTGCCACTAGATGTCACTACACTCTGCACACTAACACACACTTTCAAGCTTAATTACAGAAACAAAACGGCAGTGCGTTACTTACAATGAGTAACTAAGGCAGCATTTAATAATTCTTTGGATACTTAATGCATTTATCACACAATAATAGTCAAATCTGTTGCATGTTGTTTAGTTCAGACAAACTGTAGAAGGTAACCAGCAGGATTGTTTCAATCACCTGAGGTTTTTCCTTAATTTAAGCTTGCAGACATTTTATTTTTCCTCATTTTCCTTATTCATACTAAAAGTACAAGATAGGATAAGGTTATGTCTGGGCTGTCACCTCATAAGCATGTCACATTCAGATTGAATTAACATGGTTTACGTTTTTTAAATATATATATATATATATATATATATATATATATATATATATATATATGTATATGTTTATCAGTGCTGTTTGATCAGGGAGATAGTTTTCTTGTGTCTTAATGACAGTTTATCCACAGATGATGACAGTATTACCATGTCTTTTACTCAATAATTCAGAATAAAGACACATCTTTCTGAAGTTTGCTCAACAGTTCAAGTAGATTCCTTCAAAGTTTAGAGTTTTTAAGTATGTAAGTATGTTTAAATTCAGAGGATTGTTCAGTAGCAGCTCTCTTTGGGTCATTTTCAGCCAAACATCTGTGAACACTCTTCTTTAAAACACTTCTTGAAACGCACCTCTTTTCTTTGGCCTTTAACACTGCGTAGGTTGTTGATTTTATGAGCACAGATATTTTATCTGGGATGGACAGTCTATGTATTAATTATGTTTCATTGTGTTTGTTTTATTGCACAGCACTTTGGAAACCTTTATGTTTATTTAAACTGTGCTTTATAAATGAAATTGAATGGATTGGATTGGAACACACTCATCTTTGCGCTAGTTTTCATATCAGGAAATCTCACTCTGGTCTGTGGTTTGCTAGCATTCTCTACGGTCTTAAAATAGCCCGTGTTCTCAACTTTAATCATCTAATTTCAACAGTTCAAAGCTGATAATCTCCACAGATTTGCCTGTATGACACAACAGGAGAGGATGTAAAATGCATGATTGAATCAGAACTTTGGGGCTTGTTAGGACATTGCTTTTCCCATCCTACGAATCATTAACTCAACCGATCCACAACAAATCGTGCCCTCTTTGTGACAATTGTCACAAGGAGCTCATTAGCACTGTGTCAGCTGAACATCCAATGACTGAAGGGCCAGTGAATCTCTCCGGAACTGGCGGAAGGGAAAGTTTGTGAAATGCGGAAGAGACGACGATAAAACGAAGAGCTCTCACTCTGTATTGTTTTTAAAGGACCGCGCAGAACATAATTTCTTAGGTTTTTATCCCGGACAAGGATGAATTTTTCAAACTTTACTTGTTCACCTATTAGTTTTTACCATATTATTTTTGCTTTAAGATGATAATTTAAGATGATAATTATACTTAGAAACACAGATTTTCTCGGTTTTATTTCGAGTAGAAACTGTGTTATTATTAAGTTTAATATAAGGAAAGTGTGTGAAAAAGAAAAACTTCCCATTTGAGATAATTGTGCATTAACTACATCATATTAGCTTTAAAATTTCAAATTCACACACTTATTTAAATAATAAATAAGTAAGTTTCTTCCAAGAAAACAACAACAAAAATGTCAGATAAATAAAAGTGGAGATGTTATAATTCATGAAATAACAAATTAGATTTAAAAAAATCCAAGAAACGAGTATTATTGTGTTTCTTTATCCACAGAAATATTTCTTTGACGAAATCAAGTTACTACAAATAGATTTTATTGCATTGTGGGATTGGAGTATCTTTTTAAATTATATTTTATCTTTAAAAAGTTCTTCAAATTTTGCGGGTGCCATATTTAGCTAAATAGTCAGTTGTCTTAGACTATAGACGATCTTTGGTTAGTGTGTACAGCTGCTGTAAATCGGCCGTGAGGCAGCAGAGGCGTGTGAAGCGAGGAAGTCCGAACCCTGCTGCTGGCAGGCGCGCACTGTAGTCATGGATCAGCCCGAACCCCCACCGCTGTAGGTGAGATCAGCCCCCCACCCCCTGAGCCGGAGGACCGGCAGAGAAGCGTCTTATTCCGCCGCAGCGGAGACCGACACGGCGGAGGTGCTCCTCCGATCCCTCCCTGCTGGAAGAAATGTGGCTGAACCCGGAGGAAGTTCTGCTGAAAAACGCTCTGAAGCTTTGGGTGACCGAGAGGAGCAACGACTTCTTCCTCCTGCAGAGGAGGAGAGGCCACGGAGAGGCGACGAGCAGGATCACAGGTAAGAAAAGAAAACCCCACGACAGCGTGAGATAAACATCAGGCTTAGTCAGGACCACAGGAGGCCAGAGACAAGCAGCTGGTAAACAACGTCCAAAAGGATAGCAGCTCTCTAATACTGTGAAATCAAAGTTTGGGTTATTAGGACGCACGGAAACCCCCGTTGCTATGGCAACCTGCCTCCAAACTCCAGTTAAACTCCAGTTAAACTCCAGTTAAACTCCAGTTTAACTCCGGACAGAACCTGTTAACTCCTTAAATCCAGATCCACGTCGGTTTCTGTCAAATCTGCAGTTCTCACCTGAAACTAATGTTTCTCACAGGTCTCAAAGCCAAAATCTGAGTTACAGAAAAAGGGCAAAATCAAGAAATCTGGTCTAATAAGTTTGGACCTTTACGGTCAGAACAGCTTTTTGTAGTCTGCAGAGTTACAAAGTAAAAGTCAAAGAGATACGCTTCCTCCCACAGAAGATTCTTCTAGTTATTTAATAACTTTAATGGAACTTTAAGTATTAACAGTAACAATAATGAGGTGATTTTTGCTTTTTTTCTTCTTTTATTTTAAAGAAAAGCCACATTTCTCGGGTTTAGATGGTTTTTAATGGAGTTATGTTGGGGTTTGAACAAAAGGATCTGCATTATATGTGTCATATTTACAGTTCTTCTTCTCTTCTTGAAGAACTCTCACTATCCCGCACCAGACGTGCACTGGAGGCAGCGCAGTAATGACCAGCTTCCAAGCTGTGGCGAGCTCTCACCTATTGTCCGACCTTTTGTCGGACTTGTTTGTGTCTTCAGTGAAAAGTCCGTGGGACTGTTTTGTATGAGCTGTTAAAATGCCGCCGCTCGCTGTGACTCGATTCATACGGTTTCACGCTTCAGAACAGGTTCTGTTGCTGTATTTGCTGACAAGTATGCAAACTTCTCGCCACGTGTTTGCTGCAGCTGTAGCCGGTCTGACTGCTTCCCACCGCTGTGAGCTACAATGTCTGTTTGCTGTTTCCTCTAAAGCGATTTCCTCTTGGTGTTTTCGTGTCTGTGCAACATCGGCTTTTAATGGCACACTGGAAATGTTCTTTACAACCCGATGAGTGACTCACACGGGCCACACAGAGTCCACTTTAGGCTTCTTCTTTCTCCCTTTGGAGAAGCCCATCCAGTGTTCTTTTCATAAAACAGAAAGACAGAAACTTCCTGGCAGGGTTTGCTTTGTGTGTGAGTGTTTGTTCCTGCTGTTCCCAAAGCCAACGGGGTCAAGGGTCAAGTTCTGTTGGCATGTTCTTCAACATTAACTCATTCATTGACCTGCGACAGACAACCCGAAGCGGCGTTTTTTTGGCCGTTTTATGCAGCCGGTTAGAAGAAAGCTGTGAAAACACGCTCTCCTGACCCTATCGCACCAGTGTTGACACACTTCCAGCAGGATTTCTGTGAAGGGCTGGGCAACAAAACATCTGCAGCTCATCCAGTTCACACCGGCAAACGTGTTTAGATTGAACAAATAGGAACTTAATCTTGTCTTTGTGGGATGTGAAACTAACCCAGCCGGCTTTATTCCAAAGCAGCGCAGGAGTAATGTGCGCCTACAGTCCTGAAGAAGTGACAGGATGTGTCTCTAAGCCTTAAAAATGTCTGTTTTTGGTCCTCACAGTTGGGTTCTCACACGCCGAAGGCTCGTAGCTCATCGTGGTTGAACTTTTCTACAAGGTTTACCAAAGCAAAGCTTTTCTGGGTCTGTGCTGCCAGGCTGCCGGGTTTGCAGCTTCAGGCATGTTGGTGTTGATCCTTAAGGTTTGGTTTACTTTCAGCTGAGATACGGAGCTGCTTCCACCTGCTCAGGCTTCCACCAACGTGGGGAATATGATGGGATGTTCTTATAATATGAAAACAGTTTCCGGAGTTTCCGAGTGATGAAAAACTTGCTGGTGCAGCTTTTGTTTTCACAGCGTGAGGCAGCAGGTTTTATTTATGTCGGCCCTGAAGCTGTGTGGGAATTTATTGACTCCAACTCCAGCATGAAAGTGAATAACTCCCCCCCTCCCCCCCATCTTTGTGCACCACACCAAAGAAGGCTCCAGAAAACATAAAGACAGAGATCTGACCACCTTTGTTTTCTGTAGTCGTATTTCTGAAGTGCAGGGCGTTATTTAGCTGTGGTAATGTGGGTGGATCTGGCTGACAGTGCTGCCTCAGAAGGGCCCAAAATGCTTTAACAGATTAAAGGGAAGCTGGGCTGAAACTCAAAATATGCCAATCTCATTAAGAGCCACCATTGTTTTCTCTGGCTTAGCGAACCTCCAAATACTTGAATCTTTATACGAAGAAGCTGAATTTCACTTTAATCTTAAGTGCTGACTGAACTGTCTCTTTAGAGTAAACGTAGCCACAAATTCCCGCATTCAGGCACCGAATCAGCCAATAGTTTAAGTGAGAACTATTTATAAAAGCTTTAAATGAGTCAAAGAGGAAGTTGAAACTATGTGAAAGTGTGAGACTTTGATTATATTATTGATATGTAATAGATTATCTAAGTCATTTATGCAGAAATATAAAAGATTCGAAAGGAATCAAGCTTTCCTGCACCTGTCACCACGAACATTAACAACCTAAATGAAGACTACAGCCAATAGAAATGTTACAGCTTCCCAAGCTTTTGTATTTCTGCTGTGTATAATTGTAGTGGACTGACTTTTCAGGTCTCCTTGTGGGGGCCCTGGACACAGTGCTGGACTCCAGTGCCAGGGTCACGCCCTTCCGCATCCTCCTGCAGGTTCCCGGCTCTCAGATAAGCTGGGTCATCGCCAGTGGTGAGCTGAACCAACACGTTTTGCTCTGGTGGCTTTGTTTTTGTGCTTCTTTTTCCCCCTAAAGCCTTGGATATGAATTCTGTACCCCCATCTTCGATGGGTCGCCCCCTGTTTGTCCTTGTGTTCCCCAGGAGCTGTCATAGAGGAGGTGAACAAGCACTGGGATTGGCTGGTCCACAACCTGCTTCACTCTCTGTCTGTGTTTGAGAACAAAGAGGATGCAGCCAGCTTCGTCAAAGGAAAAGTCAAGGTCTGACATGTGCCAGTTCAGGCGTGGATCAACCCGGAGGATGGATTTTTGGATTTAAATGTGGATAAAAACTGTCTGTCCTCTTTAGGGCCTCATTGCAGAGGAGGTCCGGAGTCGCCAGGCCGCCCAGGAAGAGGATCCGACGAAGTTCAGGGAGGCGCTGCTGAAGTTTGAGCGGCACTTCGGCCTCCCTTCATCAGAGAAATTGGTGACGTACTACTCCTGCTGCTGCTGGAAGGGCCGGGTGCCTCGGCAGGGCTTCCTCTACCTCAGCATCAACCACGTGGCCTTCTACTCCTTCCTGCTGGGGAAGGAAGGTCTGTACACCAAAGTGAGGGCTCGAATTTTCAAGCAGTGAGACTGGAAGCAAAGTAAAGTCAGATAGGGAATCAAAACTTTCTTGTTCTCTGCTTTGGTTCGAATCTTTCTTTGGATTCTCATTGTTAAACGTAATTCCACTGGAGCAGCTTTTATAAATCTGGTTTGTGGCTTTCAGCTTTACAGCTTTTGAGGCCTATAGTCAAATATTTTCTGCTCCTCTTTTTTCCACAGTCAAGTTTGTGATTCCCTGGGCAGAGGTGACATGGCTGGAGCGGGTCTCCAGCGCTCTCATGACCGAAGCTATTCGGATCAGCACCCGGCAGCGGCAGCGGGAGTTTTCCATGTTCCTGAATCTGGACGAGGCCTTCGGGGTCATAGGTCAGCTGGTTGACATCGCTCTTAGGCGTCTGCTGGACAGTGAAGGCCTGGAGCTTGACCAAACCCTGCAGCAGCCAGCACGCATCACCAAGAGGTCAGTGCTGCTTCTTGTGCTTTCCTAGCCATCGTAATAAGTGACGCCACCATCTTTGGTTCAACAGTTCACTGTGTGGAAGAGGCTGAACATGCGACCATTGGAAAGCTAAGATGTTTGGGATTCAACTGATCCAAAGCATTTCCCCTTCTGGTCAGCATTCTTAGTTTGTTGTTGCCATCTCTCCTCAGACTGTAGGAGCTTCAGAGTCGACAGACCGCAGCAGGCTCTGAGAGTCTGTGTTGCAAGAAGCCATTTAGACCGAAATCACATAGAATCAAAGCCCTAAAAAACAAGCACAAGCAGATAAAACTGGAGTGGAAGTGCGTATCAATACAGCCGGATTCAGAAAACAGCTGCTCTCCTTCAAATATTTTCCCGTTTCTTTTGTCAAACACCTAAACACGTTAAACATTAAGACTGCGAGTCAAACTGTGGTCACTTAAAGCATTTCCTCATCTGACAAAATCTCCTTTCAGGTGACTGGAAAAAGCACTCAGTGATGCTTTCATGTACCACGATCTCCCACGGAGGACGTTAGAAGCAGCACAATCCACAGCGTTGTGCCGCTGGACAGGAGCTGTGGTCAATTAAATCAACTAAATGCCACGTTGCACATGCCGGCTAGATAATGTACAATTTCACAAATGCTCGTAAGCTAAGGGAGAAGCGAAAGAAAAAGAAGGAAAGAGAAGGAGTCGGGAATCCTCACCAGACCAGCATCACTGGTGGAAAGATCTGCTTTAGCTGAGCTAAGCCTTGAGGAGAGGTTTGGTCTCACCCTGCCTCCTGAACCCAAAATGGCGCTGGTTCCACAGGACCAAGGCCTGATGAATGACTTCATCATTTTGAGAGCCCTGTTAGGAAAAGATGGGACCATAAGCTCCCTCGGGCAGCCGGTGAAGAGGGTCCAATATGAGAGAGATATGGTCTCCCTCTGTCGTTTTCAAAAGAGACCAAAACCAAGCATTTAATTAGTTTCTAGAACCATTCTCAATTTACTCTGAGTGGACAGAAGGATGAAATATGGGTTTAATTTGCTGAAACAATGTCGAAGCAAATAAAAGAAGAGACGCTTCTCATTCAGCCACAAGTTTCCAAATAACAGAAGATTACACAGTGGGTCCAATGTGTGGATTATGATTTATGCCAGTTTGGCTTCTCCCAGACAATCTGTGAATGTTTGTGTGAGTTGGAACATTTTAATAAACCCCCTGCAGATGTCTGCGGTGCTGTTTTCAGTCCCGTTCTCTGTTTTTTTTGGGTAGAACTTTCACTGACTGGATTAAAACACGGTTCCCCCTCAGCTCAGAGACCTTTGTGATGCACCTATTTCTGTAAATACCTCAGAAGCAGTGGGAGAGGAAGTTAAGTCAGAAGCAAACTGCATGAATTACTGTACAATACAGATGTGTGACGGGCGGCTCAGAGCAGCAGATATTTCTGTACAACCCTGTTGTTTCTAGGGAAGTTGGGGTGTTGTGCAGAGTGTAAATCATTAAATCCTTTGATTAAACATGAGCTAGCTTTGTTTTAATTGCTCTTTTGAACTGGTTATTTCAGAAAGTGACGGGACTTAAGAGCCTTCTTTGTTGCATTTGTTTCTTTCATATTTCTTCAAACCTTTATAGATGTTGACAGGTCTGGACTGCAGGCAATCCTGTCTTTAATACGTCTCTGTGGGCACAGTTTACATTACACAGACTATAAATATATGAAAGGAAGAGGGGGGGGGCAAGCAGATCAGATACCATAAAGAGTCCAGGAGGGGTTAAAATAAGGTTATCGAAATAGGAAGTTGAACATTTGTCATGAGGAAGGTGCTGTTGCTGTGTTTTTGTATATAAATCAAGTTGTTAAAGTGGAACACTTGTTCCAGCCCTCTGTTTAGTCACTATTCATATCAAACTTGATCATTAATTAGCTTCTTGGCCTAGATTCGGCCTTTTTATGCATAATTCAATGATAAAAACATTTATTATTGGGTTAAAAGTGCCGTTGCCTTGTTCGGTGACTGGCCAAATGAATATCCAACGTGACAGATTTAAAGCTTTTTAAACTTTCATTTATATTTTCACTGTACTCTTTCATCAGCTCGTGTGTTGCCTTAGATCCTGAAGTGTTGGGGAGAGCATCCTTTAAAGAGGGAACTCAGAACATTTGGGTCACATTGAAGAGGAAAAGGATGTCCTTGGCTTCTATCTGATGTAGTATTGTTCAGAATGTCTGCTCCAAATCTGCCTCAAATCCCTTCATATGTACTTAGCGGGTGTGTTTTATATATTAGCCATAACCTGGAAACTGCCCTTCTGCCATCAGTGAGATTCTTCCAATACTTTTAAGAAGATATATGATGCTTTTACGGGTCTGTCTTTTAAGTGGTGTGATGTGTAAAAAGCTCACCCCACATCTGACGCTTTGGAGCCGAGGATTTCTTCTGTTACAGCCTCGGCTCATCTGTCCTCGGGTCTCTTTGTGTCTTTGGGTCTCTTCTCCCCGCCGGGGGAAGCTACAAAGTGAGGAAGGGATATGAGTGAGGGAAGCATTGTTGATAGAAACATCCCTGGAGTATTTTACACGTGGCCTCACCGCGGCTCCTTTTGTTTAATGGTCTACAAGCCAGACGGGGGAACTTATAAATGTGGAAGGGTAAAAGGACAAGACCATAAAGATTTGTTAAAAGGATTGGCTTTAGTTTAAAACCAGCAGTTGCAGGTGTGTGCAGACCTCGGTTTTCAGAGTTTGCATGACTCTGCAGCGCTATAATAAGCCCCACCAGGATGTTTTTTTTGTTTCTTGTCTGATATTTTCAAGCCTTCCTGCACAATAGCTGGTAAATAAGAAAGCACATCCTCCTTTTGTTACTTGTTGAGACGTTTTGCTTCTTGAATTTAGTTTCAGATGTCAACAATATTCAAAAAATGGAGCAAAGTGTTCTGAATTATCGGCAGTCCTGGACTGTAAGCCTGTTATTTAGAATATCTTTGAAAATAAAACATATTTTAGCTAAATAGCCTGAACAGAAACCACAAAAGAGGCTTTCATGCAGCAGAAGAACGAATGCAGCGATGCACGAAAAATAGTTCCTCACATGAAACGGAAAGTAACGCTCACCTGTGGTTTTTATTTTTGTTCTTTCAAACTCAAGAGAGCATCAAAAAAGTTATTAACAGATCAGCAGAAGAGCAGAGTGAGAAAGGTCATTTGAAGAGATTCTTATTTTACCCAGAAGGTTGAAAGAAAGGCACCGAGATGATCTTTAGATAGAAGCAGGCAGCTGTTTGGGTGCATCAGTGTGTTTTATAATAAGGAATAGAATAAAGAAAAGAGCAGCCCGGTGCAGGTTCTGTGATGCCATCTGCAGGTATTTAGGTTTGTTTTTAAAGAAAAAACAGAATCAGACATTTTGCATTTTGGATAAACTGTGTTGGACAGTGTCTGAAATGTTTAATCACCGTTTTTCTTCATCAGAAGAGCAAACAGATGGCTCATCCAGCCACTTAAAGTAGCTTTTGATAAGGAAAAATGGGCATTTTTGAACCGCCCAGCTGTGCATCCTGACTTAAAACAACGAAAAAGCCTTTTTTCCCACTTTTGTTGAGATTAGAATATTTATTAATGTTAGTTATTATGTTAATGGTCAGTCCTCTGGAACCTGGACTCTCTTAGCTTTACTCTCATCATGGTGCTTTACTGTTTAAGCTTCTTCCAGGACCTTAAAGACCATAGTTAGAAATGTGCTATCATTTTGTTTTATATCACTTGTGTTTGCACCTGAAGTCTCAGTAGTAAAATTATCTTTATCTCTGCTTGTTTTTTCTTCCTGATCACCACAAATTTTTGTCAGACCTCATCTTCAAGCTGCCCCTCTGTGTCCTTCTGCCTGTCTCTTCCTGTCATCATCCTCTCCTTCAGGGTCCTGGAGGAACAGGCATTAAGAGACTACGTCCTGGCTCTGTTTCGGCTTCCTCGCGCAGAGAAACTCCACGAGGTGGTGTCGTGCTCGGTGTGGACGCCGCACGCCCGCTGCCATACAGCCGGGACTCTCTACACCACCGACAGCTACCTGTGTTTCTCCAGCCGAGAGGAAGGCAGCTGCCTGCTGCTCATTCCTCTCTCAGAGGTACAGCAGCTGTTACAGCAGCTGTTATCAGCACATTTTTTGCCACAAAATAATACAACAAGACAGGTCAAAGTTTGAAAGTTATGCCCTGGAATCCAACTTCTGATTGGCTCATAAAGTGACAGATGAGTCAATAAGTTTGGTTAAAATTTACCGTAAGTGAAGCAGTTTGATTTATAGTTATTCTGAAATACTTTGAGGGCCTGAAAGTACAAAAGCGTTAGTCTTGGTTTGACACTGAGGGGATCAGGTGAATAATAACCAAGCATTTTCAGGGAAGTTTGGTTAACTGCTAGTTAAAGAGTAACACACGGGCTGGATTCATGTGATTGGTGAAGAGAGGAATGTTGTTTTCTACAGCATTTAAAACACAAGCTCAACATGATATTTTATTTAAAGGACGTTTTATAAAGATTCTGCTCTAGAAAATTCAAGAAAGAATTCTGGCTCTTTGTCGAGGCGAATCTGGTGAGTACCGGACTCCTCTGTCTCATGAGCACGGCCTTTATTTAGCTGCATTAATCATTTTAACGTGTGATCTGTGTGTTGGATTTTAATAATCATAAAAGCAGCTTATGTTAATTGACTCTAAGTGGAGTCGTGCATTCTTTCCTTCTTCCTTGGTCTAGTCCCCTGAGAAAAAGACAGAATTACTTGTTGCTGATCGTCGTGCAGCACAGATATCAGGAAAGAGTCTTCTTCACTGTTCTTGTTTGACACAGGGAGTTTCTGACTGCGTTTTGCCGCTCTTCTTCTTCTTCAGGTGTTGTCCATAGAGAAAGCAGAGAGCACCAGCCCTCTTCCCAATCCGGTAATAGTGAGCATTCGGACTAAAAAGGCCTTCCAGCTGATAGAGCTGCAGGACAGGGACGAGCTGGTGGAGAGCATGAACTCCAGACTTCGAGCTCTGCACTGGAAACAGTCCATGTTCCGCAGAAAGAAAGATGGCAGGAGGAGTGTGGTAAGTACTGTAAAAACAGCTCAATGATGTATTAACATATTGTAACCCGAGAGGTAATGTTGTAAAGTAGACTTCTACTCTTCCTCTTGGCTCCATTTCAGGCCCTGAGGCTGTTTCTGTTGGTTGCACCTGTGCATGGATGCAGCTTGAGATGTTTTTATGTCATTTGTTTGGTTGAATATGTATTTTTACTATGAAAAAAAGGCTAATATTTGTTATGCTGCTAACATCTTAGCCACATGCTAACTGTACCACAGTTTCTCACAGCTGCAGCTGTGGCTTTGGTTTGACTTTTTCTGATGAAACTGGAAACTTCTTACCTCTTAACTTAAGGGATCGGTTCCACAACACAAAAAGTAACACCAATAAGTGAGCGTGGCGTGTCAGCTCCATGCTCAGAGAGCCGCGTAACATTCGTACCTTTCCCTCAACAAAAAACACATCAGACATCCAAAGAAAAGGTCATTTTTCAAACATGCTCTGCTTTCCATTAATCTGTTGGCTACTGAAAGTGCAAACGACCCTTTTGGTGCTTTTCTGTCACATTTTGAGGCCGTTGCCTGACTATGTTTGACCTGGTAACTCATCCACATAACTTTGGACAAGCGTGAACTGCTGCAGGCTCATTAACGGACAGCTGCACACCGAGAGGTTCCGGCGGATTCATATTAGATCCAGCTTGTTATTAGATGAACAGCAGCTGTTTGAGCCTCCTTCCTCTGTGGTTTATCTGATTAGCTGCAGAATGAAGAACTAAAATTTCTCCTGGTAACATTTCCAACGGCTCCCATCCGCCACAGTTTAGTGTGTCACTGAGCTGAGTGGTCGTTGGCTTTATGGGACATTTTATGGAGAAATAATCGCATTTCTCTCGAAGGACTGCGTGTTATACCGCACTTCTTCCACTGTCCAGTTTCACACGAAGGCAGATATTGTGTGAGCTCTCAGTCACTTTCATGGACATTAATGTTGTCCCAGATTAATAAAAACCTTTTAATGCTGCGTATCTCATGTGAGACTTTATAACCAAGAGGAAAGACATCTAAAATGTTTAGAATGATGCTAAACAAGAGCGTCATCAGCTGGTTTTAGTTATTTTCCAGGAAATGAAAACCTCTAAAATGCTGCTATAATTGCATTTAGAAACATACAAACTGAAGCACTGAACATATAACTGATTAGCACCTTTATTGATTTGGTTTGGACCTTAAAACTGCTTTAATTTGTATGAGTAAAGTTAGCTTATGTGGCCGTTTATGGGAAAGTGTTGAGTATCGTCAGTTTTCACCTCTTTGTGCTGCAGATTCAGATGTTTAGTCATTATTATGATTCACTCATTAACACCTTTGACGTATTTTTAGTGCCAGTTGTAAAATATAAATATAAATTAAAAGAAAAACCTTATTTTAAGTGTCGCATGGAGCTTGTGTTAGAATTGATGGGATTTAATTACGGTGAAAAACGAACCCACAGTGTCACAGCGTATTGCCCCAGAGGAGCATTATTACAGCTTTATTACTTCAGTCTCGTTTTGTACTCTAAATTTAACTTAAAAGGGTGGATCACTTAGAAGTTATTGGATATTGTGAAGCCCTTAAATGTTAAAACTAAATGTGTTTTGGTCGTATGTCCTTCAGAGATCCCCAACACCCTACTACACCTTCTACTACGACACGGCATGCTCTGATGAAGAGGAGGTGGAGGAGCAGGTCCTGCGTAACACCGTCAACAGCGAAGCTCTCATGACGGCCTTCCAACACAACCAACCGGGAACCAATGGAAACAAGGTGGGTCAGAATTATCGAGTTAAGACGTGTAGCTCTGAGTTATTTGACGACTACGGCACATTAGCTGAGGGTTTATACCTGTGTGTGTGTGTCAGAGCATGGAGCCGGTGAAGGAGCGACTGTGGGAGGATCATTTCTCTGAATTTGGCCGCGGCGTCCACATGTTTCGCACGGATAAGATCCAAAGGCTGGTTGCCATGGGGATACCGGAGTCGCTGCGAGGGGAGCTGTGGATGATGCTTTCTGGTAAGAGGAAGCTGAAAAATAAGATCACGTTAGGATTTCCAAACCATCAGCCACAGCATTAAATCCACCTTCAGCAGGACGACAAAAATGTTCGCAGAAAGGACCCAAAGAACACGAGTTCTGTCCTCAAAAGCTCTCCAGATCCGAATCTGATCAAATATTCACAGGATGCACACGTAGAAGGTCAATCCTCCACGTGCACAAAGGGTCATGATGCATCAGGCAGGAGCTTTTAGTGGTGACCGAAGTAGAATCCACTCAGTAACATGGGGTTTAATGTTGTGGTTGATCTGTTTGTGTGTAAAAAAAATCAGTTTCACGTTATTCTGAGCAGTAGTTTGACCAACAGGATCGGCCAGATAAAATGAAATATCACAACAAACTCCAGACATATATAGTATTGATTTTAAAGGAGACATAATCTGCCTTTTTTTCACGAGGTGATGTAAGTTTTGAGGTCTTAATGAAACATCTCTGACATACTTTGGTCAAATGACAGCAGAAAAGCGGTGAAACGTCTTTTTCCACCATGAATTTAAGGCAAAGAAGTGAAAAACTCTTCGCAGATTCAACACAAGTCAAAAATCACTTCTAATTCTAACTTCTCAGTGGTAAAAAGCTGAAGATTGCTTTCTGAAAGTCAGTCTGTTCAGTAGAGATACAAAATGTAAGACTGGCTGAGCATTGTTAGCACACCTCTTCTTCAGGTTAAGTATATATCACTGTAACTATATCACTGCTGGTGAGAATTTGCTGTTAATTGGAAAACAAAATCAAAAGAGTTTCAACTTCCTACTTCCAGGATGCAACAAATGCTTTTACAGTTGGGTGGAGATGAGGATGAGGGGACGGGATATATCTACTCTGAGCTATTTCTCTAACCCAGACGGCTCCAAACAAAGAGCCGGGTTGAGTTTAGACTTCTGACATCCAAATATATGCTCTCAAGCACAGCGATAAATGCAGAAATGGGTGAAAGATGAGACACATTTACACCCGGTACATTCCTGCTGTTGTCTGAGAGAAGTTTAAACCTCTTTTATAACGGTTTTAAAGTCTTGTATTAGAAGTTTTTATAAAGTCTCATAGGCGGAGGGTCCTAACATGGAGATGAGTGGAGGTCGGAGGTGTTTGAACTCAGTTTGGGCTTCACATCCCCTTCTGCAGCTCCTGCAGCGACACCTTTTCAGCCGGTGTCTGCAGACTTATTTTGGTCTGCTGTCGGTTCCTCTGCTCAGTCTCACTTCCTCGTGTCGAAACGATCACAATCTCACATGATGGTGAGCAGACAGTTGGAAGCTGAAAACTGAAACTGAAACATGACATGTTGTACAGTTACAACAGAACCTGGATAAAGAAGTTGGCACAGTGTTGTATCCTGATGGTGTTTACAGGCTTTCCTGTTGTCGTGCTAAAAAACTTTGTGTCAGCAGTATTCTGCCTTCAGGCAGGTGAAGTGTGACTAATCATTTGATGGCACCGTGCGTCTGTTTCCTGCCTATAAAGTCCTGCTTCAGATTGTCTGTGGTTAAATGCATTAATCATCGTTCGGGGGCTTGAAAGCACGCTAAAGTTTCTGTTTGGTTTGTGCAGATGCGTCCTCCGAGCTGGAGTCCCACCAGGGCTACTACGCCAGCCTGGTGCAGAAATCGATGGGCCACAGCAACCTGGCCACAGAGGAGATCGAGCGTGACTTGCACCGCTCCCTGCCGGACCACCCTGCCTTCCAAAACCCCACCGGCATCGCTGCACTCAGGCGTGTCCTCACTGCCTACGCTCACCGCAACCCAAAGATCGGATACTGCCAGGTAAAAGCATGTGAGCACCACAGTGGCATTGTGAAAGGCTTCAGATCTTTGTGTGAGTTCCTCTTCTTTTGCCTCCCTCCATATAGTCCATGAACATCCTGGCATCAGTCCTGCTGCTGTATGCAAAAGAGGAAGAAGCTTTCTGGCTGCTGGTGGCTGTCTGTGAGAGGATGCTGCCTGACTACTTCAACCGCAGGGTTATAGGTGAGAAAGAAGCTGCTCTCAGTCCACAAGCTGTTATGGCAAAAAAACAAGTCAAACAACTCTAAAATAAGGGCTTATTTCCTGTGTTTGTGAGGCTGTTAATTTGTATTATGTAAGGTACTTTTAAAACAATTTCCTCTTCCTTTTAATGTCCACCTGTTGGTGGGTTTCTTTCATTCTCGGTACAGCAGAGATCGTCTTCCAAGAAGCCGCTCGGGCTGCATGGATTGGAGACGTGAAGGATAATCGGAGGCATTTTTCTCTTCTCGTTAGCTTTAACAGAAAAAATCAGCAATAAAATCATCCTGGTAATAACCAGGATGGATTTATCTGCCTTTGTATCCAGTAAGGGAGAGTGTTTGCCTCTGTTAATCGTCTCTGCAGCAGGTGTCATCGTGTCATCGTTGTACCTTCAACACTTTTCTATGTTTGTTGGTATTTTCTGTCTGTGTTACAGTGATAAACTCACAATTTTACATAAGCTGTTTAATAGCAAACAGCAGCTTTAGGAAAGAATAATAACCATGCAATAAGATCAAACTTTAGCTGCCATCTAGTGGACAAAGCAATGAAAAACAGCCAATGTCTGCTTTTTATCCCGGTCGAGCTGTTCATGAATGTAATAACAAAGAAGTTAAGGTTCAATTTGTTTTTACAGACACAGGTTCAGAGAAATGTTCGTTAGTTTCCTCTCTGACACTCAGTGAAGGTTAAGAGAGACGCATGTTTACCTTTGTGTTCCATCACCCTTCTTTTTCAGTCGATCAGGAACTAAGGTTACACATTTTTGGAGTTTTGCAGAGGAATCTGCGTTTATTCTTGCTAAATATCAGCCAGTTACAGCCGTCCAACAGTACATGGTCAATGCTGTCTGTTTATCCTCTTCTTCTGTATCAATGCATCGAAGAACCAGCAGGAAGATGGCTGAAGATGGCAGTATGTTGTCATTATGATGGAGTTTGAGGAGCCTTAATGACACTTTGGATACGGAGATTGTACCAAAGTTTGACCACAAGGGGACTAACTGTGTAGGCTGTGGAGGCTTCCTGATTTACACCTAAGAACCTTTGATCGACTCGCTTAACCAAGGCTACTTTATTCCCATCCGCCATGAAGAATTCAAACAGAGGAGGAGCTCTAGGAACTACCTTGGGCCCGAGCCCAGTGTCTGTGTCTGTTGGATAAAGCTTCAAGTGAATGAATAAATCAGACTTCTTGTTACTTCATTTGTGAAAACCTTACCTCTGGTATCAGCCTCGTTTGATTTCCTCCTGCAGGAGCTCAGGTGGACCAGTCGGTGTTCGAGGAGCTGATCAGGGAGCGTTTGCCAGAACTGGCTGAACAGGTCCCAGACCTCTCCACCCTCTCCTCCGTCTCCCTGTCTTGGTTCCTCACGCTCTTCCTCAGCGTCCTGCCCTTCCACAGCGCCGTCTGCGTGGTCGACTGCTTCTTCTTCCAGGGAATCAAACACATCTTCCAGCTTGGTTTGGCTGTGCTGGATGCCAACTCTGCACAGCTTTCTGCGAGCACAGATGACGGACAGGCGCTCATGATTCTCACGAGGTAGTAAATCTAAAGTAGTTTATCCTCAGAGACGCTTCTGATATTTAAAGAACCTGGTTTCATACAAATGAAATCATTCCTGTGGTCCTAAATCCATTCATAGGTTTAGTTTATGTCCATGATTCATAAAGAGGTTGCTTTTATCGTAGAACACGACAGAATGTGAACCCTCGACTCTGTGCTCCGCAGTTTTCTGGACCAGGTTGGAAATGAGGAGTCGCCGTGCGTCCCGTCCTCCCCGCCGGCCGCAGAGGAGAGCAGCTGCGGCGACCCCGATGTTCCCGCTGTGGGACACATGAACATCACCGACCTCATCAATGAGTCCTTTGATGTGATTATTTCAATTCTTCAGCAAATGATTCATTTTATTACAGCAGCATTACATCATTATTCTGTTAGTGAAGTGGCTGAAATGAGCCTGAAATGAGCCTGAAATGAGCCTGAAATGAGCCTGAAATTAGCCTCGGTACAGTTTACGAAGGACGTCATGATTCCGTTCGACTCTCTTACTTTTGTTTTATCTCGGCAGAAATTTGGAAACCTGACGGTGCGCCACATTGAGCGTCTTCGTTGTCTGCACAGAGTCCAGGTGCTGCAGGCCCACGAAGACACCACAAAGGAAAACACCGTAAGCAGATGAAATCTAAACTATTTCAAAGGACGAAACATTTAGGACTTTCCTGCAGTGACATGAAACAGTTTGGGCACCTGTACAAAGTTTGACATTTTATCCAGAATTTGCTGAAAGTGAGCTGAAACCTTCCTTCGTCTCCCTGTTAAACGTTTTCCTCTGGCTGATACACACACTTCCTGAATAAGTCTTTAAAGTGTGTGCACTGACTCTAAAAGGCAGCCATGATGAGAGCTGATGGCGTTCTCCAGAACGTATCGTTCCTTTTCACCTGCTGCATCATTAGAAGTGAAAGTGAGTGGGTGTGAGCAGCCTCCAACAGCAACCTTTTACTTACAAACAGTAATAAAAAATAATATTTGATGTCTTATCATACAGATATGATGTGTATGATCTAATCTTGGTGAAACAACATGCATTTTGGGAAATATTTCGGTTTGAACTGCTGTGGTTTGACTAGTGTGGTCAGATAATTGTTTGTCTTTGAGTTTAGAGAAATAAGGTCATTTTAAAAAATGTTTTTACTCCTCCACCCAATCACTGGACTTACAAAACTCTACCGACATGTTTTCTATGTAAGTTTGTGATTATAAACGGAAGAAATGGCTGTTTGGAAACTCTTTGCTAACTTCTTATAGCCTTCAGCTCTTTTAATCTACAGATTCCAAAGCAGATCCTTAAAGAAACACATGAAGTTTATAGAAATCTTTGCAATAAAGTGCATTTTCCTTCTTTATGCATCAAATGGCTGTGAATAAGCCAAAATCCTGAGGCCTTAGACCTTAGAACAAGGTATCAGTGTGCTAAGCCAGCTCTAACTTTAGCCTTTTGAGATCCTCTTTAAGTCACTCATCTGTTGCTCTGCAGTTGCGTGTGGTGACCGCAGACGTCTCGATCTCTCCAGAGAATCTGTCTGACATCTACGACCTGTTCAAGGTATCTCTTCACATCATCATGATCCCTCATGTTATCAAAAGGTCGGATGTGTGAAAGGAAATGTCCTCCCTCCTCCAGACGGAGCACTTCATCAGTCTGTACTGGGGCGACCGCAGCTCTGCCGCCGCGGCCGAAGCCGCAGCGTGGCAGTACCGAGACGTTTCCAATCGCTCTTTCGTGGAGCGGCAGTATCGGCTGGACCGACCCCAGTTCAAAAGCCTGTATGCGCTGCTGGCGCCGTGGCCCGCCGGCGCAAACCAACACACCGACACGCTGGCCAACCGCACCTTCACCCTGCTGGACCCGGACCGCAGCAACCTGGTTACCTTCAAAGAGTTTGCCAACTGGCTGGGTGGGTGGAGCGAGGACGGGTGCTCACAGATGGATCAGATTAATGATCGAATGACTCCAGATAAGAGAAGAACTGAACTCCGTGTCCTCTCTTTTCAGACACTTTGTACAGCGAGGAGCTGAATGAGAAGATCAGGCTGCTGTATCGTCTCCACATTCCTCCAGGTTGTTCATTTTGAAAAGAAAGAAATAAAGAAATCTGCCGCCAGGACTGCAGGTGATAAACTTCTCACTGTGTTTGTCTGCAGCTCTGACGGAGAGCGAGGATGACCCATCTCTGATGAAGAGCCCCCTGGTGTCCACAAACAGACCTCTCTATGTCAACCTGCCCCCTGGTTGGTCCAAACCCGCTTTCATTCCACATCCACCGCTAACAGTGGCGTGCAGAAGTTTGGGCACCCCTGGTCAGATGAACTCATTTATAGAAGCAGGATACATCCTTCAGATTTAATGCAGGAATACTTTTTCCTTCAAATTTTTGCAGTTTGAAAATAGAAAATGGTCCAAAGATGTGTTCGTCTCTGCAGACATTTTGAGCTCGGGTGCTCAGACCTTTGCATGAAAGTGTGTAATATGATGTTTATTCGATTCTTTTGGAGGATAATCTGACTCTGTGCAGCTGGTTTTCCAGATGGTGAGGATGAAGTAAAAGATTACCAGGATCAGATGAAGCAGATGCTGCAGGATTTGGCCAAAGAGAAGGAGAAAGATGTGGAGAAACCTCTGCCCCTCATGAATCAGGTGGTGGAAAATGTTTTCCTGTCGTCTCTTTTTGAACATCGCTGATAAATGCAGGAAGTAACTCCTTCATCTCCTGTTTTCACAGCGAGAGTTCATCCAGTTTTGTAAGACGCTCTACAGCATGTTCCACGGTGACCCGGGTGAGAACGACCTCTTCCAGGCCATCGCCACCGTAACAAGTCTCGTGCTGCAGATCGGCGAGGTCGGCCACCGTGGACAAAGCTCGGGGTCGGAGGTCGGCAGCCAAGAGGAAGCAAAAGCAGCGGGATCAAAGCAGGTGACCGCTGCAGACGGCAGCTCAGGTGACGGGAGTTTGGCGGCTGACAGCGAGTGGACGGTCAGTTACGCTCAGATCCTGGCGTCGCTGCTGACTGAGCAGGCGCTGGTGAACTTCTTCGAGAAACCGGTGGATCTGACGGCAAAAATCGCAGAGGCCAAAGAGAATCAGTACCAGCAGCGGGCCAGTTTGCTCTCTGCGCAGCAGGCGACCAGGTGACTCCAGCACGAGCAGCGAGTCACAGCGCAAGCCAAAGGATATGACAGGAATTCTACAACCCTTTGAGCCAAAAACTGCTTTGACACTCCGAGTCTCAGCATCGCTCCGTTTAACGGTCGACTCACTGACGTCAGTAATGTCAAATCATAGTTTCCATTCAGTGCTACTAACCTTGAGAAATTGTAATTATTGTCTTCTTATGTCGCCGCCAGTATGCCTGCTGTTAAACTGTCTGTATGTAATCAGCCACACTTTAAAATGTTTACAGGTTGTGATTAATTAGATTATTAAAGGTTTATAAACCTGGGATTTCACTAACTTTGTCTCACTACCAAATTCCAGACGTCTGCCTTATCAATAAACCTTACAGATAACATTAAGGCCTTTCTAGCTATAAATGTGTTCTTTTTGTGTTAATTTTATTACTGACTTTTCATTTCACATGTTTTCACATGCTCACTCTTTGATTTAACGGTATTTTTAAAAAGATTTCAACTCGTTTGGTAATAATTTACAGTGATTTAAAGCAACGTTGTTGGAATTTTGCTTGAAATAAAGCAAATTGCCGAGAAAAATCCCTTCTGTTTTCTTTTCAGGTAGAAGGAAAACAAAGCAGATGAATCGGATTTCATGTCATTATTGTGCCCTGATATTGTGTTTTGTAATCTCAGTTCCCAGAAGGATTTCACACGTTTTTCTGAATAAATATGTGCGTTTCGCACGTGAATCACACTCATCAGCATCATATATATCCTCATTTTTGCTCCTCTGGTGCAGCAGAGTGTCATAATATATGGTTATCATTTAGTAACACCTCCATAGTGGCACACCATTTTGTGCTCTAGTTTTGTATATTGTTGTAGTACTGACAGCCATCAGTAAATCTCTTGATTTTATCTCCAGTATTGTAAACACAGGACGTTTGAAAAAAGCTACTGGTTCTGAAAACATGAAAGTTTTTGTCGTGAACTGTAATACCACTAATGGCCACTAGGCCAACTGAAACGCTCTAATATACAGCGTTTCAGTTGGCCTAGTGGCCATTAGTGGTATTACAGTTAACCAACTCGAGCTGGAGGATGATGTGATCTTTGGAAATAATGTTTAACCAAACATTACATCGTTGCAGTCTACAGAGGGTTGACAAATCTTTAAGTTCCCCATGAAACATAAAATGTTTGGAGATGATTCGTCTTGCACATTACAGCCCCAACACGCCTGTATTTGGCCCAATAATGAACCGAATGAAGAGAGGTAACCAGAGTGCTGCAGGATATTAGTGTGCTTTATTAACTACTGATTAAAGGCAGAGGATGGGCCTCAAACAGGACCTAAATAATCGGAAGAAACAAAACACACATTCTACTATTGGCCAGTCTTCATTATACAGGAGAGAAGACTGAGGGTCGTCTCGTACAACTCTTCACGAGTGGTTTAATCCTTGAGGAGTAACTAACTCCTTATATTTTACTCATTAGACTCTCCAACAGAGGCACAATGGGATCTACTTGAGTCCGTTGTTTTTATGGAGAAAATGCTCATGGTAGAGCTTGGACAAAAATAGTATATTAAATCATGACATCAAATTCTTTAAATGTACAAAATATTGGGTCAGGTTGAATGTTGGTGAGTTGTTCTTTCCCACGATAGTGTCTCAGAACAGTCTTAAACCGTCTAAAATAGTCTGTAATTCAAAGTATGCACGTTATGTATAATCAGAAGTATTTATATGTGTCGGGTCATGAGTCTTAAGTCACATCCACAGGTAGCGGGGCAGCAGCATATGAAGGAAAACGGACAAACCAACGAGAATCGCAACACAATTAAAATACAGTTGCAGAGCAGGAGAAAACTAAAAGCTACACATTGCACGAAGCCACGGTTGTGACCACAGGGACACCAGTCACCACCCTGTGGATGCGTCTCGCCCACTCTGGAGGGACGATGGGCGGGTTCTGTCTTTTAAATTGCTTCAACGTAGTTGGCGGGCAGCATGCCGGTCTTGCCGGTGCGCTGCACGGTGCCGTACATCCAGCCCTCGTCGATGGACTGCACGTTAACGATGACGTCGCCGTCTTTGAACGACACCTCGTCGGTGTCGGCTGGGGTGTAGTCATACATGGCACGGACGGTTTTCTAGAGGAAACAAAGAAGTCAGTCGGTGTGTGTTGGGTACGGTTTAGTTAAGCAGGCAGCAGCTGGACTTCTCTTTGGGTCTTTAACTTCTAGTTCTATGAAGCTCACTGCTCTATGGGCTCTATAAAGAATCAGGTGGCAGTCAGTCAGTAAGATCTGAGGACCTGGAAGAGGTGAATTCACCGCAGCTCCAGGAGAGAGTGTGTGTTACTAACCCCGGTGGTAGAGGGGTGTGAGGGGATGGAGGACACCGTGGTCTGCTGGGTGGCCACAGATGATGACCTCTGCTGCAGCTCCACAGTCCTCGTCTGCTGGTAGCCTGCAGATGTTAAAGAAACCAACTCAATCAGACGCAGTCTTATTACTGACACTGTTAAACTGCACATGCTCGGTCCTGACATCCTGGCATTTGCTGGTGCTGAGGTGAATTTGCTTCCCTACCCGTGGAGCTCGTCACGAAGCCGTTGCTGTAGAGGGAGAGGTGGTGGTCAGCGTCCTGGGACACCTCGGACTTCTCATCAGCCAAGCCGCTCAAAGCACTGGTGGAGCGGGAGTGTTCCTTACTGCGACGCTGTGCTTGCACTGTCAGAACAACGTCCAGAGAGCGGAAAGTTCTGGTTAAAACTGACCATAACGTCACAGATCTCTCCACAAACACACAGACAGAGCAAGACGTCTACTGAGGATCATTATCAGTCGAGGTGAGCGCCGAGGTGGCGGTTAAACGTGTCGCCGTTATCACAAAACATTTACCAAGCAGCATTTTCTGAAACCTGGTGGCAAAGCGGAGCGAAACCAAAGGAAGAAGCTGATCAGGTCTGAGGCAAATACAGATCTTTAAAAGTGTGGATAAAGAGCGTTCAAAGTCATTCTGGCAACCGGCGACGAGCGCAGTTTCATTAAGTAATGATACGTTAACTTAAAAAGCAGTTTTACTCATTTAAAATCAGAACTAATGAAGCAGATTGAGCTCAGTCTGCTCACACGATGCAACAGATCTGTGAAGGGATTATTCTGAGTTTAAACTCACCGGACATCATGTGCAGACTCCTGGACTGGATGTTGTCCTCTGCAGGGTCGTAGTCAAACACAGAGCCGGGGTTGGTGCGCCACACACGGAGATCTGAGGGGTAAACGTGCACCAGTCAGTCTGCTGTGCCCACTGTCCATTAAGCTGAAGGACTCTTCTGTCTGGATTATTCTTTTGAGAAATCTGCTGCACACTTTTAATCCCTTTTGTCTGTTTTCAAACGTGTGAATCTTATTATGCCCCCTGCCAGGTATGAAGTGACAGTTCAGCAGCTCATTAAACATGCTGCAGTTTATCTTTCAGAATTTCAGAAGTCAATTTGTTAGAATTTGATATCTCCATTTGGCTAAAGCCGAGCCGTGCTCCTGTGCCAGTACCGGTGATGGTCTCCTGGTCGTGCTCAATGGCACGTCTCCTTTCCATCTCCACCACACGCCTCTGGATGCCGCGGTAGTTGATGTCGCTGAAGTCCTGAGTGTTCTTCTTCACGCGCTCCGTCACGGGGTCGGAGGTGGTGGGAGTGAAGCTGCCCTTACTCTTCTCAAAGTCCTCATGGTATCTAACCTAAAGAGTTCAAATCACAACAGAAAGTTTAGTCGTGTAAGGAAATACCAGCAAACATGTCAGTCAGACATGGCTAAATGTGTCACTGCCTTGTACTTCCCTCCCCCCTCTATCTCTGCACTTTATCTTTCTGCTCTTCCTTCTATGCCTGCACCCTATCTCTACTCTGTCCCCTCTGACAGAGTCGGACTCCTGGGTTCCTTCTATGTAGCTTATTGTTAGCTTTATTTAGCTTGTTAAATCTTAATTTGTAAGTCGCTTTGGATAAGAGCGTCTGATAAATACAGAAACAGAAACATAAACATAAACATAAACATAAACACTGCAGATTCAAAGTAGCATATATCATTACTGCTTCCAGACAAACAGCAGCGCAGAAATGTCATAGAAAACTTACTCCAGAGATGATGCGCTGGGTCTCCCGGACACGCCTCATCTCAGGTGTGTCCAGAACGAAGGCAGCTTTGCCCTGGACCTGCTTCCGGAAGCTGTCAGAGTACAGCACCTGGAGGGGGCAGGATGGTGGAAGAAAACAGGATGAATATCTGAAATTCATCTTTCAGAAGCCGTTAGCATCCACAGCAAAAAAGAGGAATTTAAGAGGACGCACACACACACACACACACACAGCTACTGGCAGAACTAGCCGGAGCATTACTGACACATTTCAGACAGATGAATTAGCAGGGAGACTTTTATTAAGATGTTGAAGAGTTAGAGGAAATAAAGTTATGTTGTAATCTTCAGAGGGAGAACGGGAAGGAACAGGATGAAACGGAGCAGTCTGAGCTACAGGAGAGGTTAGCGGTGATGATGCGCACAGGCACACCACAGCTGGTGGGATTAAACTGATCTAAAAGGAGAGCGCAGTCGGGATCATTAATATGATTAACTAGAGCAGGGGACAAGTCGGTTAGAAGAAGGTTAACAGGTAGGGGGGACACATTTCTTAAGGAGAATATGTTCTTGCAGCGGTTCTGAAGGTACCGAGCTAATGTTTTCTTGGTTCCTTTTGACTCGCTCCATCTCTGGAGTAAACACCACAGGAGTTCCTTTGGCTGAACTGTCTTTATACAACACCTACAGGACAGAAGCACAGCGCCCCAACGGGCCAGTCAGACACTCTTAAACCATCAGCACCAAGCAGCTATAGGACTGGTTTCATAGACTTGGACACTTGAGCCCTGAACTCTTAAAAAAGGAAGATACTTTTTAGGAAACATCCCTGATCTTAGAGAAGTGGAGGAACTGTTTTCAGATTCATTTTTTTGCATCTGGCATACAGTGACAAGAAAAAGTATCCAAACCGTTTGGAATTTCATGGTTTTCTGCATTCATTTGTAATAAAATGTGATCTGATCTTCATCCAAGTCAAGGGCATTGATGAATATAATGTGCCTATGATAATTAGAAGAAAAATCATCTTTCAGGTTGAATTTGAGTCCATTCTTCCTGGCAGAACTGCTTTAGCATCTGTGTAGCGTTGACATCTGGGCTCGGTCTTCTCCAAAAGGAAAACAGTTCACGAGGTTTCCTCCGCCATACTTTATGTTTCCAGGATGACACGCGGAGCCATTTCTACGCCCGCTGTGGTGCTGTGTGTTCTTTCCAAATAGTTTCATCAGTCCACTGAACATTTTGCTGTGTGGAGTGCTCTTTCAGGCTTGCAGTACCTAGTCGTACCAATAGACTCATGAACACAGAAGTTAGACAGTTCCAACGACACCTTCTAATCTTTGGCTGTCTCTCTGGGTTGTTTCTTTACCTCACAGATGAGACTTTGTTGTGCTCTTTTCAACTGGGAGCCCACTTCTTGGTCCCAAAGTGTCTCCATTTCATCCATAGACTGGTGAGTCCCTTCTTAACCCTTTCTAGCTTTATGTAAATCAACAGATCCTCTGAAAGCTCTTTTTTGGCGAGGCACGGCTCACAAACGCGTATTCTTCTTGTGTGGACCACAATCTAAAAGTTTGAGTGGTTTTTATCAGTCAAAGTAGCTCTAGTTCAAGACTCCAGGTATGCTAACACCTGACTGACAGCCATCAGTAAATCTCCTGATTTTATCTCCAGTATTTTAAACACAGGATGTTTGAACCTTTAGAAGTGATAAATCCATAAATATTTGAATAGAAAGACAAAGCTACTGGTTCTGAAAACATGAAAGTTTCTGTCTTTAACTGTGATACCACCTGACTGATATCAGCTCTTTTTTAGGTCATTAACTCAAATGAATTCAACGAATGTTGAATGAGAGAGTTCAAAGACACGTTATACTGTCAAAGCCCTTGACTTAGATGAAGATCAGAGCACATTTTATGACTAATTAAAAACGGTTTGCATACTTTTTCTTGTCACTGTATATCCGAACAGAGTCAGAGAAATTGGTCCTATAGAGTTTTTCACCCTGGTTGCTCCTGTTGAACAGCCAAGAATAAACACACGTAGGCAAACACTCCTCACGCCATTTGCTGCGAAATAGAAATTATTTCAGCAGCACGCAGCGGATTTATGTGAAGAAAGCTGGGCTGCGGGTTAGAAAATACTGTGTTGACACGCCAAAGGGGAGGGACTGATGAAGAGGATTAAAAATGAAAAAGTAACAGGAGAAGAAGATGGGTGGAAATTAAGACTACACTAGGATGAAATGGTGGTGATGGTGGAGGAGAGAAGCTTGAAAACTGCAGTCTGAGCCTTAAATAGAGATGGATAAGATGAGATGATGAAGATGAGAGAGATATAGCAGGAGAGAAGGGAAGTAGCAAAGAGGTCCACTCTGGACGGTTAGGAGCACACGTGGTTCGGTTTGTTCCACTACCGAGCTGATGTGCTTCTGGGTTTCTTTCACCCGCTTCACCTCTGGGAGATCCGGTATAGCCGTGCCTCGGCCCAGAGAGTCCTTGTATTTTATCTACCCGACAAAAATTTGTTGGTTTTTTTGTGCAGAGAAAGTGGAGGAAAAAGAAGCAGATCAATAATGTACATTTACAAGAAGACAGAGAGAGACAGCACAACAAATCACAGCAGGCATGAACACACACTTTGCTCCTGAGAAATGAAAAAGCAGGTTATGTTGTAGACAGAGTGGAGTTTAGATCACCCCACAGGGCTCAATGGTGTTATATCTGAGCGGTGGGTTTTACAGGAGGTACGAACACCAAAAACAACAGCTTCAGGAGACTTGTTACAACTATGACTTTGAGGGAAGATGAAGTGTGAGGAGGAGGAGGAGCAGATGAATATAAATGAGGGTTCAGGAGAATACAGGGTCACTGTAATGAAGTACCGTGCTAATATACTGCTGATTGCGTTTAACTCTCTCCATCTCTGGGGTCTCTGATACTGACGTGCCTTGTCCCACTCCTTCTTTGTACTGATGCTTTGAATCAGACAGCACAAAAACAGTCACATGTAGTAGCACCACACTCCACGCTAGCTTACTTTTCAATTTAGGAGGGAAGAAAATGACAAAAAGGGGAAAAAAAAAGATGAAAAGATGAAAAGCAACATCCTGGGAATTCAGACTATTCAGGAAAGAAGTGGCGGACATTATGTTTTGGAGGTCATGAGCCAATTCTGGGAAAAAGGAATGATTTATGGAACATTGTTAGGATGGATGAAGGGAAACCAGCACTAAAAACAGAAAGGTTTTGGAGATAATTAGAGCTCGGGGAATGATTATGAAGGAGGGTCACTGCAGATCTTTTCCTCTACCAGACTGATATTCTTCTGGGTTTCTCGGACCCGCTTCACCTCAGGGAGATCTGGTATGGCAGTGCCTTGACCCACAGATTCCTTGTACTGTATCTGCCCGTTGTAAACGTCACACAGGGACAGAATGAGACATCACGGTATGGTGAACATAACAGCCGAATACACTTAAAGTCGCAGATGATAAAAGGTTATTCACTGGTTGGTTTGGGTATGTTGGCGGTAATAATGTAAAATATGCTGTTGGTTTACAAAATGGATGATTCTGAATTTAGTTTATTACTTTGAGGTTTAAATGAAATGGATCATGATTCATAATAAGTGCCTTTAAAGTGACGGGCAGGTGTCAAAGTGGAGACCAGATTTATTTACACTACATGGCCAAAAGTGTGCACATACAGATATAACTTATATATCTAAGTCAGGGATCCAGTCTATCTACAAGGTGGGGATGGGGGGGTGTCCTCAGGGGCTCAATAGAGCCTCAAAATGAACCGTAACTGTCTCTGCCTGCATTTCTATTATCTGGAAATACGAGGTTTACTCAAATCCAGAAAAAGAGCACAAGTTGCCCGTGTCCACATCGTGCTTTTCTCTGGCTGAAAAGTGCTGGCAGGGAGCCTGTGAGCGCTTCCTGTTGGAGTTTAATCAAATACGCTCGATTTCAGGGCTTTTTAAAGGTTCTACAACAATAATATCTCCACTCTCACCACTTTTTTTATGATAAACCAGCTTTGATGCTGTGTGTGAGTCTCTTATTCCTTTAACATAGTTTTTCCATCACATGCGCCAAAAGAAAGATGGCTGCCTGTTTCTGACAGCCATGGTCCAAAGAGAGATCCATCCACCAGAGACAGCAGTACTATGGATATCATATTCTTGTGCAAGTGTGAGCTCTATAAGAAGGAGTCCAGTTCCAGGCCTGTTTAACAGCTTTGTTGCCACTCTATTATCAATATCTTTACCATCAAATGTCATTCTCTGACCAATCCGCTCCAACAAATGGGCATTTCTCTGTGATTGGTTGCCTGAAAAAAGTGCTGCTGGTGTCCTCACAGAGATTTTCTAGCTTGTAGGGCTCAGAGCAGCATGTGGCTTCATATACTTTCTGCTCGGTAAGAACGACTGACAAACAGCTCTGGTGCTATCTGGGCACAAATCCATAAGCCCAGAGTACAAAAAGTACAGCAGGTGGACACACACTTTTGGCTATTTAGTGTAAGTAAGTGGTTATCTTGCAGAAGTAAAGATTAACTGAGAAGAATCTGCATCTAAGCTGTTAACACTGACTTTTACCAGTTTCTACTAGCATCTTATAATTAGTAGAAAATAAACCAAATAAACTAAAACTTTTAGCAAAGTCATTAGAAGAGATTATTTATTCTTGGAAACGGGTCAGTCGGGGAATATGGAGGAAGGATTGAGGTTGAGGAGATGATGGAGGCCAAGGTCACTCAGTGGAGTACCGTGCTAATGTTCCGCTGGTTACGTTTAACTCTCTTCATCTCAGGAGTCTCGGGTAAAGGAGTTCCTCCTCCCAAATCCTCTTTGTAAAGAATCTTTGTGTGGATGAGGAATGAAAGCAGGAACCAGTGATTAGCCTGATTTCTACTCTTGGATAATCAGAGGAAGGTGTTTGATTTAATTACAACTTTTTACTTGGTTCTGTTAAAAAAAAAAACACCCTGAGAGCACAAATTAAACAAAGAGGGAAGAAAGGGACACACAATAAGATACTATGAACTAAACATTTTACAACACACAAGCTCTGCACTCTGTAAAGTTACACTACAGGACGAATGTTCAAGAGTTAGTTGCATCGATTAAAATGCTGCGGGTCTAAAAAAAAGTCTATAAAAATGTGACTTTCTCCAAAGGAATGAGAGGTTGTTAAAAATGACAAACCAGAAGACAAACCAGAGAAATTAAACCAAAGAAAATAAGGTTGTTATTCAAGAGCATTACGGAGTAAATACCGAGCTGAAATTCTTTGTATTTTCTTTAACGCGAAGGATTTCAGGAGTGTCCTTTACGGCAGACACTTTGCCCTTTATGTTTTTTAGGTCAATCTGGTACTGATGCTACAAGGAGAAAAACAAGAGTACAGTTAAAATGTTTCACAGTGACGGAGGAGTGAAAGAGAGGAGAACATACTCGAGGGAAGGAAAAAAAATCTGCCTTATATTCTGCACTTATACACTGTTTTAAGCACAAAACACTTCAGTGGAGCCGACACAGCACAAAAGACACTGGACTAACGGTACAAAACTGTAAAGTATTGAAGATGATATCTTACAGCAGACAGAGACACACACAAACCCACCAGACAAAGGAAGGACCTCTGGATTCTTACAGCAAAACAAACTGACCCATAAGTCGTTCTTTTGTCACTTACAGTGCTGAAGTTCCTCTGGTTCTCACGGACTCTCTGCATCTCAGGAGTGTCCAGAACCGGGACGTAGTGAGACATCGTCTTCTCAGCCTCCTCTTTGTACTTTTTCTGTTTGAACAACACACACAATTAGCTTCGCCTCAGCTGAAATAAAAACTCCTTTGGTATCTAGTGCCAGAGTGTGGTGAAAGGTTTGTTTCAATGATCCACCTGGCTGACAATGTTCCTCATCTGCTGGGCGTGGATGATGTCGGGGGTGTCGATGACGGTTGTGTAGCTCGCTCTGTCCATTTCAGCGGTCTGCTTGTACTTAGTCTGCCGAACAAAAAGCGTCAGTCTGCACTGATTCTGTTATTAACTGCAACTAAAAACATACAATCGAGTGAAAGTTCAATCTGTTGCACCTCTGAGGCTTTAAGTCAGAACCTAAAAGAACAATTGGTTCTCACTGGGTCTGAATAGAAGCTAAATACAGCCTCAGATTAACAACAACACATGATGTATTACACTGGCTCATCAGTTATGTTTCAAAACTAAGCCAAAATGCAGAAATGTTGTGTGAAAAACTAAGTGAACCCCATGATCCAGCAGCTTGTAGGAGAACCTATTTAAATCTTTAGCAGCAACAACTTGAAGTTGTTGTTTTTGTCCCACTCTTCTCTCCAGGGTTGCTTCAGCTCATTGAGGTTTGCAGCATTGGTTTCTGCACAGCTCTCTTAAGGTCCCACCACAGCATTTCAGTCAGGCTGAGGTCTGGACTCTGACTGGACCATTGCAACACCTTGATTCTTTTCTTTTTCCCACATTCTGCTGTAGATCTGCTGCTGTGTTTGGGATCTTTGTCCTGCTGATGAGCCAGTTTCAGCCCAGCTTTAGCTGTGGGACAGATGGCCTCACATCTGACTCTAGAATACTTTGGTATCCAGAGGAGTTCATGGTGGACTCAATGACTGCAAGGTGCCCAGGTCCTGTGGCTGCAGAACCAGCCCAGATCATCAGCCCTCCACCACCGTGCTTGACAGCTGGTATGAGGTGTTTGTGCTGATATGCTGTGTTTGGTTTCCTCCAAACGTGCTGCTGTGCATTATGACCAAACATCTCCACTTTGCTCTGGTCTGTCCAAAGGACATTGTTCCAGAAGTCTTGAGCTTTGTTCAGATGCAGCTTTGCAAACCTAAGCTGTGCTGCCATGTTCTTTTTAGAGAGAAGAGGCTTTCTCCTGCAGCCCTTCCAAACAAGCCATCCTTGTTCAGTCTTTTTCTAACTGTGCTGTCATGACCTTTAACCTTTAACATGCTAACTGAGGCCTGTAGAGTCTGAGATGTAGCTCTTGCAGTTTCTCTGCCATATACTGACAGCCTCAAACAACCTGATAACGCCATAAGATTCAGACCTGACTGAGGATGTCAGTAGCATTCCTGGCTCTCATGAAGTCCGGAGTGTCTGTCGCCAAAGCCAACATTCCCTTTCCCTTGATCTCCTGCTCCAGTGACTTCTTGTACTCTCTCTGTAAACGTAAAAAGTAGTTACACATAATAAGCCATGTTTGTTAGCTAAGCAGGTTATGATAAACAGCGGGATTTCTGCTCATTCATTTTGAAGAGGGCTGCAAAATCAAAACCCCTAAGGGAATAGGGAACAGAGCATGTTAGCATGAATTAGGGATATTTTAATCTTTTTTGAGGAACAGATATGATAATTGGACAGCAGAATGTGTGTGAAGCTCCTCTCAAAACTGAAAAATAAAACAATAGTAGTCAGCAGTTAATGAAAGCATATTAAAGCTAATTTATATTATCAAAAAAAAAAGACTAAGCTACTCTACATGTTTCTTTTATTCTTAAAATCAACCTCAAAATCACCCACAGTATATTTTAACAAAATAGACTTTTTATTGTTCCCCAAATGCAACAAGTTCAATCAGAAAAATAGTCAAAGTAAGCTGCTTTGTGCATATTTGAGGTTGATTTCCTGTGAGTTTGTTAGACACAAAGTAGAATAAGTACAAGAGAAAATGATGGGACAACTAAACAGGTTAAAGTATGCAAATGATAACATTTCATAAACACCACAACGAGAACGATGCTGGGAAATTAGTGATGTCATGAAGCAAAAACTAGATGAAAACCCTTTTAGTATGATGATGAAGCATTGTTAGGAGGGAAGAGGATTCACCAACAGCAGGAATAAGGGAAGTCACTCGGATGAGAGTGTGATGCTACTCTCATCACCTCTCAGTGAGTCATACCTCACACAGGATTTGAGTAGCATTCTTTGCTCTCAAAAGCTCCGGAGTTTGCTCCAGTACAGTTAGCCCTTTACCCTTCACTCCCTCCTCTAGATCCTTCCTGTACTCTTTCTACACGACGGAAGAAGAACAGAGAGACTGCAGAGAAGGGCAAACAGGCAGGCCAGGCCAAGTGCAAACAGACAATACAGTGGGCAAGCTCTGCTGCTTGCCATCAAAGCTCAAAGTCATCAAATCTTCGTTAAAATAAACCTTGTCTATTCTTATTTGTAAACAGTCAATGAGATTTTTACAGAAAATGTAAGGATATTGATGACTTTGGCAGGATTCCTAATAAAAGACAAGATGGATCACATTTTATCAGATAAAGCATGAAAGACAATATCAAAACAACAAGAAACAAGTCAGAATTTTACTGAAAACACTGTTGCATGCATGTTCACAGGCTATTGCTACATAAAGACGAGAGGTTGATGGTGAAATAAATGGTTCAAGATGGCACTGAGTACACTAAAATTCAATAATATGCAGAAGCTGCTTTACCTCAAAACATGCAGTGGATGGGAAGTGGATAAATGTTGCGTCATTATTAGTTCAGGGCTGTGTTGTAAAGCATGCAATAACCTCAACTAAACAGCAGTAGGAAGGCTCATAGAGAGCAAAAATGGGAAGGAAAGACTTACAAGATAAGAAGTGGTGAATAGAAGGAGGGACTGTGGTTGTAACCTGGTCTTAGTATGATTATAAAGGATGGGTGATGTAAATGGGGGAGATTGATGGGATAAATTGTCCTTTAGTTACCTCACTGGCTATTTTGGTGGCGTGTCTGACATGAATCATGGCAGGGGTGACCTCCAAGCCTGAGAGGTTCTTTCCCCTCATGTACTCCTCAAAGTCCCTCTTATAGTCTTTCTATTGGCGGCAAAGATAAGACAAGGGACAGACAAGAGCTCAGACATCCACATGCAAGCAGCGCTGGTTCAAAATGCAGTTACAGCGGCCCAATGACACCCGTTTCTCTATTGAATGCATATATAGTGCAGGAATCATGAGAAAAGAACTCCGCTATTGATGAGTTATTAATTACAAGCTGGCTGTAATCAGCCTCACCAGAGATCTGTACTCCAGGTTGTGCTTTACCTTTGCCTTCCCAGCATCATGCAGAGAAGACTGCGCTGTGACAGTGTAACACTGTTCAGGCCACCGGGTAAATTTAATCCCAATACATTTTACACTGCTCTCTGCTAGTTTATATTCGAAGAACAGCTGGATCGGAATGAAAAGTCACGAGAATCTAATTCAAGAAATGGAGCCCGATCTCACGGCAAAATGGGATATAATCACCAAACTTTGTGCTGATTTCCTTCATGCCACCCAGTACGACTTTAAAATGAATGTGTTTCAGTAGGATGCATGATCGGGCAGCCAGTAATCTATTACAATATCTGTTGTGATGTTTTCTGAACTCTGACCTCCTCGTTTTTAAATACTTAAGCCTAACCAAGTGCTTTATAATAATAATATCATGTGTAAAACGGTGATGATACGGTGAAGTAAAGTCCATCCATTCATCCACCCATCCATCCATCCACCCACCCATCCATCCATCCCTCCATCCTTCCATCAGTCCATCCATCCACCCACCCATTCATTCATCCATCCCTCCATCCATCCATTCATTCATCCATCCATCCATCCATTCATTCATCCATCCATCCATCCATCCATCCATTCATCCATTCATCCATCCATTCACCCATCCATCCACCCATCCATCCACCCATCCATCCATCCATCCACCCATCCATCCATTCATTCATCCATTCATTCATTCATCCATCCATCCACCCACCCATCCATCCATCATCTTCGTCCCTGTCCCCGGCCACTTCCTCCAGCTCCTCCGGGGGGACCCCGAGGCGTTCCCAGACCAGCCGAGAGACATAGTCTCTCCAACGTGTCCTGGGTCTTCCTCGGGGTCTCCTCCCAGTGGGATGTGCCTGAAACACCTCACCAGGGAGGCGTCCAGGGGGCATCCTAACCAGATGCCACCTCATCTGACTCCTCTCAATGCGGAGGAGCAGCGGTTCTACTCCGAGCCCCTCCCGGATGACTGAGCTTCTCACCCTATCTCTAAGGGAGAGACCAGACACCCTGCGGAGGAAGCCCATTTCGGCCGCTTGTATTCGCGATCTCGTTCTTTCGGTCTCTACCCACAACTCGTGACCATAGGTGAGGATGGGAACGTAGATTGACCAGTAAATAGAGAGCTTCACCTTCTGGCTCAGCTCCTTCCTCACAGCGACGGGTCGGTGCAGCAACACTGCAGACGCTGCACCGATCCACCGTCAACCTCCCGCTCCATTCGTCCCTCACTGTGAACAAGACCCCGAGATACTTGAACTCTTCCACTGGGGGGAAGAACCTCATTCCCGACCCGGGTCTGAAGTAAAGTCACTGGTAAATAAATACTAAAACTTTTAGCTTGTCAGTTGTGTGTAGCACCATCTTCCATCCCCACCTCAACCGTGGACTTTTTCTGCCGTTAAATGTGAAGCGACAGTAGATGTAGAACTATGTTTTTGTGTCTATTTCACATTTTGCCGTGAGACTACGGTCTTCATGGAGTAAACTAGCCTCTGAGATACGGTAAAATGTATTTTCAAACATAATCTGACATATCGTCAGAGGATATAAACAATTACATGACATCCAGCACACATAACAACATAAAGCAGGAGGCGATACAACACAGGCGTAAGGAGGTCTTTATGAGTCTTTATATCTGAACAGAAGCCTGCGCCCGCTGCCATTTATAGTCCATATATGAAAAACAGAGTATCTACCTGGCTCTGCATGTGCTGGGCCTCCTTAGCAGTCACGTATGTGGGAGTCTCAAAGTCCAGCATGGGTTTTCCCCTCTCCTTCTCATACTTCTCCTTGTATTTAACCTGGAATGGGCCACACAAATGCAACGTCAGCAGGTTTCAGTAGAAAGTTTAAGACAAATGATGCAGGTACATCACATACTTGTGTATATATTGTGAGATATGATTGGGTTGTATGACCCATTTAGATCTAAGGTTTAACTGGAGTCAACCTTTTATTTCTCAGTCTCTGAAGAAACGGAAAAACCTTTGGCTTTTATTGTAAATCACTGACTTTGCTTCATGTTTATGAATTATTTGGTATAAAAAAAAGAGGTTAAATGTTTCTGTAAAATGTAGAAGCAACGAGTTTGAGGTAAAGCCACATATCACTAAAAACAAAATTCATAATTATCAAAGTTAAATGTGAACAGATGTGAAAAGGAAGCAGTTTTATGGAGAACTCAGGCGTGTTTCAGTGTTTTTATACATAAACTGATATGTAAGCCCAGAGAGAACATAAATGCACTGCAAAATCCCTAAACTCTATACTATATATTTTTATATATTAACATATTTTTGAGGGCGAATAGGCAGAAGCTTGCAAAGCCCTGTATGGTCATATGACTTAATGCATATATAGTTTTCTTTTTAGCTTCCTTATTGTAAAATCTTTGGATTTAATTCAAGTTCTGCTGTTTCTTTCTTCCATCAAACACACAGTTTCTGTTTAAGTTAGCTCAAAGCTAAGTTATGTGTCCTCCTACTCTTCCAGCTGGAGTGAGCGAGCATCTGCCGACGCTTACGTACATCAGTGTGACAAGAAAGTGGTGAACAGTGGAAGCCCACAGAAGTGCTTTTTGACCCTCAGAGTCTGCACCACTTACGTTGCTCTGAAGTTCAGAAGCCTCCTTGAGATGGAGCTGTTCTGGTGTGTCAGGAATCATGTGGTAGTGACCCTTACTCTCCTCAAATTTCCTCTTGTAGCGGTACTACAGGACGTTCCCAGTAAAGTAAGACAGCTCAGTACAGCGAATGAAGAAGAGTTGCTGTCTGGGGTTTAGTCTTATACATTAGACAGCACAAAATGCCTTGGATTTTGTCACAGAAAAGAAAAACACTAACTGTAATATTTCATTAAAATGGGTCGTTAGAATTAAGGTGGAAATAGGTGGAGAAGAATGGGAGGTTTGTGTTAAGTGATCATTAATAAAAGAGTACTTCTGTCCAAACTACAGGAGGAAAAAGTGAAGCATTAGAAGTTAAATAAGGTGACGTTATGAGAGGGTCAAAGCTAAGGATCACTACCAGATGAGGTCATGGGATAATGGATTTATAAATGATGGAGCTTAGTGCATAAATCCATGAGATGATCAGTGGAGTTCAGGCCTATTTCAATGGACCACAAAGGGTGCACTGAAGTTGGACTGACTCACAGCAGCTGCCTGGATGAGAGCATGAGAGGGTTAAAGGATGATGATGGCTTACGTCGCTGGACAGTTTGCTGGTGCTCAGGTTGTGCTGCATGGACAGAGACTCGGCCATGTCGGTCACGGGTTTGTGGAGCTTCTTCAGGTCACCCTTGTACTTCACCTGTGGGTTTTATGAACAGACGACACAGCAATTATGAATACAAATGACTCAGATGTTTGATGAAAGGCGTTTTGCAACCTGAGAAAAGCATTTTTAAGGAAAACAATGACAGAAATAAACAGATAAACAGAGGCCTCACTACACCCATGAAGCTCAGCTTGGTAGATTTAGCACAATTTTGATAACAAATAGACCAAAAATGAACACAACAAGTGATTAGAAGTGCATTTTTTTTAAATATCAAGTTAAGTTTTTGTATATTTTATGCTAACTTTATATTTTGAAGGTGTTTTCTGCTTAAGTGGTTGGATTCAACAGACCTTCAAACTGCAAGCAGGTGTTGAAGAACATCTGTAACTTCTATGCTTCGTTAAGTTTAGTAGGAAAAAGTCTCATTAAAGGGATCAGCTTCGTGAGCACTCACCTCACTAGCCAGTTCATTGGCATCCTTCAGAGTCTTGTAAATCTTACTCTCCTTCATATCATATTGTGGTCTCTTTCCTTTCATCTCCTTATCAAACTTCTCCTTGTACTTCACCTAAAAAGGGCAGGATGCAAGCAACAGTGAATATAATCATTTACATAAGGGAGACCAGCCACAGATTTACAGACTCCAGCACAGTGGAAATAACTCTGTATGCAAAGGGATTAGTGAATGATATTGAGATGTTTTTCTTTCTCTTGGAACATGCACATGAACTTTAATCTCTATTCTTTTCTCAGTACTTTTTATCTTCTAAACATGATTATTTTCCCATGCATCTGTTTTCATTCAGCAGTCACTGTGTCGATTAATCCAAGATGACAGCAGGTGTTCACATCTGCAGTTTCGTTCCAGGACTGAGAAGAAAAGACAGCGGCAGCGTATTCCTTGTTTTGTTATCCCTGGACACACAGCTTTTAACATGTCAGTCGTAACTTCTCCACATATCATCAGAGTTGTGCACATTTCCATATAGTTTGCTGTGGGGACGCCATTCGGTCCTGTTCAACATTTCTTTAAGATTCAAACCTGACATTAGAATTAATGTCACGGATTGTATTTCACTGAATCAACCCAATCGCCATTTTGTTTTCGGCTCTGAAAGTAACTGAGAAATAGATGTGTTATTAAAACCGTTTCTCCCATAATCACTTCTGGCTGTATTTTTGGAAGATTTATTCTTCAGTTTTAAGCTCTCTACCTTTGATCAGCTCAAACAAAATGCATTTCAGTGTGAAGACGACTGAATGCAGCATTCTGTGATCCACGGATAACAAAGTAAACATTGATGAGAGGTTGTAATCATAATCCTTTTAACTTTGGAATAATCCAGACACAGTAAGAAAATCAAAAAGTGAGTTAGACCAAAACATGCACATATAATAAGAAGAACTTCATTTTTTACTGTTGAGAGGGAAACTCATGAAGCTATGCTGCCCTCTAGTGTTCACTTCATAGATCACTAGTGGACATGCACATGATCTTTTTTCCTGTGCATGTCCACAAACAGATATGCTGACTGAGGTATCATGCAAACAAAGTTTTCAAATGATAAGAATATAAACATACAGCATTAACATCAGTGCAGCTAATGCAGTTGTCTATGCATAGCAATTAGCCCTAGTTTTTCAGCAAAGGACAAAAAAGGAGTATGCACACAAACAAACTGCAGGACAAATAAAAGCGATGTCCTGATATCATAATCTGGATGCAATCCTTAGCTCCTTGTCGTTTGAAAGGCTCACAACTCTGTATTCAGTCAGTTTGTGGGTTTATAGGATGCTGACAGAGAGAGACAGAGGGGACAAACAAGCAGCAGCAGCCTTTTAGTTTCAGGCCATGAGCCTCCTTACATCACTAGTCACCGCACTCATTTTCTTAATGTGGCGCATCAGGGGGGTATCATAGGAAGCTGCTCCATGGAAGGAGGGCTTGGCCTCCACCTACAAAGCGCAGTGAGATCGAGGGATGAGAATACAAAGGCAAGGACGTTATGGAAGTAGAGAGGAGAGGACAGAGTAGAGTGATGGAGGAAGAGAGGTTTAAAGATGGAGGGACATATGCAGTGATATGAGCAGTTAAACATGTACAAGTTCTTTCATGAAGTCACAAAGACATGGATTATAATGCAGGATGACAGATGAAGCGATATGGAAGAGCTGCTAGTTCTGCCATTAGGCCAACAGAGCAGCTGTTAAGCATCTACTCCAGCGACACTCGTCTGCAGATATTAGCTAGAAGCAGCTGGTCTAATGTGGCTGCCACTGACCGATTCCACTTATCAAATGTGGGAAAGTTTTTTCCAGATAATTGCAAAAACAACTCGGCTGTACCCAAAATGTCCAGGGACAGGTGCTTTATTTGGTTTTGTTGTACCTGGCTGGTCAGCTGGGACACATGAGTAGCCAAAGCGATGTCCGGGCGGTGGGCCAGAGAACCTCCACGGCTGGCTTCTTCACGGGCCTTTTCACGGTAGCCAACCTGATGTACGCGAGACCAAAGAAGAAATCAGCAGAATGCACACAAACCAAAGAAGAAATCAGCAGAATGCACACAAACCAAAGAAGAAATCAGCAGAATGCACACAAACCAAAGAAGAAATCAGCAGAATGCACACAAACCAAAGAAGAAATCAGCAGAATGCACACAAACTACACTGATGGGTACGTGGTATGCTGTGTTCAGTCAAAGCATTGACAGGAACAAACATTTCCTAAATGGATTTGGCTTCGTAGATGGTGGACTTTGGGGGGTCATGGCGATTTGTCATATCTGTGTTTCTTCTTTGCTTGTTTTGTTGGTACCTAATAATTTTTCTGAGTGATTAGTCCTATTTAATTTTCCTTAGAAACAGCAATGAACTGTTTGGGATACTTTCTGCCCCAAAAAAAATCACGTAAAAGAGGAGTATTGTTCAGAGGGGGACATGGAAAAAGAAGGATCGAAGGAATCAGTGGTTGTGAGAGCTGCTATGAGGGTATACAGAAGAGAAATAGAAGATCCTGGTTATCACACAGGTAAAAAGATGTGAATCAACCCCGTCAAACAAGCAAAAACAGGAAGTTTGGGGGCAAAGTGATAGACTATTGTGGCTTTTAAATGATAAATAACAAAGATTTCTGCAGTTAGTTGTTTTGTTCTCCACACTTAACATAGTTTGGATGACTTGGATGCATTTGTCCGTAGATAGTGGGCGAACAGCATTGGAGATGGTTGTCCTAACAATTTCACTGTTAGATGATACTTTAACCAACAAATGACAGTTAAGCTATTTTCAGAAAAGAAGATCTTCTCCCTTCTCACTCACAACCCATCTCCTCCACTCTTCTCCGACGCCTCATCAGACGTCTGCCATCTCCTAAATACACCACACATCATGTAGATTCCTCTCCTAAATACACCACACATCATGTAGATTCCTCTCCTAAATACACCACACATCATGTAGATTCCTCTCCTAAATACACCACACATCATGTAGATTCCTCTCCTAAATACACCACACATCATGTAGACTCCTCTTCTACCCCTTTCCTCCATCACTTAACCATGAATCCACATCTAATCACCAGTCGAAACCAACCAAACTCTGTTGCCTCCTTTCTTCTTTGAACTAGCTCTCTGCCTACGTTCAGTGGTTACCTGGCTGATAAGTTTAGTAGCCTGGGTGGCCTTCTTGATGTCAGGACGGTCAGCTACGGTAGTGTAGTGCAGGCCAGCTTTGGCATCTTTCTTGTAGGCAATCTGTGGAGTCGTGCAAAGGAGCAGACAGAGTATAGTACATGCCAAAACTTTATCTAAAGATAAAGAAAACCCATCACTGTCACTCAAACATCACGGATTAGATAACTCACATTGCTCTGACTCTTAGCCACGTCCATGGCATGCTGAACATCAGGCGGTACAGTCATGTTGTTGTACACCGACTTTCCCTTTTCCTTCTCAAACTTTGCTTTGTACTGTTTCTGTGGAGAGAGGATAGCGAGATGAGAGCAGCTGCATATAAGCCATAGGTGTCAAACTCTGGCCCGTGGGCCAAATTTGGCCCGCAGTGTAATTATATTTGGCCCGCGAGGCAATTTCAAATTAATATTAGAGCTGGCCCGCCAGTATTATACGGCGGCAGCGCATTCACCGCTTATACTACAAATCCCATAATGCTCTGCTGTTGTTTTGGCGGGTCAATTAGGACAGAGGCAGATACGCCCCCTCCTCTGTGTCAGTAGCGTCTATACCGGCGGTCTTTTTGCGCACTCCTTCGTCTGAAAGCCCCGTGCCTCTCCCCCAGACTTCGACCTCAAACCACAGCTGTCACTGTTACCTACCAAAAAATGGCCAAAAGAAAGGCAGAAAATACAACTTTTCTGAACAGGTGGGAGACAGAATATCTGTTTATGTAAAAGACAGACCTGTTTGTCTTGTTTGTGGAGCCAATGCGTCAGTAACTAAGGAGTAACTAAGGAGTAACTAAGGAGTAACTAAGGATATAATATTAGACGACACTATGAAACGAAACATCTGGACAAATATAAGGACCTGGACTCAGCTCAAAGGAGCCAGAAAGTAAAGGAGATGAAAAGAGGTTTATGTTATTTTATTTTCACATTTATTAGCCTGTGTAAGAAGCTAATTTTGACATTTACCTCAGAAGGCTGCAAACAGAAAGGAGGCATTACATTTTTATTTTAATTTAATTTAATATGCCATTGATATGTTTTTATTATTATTATTAGCAACTAAATTTTGCACGCCTGGACTTTAAAGTTATATAATCCTTGCTTGTTCAGTATTCATTGTTAAATCAAAACTTGTTGGGTTCCATATTAAAAGTTTGGAACCCAACAAGTTTGTTAAATTTAAAATTTGAGTTTGACACCCCTGATATAAGAGATGTTTTACACTTTTACCTCGCTGATAAGCTTTTTGACCTCCTTGCTGTGGGCAGTGTCTCGAGTCTCCGGGAGGGTGGTGAAAGAGCCCGACTGCATGGTCTTCTTACTGGCCTCCTTGTATTTGCTCTGAGGAAGAACATAAGGAAGTCATAACTCTGCTCGCTCCTACCGTCTCACACACCTTATTCCAACAGACGAGGCTTAGCTGCAGGGTGTAAAAACATCGGTCGCTTTTCCGTTGATCGATTCTTACCTCCGATACCAGCGAGCGCACAGCCTTGGCGTGGAGAATCTGAGGAGTGTCCAGAACAGGCACATAGTGGCCCTTTGCCTTTTCATACTTCTCTTTGTATTTCACCTGGAGAGGGGAAGCGCACATCTTGGTGAGCAACGCATTTTCAGATCTGCAGCCGTTAATAAAGAAATGAAATACCCACACTGCTGGCCATTTCGGCGTTCTTCTTGCACAGGAGGGTGTACTTGTCGTCAGCGATGGGTATCACGCAGCCCTTCATCATCTCTTTGTCATACTTATACTCAACCTATGAGTGAAACAATATGAGAAAAGTGTGAGCAACATGTAGATATGTAGAACAAAAAAAATCAAACATGCAAAGAAGAAGCAGCATCAACTCACATCACTCTGTTGCAACGTGTTCTTGGCATGATTGAGGAAGTCAGGTCTGTCAGTTGTCCAGATCCACTTGTTCTTGGTTGCTTCGTACTTCTTCTTGTAGTCAAGCTGAAAATAGAAAGAAATGCAACATTATATCAGTATTCCAGTTTTTTTTTCCGGTTCAGTTTAATCATAAAGAAGCAAAACGTTTCCTGATACTGTCACTGAAGTCGCTCACATTGCTGATGTTCTTGTAGGCTTCTTTGGCAGCACGGATTTCATGAGCCTCAGGATCCATGTTGATCTGGGCCTTGCTCTTCTCATAAACCTCTCTGTACTTCAGCTGCAAAGGAAAAACACATGGTCAGACACAGTTTTGTCCTGTTTTTGCCTGTGTAAAAGTGCAGGGTGCAGCAGTGGGACTCACATTGCTGGTGATGTCCTTGACTTTCTTCATGTGCTGCTGGTATGGAGTGTCATAAGGCAGGGTGTAACCCTTGGCCTTGGTCTTGTTGTACTCCATCTTGTAGATGATCTGAGATGTAGGCAACAACATTGTTACTAAAAATTCAACAGGAAAAAAGTGTAAAATAAGAAGACAAACGCGAAACGTACGTCGGTGATCTTCTTGCTGCGTCTGTGGGCCTCGTACTCCGGAGTCTCCAGGATGGAGGTGAACTTGCCTTTGGCACGTTCATACTGCTCCCTGTACTTCCACTGATGGATGAGGATGATGAGTAGACACAAGAAAGTCAGAGTAACTCATAACCAAACTGCCACTGTAATAACTTTTTAACATTTATTCCTAGAACTTGTCTTGCTTATAATTTATATCAGTTGTTTTTACGCTTTAGCTTTTTTCTTGGATAGTTTCCAGGCAAAATCAAAGCTAAACTAACATCACATCACTTAACTTACATGTAGCATGTCATCTCATCTGTCTAATAATAAAAAGATACAGTGTGTCTGTAGTGAGTGAAGTGGTAACATGCAGGGGTACATAAAACATGCTTTATGAAACACACAAACACAAAGATGTTATTTACAGGTGAAAATGAAGACGTGTGTTACCACTTTAGTCATGAAAGCCTGTGGTGCCCTCGTGGTTCACGGTGACCAGCAGTCCATCCTATCTGTTGCTCACTGACTTTAAGGTGGAGCTGATACGGAGTATAACGGAGCTTCAATGAGGTTTTACAAAGGAGAAGATGGTGAAAGTGAAGTAATTTGGAGCCTCGGGACACTCAAAATAAACCTTACGGGGAACAAACATCTACAACAGGTAAAAACTCAAATGAAAGCTCGTCTTTCTAACTCTAGATAAGTCTCTCTGTCACATCTATGTCTCGTTTTTAAGTTTTGATTCTTGTCTCGTCATTTCCTGTTTTATTTTAAAACACTAACTCTCCTCTAGTTTCAGGTATCTTCCTCCTGTGTCAAGTGTCTGATTGTCTTCCCTGATTCCAAAGTGTTTCCACCTGTTTCCCTTGGCTCCTCTTGAGCTCAAATAGTCTGCGTCTCCCTTGTCTTGTGCCGGTGTTTTGTAATCTGCCTCGTTCTGCACTCTAGCTCCCTTTCCACAGGCTTGTCTCCTTGAGCAGTGAGCGATTCTCCTGCAGAGCTATCTTTATTTTGTCATTTATTCCTTAGTTCTAGTTTAACGCCACGGAAAGTTTCATAGCCTGGTTTTATTCCTCCGTGTGTTTGGAGTGATTTTTAGTTGTTACCTTTCCATAGAAACCTCCATTAGAGGAGTGTTGCTCTGTTTGGTTTAATGTTAATGTTTCTTAGAGCCTCCATTAGAAGAAGAGAGCTTTTTTAATAGAAAGTCTCATAGTGCCTCAGTTTTTTTTTGAGAGCGTCTTTTGTTTAAGTCCTCCTCATTAGGAGAGCCTGAAAGTTTATTTTGTTATCTTTTCATCTTTTCTGTTTTCCTCCTAGAGTGGAGAGAGTTTTGATTTTTGATAATTTTCATAGCTGCATCCTCCTCAAACTTAGTTATTGAGGAGAGTGCAGTTGAGGAGTTTCACAGCCTCTTGGTTTTGCTCTGTTTGGAGCTCCTCAACCTGTTTATTATTAATAAAGATTCTTTCCTTGAAACCGACCCTGCACTTGTGTCCTGTCTCCTGCGGTCCGTGACAATCTACTCAGCTGGAAAACTGTTGGACTGCATTTTAAGATGAGTTAGAGTTTCATTAATCAATGAGACAGTGATAATGAGTGATGAACAGATTAGAGCATGAAAGAGGAGGATGTGGAAGTTAAAACCGCTGTTGGGTGGAATGATCGACATGGTGGTTATTTGATGTGATAAGACCCTGTCCAGAAACACCAGGGAGGAAAAGTAATCTGTCGTCTATGGTTAATTTTCTGGGTGTTTGTGGACATGGATCAGTTATCGAAGTTGCTCTCTGGCCGTTTACCTTGCTGCCCACAGTGGACTGGTAAAGGGCTGTGAGGATGTCAGGGCGGAGCAACTCATTGCAGCCACTCTTTAGCAGATCCTTTGCTCTGGTTTTATACATTTTCTGTCCACACACAACATACACACACACAGCATGCCACAGTTGAGAACATGAATGAAAAACAGAGGCAACACTGGGAAGACTGGAGCAGAACTCCGGAGGTCCAAGTGTGACGACGGCGCTGTTTATTCTCATCTGTGCCCACAGAGTGACAGAAATGATCAAGTTTGGGGACTGAGTTTTTAAGAAATATGGCTTTTAACAAAGGGACATCAAACTGTCTCTCTGATGGAACAGATGCAGGAGAGTAATGCTCGCTCAAGATAGCACTCCAGCTGCTATTTGAGTGGCGCTTTAACCTGTGAGGAACAAAAAGAAGGAGAGACTGAGACAAAGGGACTATCACAGCCATGCGACGACCACCACCAAAGGTCTGTCGACAACCTCATGCACCAGTGTGAGAGGTCTGGAGGACCGGACTGGAGGTCGCGGCCGGGTCGGCAGGCCGGTCGGACAGCACAACCAGGGCGTTTACCTGGCTCATCTTCCTGTTCTCCCTGGCCAGTTGGTATCTAGGGTCCTCTGTAGTTATGGTGAACTTATCCTTGTTCTTCTCAAAACTAGCTCTGTAGTGCCTCTGCTCAGAATTTCAGAAAGTAGTCAGAAACAAATGTCTAACATGACAACAACGCCTGATTTGTGTGAGGAGACTTCTTGGGAACAGGAAGGAAAGTTGAAGCATAGTTTAAACACAACATTTCAATCATTACACACAAAATAAACATTTAAAGCAATAACTTAAATAAAATATCAAGCATTTACACTTTTTTTTTTACCTCAAAGCTGAGAATCCAAAAGAGAAGAGGTTGACAACTTCAGTAAAACATGTTTGAATTGTATTCAATAAAAATATCGTGGTAAATCGAGGTAAAAAAGGACTCACGTCATTGATGAGAACGGAGGCGTTCTTTGCAGCCTGGAAGAACGGAGAGTCGCAAGTGTACTTGAAGTTGCCTCTGTTCTTCTCAAAGGAAGATCTGTACAGTCTCTGCAGTCAAAATGAGAAATATAGATCAAGTTAACATCGGGTACCATAAAACACTAGCTTGTTAAGCAATTTGAGTCCCAGGCAGTGTAATCGGTGAACTGAACGGATAAATCACCTCACTGTACAGCGTCTTGTTCTTCTCCGCCCGCACCAACTCGGGGGTGTCCCACACATAGCATCCAATACCCCTCAGCCATTCCAGATCCTCCTTGTACTTGATCTGAAAAGAGACGCAAAGACAGGTTTAACTCTCTATTTAAGATTTAACTCAAATATCTACCTTCTGTGAGGAGTACTCACGTTGCTGACGTTTTCGTTCACTATTTTGCTGAAGAAGAACTCGGGGCGGTCCGGGATGGACTTCCACGTACCCAGACTGTTGATATACTTCTCTCTGTACTTCACCTGTGGTTAGAGATGGATGGAGAAATAGCACAAATGAAACGTGGCGACATTCACAGCCAATAGCGAACCAGCTACTTTCAGTCGCTGACCTCGCTGATGTCATCGGTGACTTTGCGGTGGCAGATGATGTCCAGGGCATCCTTGTCTGTGTGATAGTGGCCCTTGGAGAGCTCAAAGGTTTCCTTGTAACGCAGCTGAAGACACAAAGAACAACAAGTGTGAAATGCTAATCAAATCAAAAGAAGTATAGTGCTACTTACTGACAGGTAAAGGTAAAATCTAGTTTTTTATCATACGGTTAGAAGTTCAAATTCAACCAACAACAACATTTTTGGGACAAAGATTCACTATTAATTGCTGGAATTACTGATAAGTAGCTATTTTTCTCAACTAACACTCTGAAAACTGTCCCACACTGAACCTCACACAAATGCATAGGCCTAATAGGCCTAATCATAAATTATTCAGTGAGCATACTCACATCGCTGGACTGCAGATAGGCTTTCTTTGAACGGACCAGGAGAGGTGTATCAGCAATGGCAGTGTACCTGTGCTTCATCTTCTCATACTGCTCTTTATATTTGTTCTGAGGGAAGAAAAAAACACTCAACACATCAGAAGTTTAATCAAAGAGAGTTAGGTTTTGTAATGTTCATAACTGAGCTTAAAATAACCAGAAATGGAAGACTCACGTCACTGTAGACGATTTTCATCTTTCTGGCGTGGTGGATATTTGGAGTTTCATTTTCTGCGGTATAATGAGGTCTCTCTCTAGCAGCCAGATCTGTGTACAGGTACTGTAGGAAAAAACACACTGTTTACAACACTGAGAGAGATGCACACTGTGCATTTAATGCATCCAGTGAGTAGTGCCGTGTTTCAACTCGCCTTGTTAGTCAGCTGCTGGGCCCACTTGACTCTCTGAATGTCCAAAGAATCTACAGTGGAGGTAACCTTAGCCATGTCCTCCTTGCTCTGAGCTTTGTAGATCATCTGAAAAAGAGATTAGCAGAGAAAGATCAATCTAGATCTGTTGCATTTTTCTGAAAAACCCGAAACCCTGGTGTGATAAAGTGTGCTCACGTTGCTCATGTGTGTCTTCAGATCTGTCACACGCTGGTACTCCGGAGTATCCAGAACCACTGTGTAATTACTCAGGTTCTTCTTTGCATCCACTGGATAGTTTGTCTGCAAAAGTGAAAGACAGTGAAGCCACTGGAGGAAGTAGAACGTGCACATAAAAAGGGGCGTGCCATCCAAAAGGAAACACATACCCTCAGTTTGGTGATATTGCGGACGTGGATCATCTCTGGGGTGTCGTACAAGAAGCAGCCGACGCCTCTCAGCCACATCAGATCCTCTTTGTATCTCAGCTAAAAACACAAAATGATCTCAGTAAACATTTTTAACCAAAAACCGAGCTTCGGTGGGAAAACCTGTGCATGTTTTCACCATACCTCGCTGGTGATCTCGTTGACATGGCGACAGTGCATGAGCTGGGGCGTTATGGGCATGTTGATCAGCTGGCCCCTGTTGTTGTAGTATTTCTCTCTGTAGCACAGCTGGGACACGAAGGGAAGACGAGCGTGGCATGAAACGCACATACTTTCATTTCCACCAAGACAAATGAACTGTGTGAGTGTCAGAAAATGTGTGTAAAGTGTTACGTACATCGCTGAGGTTCACTTGGTTCATCTTGACTTGTTTGATATCAGGAGTGTCATAAGTAGTGTGGATCTTGTCCTTCTGCTTGTGGTATGTCTCCCGATAGAGACGCTGGGGAGGCAAAGAGGCCGGACACGAGGTTGTCACAACACGATTATCGAAGGCATTATGCTTCTGGTTGCATGAGGAGGGCAGTGCTTTGTCTTACGTCATTGCTGATGTTGTGAGCCTTCCTTGCATTCACAAAGTTGACACCCTCTGGATGAAGCGTGTAAGCCCTAGCCTTCGTCATCTCGTAGGCCTCCTTGTACTTCACCTGCACAGACGGGTGCAAAAGTGCTACTCAGTTACATCCCAACACCAGTAAGTGCAACAAAAGCTTAAGTTCTGTTGAGAATTTGGTGAAAAACCTACATTGCTGCTGACAACGCTGTTCTTCTTGGCCTGCTTGATGAGAGGGGTATCGCTGGACAGGGAGTAACCAGTGGGCATGAAGCTCTTGTTGGCCTCCTTGTACCAGTTCTGAGAGAAGAATACACAAAGCAGGGTGAGGAGGAGAACTGCTGCAACGATAGGGTGCCTCTTCCTTTCAGAACTTGTGAAACTACTTAAAATGTTGATACTGTGCTGCAGATGGTATTCAAAGCAAATACACTGAACATTAAGCAACTCACATCACTCTGGATGTAGTTGGCCAGTCGGGCTCTCTCTGTTTCAATGGTAACAGCCGGGGAGCTGTTGGTTCCCTTGACATTCGTGTTGTAATCATAGCGGTAGTGAAGCTGGAAAAAGAAGATTTGTGAGTGAACAAAGCTGGTTGTGTAGACAAATGTAGACAAACTAAATAAAAGCGCTCACATCGCTCAGGTTCTCGGCGTTCTGCTTGGCCGTCTCATACACCGGAGTGTCCGTCACCACAGAATACTCCTTGAACGACTCAATACCCTTGGCTCTGTACTTGTTCTGGAATAAGGCAGATAGTCAGCATTACTTATTGAACAATCCTGTAGAATAAAGGGACATTAAATGGAGTAGCGCATGAAACTGATATATCCAAGATAAGGAACGAATGTACTGTGTCAGATGGGCTTACCTCACTCTGAAGGTTACCGGCATGCTTGACACGGAGAATCTCTGGAGTGTCCCAGGCATAACATCCAATACCCCTAAGCCAGTTCAGATCATCCTTGTAGAAGATCTTTAGGAGAAGTTACACAAGTTAATTGATTTTTGATGGATTCATCTTTACATCTTAATAGTACAGGCATTGGTTTCTTAGAAAGTGTGAGATCTGGCGCCAGCTGCCAGGCAGTTACTCACGTCACTGAGCTGCTCGTTGACTTTGCGTGCTTGGACATACACCTGCATGTCAGGCATGCAGATCCACTGATGCAGATACTTGCGGTAGTTGATCCCACTGACGGTGGACTGGGTGTTGCGATTAGACAGGATCTCCAGCATGTCAGGGGGAATGTGGTTCTTGGCCTTGTTCTTCTCATAGTCCTCCTTGTACAGACGCTACAAAGACGAACCACAGATGGTTCAATCGGTTCAATCTTCGTGTATTTGTGACAAACATACATAGCTGGATGCCAGTTAATTACAATAAAACTAATATAGCAAGATGAGAACGGGTGAACGCTTACATCCAGCACCAGCTTTCCGACTTTGACGCAACGAGCGGTGGCGGGATCGTCTTCGAGTGACTTGGGCAGACTGTAAAGCGATTTGAACTTCTCGTAATCCTCCTTGTACTTCACCTAAAGGGGCAAGTGGATTCAAAGAGTGTCTTAAAGGTCACGAGTCAAAGTCATATTTGAAGATAATCCAAACATAGAGCTAACAACAACAAAAAAATTAAGTGAAAAGAACCAAAAGCTGCACTTACATTGCTGAGAACGACCTTTTGTTGTTTGGCATGCTGCAAGGCATTAGAGTCATGTGGAATCTGATAGCCCTTTGCTTTTATCTTATCCCAGGCAGCTGTGTAGTTTTTCTGTTGACATAGAAAGGACAGTATTCAACATGTTGCTGCTACAAAAAGCAACAGACGTCTTACATCTCAATAAATACGTAAAGAGAGAGATTTATGTTCACTCACGTTGCTGAAGAAGAGTTTGAAGTTGTGGCATCTGGCATAGTCATGGGTGTCGAGGACAGTGGTGTACAGGTGCTTCTCCTTGTGATACGCCTCCCTGTAGTTGAGCTGTTGATAATAGTTGTTTAATTAATGCTCCCAGTATCTTTTTGTTTTATTGAATCAAACGGAAATGATGCAGCTCACTTACCTCACTGGCCCAGGTGTGACCCAGGACAGCAGTCACATACTCTGGAGTGTCTGTCACGATGGAGTAGTTGTTGAACTCTTTCTTGGCATCTTCTCTGTATTTGAGCTGCGTAGGAATACAAAGCAGAAGCAGTCACAGAGTGAATCTAATCATTTCCTAAAGTAACATTTAAGCGATCTTCTGTGTTGTTACTCACCTCACTTTGCATATCGTAGGACTTCTTGGCTCGGATAATCTCTGGCGTGTCCCAGACGTAGCAACCGATACCCTTCATCCAGTTCAGGTCATCTTTGTAGTACACCTTTCAAACAATAACAGTAAGAAGTATATGTTGATTAACAGAGAGAACATCTAGCTTACTATCATTACCATCTTTATATTATCACTGTTGGTGTGCAGGTACAATAAATCAGTTCTGTGTCATATACACAGTAACTAAATACGTTCATCATACAAAATATACAAATATATCTGTATTGAGTACCCTGCCAGTACTTCTAATTTCCAAAAAGTTAATTTGGAATCATTTTGAACTGTCATTTGCCACAACAACGAAGCACACGCAGGCAGAATATGCGCAGAGAAGAGTGACCTACATCACTGAGAATCTCATTGGTTTTGCGGGCACGAATGGCGTCCTCCTGGTCTGGATGGCAAGTCCACTGGTGCAGGTAGGTGCGGTAGAGGACATCGCTCAACATGTCCTGGCACCTCTTAGCCACCGTGTTGGCGATGATGTCGGGTGGCAGGTGGATCTTGGTCTTGGCTTGATGGTAGTCCTTGTGGTAGAGCCTCTGTAAAGGCAAGCATCATTTGGATAAGAGCTAATTAAATCCTGGTCTGAGAACCTAAATCCAAATTTATTGCTATCTTGGCAAAAGTTGTAAGTACATTTAAATCTGAATTCATTCATTAGCAGAAACACCATCTTCTATATTCCAATACTCAGCCACTGATCTTTGCTTTGAAGCCAACTCTGGTGATTATCTATTCATCACATTATCATTCTCCTACTTCCAGACTTAAAAAAGTTTCCCTTTTGTTTACTGGTCACTTTGTGGTATACATTCAATGTCTTATTGGTAATCAGTAAAAGCCTTCACCCTTTGTGTGCAAAGATGAATTATCAGGCTTTGAATATCTTACCAGCCCCTTGTTCTTCTCCTGTCCTCCACAGCGCATCACCTCAGGGAAATCAACCAGGGTTCCAGCCATGTAATGACCCTTTGCCTTCTCATGGATCTCCTTGTACTTGGCCTAACATCCAAAATAGCAAGAATTTAATTTAGTTTACATGCAATCAGAGGAAAAGATGTGATCCAACATGTTTTTGCCTTGTCATTGGAACGTATGCAGCGGAGAAAAAGAGTAGACACTCACATCACTAGCAATCACCCTGCCGCGCTTTCCGCTGACCAGTGGGATGTATTCATGGTCCAGCTTGTAGCCTGTGGCCTTAGACTCGTCCCAGTGCAATTTGTAGTGTTTCTGAATTCATAAAAAGCAGCCACAAAAGGTTTTTATGACATGGGATGTACAATACACACATATAAATAAAGAAAGAAAGGAGTTCAGCAGCTATTTTACCTCACTGATGTTCTTAGACACCTCTCTGCTATGAGCCAGTTGAGGAGTATCTTCTGAACCGATGTAATGACCCTTTTCTGCATTGAAAGACTCTTTGTATTTCAGCTACAGTAGGAAGGAGAAAAAAAACACATCGTCAATATGATTAATGCTTTTGACTTTTTCTTCTTTTTAAAATTCGGCCTGTTACGTGTTGGATTACTTACATCGCTGAGGTTGGCAGCGTTTACTTTTGCCAAGACGATCTCAGGACGGTCCACAACCAGGGTGAATTTTCCGAATGCTTCCTTGGCGCCCTTCGTGTAAAGCCTCTGCAAACAAAAGCAAAGCATCAGGGTAAGAGCCGATGTGTTGACACGGCCAACAGGTGACAGAATAAAAAAAGCAGAGAAATCCAAAGATAGAATATGAAACAAAAAGTGTACCTCATTGAGAATTTCCTGGGCTTTCCTGACTTTGACGTGCTCAACAGAGTCAGCTGCCACCCAGCCACAGCCGCGGATCCATTCCAGATCAGCCTTGTACATGACCTGCAGACGAGCAGTAGTAGGGTGTTAGGAAGTGAAGGCGTAAGTTCCTGACATTTTATTAAAAGAACCTAAAAAGTGCATGTTTGTTGGCTCACATCGCTCTGCAACTCATAGGCTTTGCGAGCCTGGATGACATCGTTCTGGTCTGGCATGCAAGTCCAGTTGTGCAGGCGAGTTCTGTAGTGGTCATCATTCACTTGAATCTGGCATTTCTTGGCCAGTTCAAACTGCAACATGTCCACTGGCAGGTGGAACTTGGTCTTGGACATGTTGAAGTCCTTTTTGTACAGGGCATCACTGGCGATCCTGGCTGAGTTCAGAGCCAGCATCATCAGAGGGTCGTCCTGGACGCAGCGAGCTCCGATGTGGTGACCAACCTGCTTGCGGTATCCATCTAGATACTTATGCTACAAGACAGACAAAAATCATTGTCTCCATGTCTTTTATCAAAAATTACAATAATCGCTTCTCTTATTATGAAATAAAAAGATGCAGCTACTTACTTTACTTTGCACTTGAGTTGTGCGGATGCACTGTTTGATTGGCACAGCATCTCCAGGCATGAAGTATCCTGTGGCCTTCACCTTGTCCCAGGCTGACGTGTACAGTTTCTGCAAGAGACAGAAATAATTACGATACATTTCTGGTTAACACCGGTTCAGGGCGAGGTGTCATTGGCTTAAATATGCATCAAATACCTCCAGTAAGGAACTGGTCTTACCGGGTGAACGTTTTTAGCCACCTCTCTGGCTGTGGCAAGAGTTGGAGTGTCCGTCAGTGAGTATTTGGTCTTGTCCTGGTGCCAAGCCTCACGGTATTTGGCCTAAACAGATAGAGAAATTAAAAATTCAGTTACTAAAATCTACCAAGAAAACATTTCTACCGAGCACATATATCCTGTAAAGAAAGAACTTCACATATTTCAACAGCTTCTTCATTGCACACAGTCACTCTCACCTCATTCAGGACATCAGCAGCATTCTTGGCAAGGATCATGTCGATTCTGTCTGTAGGAACTGTGAATTTCTGTTCATCCAACTTGACACGATAGCCTCTCTGTGAGATAAATAAAATACAGATTACTGAAAATACCCACAAAGAGGGTTTGATGTTTGTGTGTCAGTGTCAGACTTACTTCAGCGAGGACCTTCTGTGCGTGCTTCACCTTCACGACATCCACACACTCGTGTGGCACCCATCCACAGCCACGTAACCACTCCAAGTCCGCTTTGTACACAGCCTGGAGGAAAAGAGGAGGTAACTTATATTCTTGCCCTGAGACAGAAACCTGTTGGTCATTTTCATGCTGCCCATGCACACCATCGGGAACGTACGTCACTCTGCAGGTCATAAGCCTTCCTGGCCTGGACCACGTCATTGGAGTCTGGGAGACAAGTCCAGTTGTGCAGGTGAGTTCTGTAGTTGAAATCGTTCACTTGAATCTGGCATTTCTTGGCCAGCTCAAGGTTCAGCATGTCCACCGGCAGGTGGAACTTGGTCTTGGACTTGTTGAAGTCCTTCTTGTACAGGGCATCACTGGCGATCTTGGCTGAGTTCACAGCCAGCACCATCAGAGGGTCGTCCTGCACGCAGCGGGCGCCGATGTGGTGACCAACCTGCTTGCGGTACCCTGTCTTGTACTTGTACTGATAGGGGAGAAACAAAAGGTCAATGGAATGCTCCAAAAGTAGATTAAAGATTGATTTGCAGATTTTTTTCTTACATCGCTAACGATATCTCTGGAAGCTCTAGCTTTCAGAACGGAGATAGCGTCCTCTTTGATGTGGTAGCCTTTGGCCTTCTGGTCATCCCATGCCTTTGTGTACAGTTTCTGCTCAGAACAACAACAAAAAGAAAAAGAATTTAAAAAAGACATGTAGATAAATGAGATATCTATCATCTACATTTACAAGATCGATTTCAAGTCAACATGCATTTCAGTATAAACAGAACCGGTACAATTTTATTAAAGTCAGTAATAATACAGACTTACGTTGCTGATACCGATGGCGTTTGCTTTGGCCAGTTCAAAGTTGGGGGCATTATGTGGTATGTGAATGGTGAGCTTCTCTTTATCCCAGAGTTCCCTATATTTTTTCTGTTAGAAAGAAACAAATAATACAAAGGTCTTTCATTTGATGCCCTCATTTGCACGGATATTATACGTTTAATGTGCATTTAGGTAAAACTTTACCACTCACATCACTGATGTTGTCGGCATTTTGCTTGGACAAGACAATAGCCGGGAGGTCGACAACACTGGTGAACTTTACAGTGCTTGCAGGCTGACGGTAGAGCCTCTCGTTGATAATTTTCTGAGCATTTCTGGCTTTGACGACATCCACACAGTCCTGGGGTGACCAGCCGCATCCTCTCAGCCACTCCAGATCAGCTCTGTAAACGGCCTGAATAACAAGAACAAGTTGTGACCACACTGAAAAGGATTTCTGTTGGAGGATGTCTCAAAATGTTAAAAGCAGGGCTGTCATAATAAATGCGTTAATCGCGATGTGATTAATTAAAAAATTTAACGCATTATTTTTTTGGTTAATGGTTAATTGCCTTAGCAATTGGCTTAATAAATAGGAGAAAAGTCACTAAGAGTTCAGAGTTCTGAATCTGATGTGTCTAATGACTGTTTTTCATTCATTTAAGTGTCATTCGGCCCTGTTCTGTTTGTCGTTTGTTGTCTGCTACCTCTTCAGTTTTAAGGCCACATTGTTGTGGCATTTTCTGTGCTGTGTTTTTTAAATAGACATTAAAGTGGGTCCACAATGCACTTTTTTTTTATTTGAAAGAAGAAATAAAAGATAGAAGACATTTTTTCTTTTCTTTTATTCTAACTTTAATTTTTTAACATAGAGATTAATCGCGGGTTAACTATGGAAACAATGCGATTAATCGCGATTAAAAATAGTTTGACAGCCCTAGTTAAAAGTAAACTTTTCATTCTATTAAATTGTTTTCACAAAGCTTTAAGAGGAAAATGTTGGGACTTGTCTGTACATGTTAGAAGGAACAATCTGAACATGTACTTACGTCACTCTGTAAGTCGTACACCTTTCTAGCCTGAACCACGTCACTGGAGTCTGGGAGACAAGTCCAGTTGTGCAGATGAGTTCTGTAGTTGAAGTCATTCACTTGCTGCTGGCATTTCTTGGCCAATTCGATGGTCAGCATGTCCACTGGGAGGTGATACTTGGTCTTGGTCTTGTTGAAGTCCTTCTTATAGATATTGTCGCTGGAGATCTTGGCTGCGTGAGCGGCTAGCATAATCAGTGGGTCATCTTTAACGCTGAGGGCACCGATATGATGGCCGCACTGCTTGCGGAAACCAGTCTTGTACTTGTACTGAAATTTTGAAACATTTCCATTAGTTTTACATTAAACTTTACTTTGTAGATAATTCTTCATATTTGCAGTGAAAAATTAAAAAAAAAGCTTGTAAAATGAAGCGAAAGCAGCATGAAAACGCCCAGGAGTGGATAAAAACTTACATCACTGATGATGTCACGCGATGCCCTGGCTGCTTTAACAGAAATTGCATCTTTGGGAAGGTAGTAGCCCTTGTTGATGGTGTCCATAAAGCCTTCACGATAATATTTCTGAGGAAGAAGGAACGCTGCTGTTAGGATGGCATGAACAGTGTGTGCTGCAGACCACAACAAAAACCCATTACAGAGTGGAGACGATGATCTTTAATGTACTCAGTGGTTAGAAAGCTGTATGAAAAGATGCCGCATTACCAGACTGGTGTTGAGCTTATTCTGCTTGGCCAGGATGATCTCTGGAGTGTCCGGCAAGACGTGGATGTTGGTCTTATCGTTTTCCCAGGCAGCAATGTATGCTTTCTGTAAACAGCAGATTAATTGTAATAAAACAAGCCTTTTAAGCTATGCTGTGTGGTGTGAAACATTTTTTACTTGGATGAACTTTCTGTACCTTGTTCATAACCTGAGCGTTAGCCTGAGCCAGAGCATATGGAATGTCAACCGTCTGGGCTTTGAACTTGAAGTTGCTGGGATGCTGGCGGTACTTCCTTTCGCTGAGAATGTCTGCTGATTTCTTGGCTGTCTCCACACCAACTGAACCGATTGGCACCCATCCTGTTCCCTTGACCCATTCCATGTCAGCCTTGTACACGGCCTGGAAGCAGGGGGACAAAGGTCTCAGTTACCAACAAAACAAAAACCAGTGTTGAGCAAAAATGGAACAAAGCTTCTTTGTACGTACATCACTCTGCAGGTCATAAGCCTTCCTGGCCTGGACCACATCATTGGAGTCTGGGAGACAAGTCCAGTTGTGCAGATGAGTTCTGTAGTTGAAATCGTTCACTTGTTTCTGGCATTTCTTGGCCAGCTCAAGGTTCAGCATGTCCACCGGCAGGTGGAACTTGGTCTTGGACTTGTTGAAGTCCTTCTTGTACAGGGCATCACTGGCGATCTTGGCTGAGTTCAGAGCCAGCACCATCAGAGGGTCGTCCTGCACGCAGCGGGCGCCGATGTGGTGACCAACCTGCTTGCGGTATCCTGTCTTGTACTTGTTCTGTGAAGACACGGGAAAAATCAAGCTCCGGAAAACCGAATAAACACGAGCAAAGCAGTCTTTTATTCGCTACATACATCACTGATGATTTCTCTTCCGTGTTTGGCAGCTTTAATAGAGACAGCATCAGCCTTTATGTCATAGCCCTTTTTGAACATCTCGTCAACAGCTTCCCTGTAATGTTTCTGAAAATCAAACAGAGATAAATTATTATCAATCAAACATGCATGTGAAATTTAGATGAAGTCGAGACAGAGCAGACATACCCTGCTGATGTTGAAAGCATTTGCTTTGGCAAGCACCAGTTCAGGAAGGTCATTATTCACATGGATCTTAACTTTATCAGCCTCCCATGAAGCAATGTAATTTTTCTGTGGAGAGAAATGGAAACAGGATTAAAAAAAACACCAGGAAGATAATGACCAAATAACCAAAACAGCTAACTGAGGAATGTGGACTTGGATACCTTATTCATGATATCATTATTTGTTTTAGCTAACATCATGGACATGGCAGTCATGTCAGTTTTATATTTCAGTGTGTCTGGCTTCTGCTTGTAGAGGTGGTTGCTGAGAATCTTTCCAGCATGCTTGGCCTTCAGCACATCCAGTGAACCGATGGGGACCCATCCTACGCCAACGACCTCATCCATGTCAGCTTTGTACACAGCCTTGGAGAGAAAGCACAAACATGTCAAAAGACGAAAAAACACAGTCACATGGCAGTGAACGTGTCAAAGAGGGCTCACATCACTCTGCAGGTCATAAGCCTTCCTGGCCTGGACCACATCATTGGAGTCTGGGAGACAAGTCCAGTTGTGCAGATGAGTTCTGTAGTTGAAATCGTTCACTTGTTTCTGGCATTTCTTGGCCAGCTCAAGGTTCAGCATGTCCACCGGCAGGTTGAACTTGGTCTTGGACTTGTTGAAGTCCTTCTTGTACAGGGCATCACTGGCGATCTTGGCTGAGTTCAGAGCCAGCACCATCAGAGGGTCGTCCTGCACGCAGCGGGCGCCGATGTGGTGACCAACCTGCTTGCGGTATCCTGTCTTGTACTTGTACTGATAAAATCAGAAGCAAATGATTCATATGAGAACAGAAAAGTCTCACATTACATCAAAGTATCATTCATATGAAGAGACATGGGGTGCAGTATGAGTAACTCACATCACTGATGATCTCCCTGCCTGCCTTGGCAGCCTTGACAGAGATTGCATCTTTAGGCAAGAAGTAGCCCTTGCTGATGGTTTCCTCAAAACCTTGTTTGTATAGTTTCTGCAAAGCAAGACACAAATCAACACTTTCATCATTTAATTCTATTTGTTTGCATCTAATTTAAAGCTTCTACAGTTTGCAGAGAGGCGATTATCAAAGGACTATCTACCACGAGCCAGTGCAACCTGAATAAATAACCAAAAGTGCCAACAAGGGATTTCCAAACACTGAAATACTGAGACAGCTACATCTAAGACCACACGTCATGTAAGGCAGGGCTGAGCCTTAGCTCGTCTGCAAAAGGAATTACTCTAACCTTGCTCATGTTGATAGCATTTTGCTGAGCGAGGATGATCTCGGGTGTGTCAGGTTTGATGTGCAGCTTGGTCTTTTCCTTCTCCCATGCCTCAGTGTAGCGGCGCTGCAACAAACAACACAAAAACCACACTGTTAATTCAAGCTTTTGACCGAAGAGATAGCAACCAAGAAAACAGTCTGGCAAGTCAAGGAAATGACCGATCAGACCTTGTTCATAGTCAAGGCATTGTTCTTTGCCAGCACAATGTTCATGGCCTCTGAGGTGCTGGTGAATGGAACAGTGCTGGGGGCCTGGCGATACCCCCTTTCACTCAGGATCTGTCCAGCCTTCTTGGCCTTCTCCACATCAATTGAGCCAATCGGAACCCAGCCAATACCCTGGAGCCACTTCAGGTCAGCTTTGTACACAGCCTGTGAAGCACAGTAACACAGATTTTAATTTCTGACATACTTTGCAGCATGAGCATTGCCATGCTGGCAAGGGATGGTCAAAAACAAATATGACAGTGCCACTCACATCGCTCTGTATGTCATAGGCGCGCCTGGCCTGGACCACGTCAGTGGAGTCGGGCAGACAAGTCCAGTTGTGCAGACGAGTGATGTAGTTGGCGTGGTTGACCTGAATCTGGTTCTTCTTGGCCAGTTCAAAGGCCAGCATGTCCACCGGCAGGTGGAACTTGGTCTTGGACTTGTTGAAGTCCTTCTTGTACAGAGCATCACTGGCGATCTTGGCTGAGTTCAGAGCCAGCACGAGCAGAGGGTCGTCCTGCACGCAGCGGGCGCCGATGTGGTGACCAACCTGCTTGCGGTACCCTGTCTTGTACTTGTACTGGATGCAGAATCGAAATAATTGTGAGTTAACAGTTTACCAAAGACTTTATGGTGGATTTAACCAAAATAATGACTCTCCTACATTTATCCCCAAAGGAGAATGCTAATGCTAAATCTAAAACCCCTCGCTAGCACACTGTAAAATCTATAACAAATAAGCATCTCTTTTCAGTTAAATAGACTCGAACACTTACATCACTGGCAATGTCCCTGGATGCCCTGGCTGCCAGGATAGATACGGCATCATTGCGCAGATCGTAGCCCTTCTTCTTGGCATCGTCATATGCCTGTTTGTACTTTTTCTGTGAACAAACGCAGAGAGAGTGTGCGTTTTTTACATGTGAAAGAAACGGATGCAATTGTTCAGAGCAACAGTGTTTGTTTTTGTGCTCTTGGTACATACCAAACTGTAGTTGACATTGTTTGCTTTGGCTAGAAGGATATCCATAGCGTCTGGCATGACGTGGATCTTTGTCTTGTCTTTCTCCCAGACTTCAGTGTATGCTTTCTGCAGTCACAGAAACCGACATGATTAGACTTTGCCAACCTGGAAACTTTACATTTTATAGTAAAAGTCTATTTAGATGAAAAACCATGCATAGCCAGTTGAACAGACTGCATTTACAATGGCTTCATACCTTGTTCATAACCTGAGCATTGGCGTGAGCCAGCACCATGGGCATGTCCTCTGTCGTGACTTTGAAGTTGAAGTTGCTTGGGGGCTGACGATACTTCCTTTCACTCAGGGCGTCGCCGGCTTTCTTCGCCTTCTCAACATCCAGTGACCCTATCGGTACCCATCCAACACCCTGCAGCATCTTGAAGTCCTCCTTGTACACAGCCTGGATAATACACAGGTTTTATCATTATGAAATGCTGTCCAAGAAGGTTGAAAACTGCTTCCACAGAATGAGGGAAAGCGTTCACACTCACATCGCTCTGTATGTCATACGCTCGCCTGGCCTGGACCACGTCATTGGAGTCGGGCAGACAAGTCCAGTTGTGCAGACGAGTGATGTAGTTGGCGTGGTTGACCTGAATCTGGTTCTTCTTGGCCAGTTCAAAGGCCAGCATGTCCACCGGCAGGTGGAACTTGGTCTTGGACTTGTTGAAGTCCTTCTTGTACAGAGCATCACTGGCGATCCTGGCTGAGTTCAGAGCCAGCATCATCAGAGGGTCGTCCTGGATGCAGCGGGCGCCGATGTGGTGACCAACCTGCTTGCGGTATCCTGTCTTGTACTTGTACTGAGAAAAAGCAAAAGAAATAGCATTTATTAAGCTTCCTGATAACCTGTATGATGATAAGTTTTAGTTACTGTTTATAACTGATCGAGCTTACATCACTGGCAATGTCCCTGGATGCCCTGGCTGCCAGGATAGATACGGCATCATTGCGCAGATCGTAGCCCTTCTTCTTGGCATCGTCATATGCCTGTTTGTACTTTTTCTGTAAATGATCACAAGCATCACATAGATGTTTATCAACCTATTTTCAAATCAATTTCACATGAAACAAAGGTCAGCTGTTAATCAAGACGGGGAGCATAACACATTAAATCTAGCAATATGAAAAAAGAAGAAAAAAGGCAATGATATGATTTTCAACCTGTTTCAGTTGCTTGAATGTTGTGAATGCTGGAATTTGTTACTCACCAAGCTGTAGTTGACGCTGTTCGCCTTGGCAAGAAGGACATCCATTGCATCGGGCATAACGTGGATCTTTGTCTTGTCTTTCTCCCAGTTTTCCAAATATGCTTTCTGCAGATGTTGGAAAACATGACAGTGAGTTCACAATCCCTGAGATTTAGCGCTTATACGACATGGCAAAAACCTCCTTATATGTGTGTAATTCAGCAGAATAATTTAGCATAAAAAGTATACCTAATAGTACTTGGAGGATTCATGAATTCATACCTTGTTCATGACCTGAGCATTGGCCTTAGCCAGCACCATGGGCATGTCCTCTGTCGTGACTTTGAAGTTGAAGTTGCTTGGGGGCTGACGATACTTTGCTTCACTCAGGGCATCGCCGGCTTTCTTCGCCTTCTCAACATCCAGTGACCCTATCGGTACCCATCCAACACCCTGCAGCATCTTGAAGTCCTCCTTGTACACAGCCTGGATAATACACAGGTTTTATCATTATGAAATGCTGTCCAAAAAGGTTGAAAACTGCTTCCACAGAATGAGGGAAAGCGTTCACACTCACATCGCTCTGTATGTCATAGGCGCGCCTGGCCTGGACCACGTCATTGGAGTCGGGCAGACAAGTCCAGTTGTGCAGACGAGTGATGTAGTTGGCGTGGTTGACCTGAATCTGGTTCTTCTTGGCCAGTTCAAAGGCCAGCATGTCCACCGGCAGGTGGAACTTGGTCTTGGACTTGTTGAAGTCCTTCTTGTACAGAGCATCACTGGCGATCCTGGCTGAGTTCAGAGCCAGCATCATCAGAGGGTCGTCCTGGATGCAGCGGGCGCCGATGTGGTGACCAACCTGCTTGCGGTACCCTGTCTTGTACTTGTACTGCAAATGGAGAACAAAACAATATGAGAAAAGATCATTGGTACAGTGAAGCAATGGCATTAGCAACAATCTGTGATAGAAATGTGTGACATATCTTAAGCACAAAGAAAGAAAGCAAAATTATTTACGTCGCTGGCAATATCCCTGTTGGCCTTTGCTGCAAGGATGGAAATGGCATCTTGTCGTAGGTCATATCCCTTCTTCTTGGCTTCTTCGTATGCATGTTTATACGTTTTCTGCAAAGAAAGAACACAAAACATCTCGGTGCATCTTGCTTCAAACGTATCATGGCAGCTACTTGTTGACTATGTTCAGAAAGACTCACCTCACTGTAGATGACCTTGTTTGCTTTGGCCAGAAGGATGTTCATGGCATCCGGCATAACATGGATGGTGGTCTTGTCCGCCTCCCAAGCTTGAGTGTAAGCAGACTGTAACACAAAAAAGAACCTTTAGAACTTTCATCGGAAGAAAATTCACAATGAAATTTACATTAAACTTGGAAAAAATAGCTCTGCTGGCTGGATTAAATCAGACAGCTTAATGTGACTGTTCATAAGAAGGCAAGTCAAACTGAGATGGTTGTTTTATTAAAAACTGCACTGCATTAAGAACCCAACACAGCAGGATCCTCAGATGTCCCCTTTTTCAGAAAATGTATAAAACAAGTTTGTTTATCATCATCATTTTTTATTTGTGCCGACCGATGAACTTTTCTCTCAATGTGCAAGAGACAATGCAAAGATTTAGGAACATATCAGTGAAAAAAACAACAACTATTCGACAGCTGTAATTTCACTTTTCAGTGAATGAGAGAAACATTCTTTTAACTTCATAAAATGTGCAGAATTTGGTGATATTCTGGGCATAATTCTATAATCACACTTAGCTGTAAAACAAAGCCAGATCTGATTCGATCAAAGGATCAACTTGTGTTTGTGTTAAAGTAATGTATGGAACAAATATACAATAATAAATATATAAATATATGCAGTTATATGACCCGCCTGCCTGCTGAATAAGGGTTTGATTATATCGTACCTTGTTCATGACCTGAGCATTGGCCTTAGCCAGCACCATGGGCATGTCCTCTGTCGTGACTTTGAAGTTGAAGTTGCTTGGGGGCTGACGATACTTTGCTTCACTCAGGGCGTCGCCGGCTTTCTTCGCCTTCTCAACATCCAGTGACCCTATCGGTACCCATCCAACACCCTGCAGCATCTTGAAGTCCTCCTTGTACACAGCCTGGATAATACACAGTTTTTATCATTATGAAATGCTGTCCAAGAAGGCTGAAAACTGCTTCCACAGAATGAGGGAAAGCGTTCACACTCACATCGCTCTGTATGTCATAGGCGCGCCTGGCCTGGACCACGTCATTGGAGTCGGGCAGACAAGTCCAGTTGTGCAGACGAGTGATGTAGTTGGCGTGGTTGACCTGAATCTGGTTCTTCTTGGCCAGTTCAAAGGCCAGCATGTCCACCGGCAGGTGGAACTTGGTCTTGGACTTGTTGAAGTCCTTCTTGTACAGAGCATCACTGGCGATCCTGGCTGAGTTCAGAGCCAGCATGAGCAGAGGGTCGTCCTGGATGCTGCGAGCGCCGATGTGGTGACCAACCTGCTTGCGGTACCCTGTCTTGTACTTGTACTGGATGCAGAATTGAAATAATTGTGAGTTAACAGTTTACCAAAGACTTTATGGTGGATTAAAACAAAATATCCCTACGGGATGCGTCACATTTATCCACAAAGGAGAATGCTAATGCTAAATCTAAAACTCCTCGCTAGCACACTGTAAAATCAAATAAGCATCTATATATCTAAATAAGCATTTATTCTGTTTGATAAAAGAAATGTTGTGCTGTGCAAAAAATACACAGAGACACTTACATCGCTAGCAATAATATGGGAGGTTTTGGCAGCTTGGATTGGAATGGCATCGCCACGAAGATGATGGCCCTTCTTCTTGGCCAGCTCATTATCCAATTTGTATAGATTCTGAGGAGATAAGTAATGTACAGCTTGAATTAATTAATTTCTTATTTGTCAGAATCCATAAGTGTTGCTCATACATTTAATGCAAATCATGACATGTCTGAAAAAAGTCAAATGAAGGTAATACACGGTACCTCGCTGTAGTTTTTCTTGTTATCTCTGGCCAGAGCAATGCCCATTGCATCTGGCATGATGTGGACCGTAGTCTTGTCTTTTTCCCAGGCTTTGGTGTAGGATTGCTGTGAACCAAAATGTACTTTCTGGTTGGATTTTACACAGAAAATATTAAAAAACATGAATGCTGAGTCCTGTGCAATACCTTATCCATAATGTGGTTGTTGGCAGTGGCCAGAATCAGGTCCATAGACTGCATGTCTTTGGTGAATTTGAAGGTGCTGGGAAGTTGTCTGTAGTCTTTTTCATTTAAAGCTTTTCCAGCTGCTTTTGCAAGCTCAACATCCACCGAACCAATAGGAACCCATCCCATTCCTTTTACGAAGGAGTCATACTCCTTCTTATACTGGTTCTAATGTCAACATCAAGAGAAGAATTATTTATTTACCGGTTACATCGGACACGACACAGTAAAACATGACCAAAACAATACTAAATACATACGTCACTGGCGATGAACTGCATGTTACGAGCCAGAGTCAGGTTCATGGCATCGGGCAGCACAGTGTAGTGGGGGATAATCTTCTTGTATCCGGCCATCGTCTGAGCAGCAGAGGCCTTCTTGGCCTGCACCAAACTCATCATGTCCACTGGAGAGTGATACTTCAGCTTGGACTTGTGGTAGTCCTTCTTGTAGTTCTTATCACTCTGCAATCTGGCCACTTCCATGTAGTGAACCAGCAGAGGATCATCCTTGATGCTGCGGAAGCCGACATGGTGGCCTCTGGCCTTCTCATAGGCCAACTTGTACTTGTACTGGGACGTCAAACACAATTTTTGATTAATCATCCACAAAGACTGTTCTGAGATATACATAAATGTGTATTTTAAGATGATAAAGGAGGTCTCTGGGAACTTACATTACTGGCAATAGTGGTACAAGCCTTGGCAGCCACAATGGGAATGGCGTCTGCTTTGAGGTGGTAGCCCTTATTGGCCATCTCCACCACACCTGCTTTGTAGAGTTTCTGCAACAAACCCATTAAATCTAGTTAAATAAAACTGTTGACACAAACTGATCAGAATAAACATGCAGTGTAATCAGTTTCATGGATTCCTCTTACATTACTCATATTGAGGGCATTGGCCTTGGCCAGGACAATCTCGGGAGCATCTGGCATCACATGCACTGTCCCTTTGTCTTTTTCCCACGCTGAAGTGTATGCTTTCTGTGAAGAAAGACGTCAGAAAAGCCAATGAATCACGACAGCTACGAGCGGTTTTGTAACTTTGCACTTCAGAGCACAGTTAAGCAGACGGCACCTTGTTCATGATCTTGTTGTTGGCTGTGGCCAGGGTCAAGTCCATGGAGTCCATCAGTTTGCTAAAGGCGAACTTTGATGGATGGGTGCGGTACTTGCTCTCACTCTGAATTTGACTGCCAACTTTAGCGGTCTCAACTGCAATCGAACCGATCGGGACCCATCCCATACCCCTGATATAGTTATTCCATTCAGACTTGTAGTTCCACTGAAAAGAAACGTAAGACCTCGTGAATAAAAGGGTAACGTCATAATTAAACAGCACGACACGGCTGCTCTCTTAATTAAACTTACGTCACTCGACTGGAAGTTCATGGTGCGTGCGAGCTGTAGGTTCAAGGCATCGGGGAGAAGAGCGTTCGTGTGCTGGATCTGTCTGTATCCGGCCATCGTCTGAGCAGCAGAGGCCTTCTTGGCCTGGACCACACTCATCATGTCCACTGGAGTGTGATACTTCAGCTTGGCCTTGTGGTAGTCCTTCTTGTAGTTCTTATCACTCTGCAATCTGGCCACTTCCATGTAGTGAACCAGCAGAGGATCATCCTTGATGCTGCGGAAGCCGACATGGTGGCCTCTGGCCTTCTCATAGGCCAGCTTGTACTTGTACTGTCATAACAGAGGAATAAGTGATCATCACATGTAACTGATTGCAGGATATAACTTCTTGATTTGGCACAAGGAATTTATTACCAACTTACATTACTGGCAATAGTGGTACAAGCCTTGGCAGCCACAATGGGAATGGCGTCTGCTTTGAGGTGGTAGCCCTTATTGGCCATCTCCACCACGCCTGCTTTGTAGAGTTTCTGCAACAAACATTACATGTTATTTTATTCCCCAGCAGGTGTAAGACACCTCACTACACACAGAGCAGTGACACGGGCATAGTAATCTGTATCAGTTTGATGTTGTAATGCAATTGAATGACTTACGTTACTCATGTTTAGAGAGTTAGCCTTGGCCAGCTGAATCTCAGGAGAATCTGGCATGATATGGACGGTCAATTTGTCCTTCTCCCAAGCTGAAGTGTAGGCTTGCTGTAAATTAAAAAAAAATCAGTGTAAACAAATCCATCATCACACTGAGAAGCCAGTTAGGTTTCTTTATGGCTTACGTTTGAATATGCTGTACCTTGTTCATGATCTTGTTGTTGGCAGTAGCCAGAGTCAGGTCCATGGAGTCCATCAGTTTGCTAAACGCGAACTTTGATGGATGGGTGCGATACTTGCTCTCACTCTGAATGTCACTACCAAGTTTAGCTGTTTCAACTCCAATTGAACCAATAGGGACCCATCCCATACCCTTGACAAAGTTGTTCCATTCAGATTTGTAATTAACCTGAAAATCAAGGCAATAAAGTATGAGCACACATCAGTTTGGGAGTTCAAATGTATCACTGGATCACTGGAACTAGGAAGAATGCACAGTTTTAACGTTGTAGCATTTTTAACATGGTTTTGAGCCTAAAAACAAATAATCAATTCCTATAACAGACATTTGAACTCACATCACTTGACTGGAAATTCATGGTTCGATACAGCTGTAGATGCAGGTTGTCAGGAAGAAGCATGTAGCTGTGGGGGATCTTTTTGTAGCCGGTAAAAGTCTGAACAGCAGAGGCATGCTTGGCCTGGACCACACTCATCATGTCCACTGGAGTGTGATACTTCAGCTTGGCCTTGTGGTAGTCCTTCTTGTAGTTCTTCTCACTCTGCATCCTGGCCACTTCCATGTAGTGAACCAGCAGAGGATCATCCTTGATGCTGCGGAAGCCGACGTGGTGGCCTCTGGCCTTCTCATAGGCCTTCTTATACTGGACCTGAAATAAAAAGAGAAATGAGTTAGTGATGAGTAGGTGATACATGGCTAAATCAGTTAAATCATGTTCTATGTTAACTACATCAGTTATATGAATTTGTTGCATACATTGCTGGCAATATGTCTGCCGTGTTTCGCATGCAGAACAGAAATAGCATCAGGCTTCATGTCGTATCCCTTGGCAATATCTTCCAGCCACTTCTGCTTGTAGTGACTCTGCAAATAAAAAAAAAACATGGTGTTACCACACGTTTTGCTCAAATAGAATGAAATAAAATGAGTGGATGTTTAATTGAATATTCTGTGTTCTAACCTCACTCATGGTCTGAGCATTGAATTTAGCCTGGAGGAACTCTGGGCTGTCAGCTGGAAGATTATAGGTGTGCATGAATTTCTCACCAGAGGCTTTGTAAGCAGTCTTTAGGGGAGAAGGAGAAAGGTTTGGTTTGATATGTATGAATATTCTATCTATACAGAACAAATAACTCCATGTTCAAGAAGGAGAAGCCATTTTACTTGGTTCATCTGCTTGGAGTTGCTTAAAGCCAGGACCATGTTCATGTCGTCGGTCTTGCTGGTAAACGTCAAAGTACTGGGATGCTGGCGGTAGCCTTTCTCAGCTAACGCAGCCGTGGCGGTTTTGGCTTTCTCAACATCGACTGAACCAATGGGAACCCACCCGGTACCTTTGCAGTAGTTGTTGTAATCTGATTTGTAGACATTCTGTGGGTAAAGAGAAAAATAGCACACATATTAGCATAGCATATAGCGTAGTAACACACGGGGGAAAAGTAAAAACATACATCACTCTGAATGGTCATCATGCTGCGGCACAACTGCAGCTGCAAGTTGTCCGGAAGAAGGAAGAAGCTGTGTGGGATCTTCCTGTATCCAGTCATCGTCTGCACGGTAGATGCATGCTTGGCCTGGACCATACTCAGCATGTCCACTGGAGTGTGATACTTCAGCTTGGCCTTGTGGTAGTCCTTCTTGTAGTTCTTCTCGCTCTGCATCTTAGCCACTTGCATGTAGTGAACCAGGAGGGGATCGTCCTTGATGCTGCGGAAGCCAACATGGTGGCCTTTTGCCTTCTCATAAGCCAGTTTATACTTGTACTGCATAAAAGAAAGTGTATTATGAATAACAGTCCCTTGAGTACCCAAACTCTTTAACAACATTATCACAATCACAACTTACATTACTGGCAATGTCTCTTGAAGATCTTGCAGCAATAATAGGAATGGCATCTTCTTTCACATGATGTCCTTTGAGCAGATCTTGACGGTGAGCATAGGTGTAATAATTCTAGATGAAAATTCATTATAACAAAAGTTATTTTACAAATACAGAAACACTTTTATTGTCTGGAGGTTTTATACAAATGGAAATACTGAAACTGACCTGGCTGATGTTGACAGCATTGTATCTGGCTTGCATCAGTTCAGGGGCATCAGCAGGGAGATGGTAAGTGTGCATGAACTTCTCTCCGCTGGCTTTGTACTCTTTCTGCATTTTTACAATGAGGAGATAGATTTATGAGTTTTACTGACTGAATTGATGAGATCTTGGTCAGATAACATGAAGACATTCTCTGTTCCCGCCTCCTTACCTCGTTCATTATCTTGGCATTGGCCTTGGCCAGCTCCATGTTCATGGAGTCAGTGACACTGGTGAATTTGATTGTGGAAGGGGGCTGCCGATAACTTTTCTCATCAAGAGCTGCTCCTGCCTTCTTGGCTTTTTCCACATCCAGGGAACCAATTGGAACCCAGCCAATTCCCTTGACTGAAGTCTCATAATCCAGTTTATAATTGTGCTGGAAAACAAGCGACGACAAAGAATTGCGTGGATAATCAAAACAAGTATTTACCCACAATATGTCCCAAAAATCTCTAAAGGACACAATTTAAACCTACATCGCTGGCGTTGTAGTTCATGCTGCGAGCAAGCTGAAGACCCATAGCGTCGGGCAGAATGCAGTAATTATGGTGATGCTGCCTGTAGCCAGCGAAGGTCTGCACTTTTGTGGCATGTTTGGCATGAACCAAACTCATCATGTCCACTGGAGAGTGGAATTTCAGCTTGGCCTTGTGGTAGTCCTTCTTGTAGTTCTTGTCACTCTGCAATCTGGCCACTTGCATGTAGTGAACCAGCAGGGGATCGTCCTTGATGCTGCGGAAGCCAACGTGATGACCTTTAGCCTTCTCATAGGCCTTTTTGTACTGGACCTAAGAGTAAAAAGCACATACAGCACTCTAACTATTTAGCATTTAAAGAGCTTTAGAGTGCAGTGCATTTATAACTTCTCTCAGGAGACGTACATCACTGGCAGCATGTCTTGCGGCTTTAGCAACGACAACGGAGATAGCATCAGGCTTCATGTCATAACCCTTGGCAATGAGCTCCTGCCAGGCTTGCTTGTAGTAGTTCTGAAATCACAGTTCACAGATAAAAACAACAATAAATTATATGAAAATTTATTAGAGCACGACTCTATTCCATAACTATACACAAACGCTTTAGCTCCTAGGGTATGACTACAAAAAGGTACATACAGCTACTGCCCAAAAAGTGAGCTGCAAGAAAATTCTACCTTTATATAAGAAGAAATAAGCCCTGTCTGGTGTCTGTGTTTGTACGGATTACCTTGCTGATATTGTAGGCATTGCACTTGGCCTGGAGGAACTCAGGAACATCAGGAGGCAGAGAGTACTTTTGATGGACCTCCTCAAGACCTCTCTTGTAGAATAACTGTGACAAATGAAGCCCAAACGAGGAGAAATCACATCAAAGCAATCCTCTGAAAACAGCTCTTACAAAACGTACAACACAACTGAGCGGGAGAGCAACAGTGAACTCACGTCACTCCTCTGCAGCTGGTTGACTTTGGCCTGCAACATGACGGGGTGGTTATCGATAGATGTGAAGGGGATCGTGTCTGGGTGCTGTCTGTATTTTTTCTGAGGGAAAGAAGGAAAGGAAAGCATTACGGCCAAAGTAGCTTTCGTGCAGAACCTTTTTTAACGAGCACAGGGAGACCAGTGCGATTCCGCTGCACACATACCTCATTCAGAATCTCACCAGCTTTCTTAGCCTTCTCCACCTCTATGGAGCCGAAGGGGACCCATGGTGAACCTTTGGTGAAGTTGTTGTAGTCAGACTTGTACTCATTCTGAGAGGAAGACAAAAAAACAAGTGAATACACAATCAATATAAAAACCATGGAACAAGTTTCACCTGCTATAAGATCGTATAAAGTCTGTCTTTACTTACATCGCTCTGGATTATGTTGGCCTTCTTGGCCAGGTCCAGCAGCACACTGTCATAAGGGAGGAAGAAGTTTTTGCTGATGCTCCTGTATCCAGCCATACTGGCAATTCCCTGGGATTTCTTGGCCGATGTGACCGAAATCATATCCAGTGGTGTATGGTACTTGGTCTTTATCTTTTCATAGTCCTTCTTATATTCACGCTGTGGAGATATCAGTGGGATATTTGTTCAAGTGCCTGCTGTTTCAAATCAATGGAAAGTGACAGATCTTGAGCTCACTTACATCACTCTGGATTTTGGCCACATGAACGGAGTGTAAGATCTTTGGATCGTCATGAATGCTGAGGGCTCCAACCATCTGCCCCTTGTTCTTCTCAAACTCCTTTTTATACTTAACCTGCACGGAGGAAGAAAAGTGTTGGACTAGAATCAATAAGAGAAATGACAACTGCTCGGGGCTGGCTGATATTGTTGCATACTCACATCACTGGCAATGTTCGTGTGAGCACGAGCAGCAAGGATTGATATGGTATCGCCCTTGATTTCGAACTTCTTCGCTTTAGATTTCTCCCAATCATATTTATAACAGTTCTGCAAGGAGAAAGTTGAACCATTCATGTGATTGAAAATGTATAAAAACTGTTTTATAAAACTGACATTGAATAGTTTTTGGTGGAAATCCGGACTTACGTCACTCAGGTTAAAAGCGTTGACTCTGGACTGGATGAAGAAGGGATAGTCTGGGGGCAGATTACTCTTAAACTTCGTCTCTTCATACTTTGCCTTGTAGTTTAACTGCAAAAAAAGGATACATTTCAATTAATTATTCCAACGTTTTCTTTCCTTCTCCATCTTTTCAGGTAGAGTGCTGTTTGATTTCCTGTCATTGGAGGGCAGTAGTGCACCAGCAGGAAATACTGACCGATCCTTTCCCTGCCTGCACAGCTCCTCTCTGATCACAGGGTTTATTCTGGGCCAACTGAATGCTTGCTTCTATTTATACTACAGAGAAATGGCTCTCCAGTTTCCATGGAGCCCATGGAAAGACAGCTGGGCGACATGGATGATTGAGCACATTTAACAGTGATCTGCACTTCTAGGAGAATTTGATCTGAAGCATTAGCTGATGACTGTAACAATTGCAGTCAATAAATGGGACAAAACATGAACCCATTCTAAACAAGCTTGTATAAATCACTGTCATGATATACAAACATGTGGGATATTGGTAGGTATTAATGCATCACGTTACAGTCTTAATGCACTTCAGTGAACACGAAGGTAATCAATACATACGTCGCTTAGCTGTTTGGCATTGATTTTGGCTTGAAGGAGGACTGGCGAATCGTCAACTTGCGTAAATTTCACCGTGTCTGGCTGCTGCCGATACACTTTCTGAAAACCAGAGGATTGAAACAAGGAAACTGTGTCACACATCAATGAGAGTGCATCTCTGTGCAGGACGGTGTCTTATCGGCCGCGACGACTTACGTCTTTACACTGATCCAGCTTCTTCAATACTTCATACTCGGGTGTAATTGTTTGAGGATAGAAGCATCTTGTTTTGATGTCTTCATACTCCGCTTTATATGATTGCTGGGGAAGTATTTAAGAGGAACATGTCACAAGGAAAACAACACATTTAATTCGTTTTGGGAAAATTGAGCGGCGCCTTACCTCATTCTTCATTTCCTCAACTTTCTGGCAGTGAAGCATATAGAGGTCCTCATAGCTGCCAATGTAGTGACCCTTCACCTCGTTTTCATACTTATTTTTGTAATGTGCCTAAAAATATTAAAATAATTACATGCATGGATTAAAAATACACGGGTGGTGCTTGATGAAAGAGGGCCTTTGAATTCATTAAGCATGCTTACATCATTGAACTGTTTGAGAACGGAGTCCATCTGAAACTTCGGTGTGTCGCAGTAGTTGATGCTGGAACCCCTGGACTTCTCATAGCTGGCCTTATAAACTTTCTACAAGAAAGTAAACAAGCGATGAGAAGACAAGTCACACATCTTTATCAAATAACACGTGCAACACGAGGTTGATGGCAAAGTTTAATCTATAAAATCTTTTGTTGGCAATGCTGAAACCATAGTTTGCAAGTTGCTTCTGCGTGTTACGTCCAGATGGTTTATGTTCTGTCAGACACCTGAGCAACAGCATCATTCTCTAACTAAGCATTCAATAAGAGGAACCGTCATGGAGAACAGTTATTCTGAGTTTAAGCTGACACAGACGAGCACTAATCCATTCCATAAGATGTAAAATGACACCCACATCACTGAGGATGGTTCCAGCATATCTGAGCTGTCTCAGGAGCGGATTCTCTGTGGCAGGGAGCGTGTTGTAGTCACACTGTGCTTTAGACTTCTCGTACTCCTTCTTGTATTGGACCTGAACACACAAACAGATCAGTGTGAGTCACATGGTGTAAAATAATGGTACAGGCAGCTGTGCATCAGCATCATACATGTTTGCATTGTGTGTGACTGTGTGGGCGGATGTGAGGCACACAGGAACTGAAAAGCTTCGTCAAACAGTTTCATGTATTGTTGCTGCATATTGTTGACACTTAATCTTTGCTGGAGCAGTGATGCCCTCTGCGTCAGAGCCTGTTGACTCACGCTCTGCTCTGGGTCAACTCTGTCGTGTCTTCCACATGAGACAGAACCTTAAAAAAACCCTCTGATACCTCTGTGGATTTGCATATTTGTGCGCTCACCTCACTAGCAGCAATTCGAGCCTTCTTGTTTGTGCTGTAAACGGGCGTTTCTGTTTGCATGAAATAAATTTGGTCTTTTGTGTCCTCGTGATGCTGAGTATATTTCCTCTGAAAAACAAAAACGCACAAAACAATCAGATGGAGCAAAATGACCCCAAAAAAATGAAAATACAATTCTGAAAAGCCTCGTCTTGCTCTTACATCACTGAGGTTATCCATTGCCATCCTGGCGATGGCGACATCGAAGTAGGGCGTCTCACACCACTGACCCTTCACATTTTTATTGTAATCTTCCTTGTATTTAAGCTGTGGGCAACAAAGAATAATCAATATCAGAAGATGTAGACGTGTGACACCACTGTAATATTTCTATATTTGCATCAAAGCACTTAAGGAAACACCAGATTCACTGTAATTTGAACCTATTGTTGGCCTGTTCCTTCCAGCTTAGAGTGGTCACTAATGTCAGAAAGCAGGTGGATGGTTATTCACAGCATTAGCTGAGGGTCGGTCGGTGTCTAAGGGCGCTGTTTCTATAAATGCACTGGATATTTGAGCATTCAAATAGCACTTTTGTTATTTCTGTGGCAGTACACGAGTGGTTCCCCCAATGCCAGTCTTGAAAATGCTGTGCATGCAGTTGGTCAGAATCCTTTGTCTATTACCAGACACATCTACTGTTCTGGATCTAAAGTCCTGCTCCTGCTAGTTTAATTATGGAGGCAAAAGTCCCCCCTGGGTTACCTCAAGGGTAATTTACCAGGGAGACCGTACTGCCACAACCTTTCCACAGTGTCCATGAAGCATTTTACTGTGCTCATAATGATAAGTGAGGACAGCAAAAGTGCTTGCATAATGCAGTGTTTTCACTTTAAATCATTAGCTATAGTAAATATTTGGCTAATGCGTGCATAAATCTTGCTTAAAGTAAGATTAAGAAGGTTAAATTCCCCAACCCTGTGTTTGTTTTACACTTTGCAGCCAGTTCCACTTACATCACTGCGCTGACTGGCCACTTTTCTGGCCAGTTCCACTTCAGGAGGATCAGGCAGGGACGTGTACTTGGCTTTGCGCTGATCGTGACCCTTTTTATAGTTAACCTGTGGAGGCAAAAGCGGCAGGAGTTAAAATTTATGAAGGTGGTTGATTCTTTGACATTAATAACTGACCTAAATACACAGTCCGTCTCTATATAAACTGAGGGGAGATTTCCATGCATCAGCAGAGAAGATTAAACACAGCTGAACACAAGAAGAGGCACAAATGATCATTTTAACTGCCTCTATCGTGAACTAATAAATCTATTTGATTAAAAAACAAATGGACTCTGAATAGAAGGGAAAAACATATTGAAGTGGAAACATTTTCCTCTGTGAGTGATTAATGTTGACACGCTTTAATTTTGGGGGTAATTAACATTAGAATATGTTGGATGTTCTACATTCAGCATAGTTTCATGCACAGTTGAGTCAAGACTGCGTGAGTAAACGTTTGAGACTTTCTGTTGCTTCTAACTTTGTCTCCGGGAGATCATCATTAGGGCTGAGCGATTTTATCGATATTTTGTTTCCCGGTAAAGTATGGATTTTTTAGCCACCAGTATCTTTTTTTTTTTAAAGCAAACTTTATTGAAAAGTCAGACGTGACAATTAGTGAAAACACAGAACATTAACAATGTCACATTATACAAAACAGTGATAAATTAGATCATAAAAATGTTATATAAAGTGCATATCTCAGTGGTTTTGATGGCTTTTCTGTTTATAGAGTGTAGGATTGTTGTAATTTATTGTTTGAGCTCCTCAAAAATGATGGTTTGTGGTTAGAGAATTTGGATTTGTGTTTATGGTATTTAGCAAGTAAAACAAGCAGGTTGATGATGTAATATTCACAACATAAACATGAGTCTGCGTACGCTGAAGACACGTTTGTGACATGTTTGTTTCTGTTTCTCTGGCTGTGTTGTCCTTCTGGTTCAAACGATGGACCATCAGTCCAATCAGCAACGATTCATGTCAAATCACACTGTCCCTTTAAAATCTTTCAGAAAATTATGTGTATTAAATCGTATTGAATCGAATCGTATTAAATCGAATCGTATAAAATCGTATAAAATCGTATCGTATTGTGAGATTAGTGTATCGCAACAGCCCTAATAAGCATACATGTACATTTAGCCAAAGTAATGAAGATGCTGTCTTTAAGTTGCCTAAATGGGGATTTTTGTAAGAAAACAGTCATTTAAGCAACATTTAAGCAAAATAAAACTTTGGAGCCTGTACAGACCGCCGACGCCAGCTGAGTTTAGCAGTTCTTTAACAATTAAAGAACTTTTGTAAATGCATTTTAAAAGACCAACACAATCATCTCTTTTTCTAGTGTCATGTAAAGATGCTAATTGTTTCATATCAGAATACAAAACAAACCAACAACAAATATTGGTCTCAGATAATAACAGTGAATTTGAATGGTACAGTTCTGTCACTGAAATCTATGTATTAAAGCTGAAGTATAAAGTTTTTACAATAACAAAATACAATAAAACTCCAACCCTGGCCTCAGACACACTCACTTAAAACCTGACTATATGAACATATAGTGTGTTTTCATGCACCGTAGTTAATAAATAAGAATATATGAGGTATACTCAGCTTACATCACTCAGGACCTCCTGAGCCTTGGCCACCCTGCGAAGCTCAGGGCTGTCACTGTACGGGTAGTACATGGTCTTTTCCTCATCCCAAACCTCGGTGTAAAGTTTCTGAACAAGGTACAAAGTCATGGTTTACTAGAAGCTGTTATTGTTGTTTATTTTTTTCCTTTTTCAACATAAAGTTCAATGTCTAAGTACCACATTGGACCTACTTTGCTATAATTAGCAGCGTTCTTCACAGCCAGAACCAGCTCGGGAGCATCAGGAGGAAGCAGGTACCTGTCCTTAGTCTCATCCCACTTCTGTCTGTACAGAACCTACAAGAGATCGCCAACATTGGGGGAAAACAGTCAGATTTAATGTTCTAACTATCAGTCCTAAAATGTTTGCATGTGAGTGTTTATTCACCTTGCTGATCAGATCAGATACATGCTTGACGTGGCCGATCTCTCTGGCCTCACCGTCGTACAAGCTTGTTGTTCGAACCTTGTTTCCCTCCATGCGGTATTTAACCTGATGGTAATATGTGTAATTTCACAGTGAATTTCTACCATCACACTAACAGAATCTTATTTCCTTGGGTTTATCTTCCATTCCAACACCCGTCCAACTGAGATAACCGTGGTCCTACCTCACTAAGCTGCTCCTGGGCCTTCCTGATGCGAATGATTTCAGGGGTCTCCGTGGTGATGGCAGGAGGCGTCCCTCTGGACAAGTCATAAGCCTTTCGGTACTTATTCTGTCAAAACAACAGCATCAATTAAAGCAGCGTAGCCACGACGCGGGGAGCAGGACAAAACTGAATAATGAACAAAAGCTCCAAATAGTTTCTTACGTGGCTGAACTGCTCCAGCATTTTCTGGCTGTGGGCCAGATACGGAGTCATGAACTTGGAAGTATCGACCTTAACCTTCTTCCTGACTTTCCTGGTGGGCAAGCCAGACTGTGAATGGGCAGAGTGGAAACAGTTAATGATCCAGCTGATAAACTGACAGTAGTTCAGTAATTACAGGAAACATAATGGCCGGGAATTAAAACTACATCCACCAATGTGTACATCCTCCACAAAGCAAACCGTAATGTACAAAGCATATTGTTTACTGGATACTTTTACCACCATCATAAAGAGAAGTGTGTCTCCCGTACTGATAGGCTGTGTGAGTCTGTATTACTCTGATTACTCACCTTTAATAAGATTTAATCAGTGCTAATTTACTCTATATAGAAGTCAGTGAGTTAGAATAATGAAATGACGGGTGTGAAGGGTGACTGAAAGAAAAACAAATCAACCAAAATTAATGTTTAGTACACAGTCACACCTATGATATTCATGAGTTCATTCTGCTGCATGCATGCAATTCCAAGGTTAGTAACAAGTATAGAAGTAGGTAACTGTATTTCATCTTTATCTATCTGTCTAGCTATCACAGGATTGGTGAAGTAATAGAAAAGCACATTAAAAAAAGGCCCCGGTAGCTGTTAGTCATGTTGGAGCTCTTATGCTCATGCTGAGTTAAACTGATGGAATAACTAGTATTTAAAGGCTGGACACAATGCGCTCACTGATGTAAGTCTGTCAATGATCCATTCAGGCATGCAGACAGGGGACACAGGGGTATCCTGGCCTGCTTGAACTGTTGTACCTTGGGAGGAGGTGCTTTACCTGTAATAACTGACTCTTGTGCTCAGTGACAGTCGTCGATGTAATCTGCTCAACATATTACAAATATAGGACACGCTCTGGGTTTTCAAAACTTCCAAAACAAGTATGGGAGAAACAGCAAAGTATTTTTAGATTGAGGGTGATTTTTCCCCAGCTCTGGAGCCACTTCCTGTTATAACAAGTAGAACAAGGAACAATACTCTGTCCTGCATCACATCAACAGCTGCTCTACAAAACATCACCAAACACTCCAACTAGTTTATTTCAGCTGGAACCTGTGATAAACTAATCATCTGCTCATTAAAATAATGTCACTAAAAGAAGGGTAAAACCCCTGGACACGAATACACTATGATGTAACTGTGACAGCAGTCAAGTTAAGCTTGTATCATACAGAGGATAAAGTATTAATACCCTCGGTGTTATGTGAGCCAGGCCGCTCAGAATCTTTGATCCTTGGACTAAATTTATAAACAACAGATGACAATAAGTCTGTTCTTATCTGTCATTTCAGTTCCTACAGCAATACTCAAACTGTTTATACAGCTTCATAATCCTCGTTTTTGTTCATAAGCGGCTTTCAGCGCTTTAAAGGACTGGTTCACCCAAATTCCAAAGGCAGTCCTGCCTTTATTGGCTGAATTCAGTCCTAAAAAAGCAGGGGGATGGAAATTTTGGGGATCTCACATCAACATCTTTCCTCCTTGATGGTCCTTGTGCCAGAACACGATCAGGTTGGTTAAATAAAATAGCATCGCTACCAACAAAATGGAGGTAGCGTCAGTTGAGCTTCATTTTCTATTAAGTAGGTTCAGTAACACCAGCTGTGCCAATAAAAGGCTGCTATTTACTCTGTAATTTACAGTTTTGATTAGGGGGAAATGAACGTGTCAAGGATTTCCAAACCTCATTGGGCTCTGGTGATTGAAACAGGGACGCTAATTATATTCCAAATATCCTCCAAGCGTCTCTCATCCATCAAGATAGGCCTGTTTTTGGCTTTAATAGCTCTGAAGCTTGTAAGGGACTGAATTTGAAGAAGAAAAATCTGTTATTTTTCTACATATATGTGTATATAAATGATACAGTAACTTGACTACAGATGGGTTTTGTTATTTGGATGAACCAAACCTGTTCTATTTTGGTGTCTTCTAAAAACTATTCCTACAATGTTTCACAGCACTTCTAACATACAGCCTGTTTAAAATAGACTTCCTTCCTCATATGAAGTAGAACAGAAACACCAACAGTTAAACATTATGAGACTTTAGAGCTAATGTAAAGCCTTGAAATGTACCAGAAATCTAAGAGTATGCTAACCAGAGCTGAGAGAAAGAACATCTCAATCACTTTGATCAACATTTGTAAGAGGCTTTAATATCCGGATCGATCAGACAGGAGAGAACCATAAGTGTAGAAGAACACTGAAGCTGTATTACTACACATCCTTACAGCCCATGTCTACCACGAATCATCCAGGAATCTACCTCCCTTCGGTAGATTTCGGACCCTGTAAAGCTAACCTGCTCACGGGTGCTGGTGTGTGATTTACAGCAGAGTGACTCGTCTCATTTTCCCTCCCTCCCTTACTTCTCCCTCCTCTCCATCTCTCTCTATGTGCTGCAGAAGTCAATTTCTAAATTTGTCTGAATGCCAGACAGAGAACGTTCAGCTCCACCCATTACTAAACCAAGAAGTTAGGTAACTGTTATGTTAAAAGAAAGAAAATTACTATCAAATAGTATAAAAGCAAAGGAAGGACAACACTTGTGAAAATAAACTAACCACAGAAGGACTTTCCAGAATATATCCGTCACCTGAACAGCACTATGTTTCTCCCCATTCTGTAGATTAGATAATAAGCCGTCTTACTTCTTATTAAGAAACAATGCAACTTTTCTCCACAGTACAGATGAAAGTGCTAGTGAAATCAGAGTGTATTGATTTTATATCTGCTCATCTGTCCCACCTCCCAAACGATTTGCATCTTTGCAGTAAAGATGGCAAATCTATTGAAATAGTTGATATGTTATATGGGAGTTAAATGATTTAAAAAAAGACTGCTTGGTATGATTGAGAAGAACAATCATTCAGGCTCCCCTATAAGATATCAGCGATCAAGTACAAACAAATACAAGACTAACTTTAATCCTATTTCACCAGGAAATACGGGATTAAGTGTTAGCCTTCTGCTTTCACTCTTCCATCGGACACTGCCACAGAGACCTTAAAACAAAGCATTTCATACACAAAAATGACTCTAAATCATTCTTATAAGGTTAAATTAAACGCATGACTTTAAAATTAAACCATATTGCATGTAATACAATCTTAGCATGATCTAAACTACACAGGAAGGATGCTATAATGATCTGGGTACCGGTGCATCACTGAAATATGTGTTCATTAATAGATTTAAATGAACCGTCTGCTTTAACAAACATGCAAAAATATCCTGAAAAATAGAATATGATTTATAGCTGCCAATCAAGTTCAATACAGGACTTTTAGCCAATCATACGGCCTCTATTTGAAAGTGGATACACCAGCAGAGATAGAGGACCGATTCCACGAACTGCTGACTGGAAGGGGTATCATCACTAACCTAACTATTCATAGGGCCTGCCACTAGTCCTGTAAATCTATCTAATAACCTCTATCTACTTAAATCACAAGTTTATATCTTAGGTATACATTATATCTACGTTGAAAACAATAACAAAAAGCAGTCCTGCGTGTTTAATTAATGCAAACAGGTGAAAAAACATCTCCTTACCTCTTCCACAATCTCCTCCTCCTCCTCAAATTCCTCCTCAAATTCCTCCGTATATTCTTCTATAATTTCTGCCATTTTGAAACAGCTTTAAAAGCTCTACACAAAACAGAGATGACATTATCAGGCATTTATAATTCTAACTCCAAACAAGCATCATTTTGCTGCATTTATAACAGGGGAAGCATGCATTGCTCTATGTGTTCTTTTCCTGATCACTAACATCAAAACACAGTTTCAAACAGCATATTCTGGAGCTGCTGAAGATCAAAGCACAACTGTATCGTAGCTATTTTAGGATGCTTCCAAACATCTCCTGCTGATTTTATTTAAAAAAAAGGGAAAGTTAGATATGCTGGAAAGATGTAAAACAGCATTTGGATGCCCAACCAAAGCGCTTGCCGTACCAGCAAAAGATTCCGGCAGTATTTCCTGACAGTCAGGAAACTTCACTTGCCATCCACTAGGGTCTCAAACTGACTTCAACTCTGTGTTTGCCTCAGTCCTAAACAAAATGACAGAATTGGTGAAACACAAAACACAAAATGGAAAGTTTTTGCTAATTCTAATGAGCCGATGGCTTTTAATGTGGGACGGGAACCCCTCCCCCTTAAATGCCACAACACAGCTCAGCGAGCTGTGCCTCCTGGTTGAAGGTTGGCGACAGCTGCCCAACAGTGCTTCAGCTATTTGACATGTAAGCTAATGCCACAGCCTGATTGGTTGACTCCCGTTTAGCAAATGGAGGTGCAATGCCTTCTGAGGCTGCAGGTTAAATATAGGATGGCATACTAACTACCTTTTTTAGCACTCGATTGCCTTCTCTTTAAATTAAAACAAAGTTTAATCTGTGAAACAACTAAAGGGATAAAATTGTCAGACAGGTGCTGAGATTGTGCAGAGAGGTCAGAAATGAGGCTGAAGTTTCAGGTACATCCAAAGCTGGGCCCGGTCTGGTGCTGCTCGGATCTTGAAGTTCTGGATTGTTTGGTTATTCCTTCAATACGCAGTGAAGCGTTTACGCTCCTTATTCCTCGGTCAGCTCCTCCCGGATCCAGGTGGCAGGAGAGGATGGACGTCCGAGCAGATGGAGAGCCATGCAGGGTGAAGAAAACATGGGCATTTTGCTATTTTCATCCATTCCTTTGCTTACCAGTTATGTTTAAGTTTAATGGTCTCCCAAGCCGCTAAAGCCTCCCCAGCCTCCCTCCAGAGAAACGCCGGGCGACAGCACACAGCTGCACTTTCTAGCCAGGTTATCATGTGGCTGACGCAGCCAATCAGAGGCCGTTGCTCTCAGATTTCAAAATCTAAATATACCTAAGTGATCATTTCAGAAAGGAGCACCTGTTGAGGCTAATGCATCAGCGGTACAGTTATGAGGAAGGCAGTGGAGGATGAGTCGTAAGGTCTCAAGAACACAAAATGTCAACAGTACCACCCACTGTGAACGTCTTTGTGGTGGCGATGTTGACACGGGCAACTGTTTCCTTTCTTTAAAAGATGTGGAATACGAGCATGAGCCTGAGAGGAGACGACTTAGCTTCAGGGCCAGAATGGGCGGTGAGTGTCAGATCTGTTGAGGTAATCAGTCAGCTGACCCTGAGCTGGGCTGCATCCTGTCAGAAATCAGGTCAACAAACTAAATGCTTGTGAAACACGGCTTGAAGCAACTAAACGCACCCATGAACATAAATCACAAATCAATGGCTGCCTTCCACCTTCTGAAGGAGACTATTTGAAAAAGTCTGATGACTCATTAATGCTTCTTGGGTTAAAGATTAGTCTGTTGGAAGTTACCTCCGACATCGTATAATTTACACAAATTAGAATAAATGAGCTTTAGCTTGATTTTTATCTATGTTGCCTCCTCTTGAATGGTCAATTCTACCCACTTTATATATTGTATTTGGATTCATGGGCTTTTTACAAGAAAATGTGATGATTTTTGGGGATATTTTAGCATTTAAAGTATGATTACAATCTTCTTTTTGTTGGCTATCAGCAGGAATGGTCCTGGTTGGAAGCTCAGCTGGGGCCAGGCAGGTTATCCAAGGTGGCCTCTCGCCAACCGGCAGCTGTGATAAGTCGTCTTGTTTCTGAAAAGCAGGTAAAAGGACGGCTGGATGGAGGCGTTTCTGTGGGCCGCTGCCTGGTACTATCAGGACAGTTCTGATCTATGAGCTATTTTTTCTTTGTGCTTTAAAATAAACTAGAATAATTCTACATCACCCAGATCAAAAAGCCAAGACTGCTCAAAATACCCACAAAAAGCATTTGAATGTAATAAATCTGTTGCCCCTGTCATGCATTACATGTAAAAAATAGATGTGCATTTTTTCTTTAAACGATGTGCCTCTATTTCTGTGATACGTCTATACTCTCACTCTTTGTGCCAGCAGCAGAGTGCAACCTGGGAAACAAGACGGACAGCAGCAGCTGAACGTGCCTCTATATCCTCTCTTGAAGCTCCACTCCGTCATACACTGGATGTTGGCTGCTTGGTCACATTATAACATCCCTGCAGTTCAGAAAAACAACGTTTAAAGTGTAAGTTAATCTAAACTAACCATCTATTTTCTGATTTACCCCAGTGTTATATACCCGTAGTTTATGACATTGTATTTACTGAGATGCAATGGCAGACTTTCTCAGGACAATATCTGCAAAGTGTACCGTCATCAAACCTTTATAAAGACAGAAAGTTCAAGTCTGACATTCAAGTTTCACTTTTACGTGTTAAAGCTCTGAGTCATCCATCATTTTTGCTGTCACCCAAAGTATTTTGGCACAAAGAAAACTCAACATCTACCTCCAGAACCTGCGACTATTTCCCAACATTTAAAGGGCTATTCAGCCTGTGGAAATATTCAGGCAACTGAAACATTACTGTAAGTTATTGGGTATCACGACTGCTCAATGATTCCAGCAGTCAAAACAAAGACAGAAAACATAGATACCCAGAGAGGGGGCTACAAGATGCTTCGTCACTGGAAAAAATGACCGATGACCAGAGCACAACAGCTGCAGCAAAGCCAGCGACAACAAAGGTGCTGCCAGCTGCCAGTCTGGGTTCATCAACATGTTAAAAAAGAAAAAGAAACACTCCAGTGAGGTAAGAAGCCTAATATTAATCAATCGGTCAGTCCCAGAGAGACTTTGCATGATCAGGATAGGCTGTTATTTACAATAGAGCAGGTTTCCATGTGAAGACCTCCACCCGGCATTAGCAAACTGAGCCTTTTAGCGAGTTTTTTTCAGCATAATCGGTTACTTCTTCAGTTCTAAACCCGTTTCTCAGGCTCCACTGGGGAAAACCAGCTCCACAGAATGATACTACCACCACCATGCTGTGGGATTATCTGTTTTCTTTTATCATCTTACAAGAATCCCTTCTTCCACTTGCCTTTTGGCCATCTCCAAACATATTTTCTTCTTCTTCTTATTTCTTTATCTTAAGGCAATGCTTTTGTTTTCTTCCATAAACCCCAGTTCTCCGTTTAAAGTGTCCCACAGGAACAGAAACATTTATCTCTGCAGCACCTTCAAGGTTAACTTCCCTATTACCTCTCTGGTTCACTCCTTTGAGTTTTGGTATCTTGCTCTTTCTTGGCAGGTATATTGTAGGTGTCATATTCTTTATAGCTTTCAGTTCTCAGTTTAATGGTTTAACCCACCATACAGAGCTGTGACTCACCAGTTTGGAGGGATCTCTGCTGTGTTGGTTGCTTGGTGGTGCTTGGACTCTGCGGCCTTTCACAACAGGTGACCTCATAATATGATCATGTGACACTTAGACTGAACACAGGTGAACTGACTGTGTGGCCTCTGCAGGTATTCAGCAAGACCAGGTCCTACTTAAGGGTTTGATACCAAAGAGTAACTTTACATCTGCAAAATTCACATTTTCTAATAATTCTACACCATCATTTTTGGACTTTTTTTATGTAGGTCCACAACATAAAATCCAAAAACCTATTTAATTACTTACATAATGAGCTTAAAAACAAAGTGGGTGAATACAATTTGCAAGTGGCTGTATCAGATCTATACAAACGGCTGCCAAAGAACACAGTTTTCTATGTTTTTGGTGACTACCGTGAGCCAAATAAATAGAAATTCAAGGAGCTTCATTGAATGGTGACATTTTATAACCCAAAATGAGCCTAGTTACATGCGATTTTGAGGAGGGGGCATAGTTTCAGTGTGACTTACATGCTACAGAAGTCTGATAATCTATCAATTCAATGTTCAAATGTGCATATTAATAAAACAGGAGCCATTTATGAATAGGTATGAAAGAAAATACATTATTACATATTTACTGTTGCTTTCAGGCGCATCCGTTTACTCTCTTTTCTCAACCACTCACTGCGTGCTCCTCTTCTCTCCCTGAATCCTTCTGCTTCCTTACGCTACAGCTCAGCCGCTCTACTCTACTGATGCCACCGTTCATTGCGCTCCCTGCAAAGAATCGGTGACCGTGAGCTCAGATGACACATTCTGCCCCTGAAAGGACTAAAAAAGAACAAGTGCCGTCACATGCAAGTTCAAAGTTGTGGGTGGAAAGGTTAAGAGGAACCTTGAGCAAATGAGGGAGTCAACTGAAAGAAACACTCATTTACGACACAATGCAATTCACCTGAAACAGATAAAAACATTTTATTTCAGTGATTATTCACAGAGACTGAAGGGACGAGGGTATAATGTTATTCTACCCTCCCTCAAGCATGTTTCAGTCACCACTGACCATCATCACTTGAACATTCTCCTGCAGGCACCGAGTTATAAGAGAATACTGGACCGTACACATGGGGGGGAGGGGTAAAAACCACCACAGCCAGTCCGGCAATACTGCAAGGCCACCATGGGCTAGACTCATACACAGCTGAAGAAGAAGTCCATGTACAGATCCAAGCGAGTCGCTTCGTTGACCTCTGTGATTTGCTGACAGGAAAACCGTGCAGAAATTTAAATAATCAGAGTGTCTGTGTTGTCCACTGTCCTTCTGATGAGGTCTTTTTTTCTTTCTTTTTTTTGTTCTGAGTTCAAATGTCTTTTGTAAAATAAATTATTACAGAAGAAGATAACATCCTGCCGGCGGTCTGTCCGTATCAGCTTCACAGGAGAGGATGAAGAGGAGAGGGCCGTCCATCAACTGATCTCACCCTCATCCTCATGTCTGGAGGCAGAAAAAAAAAAAAAACTAAAGAGAAAAGTCGCAATCCTAAACAAATTCATTTAGGTCATCATCTCACACGTAGCCGTGACATCATCCACTCCAGACCCTGGCACAACCTGCAGGTAAGGAGGACACGGGATGCACAAAGGGACGGGGATTTGGAGGAGAGTGGGACAGAGGCACAGACAGATGAGCTTTCAGTTTGTATCGTTAAGTTAAATAAAGTTTTCACAGAAGACTGAGCAGAAAATGCAGTTCTCACCCCTCCCCTGTGAGGGCGCAACAGGCCTGGATGTGCCACTGGTGGTCTTTGACCGAGGTAAGTTGGAGGCTCTGGGAGATCTCAGCCACAGACATGCAGCCTTTCACGTCTTGTTTGTTGGCAAAGATCAACAGCCCTGCCTTTCTCAAGTCCTGGAGGGCAGAAAAGGAAAAATATGGAGCGAGGAAATGTAGTTTTTGTTTGTCAAAGACACCGATGACTGCATGAATGAGCACTGAAAAGACCACTTTATATTGTAAAATGACTTATCTGGCTAAAACAATTCAGAACACACAGCTTAAAAGGTGGATCAGTTATTTAGCACAAACGAGGCTCACTAAGACATTCTCTTTATTTAGTTTATTTAGTAAAATATGATCCCAGAATGAAATAAAGGCACGAATACAAATAATTTGGGTGAATTCACAACTAAGGACCAAGTGCGCACACACTGAAAAGGAAGATGTTTTGTTTGTGATGTTTTTCGGTACAAACATCTGGGAGACGTAACTTTACATCTGCTAAATTCACTTTTTCTAATAATTCTACACCATCATTTTTGGACTTTTTTAATGTAGGTCCACAACATAAAATCCAAAAACCTATTTAATTACTTGCATAATGAGCTTAAAAACAAAGTGGGTGAATACAATTTGCAAGTGGCTGTATCAGATCTATACAAACGGCTGCCAAAGAACACAGTTTTCTATGTTTTTGGTGACTACCGTGAGCCAAATAAATAGAAATTCAAGGAGCTTCATTGAATGGTGACATTTTATAACCCAAAATGAGCCTAGTTACATGCGATTTTGAGGAGAGGACATAGTTTCAGTGTGACTTACATGCTACAGAAGTCTGATAATCTATCAATTCAATATGAAACCATGTTGTTCGGTACAAACATCTGGGAGACGCTGAACACAAGCCGATAGGTAGATTTCTTTTAAGATGTTTCCCCTGCTGCAGCCTCTAGTTCTGGCTCTTCCCCAGGGAAAGAAAAGAGAGAGACTTTTCTCTTCCCCAACCTCAAAATTGTCCCAAAACACAGCTGATTTTCCACTAAACTCACTATGCTGACTGATGCTTTTCCAGCCATTCATCTGGGGGACACTGCGAGTATCACATCGGTTAGTTTGAAACTTCTTTAACGTTTTATTCTCAGTTTGGAATTTATGCCACAGAGGAAAAAACCTCGAGCCATGCCGCCAGAATTGTGGCCGCAAACTAGCTGTATTTCCAGGCTGTGTCCATTATCCGCCCTGGAAAACACACAAAAGCCTCCAGGGAAGCAGGCTTTCACCGGCGAGAATGCTGGACACCGTGTCAAACTTCTCCCACTGCTTGAGCAGTGCAAGCCGTGGCTGCATGTTCTGTGAAAAATGCATGATGTTTGGTCCTCTGTGAGTGAGTTAGCAGCCCTTATTCTATTACTGTTCGCTGTTTACAATATGAGCTTCGCAGAGTTAGTCGAAGGAGACTTTTAAGAGGTGCTGAGAGGCGGAGAAGTCGGTGGAGCTTATCAACATATCGACGGATTCTCACCCCCTGAATGGGGAAGCTGGACTGTCATGACCCATGCAATATTAGGACCAAGAGAGTTGAAATGATGATGAATTTAGATCCCCAAACAATTCGATCAGGACCTGCTGGGCAAGATGAATCCATCTCTAACGATGCCAGTATTCAGCTAAAGAACAAATTTAAACGAAGCGAGGCAGTTCGCCCGGCAGCCCACCAAATCAATGTACGTTTCCACTTCTTCACATGAGGCTCGCATCACTTCAGATGCAGCTCTTGGAATTATTGTTATGTAGTACAGCAACACATTAACAGTCTTTAGACTACAGAGACTACAGCTTCTCAGACAGCATGCATGCTCTAAGTGACAGCTTGTGCACAAACAGCCAAAGGGAAAAGTCCAGCATGTGGCCGGCTGACCAATGGTGTGACTTCAGTCAGTCAGCAGCAAATAAAAGATGACCTTTTGTATTAAAAATTATCCCCAAACATATCTAATATCCATCCCTACCGATACGAAATTAGAGGAGCAACGGTGCAGGTAACCCACGGTACGGCCCGCACCTCGGTTTTTGGGCCACGGTTTCAGTACGTGTTTTGTTTGCGAATTGGAATGAATCGTAAAACCGAAAACCCGCGGTCCATAAGGGAGTATTGTCCCCTGCATAGCGGACCGAACGGTTCAATAAAGTACCGCTGTAGAGGGCTGCATTGGGATGAAATCTCACAGGAGCGGGCGGCAAAATTTTTTTTAAAAACACTGTGGGATCAGGATGTATCCTAGCAACAGGATGTCAATAAATGATGTGGAAAGGAAGCTCAAAGAAGGTCTTTACAGCACAAAGGCAAAGCAAGGCAAGTCTGACATTTGGAGAAGTTTCTCAATTGTCTGTGAATCTCTTTATTAATCCTATAAAGTCCTATAAAGTCCTATAAAGTCCTATAAAGTCCTATAAAGTCCTGCAGGACGGGAGAAGACACAGAATCAATGCATTTCTATTATCGTGTGGGCATAAACTCTCAAGGTTTTACAGGTGAGGGCGGTAATGGTCAGAAATTCAGCGGGAGCAGGATGAAGAAAACAGTCCCGTGCAGGGCTCCGTTGCATCATGCAACAAAGTCTGAAGCAAGAAAAGTTGACTTACTTCATGTGCTAGCATTCTGTAGAGTTCCTCTTTGGTTACAGAGATTCGTTCTCTGTCTGTGCTGTCGACCACCACAATTACAAACTAGTCACAGAGAACAAAAGAGACACAATTGATTAAAGAATAACAGCACAATCGGACATGGTTGCATTATAAAGTTAGTTTTTATGGAAACACATTATCGACTAGTAGCAACTTGACTTGAAATCACTCCTAACAATACTATACATCCCAAAAAAGCTGCCAGTGACAGTTTGGTCAATCAAAGAGTTCCTCATATACAAGTCGAATACCTGGTGACTCACCACAGTCATTACTGCAGTGAGCCAACATAATAATTAGCCAAACGCAGAGCAATAATTACCTCTGTGTTTGTGTAATATGTGTTCCAAGATGACCTAAGGGACTCCTGACCCCCGATGTCCCACATCAGGAAATGGGTGTTGTTGACGACGATCTCCTCCACGTTGCTCCCGATTGTAGGAGAAGTGTGCACCACCTCGTTCATTGAACTGGAACGTACAAAAAGACACGAGCAGCTGGTCACAAAATGGCCAAATACACTCCTTAAGCTCGTAAAGAAGCCAGTGAAAGTGTTGGATACTTACAACTGGTAAAGAATCGTCGTCTTGCCTGCATTGTCCAGGCCCACAATGATTACTTTGTGCTCTGAAAAGCAAAGAAAAAGACTTCACTCACTGACGGTTGGTTGGTAACTGACTGATGTGCGCGTCTTTTAGCTGTAAAAGACTGTGCACTTTCACAGCCTCAGACAAGTTAGAGCACAGTTTCACAAGCGCGTACATCTGAGCTGGAACTAGAGGCAGTTGTAGAGGAAACAGAGACACAAAAAGGCTTCAGCTATTTAAAAAAAACAACACAAGATGCTGTGATAACTAGGACTGATTCCCAGCGTTAAAGCACTTATAAAAGAACACTTTACTGTTAAAAATGATGCCGACGGTTGTGCGTCTATAAAGCTTTTTAAACACAATACCCAGCTTTAGGCGTCAACAACAAAAATCAGAGAGTGACTAAAAGAGATAAAAGCAGCACGTGTTTCTAAGAAAGACTTTATCGGCACAATCTTCACATTTGCGAGTAAAGCCAAGCATTAAACACACAAAGGCAAACACCAGAGGATTTATCTGTCTTCTGCTGATATCATCTTACAGGGGCATGGCTTCAACTTTCCTTTAAGGGTATCACATGTCAAATTGCAACTGTTCAGAGCAGGAGAGGGATTTATATCATTATGCACTGCTTTTTAGTTGTTTTCTTACCACAGAAAACAATCAAAAAGCAGCGCTCACTCCTCAGCTCACGGAGCTATAAAAGAACCCCAAAATGAACCGTTTCTCACACGTCTGCACAATCTCACGGCCGACTGAATCACGCAGAACATTAAATGTGTTCACAGCATAATATTGTTTAGTTTGGATATCAATTCATTTGGAAAACCATCCAGAATAATGTATGTGATGCATACCTCAATACCTGACATCTATATTGTTTTCACAGCCTGCTAAAGCTCTACAAATCGGCTTCTAAGGACTCAAAAATCCTCCTTAATAACTAACTCTAACATATTCACGCTCTCACAGAAGATCAATACTTAAATGAGCACACTTCTAACAAAATGTACCTGTGTGGGATAGATTTTACAAATCTGAATTATTAGAAAATCCCCAACCAGTGAAAACTTGCACAGCTTGACATGAGCTACATATATTAAAGGACCACGTGATGTACGGCCCCCCTGGCAAAAATGATGGCATCACCTCACTTTGATGTTCATTCGGCTTTTATTTTGTAAGAATATATTAAGGAAAAACATATGAAATTACGCTCCCCCTCTGGCTTTTACAACTGCCGGATTTCTGGTTCTTTCTCATATAGCAGGTGACTTTTGTCGTGAACATTTCGCTGGCCATGTCATAGAGTTGATATGTCTGTATTGAACCAAAGTTTAAATGCTTATTTTTCTGTGAAAAATGACTTCAGGACCACCCAAACTTCTTTTCGATCAGTGTAATGAAAAAAAAGTGTCAAACTTTCAACATATACGTGTGCATTTGCTCTAGTTGGTGCCGTTTCCTGTGAATCAGCTGCGTTTCACAGCTTCTTAAGCTCTGCACCCTCATGCAGGCTTAATGTTTTAGACATATTTTTCTTTTTTACTTTGAGATCATAAAGTCACAATGTTCAGTTACCAAATGCTGTTTTCTTCATTTTCACCAGGAGTTTCGTAGTTTCCGTAGCAACGTTCGGTTGTGCAGATGTGATAAAAGTGGAACATCTGCCATGATGTAGTCTGGTTTACGGTTGATTTTTTTTCACAGTTTGTTACTGTGATGTCAGTTCTGCTCGACCCAGTGAAAAGATTGAGGAGCAGGAGGGAAAGAAAGAAAGAAACAAGACGAAACCATCCCTGAAGGCTTCAGCAGAACCTCCTGTTGGATCAGACAGTGTTTTCGTGAGGTTGGCCACACCTCTTCATGCAGTGCTCTTTCTTCTCTTCTCAGAGATTGAACTAATCATCATCTCAGCAACACTCTCCTTATAGAGGGCACTAGGAAAGGGGGTACAGTTCTGATATGAGCCTTTAAATGGTGTTCTGCACACCGTTCTTCTCAGTGCCTCTGACAAAGCAGCATTAAAAGCAAAAAAACTGAGTTCTGATTAAGGCAAAGGCACAGAGGGGATTCTTTTCTTTCCTTTTTTCCTATAAATATGGAAAGGTGCACTTACGAAGTCACTCCAACGGATCACCACAATTACTCTGGAGTGATTAGCATGATTGGACGACCGACCTCCTCATCCTGTCATTAAAGGTGAGCTCATCGACCTCATTGAAGCTAATTTCAGCCGCTTGTATTCACAATCTCATTCCTTCAGTCACCACACACAGTTTGAGACTAAAAGTGAGGGTTGGAACTTAGAGCGTCTGGCTTTGTCTTTTCATTCAGCTGTTTTCACCACAACAGACTGGCATTCGAGTGGATGCTGCACAGATTTGCCTGTAAATCCCCTGCCGTAGCCCCACTTAAATGAACAATACTCCAAGATACTTAAACTCCACCACTCCAGGCAGCAACTGACTCCAAACCCAGGGAAATCCACCCTGGGGATGCTAATTCTCATCCCAGCTGCTTCATACTTGGCTGAACACCGCCCCAGTGTTTGCTGAGGACCACATCATCTACAAACAATGTAATCCTAAGTCAACTGGCCCGGAAACCCTCGGGATCTTGACTATTCTGTCCATAAAGGTTACGACCAGAATTGGTGGAAAAGGGCTGACAAAGCAAGCGAAGCTCAATATGAAGCACTTCTCTGTGTATTACCGCAAAGTTAGGCTGTACTTTGCAGAAGAAAAACTAAAACCTTACAGAGGAGAGAAAGAGAAACCTGATCCAAGTGTGGGCCTTATCTACAAATCTCTACCAAGTTGAACATAAACTAAATCAAACAGCTTTAAAAACACAGGGGAGGACATTACTTTAGATCTATATATATGTCTTTAGGAAACCTAACAGACTGCATGAACACATGCTCACAACATTGTCTAGAAAGCTGGAAATAGAAGAAGCTGGGGGAGAAAAGTGTGTGCATTATAAAGGCCATGCAGGTGTGAACTCAGCTGTGTGCATGTAGAACGTCTCAAATAACCGTCAACATCCTTAAATGCGGGCTGTACAGCGGTAGCATGAATTTCCTTCACCTTTTAGCTATTCTACCAATCTATCCACCCTAAAAATCAACCCTAATCTATCAATCCTAAAAACATCCGTCGTGTGGTTAGTTAATTCACTATAAACAGGCAAATATCACTGTATTTACAGAGGGTAACCCAAGTTTGTAAAGTTTAATCCCATGTCAGTGTGTCTCTAAATGAACTTCTGTTGTTCCAGAGTTTGTCTCGATCAGCTGGGGAGAGCCTTGGAAAGGCATCCTGAGATCTGGGAGGATCTTAGGGAGGAGATCCAACAAGAAAAGCTTTTACAGACTCCGGGGACAGGACAGGAGGAAGCAAAATAGAGCAAAGTTCAGAGATGATTGAGCCACTGTAAAATCTTTGTCTGCTACTATCACTTACATAATTACAGATTAGTGAGCAGGAGTCACTTTATGTGAAGAAACATTAAACCTTTAAGGATTATACAGCTGATCTCCAACTGCTGTCATTTGACAGCTACAGCATGGATGTTTCAAATGAGCCCAAACCAATAAATATTGGCTAATCTTGGCATTGCACTGATAGAAATTATGAGATTACAGTGGCAGAGCAAAGTCGGTGTGATTCCCTCTAAAGTCACTCATTGATTCTTCCTGATCCGAGTATTCAGCTGATGTGGACTGCTGTGTGCTCCGTTTGTGGAGCCAACTCCAGCCATAACACCCGCGGTCATCCGTGCTGAACGCTGGGTTCGTGTTACAGGGGTTTCCAAACGAGCTGTTTACTGATTCAAGATCACCAGTCATGGTTTCTGTTACCTGCTCCTCAAAACCTGAGACCATAAATAATCCAACACAAAGTTAATCCACAAAAGATGCCGATAGTTAGTAGAAAACTGTGTTCTTCAGAGGTGGAACAGTGACATTAGAAACCTAGATTTAGCGTAATATTACCACACAGACATGTCACTGACATGATATCATAACGAAAACACATCTAAAGCATCATGAGTAGAAAGCTATTTTCGAGGCTAATAAGAGGAGAACTACGGGCCTCCTCTGGTCATCGAGCCCATTTAGCTTTCATGTCTTCGACAATACCATGAGAATTTCGGCGGCACCATTCTTACCTTGGTGATTAAAAAGCCTCCATAGCTTTGTAAATAGTATTCCCATGGCTGACAGTGACGTTTTTCGATGCCAGCTTGTAAGAATCCGCAGCAACCTAGCTAGCTAGCGTTGATGATATTCAGTGAAATCAACTTCACCTAACTAGCTAGCTTGCTAGCTACGCCAACAAACCGCTGTCAAAGCGTAAAACCGCCATTATTGTATAAATTAATCTTAACTATGCCTGTCCCAGAGAATGTAAACGTCAACAGGACGCGTAATATGTTGCTAGAAAGAAAACAAGAACGCTAGCCACTACGGCTAAGTGGTTGGTATCAGCTGGCTGTTGTGGAGAAGGCTGTGTTGTCAACCTTGCGCATGCGTATAAGCACTGGCTTGTCCTCGACAGAAAAGGAACAGTCCAATATAATATAATATAATATAATATAATATAATATAATATAATATAATGTAATGTAATGTAATCTAATATAATATAATATAATATAATATGTAACATAACATAACATAACATAACATAACATAACATACAATCATAATCAGAGTATTAGTTGTGACCCGATTGCCCCTAGGGGACATTAAAGTTTATCCAATCCATTCCAAAAACATGTGTATCCACACAACAGTATCAGAGTAATTTATTTTAATACATTTGTAAATGACAGTGCACAAAACTTCTTATCAGGCTGCATTCATATCTTTAGATCGGTGCTAAAAGTCCACGGTTTCCAAACAACAAGAGCTATTGTATATAGCAGAAAGGAACAGAAGTTTCTTTGTAGATCTTCCTCCTCCAGAGTCACTGCACACTAAGACCTCTATGGCCTATGAAATGAAAACAACTGTATATCAAATTACAAGATACAATAACATGTCATTAAGAGGTAATGCTTTATTAATCCTGCATTGACTGCTAGCATATATGGATGAAAAAATACAGGGAAACTGCTTCACATTTACATGAAAAAGACACTGTGAAAAAGGCAACGCAGTACAGCCAGAGTGCTTTTTGACAGTTTCCCATTGATCAGTAGTTTCTAATGACACTTAAATCAAAATGAATGAAAAGGCTATAGCTATATTGCTACTCTAAGAAAATGTTATAGCATCAGATTATTCTATAAAACCTTTGACAATAAAGGAAATTAATCTTTTTTAATCTAAGGTATATGCAAAACTCTAAATAAAAAAAAAGGAATGTAATTTGATTTACTGACAGTGGAACTTTACACAAGTTAAGATGTATTTCCTCTAATTATTTTGAAGGTATTTACATATGGAAGCCCTCAATATAAATCATCCACTAAATTCCCTTTCTATCCATTCCAAATGATGTCCCGCTAAATTCATGACTGAAGACAGCAGTTAATATATGTGTGGCACGTAAAAAACATTTGTGCATTACCTCCAAGTGTTCCTTTCTGGTTTTAATAGCTTTTTTGTAACAAATAATAGCTTTTTTGTAACAAATAATAGCTTTTTTTATGAATTTAACATAACACTCAGAATCCAGTTCCCATCAGATGGATAAGAACATAAAACGCTACACTTCCAGGTCTTAATGACCTCTTATTCCTGAGGTTTGGAGCTTTGAAATGTATCTGCGTGACTTTTGATTTTATTTGTGACAAAAACGGCATTTAGAGAAGACAAAGAAGGGGCACGAGAAGCAACGGCACGAACCCTGAAGAGAACATAAAGCAAACCACTTCCAAAACAAAATTTGTAAAACTCTGAGGCTTTCACAGGATTATTATGCTCACGCCGTGGACAGTAGCACACACTCTTGGGGAGTTTTAGAGATGCATTATATTCTGCTTCCATCGTCTCCTGAATGAGTTCAAACAAGTTCTGTGTTGATCATCTCTGCAGGATCCGGTCTGACACTGGTTTGAGTCAGGCTGTCCACTATAATTACAGGCCTACCTACATGCTACGGTAAAAGCTGAGATAGCGGGAAGGGTTCAGAAGAGCCTACTTCCCACACTTTCTCTCGCTAGTTTACTTCATTTACAAGCACTTTCTGAGACATGATAAAACCTGGTTCAACTTTAGCCTTGTGCTACTTTCATATCCAGACCCTCTGTTCATGTCACAGCAAAGGCAGGATTCTTTTTAAGGTTTAAATGTCCATTTGGCTGGAACCAAAGCCATATGGGATATGAGGTACTACACAGATATAAGAGGTTGTTACAGTTCACATGTAGTAGATTTATCATGTTAGAGCTGCTAATGGTGCCTCAGCTCATGTGTTCATGGTGGATGTTCAGAGAAAGAAAGGCCTGCACCTCGTTAACAGCAGGCCACAACTCAAAGCCGATGCCTGGAGTCCTGGCTGTAGCCTCCAGGGGATCCTCGGTTACGGTGAGGCTTGTAAGAGTCCTGGTAGGGGTCCTGGTAGTCCTCCTCTACCAGAGGAGAGTGCTCCCTGCTTTGCTGGGAGCCAGAGGACAGACGGTTGCGATTCTTCCGTGCACGTTCGTTATGATAGTTCTCATCTGCAGGCATCAGGCTGCGGCGCTCGACAGGTGAGTGGTCTGTTGTTGTGTTGTTGCTGTTTCGGTTTCTTTGGGCCTGTTTGAGAGAGAAAAGACTTACTGTTTAGTGAAAAATCAATACACACAAACAGCCTATTCCAGAGAAACAGCACAGGGATTCCTGAGACTGCCCGTTAATTAATTAATTAATTAGATAGATAGATAGATAGATAGATAGATAGATAGATAGATAGATAGATAGATAGATAGATAGATAGATGGATAGATGGATAGATGGATAGATGGATAGATGGATAGATGGATAGATGGATAGATAGATAGATAGATAGATAGATAGATAGATAGATAGATAGATAGATAGATAGATAGATAGATAGTTAGATGGATAGATGGATAGATGGATAGATGGATAGATGGATAGATGGATAGATGGATAGATAGATAGATAGATAGATAGATAGATAGATAGATAGATAGATAGATAGATAGATAGATAGATAGATAGATAGATAGATAGATAGATAGATAGATAGATAGATAGATAGATAGATAGATAGATAGATAGATAGATAGATAGATAGATGGATGGATGGATGGATGGATGGATGGATGGATGGATGGATGGATGGATGGATGGATGGATGGATGGATGGATGGATGGATGGATGGATGGATGGATGGATAGATAGATAGATAGATAGATAGATAGATAGATAGATAGATAGATAGATAGATAGATAGATAGATAGATAGATAGATAGATAGATAAACCTGCTGATACGCTTGCCCTGGTGATAGAAAACAAATGCTCCTATGATCTGATGAAAAAAATGATTCAGTTAGAGTGAACCCTGCTGCAGGTGGAAGTGAAAACTTCATAGAATTATGTTGCTCTCTCAAACTCTAGCTGTGAACATGCTGTGAGCTTCTTTCCATTTTTATTTGATCTAATCCTTTTGGCAATAAATCGTCCATAAGTTCTAAGTCATGGAGTTTTAACTGAGTTTCAATGACAAATTGTTCGAGCCTAAAAGTTTGTACAGTACAGTAATTCAGCTTATAATTTAGCATTATTCAATGGTTTCACACATGATACTAAGTTTGTTTCCATGAAGAAGAACATAAGGTTCATCTGGCTCCATTGTAACTTCTGCAGGGAGGTGCTGCAAAGATGCGGCTCATGAATGAGAAAGTTGGGTATCTATAAAAAACAATAGTCTTTGCAGTATTGAGAAGGGCAATAACTATCACACAGTGATCTTATTGGTTCAAAGGTCATTCTGCAGCATGACAACAACTCCAAACATACTATCAGCATCGATAAGGGCAATCAGAGGCAACTGCAGAAAGAAATCCTGGCCACCATGGAGTTGGATGAAGTGAGAAAATAAACAGATACAGCCGTGATGTACAGAGGAACTGAGGCAAGTTCTCCGAGACACCTGGATGACAGGTACCTGAAATTAATATGACAATTTTTTATTCGTGCATTATCTTCAGGCCAAACTTTAGGTGTGTGTGTGTACATAGGATTTGGGTGTATATTAAACCGCTATTCACTGTAATAAATGAGTACCATCGCATTTTTTTGTAGATATATCTATATGTCCATCATTGGAAATTAGCTAAGTAAAACATTATTGAAAACAATTGTAAATTACTGTAGACAAGACTTCTGTGAAGTGTTTTCCTGCTAAAAGCATCACTTTCAGCATGCTGTTAGGAAATCTGACTGTGGAAATAATTCAGACATCTCAGCTATAGCTTTAGGGTCTAATACATTAATCAGAAGCACAACAGTCCCTCAATCCAGAGGTATATTTTCCTCAATCCAGAGGGTTGAAACGTGTTAAAATAAGATTTGATGTGCCTGCATTTTACTGGTAAGCAACATAGAAACATGGAGATTGTACTTTAAATAAATGAACAAATATAGCTTTCCCCCCAAATTGGCAAGGTACCTGGATGGCAGCAGGATATGGGGAGAGAGCAGTGGAGCCCAGATTGCGTCCCAGCAGGGGGTTGAGTGGCGTGCTAAGTGAAGTGTGCGTAGCACGCCAATATGCCTCTAAGTATTCTGCCAGGTGTTCACAGGCATCTTCCAGCTGGTTCTCATCCAAAATAATATCAAACATCTCCTGAGGTGAGCAAGAAATAGAGGAAAGTTTAGTTTCTGCACATGAATTTCTTTAAAAAGTTTCAACACTTGCACAGTAAAAGTCGTTGCTTCGAAGCTTTCTTACAGAAGGACACTGTGATAGTTTTTCTGCTGCAACAAGCTGCACGTTCAAGTGTTTGCTCTGAGATTTTCCTCTTGATTTGATTAGCCGCTGCAGGACCTGTGGAACAAATGCACAGTAGGAGAATGTCAGCAAATATGGAATAAATACAAAGCTGCTCCCCACATTAAATCTGTAATAGCAAGTGTGAGAGAGGAGCAGGATTTCCAGCTAATAAAACCTTCACAAGTGACAACACGCCTGTCACTTCTACTGTAACTCTACACTCAGTGTTAGTGTCATGCTTTAGGTGTCTTCCTGGATGAGTTTCCTCATATTTCACTTTGAAATCTAAAGCCTATCATTCAGCTGATTCAAACAAGAGAAACTCTTCTGCACATACAGTATCCTGCTTGACTGGATGAAAAGCTGTTATCCAAGCCGTCAGTCTTACCTTGGGCGAGGACACTTTAACATGAACAATAATGGGTGCTAAAGAGGTCTTGAGAAGCTGTGCTGGGTGGTTAATGGTGTCTGCATCCAAAACCACCAGCTGGAGAGATCTGGCCAGCTCAAAGATCCGTTCTATTTCACTTTGGACCTCCGCTGCAGGAAAATAGAAATGCATAAGAAGAACAACTATGAACAGGAAGGAATGAGATGGAAAATCAAACCAGCGATGGTCTCAACATCCACAAAACGTGCACATCATTGAGCGAGACAGTTCCTGTAGCTTTACCAAGGCTGGAGCGGGTGTTGGATCTCTCAATGATGGCCCTCTTACTGGGGTTGTTAAGTACTGACCTCTTGGCCAATGAGATGTCAGCTGTTACCCTTGTGATGGATATCCTGCAACAGCACAAAACACACGTCATACAGAGCACACTGGCAGCAAAACGATGACTGTGCGATCAAAGGTGCTTTACTATCACTGCTCACCTTCCGTCAAATCTGTGCTTCAGGAAGTCAAACAGCGCTTTTTGCATCATATCTGTGACCTGCAGCGATCAGCCAGGGAGAACGCAGGGGAAACAAGAAGAAAAGGAAAGAGGAGGATCAGAAAAAACTGTACATAAAGAATCCTAACAAACATATTTTTACACATACATTTAGTATGCTACATAGCAGCAAATAAGAGACACTGGGATCTTATTATTCATTCTGCTACTGAGTCAGATCTGTGCATTACACGGTTGACCATGTTTTTTCTCCTGTTGGCAGACTAACGTCGGCCACGTTAAATAACATGATTAAGAGCTACAATGAGAAGTGTTGCAGAGACCAGTGCACAAGTGATGAATTGGAGCAATCACATGGTGCAGCTTTCAATGCAGCCTTGGCTGATTAATATGTGAGACTCACTCTGAGGCCTTGAATTGAAACAGAATCTCAAGATGAAGCACGGACAGGTGACAAATTAATGGAAAAAACAACATTAAGTGTCTTAGTAATGTGTTTAGTCATGTGCTGTGCAGTAAGGACGGCATCAGCGAGCCTTGGTATTTATTCTACAAGTGCCTGAGATGCTACAGAAGGGGTGGAACACTGCTCCTCCAAAGGTTATTTCCTCATTTGGTGATTTCATGATGTTGGTGGAGAGTGCAGACTTTTCAAGTGGCAGCAAAGAGCGTTGCCATATTGAAGAGGTCAATCCATCAGGATAGAGATTTCATGACAGGATAACTCCCATTCTGACCTACAGCTTTGTTTAAATATTCTTCTGAAGAATGGGGGGGAATTTTTTTGATTCTTTGCTTCAGAAAAAAATAGAAACGAGAAATAAAAAACATCTGAAAGGTTAGAAATTCAACATTTATTGTAAATCATGTTTATCAATGCTCTTGGGTTTTGAAAATGCAGAATGAGCTTCACATCAGGTTTAAAAGGTAAAAGAAGGCACATGTTACATCAGGTTTTCATTTATTTTATATTATCTGTCGGCAACAGTATCGTAGCTCATATAAAACACATTTTATAGCATTTCAGTATCAATCACAGCAAAACATGTTCTGAACCAAAAATCCATCGACATTCTCTCCTGTTCACTGATTTCACCGTATTTGAATCACTGTGCAGAGGTTTGGGGTAATATTTATGAAGACACAAAAAGGTTTTTGCATCTCTATATGAGGTGAAGCTGTGGAACAGATTCAGTGATGAACTGAAGCATGACTCAGTTTAAAAAGCGGCACAAAATGATGGTTTTTGCAGGGTATGATAAGGACGAAGGGCTCTGATTCTGGTTCTCACCTACTATTTACACTCTGTGTGTGTGTGTGTAACCATGTATATATGTGCACATGTATGTCTATGTACATGTGAGTATATGTATAAATGTCTGTAAATACCTTTATTTCTTGGCATTTTACTGGGGTTACAAGATTTATGGCAAAAAAGGACGGAAACAGGAAGTAAAAGTGGGAAAATAGTGGGAAAAGGGGTGGGATTAAAAAAGTTAATGTGTCTTCCTACTCTGGTTTGAACATGTTAAGTTATTTATCATGATTAATACTTTCCTTATGTTTTGTTTATCTTATAATAATCTTTAACATTAATCTTCGGGGACTAATAAGGTATTATTGAATTGAACTGAATATCTTTCAGAAATCGTCTCACCTGTCCTTCTTTATTATGTTAGCTTCCCTTAATCATACATAACCAACTGGTTTGACTTGTTTCACCCAAGGCCAAGGTTTGTTTTGTTTGTCTGAGCCTCTGATTTGTTCAAAGAAGCCTGACAGTGACCACAATTTAGCTTGTGTAGAGCTAAATTTAGACTCAAAAAGTCTAAATACCATTTTTACAGATTTCAGGCACTTGTTTCCCTTTATTTATTTAAAAACATATTAATAATGATATGTCATGCACACCTTTATCTGTAATGGTTTATCGCTGCTTAAACGTATCACTTGAATCTAAATGCTGGTTCCAGCACTGCAGCTGCATCAAACCCGGCACATTCCTCTTTTTTATCGTCATATGATTAGTAAATGTAACTGCAGCACAACCCGATGGTCGCTTCATCCCACGGACACAATAAACAAACATTTGAATATAACAGAGCCTTCGGTTTTACGTCACATCATTCTGCGTTTCTAATTTCAAACCATGCTCCACTTTTTCAGAGTGATGCGGTTTACCCAGAAGGTTGTTACCACGGCAACACCAGAATGGGAGGCGAGGACTGCGATTCCATGACAACTGACTTCAGCGCTCCCGTCACCTCCTTGGCTTTCCTTTATCATCTGCACAGCATTTCAGACTGATCTCGATGAGCAGTTTTGATTTTAATGTTATATCTGTGAGAACTAAAGGAGCTAATCCAGAAGTCAAGAACTTACAGGATTCAGCGTAAGACGTGAGGCAGCTTGGCCTGTGATGGATGTATTTGCACTAAGAGGAAATGCCACGACACAAAGGAAACATGGTCGTGTTTTCACCTACTTCAGTGCTGAATAAGGGACTTCCTTTCCAGATTAAAGCACGTCTTACCTCGTAACCTTTCAGGGACGGTCCCACCAGGACGACCGGCCTCATGGAGGGAACCACATCATACGGAGGGACGTGCTCAGCCTGGAGGGGTGGGAACACACAGCTGTGGTCAAACTCTGCTATCATACGTGTGTCTTCTGAGGTCTTCAAGTATTGGTAACATGCCCTAAACCAAGTAATGTTTCATGACCTTAAAAAACATCCCAAAGTTTAGTCGGTCACAGCTCCACAACTGTTACATTTGGGATGATTTTAAAATACAATAATTCTTCTCATCGTTTTTCTTCAAGTGATGAGGAGGTTTGGATTAGTTTAACGGCGACATTTACCCTAAACGGGGTAGAGTTGGACTAAAACAAAAAAGGACAGTTAAAACTTCTCCTAAAACTCCCTTTTATCTGCAGAGGTGCTGCGTGACGCTACTGAAATATCCTGTTAAATATGAAAACGAGTAGAGATTCAGACAAATGACAATATACTGTTAGTCTTAACCTTGGTGGTAAACTACAGACTGATTTAAAGGAAATGTGTTCAAAGTCAATTTTCTAATAAAATGTTCATTAAAAAAATGCTTAGATTTGAATCATGACCACACAACCAAAGGTTGTACAGCGACATTTAAGATGTACCCTTTATGTTACACTTGATCCCAATAAAAAAAGAAAGTTAAATCTCTGATGAATGAATCCAGCAGCTGATGATACTTCTCTAACATCATAAGTAACAGTCGGGTGAAAAGGCCGCTCTTTGGGCTGGAATTTGCTTCTTTTGGGTATATTTGGGCTCTGTGCAAACATCTCACATCCCATCACTGATATCACTGATGCTAAGTAGAAGGCTTTATAGATCCTTTATAGATCCTTTATAGACTCCTCAAAGAGTAACATGCTAATAAAAGTCATAATCTGTGAAGGGCACCTCATATGATAAGTATATATAGATCATATGGACATATATATATATATAACCCTAACCCTAACCCACCATCAGTGTGTATACATGCACATTTACTTTATAAATGACAAACTCTTTTTTTAAATGGGTGTTTTACACAAGTTAAAAATGTCTGCAGAGATTATTTATTGAAATAGATCTTTGTCAGTTCAAAAGAAAACAGCAATCATCTCAATTTCCAACCTGGCAACCAAGTATTACCAGATCTCCTGTAACAGTAACAAACACCCAGATCTCTGAAAACATGCATAAAAGACTCATTACAACTGGGTTGTAAAAAAGGAGCCCAAAATCTACGAAAGACAGTGGAGAAATAAGCCTTTAGATGCTTTAGAAATAATAACTTCTTCATCATACTTACCACTTTCTGTTTCTGCTTTCCTGGAAAAGTCGGAAAAGATCGTGTGACTAAGTGCAAACAATAATTTCAGGACTAGACTGCATGAGTAACAGCAGACAAATATTTGTGAATCAGATACTGAAGTTTTCTCTCAGACGTAACTGTGAGACTGACCTGCAGAGTTTGGGTTTGGTTTGAAAGTGCCTGACACCATCTCTCCCAGACTTGAGGAGGAATTTCCACTGGATTTACTGCTGCAGTAATGATGGTGAACAGAAAAAGAATCATCATGTATTATATGAACTCATCATGCTAAAAAGAATTAGCTAAAGATGGAGGATAAATACTTAAATAAGTGGGTGAAAAGTTGAATGAATTGTTGAAAATGTTTTGAGGTATAGCAGAACTAAGGCTGATGAGATATGAATAAAAGCAGGGCAACATAGATATAAATCAGGTAACTGTGAGCATATGTTTCAGAGGCTGAGGCTAATGCCAAAACTGCTTTTCACAACAGAAACGAGATGCAAAAGCAAAATGACTCGAGGTGGCAAGTCTTTTATCTCCCGGCATTGTCACAGCATCATTAATCACCTTGCCGGCTATAACCCAAAAGCCCCATCTGATGGAAAATTCTGCGATGGCCACAATCCAGGCACACCTCGGAGGGGCCGCACCTCACCACACAACTTGGCTGTTATCCACCTGACTTCCTGCTTATCAGTGGCTTCAACTGCCAGCCTCTACTCATCTCTAAAGTGTCTCTCTCCTCAAGATAAACCTAAACCCTCCAACTCACTTTATCCCTTTTGATCTGTCGTCTCTACAGTATCTACCGCTGCTGCTGCTGATTCCTCCGCTGTCAGCAGCCCCCCCCCCACTCAATCCTCCCATGCTCAGCCTTTCTCCTCTGCTCACCCATGGAAGCGTCCTCGCTTCTGTTCCTGCTGAAGTCGGATGTTTTCCAGCTTCAGTGGGCTCGGGATGAAGCCAATGTCGCCGCCCTCTTTCACCAGGCGGCCGATCCACCAATCGTTATTGTACTTCTGTAAAACAAAATACATTAAAAAACCACTGATAAAACAACAGGATTTCACATTATTCCTTCGTATGGAACATAACGACCGATCATTCATGTTGTTTATATACCTTATTAATGTTCATTCACGATTACAAACACTTTCCACTCATTTGAGACTTCATCCATTTTGGCATGAGATATAGTAGCAACACAAAGGCAGTTTTCAAGCTGTCCCCATTCACAGCGTGGAGCGACAGCTAAAGCCAAGGAAAGTTTGGCTAGGTAGAGGCTGCACTGCTGAAATCTGTTTTGTTTTACTTGAAAGAAACAGTTGGACCACAATCAATGCCGAGAGAGGCAAAGACCTTAAAGACTCGGTGCTATTTCTGTTTTCTTCACCTTTTACAGTAACAGTCCAAGGTTTGGACAGCAGGACGGCTGAGGGCCAGGAGAGCTACTACATTTCCTCAGCAGGTCAGAAGCAGCCTTTAAAGAAGAGCCTTGAGGCCAGCCTTAATTAAACTTCTTATTATAACTCCAGTTATAGCAAACTCCAGTTTCTGGTGAAGATTATTACGTGTGATGACTAAATGTTGTGAGATTACAAGCTGATTGTCGGCAGTATTTCATGAGTAATTGCAGGAAGGGATCTTTTTGTGGGCTGCACGTGGTGTAGTGGTTACAGCGAGAGGGTTGCAGGTTCGATCCCCACCCGGGCCTTTCTGTGTGGAGTTTGCATGTTCTCCCTGTGAATGTGTGGGTTCTCTCCAGGTACTCCGGCTTTCTCCCACTGTCCAAAAACATGCATGTCAGGTTCATTGGTGTCTCTAAAATTGTCTCTAGGAGTGAGTGTGAGCGTGTGTACGTACTATAGCTCTGTTAGCTCATAGCTGCTGTGTTGTTGTTATTGGCGGCTATCGGGGGGCGTAAAGAGGGCTTTCTACACACTCGTCTACTGGGATGATGTCATCGACACCCGCTGCTGCAGCACAGTTTATTCACTCCGGTAAGAACGTCCATCGTACTCAAAGTTGTCGTCCATGTCGTCAAAATCTGATAAATATCCTGCCATGTTGCACAAAACTATCAGCAGCAAACTCCGTGTGAAGTTAGCCGACTGTCACAGAGCACGGAGTGAATAAACTGTGCTGCAGCGGCGTGTCGATGACATCATCCCAGTAGACAAGTGTGTAGAAAGCCCTCTATTAGCCCCCGATAGCCACCAATAACAACAACACAGCAGCTATGAGCTAACAGAGCTATAGCACACGTTCATTCATTCATTCTTCTTAAAGTATTGGTGAAATAAAGACAGATAATGCCTTATTTAGAGGCTGCATCGTCTAAGCCCCGTTCACTCCGTTATATGGATCTCCAGATATCTAAATATCTTCTGAAGGACGCCGACTTTCACCAAACTGTTCTCGGTGAGTAGATGAACGTATTTCATGCCAGAAATAAGATCTAGGTTTAAAAATACCAGAGTTCCCCTTTAAGCGGGTACAGAAAATGGATGGATGGATCTTTCCCTTTATTGTTATCTTGAGCACTGGTTTCAGGCAGCGCACCTGAATTTCATCAAAAAAGTCACCTTATTTTATCCTATTATAAGGAAAAAGACCCGGCTAATGTTTAACAGCTATGTTTGTTCACAGCAAAAATCTGATTTTCAGTTACACATTCAACACATTGATGGAGAGGAACAGCATTCATGTAGAAACTGCAAGTTCGGCATAAATGGAGAGCAAACAAGCTCAGAAAAGGTGAGTCTTCAAGAGAGAGCGGGGCGGCCCTGCTCTGATGGCATACGATGGCCCGTTGCATCATCGGTGACCCGAAAAGGTCAACTGTCCTGACTGAGACTTCCTTGTTTCACATTAGAGATGATATAATTGTGACATGGTAACCTTTTTCTGTGTTGTTTGGCCTGTTAGTTGGTGGATGGATGGAGAATGATGTTCCAGGATGAATCTGAGGAACAACCTGAGGAGACTTTGAATTAGATGACTCACCTTCATGCAAAGTGAACCCGGTTCGTGTCAAGAAACTGCTTCCTTTGTGCTGCTTGGGTTTGACCCAAAGGACTTTAACCCTGCAGACTGAAGCAGGGTTTGTCTCCACCTCTATGAAAAAGGATCACGTGTATCTGTTTTTAGTAACTTTTCATTTCTGTTTTCAATCGCAGTTTAGTTGGATTTGGGAAACAAGTCTTCCTGTTTTGATTCACATCCACCTTTTCTCATTATTTGTCACTTGTTACAAAAGCTAAATTTTCAGCTATACAATGGTCCCACACCTTAAATACAGGGTCTGTTCTTAGTTGTTCTCACTTTTCTTATATTTCTGATGCATTCTCGTCTCAGTTCTGTTCTTGTGTTTATCTTTCAGTCTTGGTGTCAGATCAGTCCTGATCTGAGTGCAGCTTCTGGATTATTGCGTCTCAGTTTACCTTTATTTGTCCTCAGACCAGTTTTATTCTGTTCAGGGCTTTGTTTAGGTTCCCGTTTCCTGTTACTCCTCTTTTGGTTCTCCCTGACTGCACATGTATTTCTACGTCCTCTCGCTACTTAATCTCCAGTTTTCCATGTCAGCTGCCAGTTCATTGATGATTTCTTCAGTGGTTTTCTGTCTGGTTCTGCCTTCATGCATTATCGTTCAGATTTTTGGATTTAGTTAAGTATTATTCTTAGTTCGCTGGAGTTTCCTGCCAAGCAGTGCTTTCATTTTGCGAGTACAATAAAGACTTTTAGTTCTCTCAAATCCTGTCTCCAGCTGGTCCACGTTTGGGTCCAAACTTCTTGCTTTCAGCCATGGACTCAACCCTTTTTCATGCTCTGTGGACTGAGATAGCTGTAACACATTCTGATGTGAGTCTTGTTTGTGAGTGCAGACTAAATTCAAGATATAGCGTTACCGAATTTCAATTGAATTGTACCTCTTTGATGTGGAGGAAGTCCTTGGCATCAAAAGAGACAGCAGTGCCAGCCACAGGAACATCCTCATCCAACGCACCGCAGTAACTCACATTGGTCCTCACAGCAAATGCCACTGCTTTACTCTATAAGACAGACGGGAACATTCAGATCACAGAGATGTTCACATCAACTCATTTAACTCAAATTAACAGAAGCAGAGAGAGACAGCTAGCAGAGGCGGCTGTTTCAGCACCAGTGGGCTCACCCAGCAGCAAACCTGCCCTGCAGTGACGGGTGGGCGCTGCTGAGGAGAAGCTATTTCAGACCTCCTGACAAAGGAGGCTACGAGACGGGAGCAGTACTACTGCACATGGCAGGGGAGGGTAAAAGATCCCAATCCAACGCCAGGACACCCTGACAAAGATGGCACCTTCCACATGTAAATGCATAAATGTATGCATGTATTTCTACCATCAGCAACATGACTGTTATGGAACTCAACGTTTAGAACATAAGCAATGTTAAACTGTGTAAAGTAGCTCCAGCACACAAAATAAAGAGTGTGTGCAAGTTTAACCGTGTTTCCGAAAAAGTTGGGCCACTTATTGAAGTTTTACTAAATACTAATGCAGTAATTTCTGCATTTAATTAAAAAATTGTGCAGAAAACATTAATTCACTGTTGAAAATAAGTTAGTTTTGGTCTTGAAAGTTGACTGTCATTCCAATTTTAAATAGTATAAGAGCCTTATGTTTAAAACTCACAATTTATTAGGTTATTAGGTTAAAAGGTAACAATGTAAATGTTAAGTTAATCCAGGCATAACAAGATGAATAGATCTGAATGCACAATCAGTATCTGGCAACTGAAATTGTTAATAATCTTAGTAAATGTAAATGTAAATGTAATTTATTTATACAGCCCTTTACAACAATCCATTTCGGTACCAAAGTGCTTTACATCAGATAATAAATAAAGAAAAGAATAAGTACAAAACAATAAAATAACAGTAAACGCAATAAAATAAAATACAGCAAAATTGAATAAGATAATATAAAAGAGTCACCATACTACTGGGTATTAAAAGCCATCTGAAATAAATATGTTTTTAGCCCAGATTTAAAGAGGCCCAGGCCAGAAATAAGACGCATCTGGGGGGGGAGCTTATTCCAGAGCCTGGGGGCAGCAACAGAAAAGGCTCGGTCACCCCAGTGCTTGTATTTGGACCTGAACACTTCCAGCAAAAGTTGATTTGTTGACCTCAGAGCTCTGCCAGGATTACAGACAGTTAAAAGCTCAGATAAATATGATGGTGTTGATTAATTAGTGTTGAAGGCTACATCACAATCCAAGTACAAACCAACGGGAATGATTTAGGACAGACAAAATATCAAATATCAAACATTTTATTTTAAAAAGATGTGCAGAGGACCATGTTTATGTGCAAAGAAAGGTCCAGACCTCAGGGGCACAGGACCACAAAGTGCACACTATAGCTTTGCATTACCTCGCTGAAGGCTTTTCTGAAAATAAAACGGCAGCAGGTGTCGATCCAACACCTATATTCATCGTTCAGCATTAAGGCCGTCTTCACAGATGTGCACATGACCTATACCATCCACCCCAAACCATAACTGATGCTGGCTTTTGAACTACCGACCGATAACAAGCTGGATGAGTTCTCTCCTGATTTGCCTGAAGGACGAGACTCCCATCATTCACAAAAAGAAATTCCCATTTTAATCAGTCAGACCAGACATTGATTTCCATCTTTGATGAGCTTGGACTCAGAGAACATAGCGGAGTTTCTGGATCTTTCTGGGCAAAGAAGACTGGCAGAGATTTCTCCAAATCCTCTGAATTAATTATATTGTATAATCATATAAATCTGTAGCTGAACGACAGTATTTATCAGTACTAAACTCCTCCAAATCTTCATCTCTGAAACACTCTGCTTTACTCAGATGTTGCTTTTCTACCCAAATATTTGTTACCTTTTAACCTAATAACCTAATAAATTATGAGTTTTAAACATAAGGCTCTTATACTATTTAAAATTGTTATAACAATTAACTTTCAAGAACAAAACTAACTTATTTTCAACAGTGAATTAATGTTTTCTGCAATATTTTCTAATTAAATGCAGAAATGACTGCATTAGTATTTAGTAAAACTTCAATAAGTGGCCCGACCTTTTCAGAAATACGGTTAAACTTGCACACACTCTTTATTTTGTGTGCCGGAGCTACTTTACTTCTAAGGTCCTGATATTGTGCATGTCACTGACACAGTTTAACATTGCTTATGTTCTAAATTACACCCATGATGCAAAAACAGTACAACCAGATGTTCAAGAGATACCAAACTAATCATAGTAGACACATCTGTCTCCTATTTTAAAGCTAACTATACATTATAAGTCTTACTGTCGATGAGCAATAAAAGCTGTAACCTCTGATTCCGACGGAATTAAACCCAAAAAAAGGAATTTAACCGGAAGGTTTTACATTTGGCTGCTCAATATGAAGAAATGCCATCACAATTATTTGGTGGGACGAGACAAGGACTCTTTAAAGATGCATACTCAGATAATCTCATGCCCTGGTTTCATTACTTTCAGGTGAAACTGACCTTTGCCCTCTCGAGCTGAACGGTGGCCTGCTGCTCCCGCTCCTGCCGGCCACCCTCTTTCTCCTCTTCCAGGGAAACATCTGAGTCAGACGGTCGGCTTGTGTAGGAATCAGCTGAGCCCTGAAAAACATGAGGAAGAAGAAGATTAAAAACAGTTACAAGGACTGATTAAAAGTACAGATAAACAGCGATACAGATGTGATGCAGATTAAACCAGAATTTCAGGAGACATAAAGGTAAAAAAAGCTGCTTTTTACAGTTTTATATGTCCGATTCCAAACTAAACACATTTAAAACAAATAGATGCAGGACCTGAGCCTGTTTCTTAAAACCACAGAGACTAAACAATGACTGCGAGTGTGTGTCCAATGATTGGTTGCATTATTTTTCATGCAGGATCAAAGGCTGGCAGATTAAAGATAAATTACCGGCTTGGAGGGTTAAAATTAGAAACACAAAGGACAGACAAACCTGTCAATCAGAAAACCCTGTTTCATCTTTTCCCAAACATGGAAACTTCAGTGAATACGTATTAAAATGAAGCCTCTCGTACTGCCTGCCTTTCAGACTTTTCCCTACTTCTCTGCTCCTCTTCATTACACCGACTTTTGTCATTCTGGGCTCTGAAGTCTCTACACTAATCCAATTGCCTCCTCGTCTGCTACTCTTTGAGCTCATCGTGTTAAAACTAACTTCTATTCTGTCTTTCTCTCTCTGGACAGACACTCGAGCAGCCCACCTACTTCCCATCACAACCTTCATCAGCCTCATCAGTAACTCCCGTTCCACTCCTTTTCCTCCATCAGGCCACACTCCACCTTGATGTTTGGCTGTATTAGAAGCCGGAGGCACAGAGATTCTTCAGTTGAGGAAATAGTCTGTGAGCAATGAGCAAAGATTCTTGTGGAATACATCAAATATCCTGCTGGTAATATAATTTTCCTGATGAGTCGTCTTTATGTTTTGTATCGCCCATAATTTCTGTGACCATTTCCTGGCTAATCTGTAAATGACTCCCGCTCTGTAAAAACCTGTGTGTGTGCTTTTCTCTAGGACTCAGTGGTGTGACACCCCTACCCAGCTAAGTCTGCTTCAGACTGAAGATCAGTCTCATACCATCACTATCAGCGGGGCCATTGCCTTCCAAACTCACCCACTCCCTTTATCCTCATCCTTATTATCTACAAGTCAGCGGCTGCTGCGTGAGAGAAGCAGTGAAAACGCCCACTTATTCCAGGCAGAGAGGGTGATTGTGGACTACAAAGACAGCAGGACCATGACCAGCTATTTGAGGAAATGTGCAAACACAGACAGAAGCAACAATAAATGAACGCCTCGGGGAGAATTTGCCCCTCAGCAAAGAGTTATTACGACACCAATGTGCTCGTCGGGTTCCACCTCAGGTGCAGCGATCTGCCCATCCGGAGGTAAAGGGAGAAGACTGCTGAGAAGTGGTGTTAACAAAAGAGTTCAACTAATTTCAGGAGAGATTTTAAAAGATTTAATCAGCTGAAATAATCTAATTTACAGCTCATCTGCCTACCTGATGCCCCTGAATATCTTCCATGATGCCCACCTTACCTGTCCCTAATTATCCATCATCGTATTTGAACTTGGCATCTTTCTAATGTCTCACCGTCATATTGCTCCCACTCCTCACTCTTGGTATATAGGTACCTTTTTGTATGTTTATACCCGCCTGACAGCTTGTTTTCCAATCTGAAACCAAACCACCTGAAACAGTTCCACTCAGCCATGTTTCTCTGCTTTTGGGCCCCGCTTCCTGCTCTCCTGGCACCATCTGCTGCACAATTTCATTTGGCCGAGCGCAGTAATAAAAGTGAATACATCAGCTCGATCTTACCGACTCGTGAACACGAGAGAAAAATAAGACCCTTTCAGCACCTGAGCAGGGTCCTGGTTAATAGACCTGTACTGTAAACCCTTCAAACACTGCAGATGTCTGGGTCTACAGCACCTATTACCCATGTTTACAAAAAGTGCTGACCAATAATTTGCTCCAATTACTCACACAGCAATAACGCATGTCTTGGCTCTGAGGACTTCACCTTTGGCTGACCAGTACTTTAGCTGTTTATTCCACCATGTGGGAGAGCTGGCCTCAGGTCCAATTAGTTACACACAAACACACCAGAAAACAGCTTTCTGTTAGCTGTGAAAAACTGTAGTTTGTTACATGTTTTCTCTTTGACTTGCTGAATTAATGTACAGTCAAACCAAATGAGACTCATCTAAGATTAATTAGATTAAGACCTGAACCTGTTGTTCAGGGAATAAATGTGATGAGACCTTTAAACATTACAGTTACCATGGGGAAAGACGCTGCTTCCTCCCCAAAGAGACTGTGTTTTTCCTTTTGTTTAGCCTTGGACAGTTAGATTGGGTTTGGAAAGCATTGTAGTCTGCCTTTCAGAGCACTGAGAAAGGGATAAGATCAGGTGGGAGAAAGAGCTCTCTCCTGCCCTCTTTCAAACTGCTTAAATAAGCTGATTAGTTGAGTTGAGACTGTATGTGTATGCATGTAAAATGGCCTCGCAGCCCTCAGATTGTGGGCTTGGTTCAATTCAAGACTTGACTCCACTGAGCTCAGTCTCAAAATGTAAGATTCTGGGCTGACAAGACAGGAACTAAAACTCCAACCATGTATTTTTAGCTCCTAACTCCAGCCATTCTGAGTGAGAGGGAAATTACTGTAGAAATGATGTGTGGGATGGGTCTCAAATTGGGCTCATTCCCGCCTTTAAAACTTAAATCAAACAAATCAACAGTGTGGAATATAAAAGTTTACAATGTGCAGACATAACAAGACGTGTAGGGAAAATGAGTAAGAAAACATGTCAGTCGTGGCATTTTGGAGCCTTTATTGTCACGATCATGCTTGGCTGCTGTTTGGTTTCTGAGTGTTAGGTGAGGTCGGGGCGGGTTTCCTGGGAGTCTGGGGCGGAAGCTGGATCTATCCTGCCTGTTCTCCATCTACCCCCATCAGAACACTCTTTTTAAGGATCTGCAGGAGCTCCAGTCTTCGCCAGATTATCTCACTCCCTGAGTGGTAATACGGCTCCTCCTCTCCTACCTGGAGACTCATCTACACAGTAAGGACACCTGAATCTCTTCTATGCATCTCCTAACATCTTCTTCTATACTCAGAGCATCTCCTTCCCCTTCCCCACGAAGATCTACGACACCACCTTAACTCAATAAACTTTGCTATCACTTCCACCTCTGCCTACAGCGTCTGCGTTTGGGTCATCACTTCAAAGGAGACGACTAGTTGAGCTAGCCGTGACATTTATGCATTTAGCAGACACTTTTATCCAAAGCGACTTACAGATAGGCATGTAGGCTAAGGGGGTCTTGCCTAAGAACCCCTACTGGAGGTAATACCTTTCCCACATGGAAGGTGGCAATCATACCACTACGCTATCCAGCCCTACATTTATGAGATCGAAACACTTTGTGTCGTGGAATATATTCTGTTGGCGATTTGTTTTATATCTAATGTACAGAACTTTGTCGCCAGCAAGCTTGACTCACAGGGCAGACTTGTCTGCTGACTTAATTCAGTGCATGCAGCCACAAAAAGCCTCTCGCTGGCGGTGTAGCTTTACCTGGAACGTCTGGAACCCAGAGGAAAAAGTCTCTAAACTCTTCTAAAACTGGACCCCTTAAACATCAAACCCAGCACTGACATTTGGGACACGTCGTGGGCATATTGGGAACGTTTCATCCATTGTTATCAGCATCATTTTAACACTGTCTTCTGTCTTTAGTGATGCCTTAGGTTAATGTAGTGCCCTCATGATCCTAAAAGGTCCCTAAAGGAACTTCAGGAGATATAAAGAAGCTATCTGAGGTCTGACTTCTGTTGGTACTTTATGTTACGGTGTTTTCTTTTCTGTTCTCTCATTTGGTCTTGAGTTTAGCTGGGATATTGGTTGAATGTATTGTGTAGACCCTCGACCTTCCAGAAGATCTAAGTTAGAAGATAATTAAACGGTTGTATGTGTTCGTCTCAACAGATGTTTCTCCTTAGTTTTAACATAACCTGTAAGTCTTTGAAAAGTCACAACACAATCAGAACAAATAATCAGAGCTTATTAGACCTTGCATTTTCATTTATAACCAATAAAAGAGCTCTTGTAGACTCCATCACTGCTCCACTGGCCCCACACAGAGCAGATTACCATAAAATGAGTCTACTTACCATTGTTGTGACGTTAAGGTCTCAAAATTAAAATGACTGTTTTATAAGACCGATCTGAACTCATCAGATGGGAGTTTTCTCTCCACTCTCACCCTTTCTGGTCCAGCTAGTCGTTCTCTCTGTGATGGACTGAAAGGCTGCTGCTTTGTGACAGAAAATCTGTACTTCACGCCACTGCTGAGTAATTACTGCATTAGCATAAACACTGGACATTTTCCTCACAGGCAGGGAACAACCAGCTCACTGCTAGACTACAAAGAGTCTCTGGGGTCCAACAACTAACTGCTGCTCATCACTGTCTCCTAGTAGAGGCATACAGGGAAATATTGTGGCCTGCTGGCAGCTGCACACACTGGCCTCACCAGCATTAAATGAGAGGAGCGGCAGAGTGATGAGAGCGAGAAAGACTGCAGCAACAACAGTTATCACCAGAGATATCAACATCCTTTATGACTCATTTCCCTCACGCTGTCTGTAAGTCACCTGTCAGTGTATGTTAGCACAGAGGTCTACGGAGACCTGGCTGTTTACAAGCAGTCTGCTTTCATTTGTCATTTCATTTTTTCTCACTTTTAGATCCATGAAAGCACCGCTGACATCTGTAAGCACTACTGTGTGCTGCTGAACCACGTGGCATGATGCAATGCTGACACTGTGATGTCACGGCCATGACATCATACACAAATAAATCATGACTTTCAGTCACTTTTTTCCTTTTATTTCATGCAATCTTTCATGCCATCTGATTTCTTCAGTTAAACAAATGTAATTAAATCAAATTCTAAACTTCTTTTCTTTTTTTATAATGGAATAAACATGTTTACACTCCTCTCTCCAGAACAATTTGTATTCATGCTCAAACAATACTGGTTTATTGAATGCAGCCAGAGTTCTGATGAGCTCGAACAGCCGAGATCATGTTTCTCCAGGTTTAGCTTCCTGTTAAATTCATAACAGAATTTAAAACTCTTCTCCTCACATATAAAGCTGTTAATGACCGAGCTCCATCATGTCTTAAATAATTCATATTGTCATATTTTCCCAACAGAGCACTTTGCTCTCAGGCTGCAGGTTTCCTTGTGGTTCCCAGAGTCTCTAAAAGCAGAATTGGAGGCAGAGCCTTCAGTTATCAGGCCCCTCTCTGTGGAACCAGCTGCCAGTTTGGGTGCCTGTTGTCCCCTCTTTCCTGTCCTTTCAACCTCCAGCCGGTCCAGGCAGATGGCCGCTCCTTCTTGGTTCTGGTTCTGCTGGAGGCTTCTTCCTGTTGAAAGGGAGTTCGTTCTTTCCACCATCACCTTGTGAACGCTCAGGACAGGAGATTCAATCGAAGAGTTTCACTGAAATCTCCTCTTTTTTTAATTGGCTCTGTATGAATCGGACTCATTTGGAATCTAATGAATTGGAATCGATTGGATTTTAAATGTGTTGGATTGTAACTGGCTTGAACTGGGCTGTATCTTTGAAGAGTGACAACTTTTGTTGTGATTTGGCACTTTATAAATAAAACTTTGCTTTTTAGTTTGATCTGTTTTTGCTCTGATAAGTTAAAGGGGAACTCTGGTATTTTTAAACCTGGACCTTATTTCTGGCATGAAATATGTTCATCTACTCACCGAGAACAGTTTGGTGAAAGTCGGCGTCCTTCGGGAGCTATTTAGATAAGTCTCGATCAGCGTATATCCATATAACAGATTGAACAGGGCAGGGACGATGCAGCCTCTAAATAAGGCATTATCTGTCTTTATTTCACCAATACTTTAAGAAGAATGAATGAACAAACTTGTACTATAGCTCATAGCTGCTGTTATGTGGCTACTTGCAGCTATAGGAGAGCTAACGGAGGGAATTCTACACAGGCACTCTACTGGGACGACTTAAAATACCGGAGTTCCCCTTTAAGTTGAAACTTTATTGTCATGAAGAGAGATACACGAAATAACTCCTCCGCATTTAACCCATCCAGGTCGACGCCTGTTGAACACACACATGCACGGGCTCAGGGAGACAGATGCCATATTCACTGGAGCGGAGGGGCAGCCATTCACAGCATCCAGGGAGCAGATGTTGGGGAGGTACGGTGCCTTGCTCAAGGGCAGTTATCTTTGAGCAGTGAGAGGGGGAATCGAACCGCCAACCTTCAGGTTATTGGATGACCCACTCTCACAGCCGTTTTTGATAAGATACAAAAACTTAATAACAAATTAGATGAAAAGGCACTGAACTCAACATTAAAGTCTGCGTTGTGTCTTAAGTCGATATATTAAGTAAGCGGATATATTCTGTTCTCTGCAGTACTCTCACTGTTCATTAAAAAAAAACAATTAAAAGCAGTTTCTGTTACAGATTATTTCAAAAAGCTCAGGAAATCAAATCAGTCTGATTATTCAGGTGACTGATTAATCGATCTACGTTATCACCATCTGGTTCAGCAGTATTACGAACTGTCTTCCTAAATCTATTCCACACTCTTTGCTGGCAAAGAGCTGGACCTACTTTTTCCCCCTCGTGCATTAAGCACTTAATTATGTGATGCTGACAGTGGGGCAGGTGATGCGGTGTCTTCTTTGAGCTGCACCAGGCTCGGGGTATCGTGTTACTTTGTGTGCCAGAAATACATTTCTATATAAACAAGCAAACACAGCAAATCCAGTTCCAAGCCAGTCTTTATCCCCGAATCAGCTCTATGACGCCTGAAAATGAACAACTGATATTCTGAAATGCGGTACGATGTACCTTAAAGAAAACATAGACAATTTCAGGGTAAATTTGCCATGATTTTAGACATTTAATACTGGAGGTATGTTTCAGTTTTGGAAAGCGAAATTTCTGCTCCATGGCTATGAAATCCTAATAAATCCCCACAGAGCTGTGCAGGGCGAGCTTGGTTGTGTTGGTGATGTTGTTGGTGCTTTAGCTTTGCTCTGCAGTGGGACCACAGATTGAAAATGGAAGAGACTGAGGTTAAAATGAATAGAGCTGCTTTGTGGTGAAGTCAAATTAATAGTTAGATTATATATATTATACTTTTGATTCTTTGTTCTTTATCACCTAATAATAAAATTAAAATTATAGCTAATAATCTTTTAAAGTGGGGATTAAAGTGTCCGCAGTAACAAAAACCTTAAAGTACAACATTTTCCACCACAGGCTCTTGTGACATGAGCATTTCCTGAGATGTCTGCTGAGTCTTCTGTGCAGTTATATCAGTACGAGTCCAGTCCTTCAGGTCTGTTGGGATTTCCAAATGACCAGCTGGTCTATTGCACATTTTCTCTCTGCAGAAATGTGCAGTTATACTTGTGCACATGTGCAAAATGTAGTTATGTTCAAATCCATGCTTGTAAACTGTGAGGAGGCGACATATCCCCAGGCAGTGTTCGTGTGAAACTTATAAACCTACCCATGCACACGGTAAATGCTGAATGGACTGTACTTGTATGTAGCTTTTTTGGTTTAACTTGACCACTCAAAGCGCTTCAACACCACATTCACTCATTCACTCATACTCATACAGCACGTCTTAGTCTATAACTACGTGCTTTCTACTCATTCACACACTGATGGATGCATCGGTAGGAAACTTGGGGTTCAGCGTCTTGCCCAAGGACGCTTCAACATTTGTCCCAGGGAATCTGGAGTCGAGCCACCAACCGTTCCTCCTGAGCTGTATGTGCAAATCATGTCTTATTTGACTGGGATTTAAGTAGAAAAGTTCAAAGACGATGCAGAAGACATCCAGCAGGGTGAGTCTCGAACCAAACATCTCTTGCATGAACTCCCAGATCAGTACCTTCCACTGCCGGCTTGTTTCCTTCCTTGAAGTGTTGCCAAAAGATTGGACAAAAGATTAGGTTCTAATCATCCATCCATTTTCTATACTCGCTTAATCCAAATGAAGGATCCTGGAGGTCTGAAGCCTATCCCAGTTGCAATCAGGCAAGAGGTTGCCAGTCATTTTTTATCCTTTATTGTTAAACTTCGTAATTTTTCGCTGAGGACCAACACAACAATTTCACCATCTATCATGAGATTGGATTGTCAGGAGTGGGGTGAAAAAACTGGACCTCAGCACAAATTTTTACCCAACAGATGACATCACAGTCTGTTGCCTCCATGGATGCTGCCACATACTCTGTTTAGCATAATCCATTATCAGCATCCATCTATAGAGGAAACCATAGGGTGCGGATGGAAAAAAAGCAAACAAATTTGGAGAAAAATAAGCTTATTCAAGCATCTCAGATGGAAATGTCTTATCTAGGTGCACACCAGTTGACATGGATCATCATTCATGGATGGGTCTAAAGTCTTTGTTCTACAGAATAAAGGTATGCAGTGATGCCCTCTTAACACAGTAGTTCTACCTTAATGCTGCATTAAAAGTCCACGCATTTACACAAAGACACGTTTTAAAGCTCGTGGGAACAGGAAACATGCTTACAAAGGGTTGTTTCACATCAGGACAAAGACATGATATATTGCTTTAAATTCTGCCCTGTTCATCAGTTTTAGTCTCCTTCTTCAGGGTTCTCATCTCATCTAATTATCATCCTCAGCAACTTTCACAGCAGAACAAACGAGTTGTATTTTTGCATTCTGAGCCACTTAAACACCAAAATGACAGAGGTACAGTGTGTGATGTTACTGTGTTGTATTAGGAGGAAGAACATTGAAAAATAGCAAACTCATTGTACTGCAGGTGCCTAAATAACACTTTTTCCATCCAATGCTTTTAAAAGGAAGCATATAATGTATTTTCTTTTCACAACAGTAACTATCTGATCCATAAAAGAAGATGAAAAGTTATTTTCCTGAATGTGGAAGCCCTGTTGGGAGCTTGATACATGGCTTTGGTGAAATATCGCTACTGCTGCACAACAATAATTTAATGAAAATAAATGTCAAAATGTGTAACAGAGGATTTGTACTGCAGTAAGTCTTTGAAATCAACCTGCCAAGCAGGACAGTGAGGATTAATGTCTTTGTCCAGGGCTTCTAGGCGTCTCTGCTAATGATCCATTCAGAGCCAGGGGAGCCTTTCCTTGATACAAATAACTGTTATTTACTGCCTCATTACAAATGAAATCTATAACCAGAGAGAAAGGAAGATAAAAGCACCACTGGCCCCTCCGGACAGGCTCGTGTTTTATGTTAAACCATTTAAAACAATGAAATACCTTTCAGAGAAGGAGTTTGGCTTTGAACAGCGGGATATCAAACCTACGGGAGACGGGAAAGGCCACGCTTCAAGAGTTTCTAAAATCCTTATCTCAGGAACAAAAGTTAATTATACCATTATCTCGAGATAACAAGGATTGTTTTCTTGTGATAATGGATAAATTTATGTGTTTATCCCAAGATGATTCGGCTTGTTTTCCCAAGATAACGGGTTTGTTTTCTTTGTTAGATCAGCCTGGTAAAGTCTGTTTCCCCCTCAGTTGTACAGCCTTGGTGAGCTGCTACTGGCTGAAGAGTTAAAAACTAAAAACTCCACAGATGCCAACATGTGTGTCATGATTGCACTTGGCTGTGGTGTTGTGTTTGTGTGAGTTCCAGGCCGGGTCTGAGCAGGTATCCAGCAAGTCTGGGGCGGAGTCTGGACTGCTCCTGTTGTCAATCTGTGCTCATTTGGAGCAGCTTCTTAAGGATCTGCAGGTTGTTCTCGTGCTCATCGTCCAGACCCCTGTGATCCTGGACATCTCCATCGATCTACCTGTCTCCGGATTTATCACCTGCAAACATCCTGTTCCTGTCTTATACCTTATATCCCCCCAACTCTGGACCCCTCCTGGGTGCATAGTAAACACTCGCTGAGCGACAGATTCTCCTTTCCCGGAATATAACTGAATCTTCTCCTTCTTCTCTTGGAGTTTATCTCTGGACTGGATTCGCTGTGGGCTCAATTCATCGACTTTCTTCTTTTCATATACCTGTGTTGAGTCTGCTCTTGGGTCCACTCTTGTGTGTATAGGTTATTTCATAGCCGTGACAACATGTGCTCAAAGCAGCCATTTGCTGAACTTTACAGTTCACAGATCCTCCCCAGTTGTTATGACAGTGATAATGATAGATATTAGGTGTTAATGTAGACAGCACCTTGAAACCATATTGAGTTTTCTCATGTTAACAGGTTATATGTTGTGATCTTGAAAATACAAGAGGCTGATTTCTGGTGAAAACAGGGAGAAATTAACATATTTTCATGCAAAATGAGCTTCATTGTCTTAAGAAGTGTTTAAACTCTTTATTAATGTGTAATTAATTTTTAAAATGCTGAAAATGAAACTTAAAAAAGGGACTTTTTAGCATTATTCACCTTCTCAAAAATAGATTTGAAAGTTAGTAGAAGGATAAACAAAAAACATCCTGAAATAGACAAATACAAAAGAAAAATTGCTGAGCGTATCTGGCCTCATCAATCCTGATACCTACACTCTCCACTTTACATTCCTGACACTATCGATGCCTGAATCACAGCGATGATGTCAGTCAGTCAGCGCATGGCACTTTGGACGTCTCCCAAAACGACCATCATGTGTACAGACACAAGCATCGGCTCTGCCAAACCAGCCTCTCTGCCCCTTCCTGCCTGTGCTCCATCTCCATCAACACAAAGCCATACAGCCACATGCAAACACACACTGACCGTGAGCTGTTAGGGGGTTATTATCTAAGAGTGTCAAGTGGCCGGTCTTGAGTCCATCGTGCCACACTCAAGCCTTATCTGTTCAGACGCCAAAGCTCAGCCTGTCCTCTCATCTCCATCTTTCTTCCTCCTCTGACTTCCATGTCTATCGGACACAGGCTGCAAGACTAAAAGCATTCCTTCTGCAGTGCATCCAACAGCAGCCCGGAGGTCAGGGGGCGAATGTCTCCAGATTTGGCCCAAAGGATATCTACTGAATATGAGTCACACTTACAGCACAGATTCTGTAGTACAATCACTGTCAGCAAGGCCAGCAGGATTAATCGGCGTCCTATTTTACATAATAGCTGTTGTACAGATGAGTCATATGTGGTTTACAATGTTCCAACATGCTGGGTGAGGAAAGTGCTTTTTCCAACGCAAATATCAACAGTGAAACATTTAACTTTTACTTTAAGCTCATGTTCCAATTAAAATATCTATCAAAGATAATAGAAAACTCCCAAATGGAAGTTAGTTCGAGATTTCTCTTCAAATATATTGACTTCAAGTCAAGTGCTGAACAATGGGCCTCATGCAAGATCTGTTCGTACGAACAGATTTGTTCTTAAGTCTGTGTGCGAGTTATTTAAGAGAATTTAGGCATTAACCAGTGTTTTCGTATTTTAAGTTTTCTTTCAGGTACAAACAGAATTTACGAGTGATCCAGACCTGTCGTAGGAGTGACGTAAAATCATAGATAAATATATACATTATACCCCATAATTATGCTGACGTTACTCTGCTTGACTTAAATTATGCTTTAATTGAAGCTTAATTGGACTCTGGATATAACAAGGCCAAACATGATCGGAGCTCTAGACTGCACACATATACGCGTCAAAGCGCCCGTGCCGCTGTGGAGCGCACGAGACAGCTGAAGGCAGGCTGCGTTTTGCACAGTATTGCCATGAACGAGAGTCTCCAGAACCTGAATCAGAAGCTGTGGTGCCAGAAGGCTCCCATGGACCGCCCCATCAAAGCGCCATCATGCTGAGGCAACAACTGATTGCAGGACTTTAGCTGCGGTCATGGGGCGCCGGCACATGGCGAGAGGTTTTTCTTCTTTTTTTAAGCCATTTTCATATCAAACCATTTCTTCTTTACTTCGGTGACATGATGAACTACAGGTGACACATAATTAAAAGCGCTCGTAATTGCTTTCTTCGCTTTAGCAGGTGCCGTGATTCCACTGCTGACACTGCTAAAAAGGACAGATTTTCCTTTTTGCATCTCTGAAAGCAGAACTTCAGTCTCAGAGCCCGTAAAGTTGTTCTTTTTGCGCCACATGAATTAACACTCAACACTTCCTGGCACAGGAGAGAGGAAGCGTGGCCTTATATGGTATTATTTTGGGCGAGGAGTATGCAAATATCCTCGTGCACGTGCACTGAGATACGCACGGGTGGCATTCATAATTTACGCAGGTCGTTTACACACTTTTTCCGAAGTTAAGAGCTTTTGTTGAATCTGACCTGGCGTTTTCGTACGAGACTTTTTTACGAAAAAAGTGAGAGAAATTTAGAATCAATTTATGAAAATGTTCTTGCATGAGGCCCAATGTCTCTGTCTAGTTATATATTCTATAGTTTTATTTATAATCTAAAAATTTGGCGCAATGAGGTTGATCGAGGATGCAACAAATCCCCTCATTTCCCCTCCCTGCTGCGTCAAATGTTCCCGGATGAAATCTCAGTTACAAAAAAGAAAAACAGACACCCACAAGCTAATGATAAGTGCTAATGGCAAACTGCAAGGATTGCAGGAGCCTCAAAGACGTTTCACGGTGCAGAACGCAGCAGCACGGACTGTGCATGAACAGGAGGGCGTCACAAATTACATGCATGTGCCAGAAAACATGCGATAAGTAGGTTTGTCTATATGTCCAAAGAATGATGATGTATCCCTAAAATGTGTTAACCATAACTATGAAGATTTCTGCACCTGTCCAAGCAACGTAACACATATAACTAACCATGCACATTAATTCAACCCCAACCAGGTACTTCTAACCCAAACCCTAACCACCCGTGGGTGAGAGGGCAGCAGAAAAATAAGGAAGTCATGAACTAGCAACTTATCCAGTTCATTTGCTTTCAACATCTCCTCCATCTCCGGTCTAACCATTTGTGGCCTCATGAACACTAACAGGACATGTAAAGTCAATGTCTTCGTGCAGCAACACGTATGTACGGCTGGAAAACCGATAAATGGAAACCTAAGCTGTATGTATCAGAGTAAGGAAAACAGTATTTGTTCAGTATGTGAGCGTCTCAACGTCGTGAGATCAGGTTGGTACTGAAATAAAAGAGAGAAGTTATCGGCAGACACAAAGTTATTCAAAAATTGGACTTTAACGCAGTTAAATGAGTCCATTTCACAAACAGATGGTGGAAATAAATAGTCTTAAACAGTTTTTCAGATCCATAATAAAGGAGCAATTTGACATAAAAACAGAAGCTAAAACAACAGGAAGAGTTATTCTATACGTTCAGGGCTCTGGAAGTAAGGCTTAAATAGGCTGAAAGGGTACAAAACAGGATAAAAACTACAAATGAACAAAAAGATTGATGCAAATATCCACTTATTTGATTTTAAAAAGTACAAACTGATAATAATGGCTGAATGTATATCCAAATGTGTGCCTTAGCTCTGTAACATAAACCACACATAATGACAATCCTTTCCTTTTCTGTCTGACCTCATCCAACTCCTTTAGGATGTAGTGGAACCCCCGACTGTGAGGCGGGTCTCATCACCATCTGTGTTTGACCTCACCAAAGCTCTGGTGGCTGAAAGCGGCTGAATTCTTTTAAAACAGAGGACTGGAGGGTCTTACACAGCCTTGGATCAACATCTCTATAAAAATCAACATCACAGCTACACCAGACACATGGAAAATGAGCTTAAATGCACACAAACGCTCTTCTGCAGCAACAAAATGTCTAGAACATTTCCATTTCAGTCCTCAAGAAACAATCAGTGTGTCAGGTGGTGTTACAGAAGGATCTTGACAGACTCTGGCTCAGTGGGATTCCCTCCTCCCCTCCAACCAGCAGCAGCAGCTCCTATATTTATTGCCTTTGTCGGCACTTTTCTGCTACTCTGACTCATTTTCATCACATGCATCGCTATTCTAGAGACCAATGATAAAGTTTCCCCCTACCTATCCAAAGCCAGATGCAGAAAATAAATAAATAAATAAACTTAATGACAGGGGAAGATTTCTCAACCGTGCAGTCATTCTTGTATTAACAGTGGATGAAACAGCTGGATGCAACAGCAACTCCATATCCTAACGATAGCCAAGATAATTGTTATTATATTTGCCCGTGTTTTAAGTAAAGCATGATGATATACAGCTGGCTGTGATGAATGTGGAGGCAGCCAGAGTTTACCACCATGCAACAACACAGAAAGATGCTCAAGATTTAAAATCTGCAGACACCAAACAGGAGGAGAAAGTGTCATCTGACTGACAGCATCAGCTAAAAAATGTCCATTAGGCTAATTGAAGAGCAGGCTGAAACACACACTCCCCTCCCAACATCTTCTAACTCCCCCTCAAGTCTCATCATATTCTGTAAGAGCGTCTGGAGGGATCAACCAGTCACAAAACAAGAAAATAGCACGGTTTACGAGTGCCAGAAACCCATCCACTCACCACCTCTGAGTCTTCAAATCCATGTAGGTACAAGTTATCGTACATGGAGGAGTGAGATTCCAAAAAACTGCTCCTCAGTGCAAAAGAAACCTGTTCCTGAGAGGATGGATGAGGAGAACAGGGGAGTGACAGAGCCCACCAGCAGTCTCTTTCTCCACATGAAGATAGACAAAAAGCCCAAACCACACCAGAGCAACAGATTAAAAAAGAAAAAAAAAAGGTGGAGCCGTGTGTTTTCCTGATGTTGAACTGGTTGTTTTTGCCCACAAGTCAGCGAGTATTGGTTCCCATTATAAGGGAGCCTGGCTATTCCCATAGGCAGAGCAGACCTGGCATTTCATCTGCCTTCCAAGCTCAGATCACACGAGCCAATCCCTGCCTCCTGCACGGGCGGATGACAGCGGCAGGATGCAGCCTACCGATTGGCTGGTGGAGGCTCCAGTCAGCTTGGCTGGCTGTGAATAAGGAAAAAGGGAGAGAGGGAGGCGGGGGTATCTGAAGCCCGGGAGCATCAGTAACCAACAAGCTCTGTGTTTATGGATATGTGTGAGGTGGTCTCTCACAATAAACACCCATTTGCAAAGACAGGCATTTAATTTACACACGCAGAAGTGCAGCAAAGGTGAACAGCTGAGCGATGATGCTTTAAACATGAGGCACAACTGATGTTATTGAGCTGCTTCTTTGTTACAAGAAGTGCTCGTGTCTTTACAGCTTCATAAACACACTGGGGCCTTAAAATCAATCCATGAATGTCCGTAAGAGGGAGACTGATTACTCAGTAAATCGGTCAAGAAGAGCTACAGTTTAGAGTTGGACACCTTTTATGGGCAACTTCTGTTAAAAGCAAACACAGAATGATAAAGGAATTAAAGCTACTGGTGTAACGTATTATTTAAAAGACAGTTTCCTGTTTTTATTGCAAAGCAAATGTTACTCATTTGTATCACCAAAGATGAACAAATTGGAACGACTCAATAGGGGCTAAAACTCTTCTGGAAAGCAACCCAGATGAAGAAAACTAAAGAAATATTAGACAATGCACTGCTATAACTATCCCTTAAACTGAACAAAAAGACCACTGAAGGAAAACAGTTAAATATACTAATTAAAAAATAAAAAAAGCCAATTAAAAAATCCCAACCTGAACCTCTGTCCAATGTCAAGTGAAATCAGATCCAAATTGTTGCCGTTTCAGAGGTAAAATGGAGCAACAGCACCCTCTGCTGGCAGATTGTGTTAAAGAAAATCCTCTGCTTCTGTCAGACGGTGCTTTGTCTTTGTCTAATCAATTACAGCTTTTTAAGAAGTAAGTCCTATAACACGACACGCCTTCTTAATCGTACATCAGATATATTATACGTGGAACAGAGGTTGCACATCACACAGCAGGGGGTACCTTTAATCATTCACTCTCACGCTGAATTATAGATCTTTAGACTGCACTGCTGCTCTCAGCAGCCCCTCAGGCCTATTATAGGGAATATAGAGGAAGCATTTAGGTTTTATTTTGAATGCAGGTGTGTGAACAAGTAGCAGGAAGTGCGTGTGTGTGTGTCAGGGATTTTTAGAGACAGATTGGGGTTACGCTTTGGCTGGAATATCATCATGAAGCAGCGCCGCTAAAATCAGCAGCGAGTTCAAAATGTAACACCATAGCTCGATTAGCATTGCTGCATTGACAGATACACACAACGTAAAATTCAGCTTGGAATATATGAAGATGGACAAACTGCAGGCAGCAGCTGTAAAAGTTGCACCTTGAACAGTTAAGATCGACTTTTAAAAGTGTCAGAAAACTGGTTAACGAACAGATGACGTGAGGGAACTCAACATATTCAACATTTTATGGAGAAAAACACTTAATTCAACATAATTTACACACGTTTAAACTCCGAATTTATTATTGCAACCTGGTTTGAGATCAGGGTTACAGTTCAGAGTGGGAGTTCAGCTGTTGTTGTTACTCTTAAAATGAGAAAAAGTCACAAGGGGACGACTGTAAATCCTAATGAGGGTGGTACCAGAGGTAGAGATAAAACAATTTATCGATTACTGAATGACTCAATCAGCAGAACGGTCTGTTCTGACAGCTGCGTTGCCAGTTGATTAATCTTTTAAAAAGGAAAAACGGCCAGTGAGGACAGAACATGAGCTACAAAATGAAAATCAATAAATATTCCCACCAGGACGAGAATCGTTCCGCAGGTCAGAGGTCGCACCTTAACCCCCGACCCTTCACACACATTTATGTTTGCCATTTTCCAGATAAAGCATCAAATAAACGTAAAAAACAGCAAATACCAAAAGTAGTGAAGTACAGGTATGTTTGCAAATTAAAGCTAGTTACATACAAAGCATATATATATATATATATATATATATATATATATATATATACGAGGAAAAAGGGTGGTGACATTCTCCCCTTCACAGCTGAACAGACAGAAACTCAAAGCATTTGCTTTTCTCCACCTCTGATGAGTAATTTACTTGATGGTTAGTCAGGAGGTCCTGACAGACCCAGGCGTGGGACCAGCAGTGAGCTGTGACAGCAAGCAATTCAAGCAATTCACAAATTAAAGGCTGCTGAGTTGAGCCATGTGACCTACATAAGAGGGATTAGCAGTGTGAAGTCCCCTCTTTATCACTTTGCAGACTGAAGCTGAATAAATTAGGTTACAGGAATATCTCTGTTGGATGCATTGTGACTTGGAAATTGAAATAAAAAAATTCTTGGGTGACCATTGTGGGTTCTGGCATTTCAGGGAGTTAAATCTGATGATTTAGGACGTGTCAGACGTTTTCTTACAAAGACAACGATGAGGTTTATCCCTGCATCTCAGTTTGGAGTCAAAGGTCACTGTCAGTTCAGCCTCGGCTCACAAAACCGCTGAAACATTTCGCACTGCTCCAGAATTCATTACTGTCGCACGTTCAGATTATAATTTGCATTGCAAACAAGCACATTTTCTGCTGTAGCCAAGCTTAATCAAAGCCCTGCCCAGACAACTCATTTACCCTCTGTAATTAATTTGTGCCAGGCCCGCTGACTAATGAATACAGCTATCAAATTATGACTATTTGATTTAGTCATTAGTGGCATAATGGATACATTGCGGACATCAAACCTGAAATCAATGCTCAGAGCAGTCCACCATTTTAAATATTCACAACACGTGCAAATGCTATGAAAATAGCTCAGAAAAAGTCTGACACACTATAAATAATTCTGTTGCACTTAATAAAAATATATAAAGCTTACGAAACAAGTGTGTATGGAAACATGTTCTATGTGTTGAGACAATAGTCGTTTCAAGCATGTTAAAGAAATAAAGAACTAAAGAAGAAGTTTTCTGCAAAGTCTAACATTGGTCGTAGTATTAGCCTTCAAAGAGCTAGCCAAAACTAGCTAGCTGTTCTGTTCCCATTGTGCAAATTCATTTTCCACGCATGCCCAAACTTGCAGAAATTGAGCTGCTTACTAAAAATGGTTATTGTTCAATCTGGGTTATTTTTGTGAAGACCACAGGGGTTAGAGCGGTGTGCACATGCCCTGAGAAGTTAGAGGAGGAACTACATCCACTTGATGCTCGGTGAGTTTGTTCTGTACAGAGCCGTAGTGCTAAAGAGTTGAGGATCGTCGCCAACACCCGACTAATTTTTCACGTAGTGAAATTTAACACCGGGATTTAACACATTGATGTCCTGCTCTACGGTTGGTTGAGCACGTTCTTATTCAAAATGTGTGGTATTACTTACCCGAGCCGTCTCTACCACCCAGTCTGGGTATGTAACTATAACAGTGACTATATTTTTACAGTTTTGATATTTTTGAGACCCCGGGGAAGACCCAGGACACGCTGGAGAGACTATGTCTCTCGGCTGGCCTGGGAACGCCTCGGGGTCCCCCCGGAAGAGCTGGAGGAAGTGGCCGGGGACAGAGACGTCTGGGTTTCTCTACTCAAGCTGCTGCCCCCACGACCCGACCCCCGGATAAGCGGCAGATGATGGATGGATGGATATTTTTGATACCACCCCAAACCTGAGAAAATAATCATTGATTATAACTATGGGGACTGGATAGTGTAATGGTATAATTGCCACCTTTCATGTGGAAGGTCTGAGTTCAAATCCCCTGCATGAAAGGTACTACCTCCAGTAGGGGTCCTTAGGCAAAACCCCTTACCCTATCTGCCTACCTGTAAATCGCTTTGGTTAAAAGCATCTGCTAAATGCATAAACATAAACTATCATTGCCTTGAGGAAATACAACAGGGCAAAGAAACATATTTTTCTTTCCTTTTCCGCCTAGATCTTAACAGATACCCCTCTCCGATAGATAGATTGAGTCTCCCAGGTCCCTGCTGGTGTGCTCAGCTGAATCCCTGCCAAGACATACCCACTATGAGAAAGCAAGCAGAACCGTTTAACATCGCTGGTAACTTAGTCCAAACCTGGAAGGTGTGTGAACTACATAATAACTGCCATGGGTGCATTTAAGATTCACATCTGCAGTTTGGTTTAGTTTAACGTGGTTTAATCTGAGTTATGTCAGTAATTTAGATTAGATGGATGGATGGATGGATGGATGGATAGATGGATAGATGGATAGATGGATGGATGGATGGATGGATGGATGGATGGATGGATGGATGGATGGATACCAATAACAATACCCAAATGACGTGACAAGTGGGCACTACAACTGAGTGTCTTTGCCTCAGTGGTCAGAGCAACTCTGTATTTTGTTGTTCTTTCTTACAAGATATTATGCATAAAGGCATCTTATCTCCTCAGAAAATAACTGACCTTAAACAAAAATTTCATCAAACGCTAATATTGGAAAATGCTGAATCGGAGCAAAGGTTCTGTGAGCCTTTTTCTTCTTTTTTTTGTGGATTATTCCAGAGCAACCATGTGGTTTTGTGTCCTCTTTTCAGACAGCTCAGAGACTGGCCCAGAAACTGATCAGACATCCACTCAGCAAACACTTAGAGAAACATCTGTCTGTGTGAGCAGCGCCTGTAGATGTTCAGCTCCCCATCTGGGAGAATCAGCTTTCCAGCATCAGCTCTTATAACACGGATCTGTTCAGCATCCAGTGCAGTGACTCATTTCAATGCATTGTCCTTTTATTGTGAATCAGCTGAACAATGACAACATGCTGACATTTTGATACAATATCAATACATAATTCAACAATTTTCTCATATAAACTTTCTTTTTTTTTTAGACTTTTTGCTTTCTTTTCCATTTAGTGGATGAATCAGATCTTTTTAAGGTCATTCTCTGCTCAGCATGTCACCACCAAAGCTCCCATAATCTGGTCTCATACAGGAGCATGTCGTTTAAACAGCTTTGCGAATTATGCTGATTAGTAATTCTGTATTTCTGTTACCTTCGGTGTGAAAAAGAGCAATATTTAAATCCCAGTCATGCTTCCAGCACAGGCAGGCAGTCATATCCCATCAAACCACACCCACACACTCCTGATTATGTTTATGTTTAAGCATTTAGCAGATGCTTTTATCCAAAGCAACTTACAGGTAGGCATAAGGGGGTCTTGCCTAAGGACCCCTACTGGAGGTAGTACCTTTCATGCAGGGATTTGAAACCAGGTCTCCCACATGGAAGGTGGCAATCATACCACTACTCTATCCAGTCCCTGGATTGTAGATATTGTGATGTGTAAACTGGTGTGAGACCTAAAATCAGGCTTTCGTGGGCTCGAACAGAGGCTGAGTAACACTCCAGATGATTAGAGATCATGGAGAAGGTATAAATGTGTAAAATAAATAAAGATCTTAGATATGAAATGTGTACGGTTCATCTCCCTTCAGTATAAGAGCGTGAGAAACAGATTTTAGAAACTGGTCAGAAGACAGGGCCTCGCGGCTGTGAGAAAATGGATTCACTCTTCAGGGTAGAGACATCCCGCCAGCACACTGTCGGCTCTCTGAGAAGCAATTTTTGGCTGAGCGAAATCTCGCCCACCCTCCCATTTCACTAGATGTAGCACCGTGTGACTTTATTCTTGTTTTAAATCATGTGTGCACTCAAGGGAACTCGATTCAAGCCTGTTACAGAACTGAAGAGGAAAAGTGAGCCGCTTCAGGGGCAATGACAGAGTTTTGAACAGGGGGGGGGGGGGGGGGGGTATTCAGTGAAACTGAGGTTGAATTATGGATTAGCGTTTGAATATTCAAAGGACAGCCCAGGTCTCACTCTCCTCTTGTTTATGAGCGTATGGGATGTAAAAAAAGAAACTACTTTCTTCTGAAAACAGGGAGGAGGTGTAGTTTGAAGCTAATCAACCCTCCGGGCTTGACCTCCGTTTTTCAAGGGCGGCTGTTACTATGGATACACGAGGGAATCAAAGAGAGCCCACTTGCTCCTCTTCTCACCTGATGACGATCTCACTAATGATGACACAAATCACAGCGGGGGTGTGAAAGAAATCTGTGAGTGTGTAATAAGGAAAAGGTGTGGGCAAGTGATTGGAAGAGATGTCATTTCTTATGTTTTCATTTCAGATTTTTGCAATTATGCCTCCTTTTTCTGCCTTGCTGCGAGCCACATAATCATGCTGATTTCACGCTGTGGGACCTCAGTAATTAAGCAATGATGTCAACACTTTGAACCTACGGTGTCATCCACTGGTGTGTTGTTATTAAAGTAGAAACCTTTCATTATCTGCTGTCATGCTCAATAGCGATAGAGTCAAAGCTGAAGAGGTTTGTCATGATATAGATTCATAATTCAAATGTTTCTATGATCTGCAAGACCTCTGGACCTTTCTACTCGTGCAACCCAATCTCACAATAACCGACTCTATCCCTGATCACATCTGGCCTTTGGGTCAACTTTTAAGATGCTTTTGTTAACATACCTGCATCTCCAAAGCGAGCCGTGTGGTGTTAACACCAACCAGCATGCAAGGGCAGGATTTGAGATCAAGTAAGGAGACATTAAAGCATGAAACCAAAACCAAAACCAAGACAGAAGTTTGGAAAAAATATAACCAAAGGGAATCTGTCCTTGTGTCAATGAATGGCTCCTGCAGTCCTGCAGTTTCCTTGGCAACTTGTTAGTTTGATGTCAAAGTCCATGTTAAGTCCCTTCTCTATTATAACTGACAGAAGGGACTTAATGCAGGAGACCAATTAGAATGTGGCGTATATAAAGGAGGCGGCAGCGTCTGAATTCAAACAGTCCTGCCTTTATGAATATTACATGACTGGTGGACGCCTCAAAAGCAGCTCAGCAGGCGAGATCCCAGGGCTGTTAGGAATCAACGCCATTGATTCCCTGAACCGCAGCAGGGTCCAAAGGCACCCAGCTGGGTAACATATCATCCAGTGGCACAGTGCGGCTCTCACTTAATGTTGGAGGCCAACTTTAAATCATGAAATGACAGATTGAGGTCAGAAAGCAGCGGTGGTACGGTACATTCTAACAGTTTCTTAGAAAGATTTAATGTTGGAAAAATTATATAGTTATACTATGACAGAAGAGTCCATCCATCTGTTCACCTTCTATGATTCAAGCAAAAGTGTTTTGACTCTGGTACTAGACTTTCCCATAATATTAACTGGTGAGAAGCACCTCTTATGTTCCTTCCCATAACAAGGAATGGGGAGAGAAGCACCTTTCCCCATAACATTGAATATTCCTACCCATAATAATGAATGGTGAGAAAAGCGCCTTTTCTCATAACATTGTGTGATCAGCAAGCATAAGCAACATAAATAGCTGGAGAACCATTTTGTCGGGAGACAACTCTGAGCGGTCTTCCCGACAGGTTGTGTGGATTTGTGCGGACTTGTCTCTTTCTTGCAAGAAATAAATGTTTTGTGTAAATTAATCATATCCAGCGACTCTGAGCCTAATTTTACAGAGAATTTTTCTAACATAATGGTCCTTCGAGCCGGATTCTAAGTCCTTTCCACCTTCCAGAATCGGAGCTGAAACCGTGCACGGGGGAGTCCAGGATTCCTAACTGAAGTCCTCTCAGCACAGTTTCTGATAGAGGCGTTTAATCAAAGATTAAACGCTCAAACGAGTTCAGCATTCTTTTGTTGCCAACTGCATAAAAGATGAGTTTAGTTTGTAGCAATGTGCAGGTCCCTGTACAGGGTCCGTTGGATTGCTCATGGGGATAAGGACACTTACAAGGTTTCGATGGGTCTCTTTTTCACAGAGCACATGGCCGCTTGTTGTTGCGTTTCAGCTGCAGGGTCTTCAGTTCTCACATGTGGAGGTGCAGGGAATGAAAGAAGTTTGTCGAGTGTGAAAGTTTGTAAATGGCATGGAGATATTCCTCCATTTCACCCATAGACTGAGGCTGCTTGTTAACTTTGGACACATCCCACCCGTCTTTAATTTCACAGGAAACCTGTATCTGTCTGTGAGTTCATGAACTGAATTCACTCCTGGAGCAAACAAATGCACGTGCCTGCAACTGGGGAACATTTGAACTGCAAAAGCCAAGTTCATAATGAGCCCCTCAGATGAGATGGAATGACCTACCTGTCTGAGAATGAAGCTGGTGGAGGTGGTGCTGCCGTCAGATCTCTTCAGTCGACTGCGCCTGGAGTAAGTCCCTCTGTTAGCCTGCTGATGACAAAACACACTCAAAAAAACAAATGCTGCAGAGCCAGAGCCCAGGATGTTGTAACCATGACCCCAGAATAGGTTGCTATAGAAATAACACCGTCTCATGCATCAAATCGATACTGGTTTGTAAGAGCGTCTTTTAACCCTCTAGGAGCAAATATCTGATTTGTCAAGTCAAGTCTAAATTCATTAAACACGTTTAAAGCAAGCAGATTTGACATAAGTGCACAGTTTTAGTATTTCCTTAGCAGAGAAAACACAAAGTACATAAAAAGGCTTGGTGTTTTAAATGTATCAATAGGTGGGACACATTCAACTGACAGTGAGATACTCTGCTTTAGTTTTATCTTGCCTCAGCCATTTCTCTCGCTCTCCTCAACTCAAACTCAAGGGCACTTTCCTTTCAGCATCCCCATTCACACCAACATCTCAGCCCCTGGATCGAGTTTCTTCTTGTCCTCTGTGATGACCTGATTATATGCGGTCAATCTTTCACAGCTTTCTGCGACAGCCACCCCAGAGACCCTCCGTGAATTCATTTTTACACAAACAGTGCGTGACTGTATGGATTCGACCTACTTTCCTGCGTAGCCAGCTTGTTTGAGTACCATAAAAGCAGCAGCTCACCTGAGCTGCGAGAGGAGGGGTGATGGATGATAAATGGCCTCACTTCTCTGCTCTGAGATTTCAAACCAGTAACCCAGAAAAGGTTCGAATAGTCCCAATACAATTCTGTGGGAGTTAAGCATTTATATTTATCAAAGGAATGCATCCATCACTCATCGTCTATTAATAGTATTTTTTTTAGGTGGTGTCTTCAAGTGCAATCAAAGGTCTCGAACTTACAGACATCCAGCTGGCAAAACAGTCCAAATCAAGGTCCATATATTTGCTCATTTTGGAGCTTCCGACTATTTGCATTTTCAGAGCAAGTTGAATTTGCTCAGTTGCCATGGAGCTGTATATGTTCATCAGTATCACACAGCAGATCTAGGACAGACAGCTGAGAGGCTGGAAGAAGGTGAAGTTATACATGAAAAATGACTAATCAGTTGTTTGCTAATCAGTTAACTCTTTCACTTCTTCATCCATTGCTTTCCTGATATGTTTCCAGGTCTTTTAGGACCAAAACAAACCCGGAGCAGAAAAAAAAACACAAAAATAGATGCAAAAAGTCCTTTCCCTCAGAGGAAAAAGTGATCTGATCCTCCTCATATATCATGCGAGGATTCCATCAGGAAATGCTTAATAATTGAGCAGCCAGTTTAATTTCTTTTTTAATAAATCAAACCCTCTCCACACTTCAGGACCTGAGCTTCCTCTGGACTAATGACACCGCGGCGTCTTGGAAGGGATGATGAAAAATGCATCTTTAGTTCCGCTGCTGGGGTCAACATTGTTATTATTACATTCATTTCGGTGTATATTGCAGATTTACGATCTATCAGATTGAAAGTCTTCATTCTGTTTTGCGTCGTCAGAACAAACAGCTGTCTGAGAGGAAAAGCTTTAGTCTTTCGGTGTTTCTTATTTTCCTACCTGAAATACAGGCTTCTGCAGCCCATCTCCTATCCCGTGTCGGGTGTAGATGTGCCGGGACATCTCAGCCAGCTCGTCGGTCCACGGCGGAGGCTGCCGCTCCGCGCCGCTCCACTGGAACTGCTGCGGCTCCGGATGCTGACGGTGAACCGCCGACTCCAGCTTCACGTCGGTTCCCGCCGAAGGCAGAGAAAATCCTGCAGACGAGTGCTCCGATGTGTCCTGCTTTGCTGCAGAACACTACAGATGATACTCGGGCGTCAAATCGCCTTTTCAACCTCCCCCTCCACTGCCTTCATGAGGAGTGCTGCGTTCATGAACAAAACAGAACTACAGGATTTCAAAAATGCACCGTGAGACGAACGCGATGCACGGATGGGAAATCATATCGTATCTATCAGCTGTTGCCCTAATCTAACCTAAATTTATTCACGATTACATTCAGAGACATTAATTAATTCATATATTTATGTAGCTTAAAGAAATTACTTATCTAAATCTAAAAGTTGACGTTATAAGGAGCAACTGAATGCCGCAGAAGCGCTCTTTACGTTTACCTGCAGGTCAGTTACCTCCCCTATAAAAGCACAATAATCCTCATAAAAACTGTCACGCTTCAAATACTTTACTGCTATTATAACACATTTATCTGCTTCCTTTTCATGATAATTACGAGTAATATTTAAAAACACAGGCAAAGAAAATATGGAATCACCTCTTTTGGAGGTTGTTCAGTCAGCTGTTTTATCCTGATGAAAAGGAAAATCCGATATACTGGCTTTGTAAAACACTCAAAAGAACACCTTTTCAGATCAAGTAAAGAAAAAATGATGAAATTAACTTGAAGTTTGCATCTCTAAAAATAAAATACCTGCTCCAGACTATTTATGTAAATTAGTTTGCAATTAAAAGAGATTGTAAGGAACTGGATGACTGACAGGAACAGTGGAAATAAATATAAAACTCCTCCAAGAGGGTAATTCAACTCAAAACATGGCAAAAGATGTTGGCTGTTCCCAGTGATCTGTGTCCAACATTTGGAGCTTGGACAAACAAAACGCCAACGAAGATGTCAAAGCATCAGGACTTGAAACTCAAAGCCTGGGAAGAGAAAAGGTATAAAGAAAGAGGGTTATATAAGAAAATATCTGAGGAAAAAAACAAATAAGCATCCAGAAAAGTCAAAAGTAAACCATCACTAACACCTAAAGAGAAGAAAACAAGGTGACAGTGGGCTGAAGAGAAGCCGTCACGGATGGTTGGAAGAAAGTGAGATTCAGAGATGAATCACCAATCTGCTTTGGACAAGGAGAGGATGCTGGAACTGTAGTTTGGTCCAATGAAACATAGAAAGATGACTGGCTGAGGAAAACCAGCACATCATCGATTAGATGGGGTTGATGTCAGGTAAAGGGCCGGCGAATGTGGCAGTCATCACCTCTACAGGAGATGCAGGTGGACATAAAATCAATTTCAACACTCATTTAATTGATCAAAAGTGGCTTTTAGGTATTGAAAAGAAAGCGGAAAAGATCCACGATGAAGCTCCATCTGGCAAAGCTCTCCACAGTCTATTTTAGATGGAAAGACAAAGTGAAGGTGCAACTTCCTCCATGAGGGCCAGTTTGTTTTTAACCAGCAGTTGTAGCAATGTAAAGATCAAATAAAAATCAACATTTTCCAACTGCATTTCATCAGCAGCCTCACACAAAACCGTTCATTTTGTTGCTGCATTTTCTTAAAACCAGGAGTTTTATCAGATATTTTCCAAGCCATCCTGCTGCAGATCGGTGTAAAAACCTTCACGGATTCTTAATCGCAGAATATGTAACACAGAGCAGTTATTTTACCACCGATGGCAATCAAAGAATCCCAAATGTATCCGTTTGAAAAGAGCAGAAAGTATAAAAAAGGCCCAGGTTTAATGAATAAATCATGTCTTGTGGGAAGGTCATAATCTAAGCTGGTGAATCTCTTGATGTGTGCAGGGAATAACGCAGGCTAATTACTGCAGACGGACTATTTTAATCATGCTTCTCTTAATTGTAGAAATGTAATTAAACAGAAAAAAAGCCCACTCTGAATATAGGTTATTATCTTTTTTATTTCAAAGAATATTCAGAAGTTTGCTCTTTATTACAAAAGCAGTTTTAAAATCCCGGATAAAGGAAAAATTTCCTGGAATATCCTAAATATACAGAATTATACATGTCCAGAGAGCTCTGAGACAGAGGTTACTCACCGAAGTTGTGTCTATGTGATTCTTTGACTTCTACAGAAGAAACAAGGCATTCAGTGGCAGTAAATGTTCACAAAGCTAAGGTGCAGCGACAAATCCAGGTATTTTACATCCAATATACAACACCAGGGTGCCAAGTGTAAATCCAGACTCTTCTGGTGAAAATTAGAGCAACAAGGTTACTACAACACAGCTGTAGATTTAATGAAAACTACCTTAATTTCAACAGAATTAAAACATGATGTCCAAAACCAACAAAAAAAAACAAAAAAAAACACCTTTGTTCCATTTATATATTTTTTTTGTTGCTGTTGCCACGACAAAGTAAAAGCAAAAGCAGAAAAGAATGATTATTACACATCTCTCAACCTTGATAATCACACACGTATAACATCTCAATATATATAGAAATCAAGGTACGGACCAATTACACATCCCAGTATTTTCACAACACAGAATCCTGATGGTTTCCACTGAGCCCACTCATGAAGGGAGGCAGCATTTCACCAGAAAACGTCCGAGCTCACCCCAAAATGTTCATTTACAATGATAAAGAACTTCTGATGACATGTAAAAAAAACACAATTTACATAAATATCTCAAATGCAACCACAGAACGCAAGGCAGCGAGTTTATGGGGAACGTTTGTGAACCATTTGCACAAATCTAACTGATAACATTCATATGTGAAAAAGAATCCGTCCTCCAGAGGTTCTGATGGAGACGGTGACCGATGCCGGTGAGCTGAGCTGCAGCCGGGGAAAAACTCAACCTGCCTTCAGATAAATTCACCTTTGGACTTAAAAACAAAACAAGCCAAACATTTAAGCCGTTAATGCAGATACGTTTGAATTTGCCATATTGAGATTAAACCGATCGTTACAGCTAGAGCACTGGCTATCATGCATGTTTGCTTTAGCTTCTGGCCATTCATGAGCTTTTGGGTGCAGTTGAGTTTTCCCAGTTTCAGTTTTATTCACCCGTTAATGCCGTTGGCTCACAGGCCGACTGCAGCAGACACACTCTGGTCACACTTTGCAGGCATCCATCTCACACGTCTGGCAGAAAAGATATTTCAGCTCCGACGGCTCTGGTGAAGGCTTGTGTTCGGATTCCACTTTACTTGCAGAGGTGCAAGCAGCATCTCAGCCCATCTCAGTGTTTGTCATCGCACCGACCGGCACCGACCGGCGCCGACAGACGACCACAGCCGCTGCTTTCCCCGATCAGCGTTTAAAATGATTCAGATTCATCTACAGTAAGGCCGTCTAACCACCCTTTAATCACCTAAAATTTCAAAAAGCCGTGTGGATTCTTTGCGGGTCAATCCTGAAATAGCATAATGTGTTGAACTATGCATCGTTAAATTCTACTGTCCTTCACTCTGGAAAAGGTCTGCTCGTTGCATGGTCCTGAGTTTGCAGGCAAACCCAGCTCCTCTCTTGTGTTGACCTGTGAAAACCAGCTTTGCTCAGTTCAAGGACAGGAGAAACCCCCTGGAAGCATGTTTAGTCTCACGTTCAGCAGCCAGGTCCTAACTCACAGCAGACCTGTGACACATACAGACATCAGTTGTGTTGTTGTCAGTCCAAAGTCACAGAAACAATAAGGCCAAAGGAATTCTCCTAAAGCAAACACTCAGAAATGAACAAAGTCTGCAACTGAAATGTCTGAAGTGTGTATTCTCAGGCCTGCTGGCAGTCGGGGGTTTACAGCAGAGGCTGCTGATAATACGCCGCCTGCTGCTGCTGAGGAACCTGGTGGGGGGGAGCAGAGACGGGATAGGACACAGGAGGCATGCTGGAGCTGTGATAGGCTGACATATCCATGGCCATGCCCCCCTGGTGTGTGTAAGGAACTCCAGCAGCTTGGTTCATGTACGGAGAGTTCACTGCACTGATGAGAAGAAAACACGTGACATTTAGCCGGGACTTATTATGGAAACTCTTCTTCTCTCTTCTAGTCAAATGACCACTGAAATAACCCCTCTTTGCAGAGTTTGCAGGTTCTTACCTCATGTAGGGAGGCTGAGCTGCTTGGCTGCTGGGTGGAGCTGAGACGTTGGGGGGGAGGGAATGTAATGGTCCAGGTTGGTCGCTGGGCAGAGCGTAGGGCTGAGCAGGAGGGACCTGGGGCATCCCTGGTGGCATGTAAGGGACACCAGCTGGTCCAAGGTAACCCTGCGAAGACCATGACAATAACAAGTTAATATCATAGTCATTCTTCATTTAAAGGACGTACAAAGACCATCACAAGTCAACGGATTACTTAAGTAAAAAGAGTTGCTGTAAGCCGATGTGTTAAGTTGCATTTTGAATAACTTCAAGCACTGAGATGATCCAAGAGGAGCCAGTAAATAGATCGAACCCACCATTGCTGATGGCTGACAGACCTAAAATCAGTTTACAGCTACCAGTATGGGACAACTGGTCTGATCTTTTTGAGACTAACACTACGAAGTCTCAGAAGCTCAGAAGAGTCCAGCTGCTTCAGTTCAACAGTGCAAAAGAATGCCTGAAGTCCTCTTTTCACCACCAACGGGATATTAATCTGTTGCACATTTAAACAGCAACATTTCAAAAGTTCACATCAAATTCACTTAACAATTACATGGAAATGCAGCAAAAAACATGGAATATACAACATTTACACCAAATGTCAGTGGAGTCGAGTTTAAAGGAAAACGATAATAAACCTCCCAACCGATATTTCAAATAGTATCAGATCATTTTCACCCTGCTCATAAAAAATGTCTGTCCTGCCACACAGTAAAAGCCTCATTAATCCACCACCTTTCCTCTGTGGTATTTCACATAGACCAAACAGAGGCGTGACTCATAAACCGGAGCGCTGGAGTCACCTCATTAACAACAGCATGCTGGGTGATGCCGGTTCTCCCCGATGCACACCTCTGTGTATCTGTTGCTGACTCAAAGGCAGGTGAGTGGCAGCAGAGATGCACAGTGAAGCATCATTTATTCCAGGGACACGGTGCGGCAGGCAACACCTTTCCTTTCATGCTTTTCATGCTTCCTTTTCATTCGGCGACTGCAGCATTTTTGTTTTCTCAATGATTCACAGATGCAGAAAAGCTTGTAGCTGAAGTGTCATTTCAAACATCTCTGAACTTTTTCTAAAAGATACTTTCCAAGACTTTGAGAGGCTTGAGGAGTAGCTCTAGTGTATTGTTCTGACCTGCATGGCCACAGAGGAGCCGGCTGCTGCGTACTGCGACTGCATCTTGGAGTAGGTCGAGTAGTAAGGAGCTTCATTCATGAGCTTGTTGTAAAGCTCCAGAGCCTCCATGACTTTCACATTCAAATCTGACAACTCTGAATGATTCCTGCACCAGAGACAGAGAGAGATGTACTGAATGCGCTGGTTTCCATGACAACAAAGCCTCAATCACTGTTGTGTATACGCTGAACTTCTATCAAATCATTTTTGACAGGACCTTAAAAAAAACACCATTATTTACAATTCAAATGTGTAATATCTGTAACATAATACTTGTCAATCTCTTGCAGCTTCTCGTCAATCATTGGGTTCATCTGCTCACATGCACCTGTTCAGACGATGACAGATGGAGAGAAACACAGAAACACAGTTAGAATACAAGGCTTGACTCAGACCGACTGCAGCTGTCACTCAGAGTGACGAGATTTAAAGCAGCATTAAAGTTTCTACCCTCCAGCTGGATCAGCTCCTGGGAGTCAGGATTTGGATCTGCAGGATCTGCATTCTGCAGCAGCGCCAGCGTTCTGTCCATCTTCGCCTGCAGACAAAAGACAGCATTATCTGGGCTGATGTTTTCACAGCAGGCTGAGTTAGGTTTGTGAATGACTGAGGAGATGTGGGACCTCATCGATGTAGACGGGCTCAGGCTCAACACTGGTTTCCAGGCTCGTCTCTTCGGGGCTGGCTGTCTTTTCGACATAAGCCACTGTGGAGGAAAATGTCTCTTAATGTTAATCTGTTAATCAAGCAGCTGTGTAATAAAAAGGTTGGAACGAAACATGAACCACACAGAAGTGTGTTTATGTGAAACTGAAAAAGCTACAGTGTTAAAGGGGAACTCTGGTATTTTTAAACCTTATTTCTGGCATGAAATACATTTATCTACTCACCGAGAAATGTTTGGTGAAAGTCGGCGTCCTTCGGAAGATATTTAGATAACTGGAGATCCATATAACGGAGTGAACGGGGCTTAGAGGATGCAGCCTCTAAATAAGGCATTATCTGTCTTTATTTCACCAATACTTTAAGAAGAATGAATGAACGTGTGCTATAGCTCTGTTAGCTCATAGCTGCTGTGATGTGGCTACTTGCAGCTAAAGGAGAGCTAATGGAGGGATTTCTACACAGGATACTGGTCTGGAGATAAGGTCTAGGTTTAAAAATACCAGAGTTCCCCTTTAACTCTCCAAGTGAATTAAAATGCCTACCTGGCTCTGGATCAGCATTCAGATTGGTTGTGACAAAGTTGGAGGGGAATAGCCCAACTCCTCTGTGATTCTCTCCCTTCCACCAGTTTGGATCGCTGTAAACAGAAGCATGAAATGGGAACAGATATCACTGCACCAGCTTCTGAGGGTGAGCTCATGCATGCTCAGCTCAGCTCAACAGCCAAACCCATCACAGCCTCATGTGGTGTCTCTACAGAGCTGTGCAGAATCAAGACATTTCCACACCTCCAATACATAAGGACGTACAGGACAAGATTCAGAGCTGGGCGAGCCCTTCCCAGTCTGAGGCCATGGTTCCCAACCTGAAAAGGGTGGCGAGCTCCCTCCAGGAGCCTCCAGCAGAGGAGTTCAAGGATCTTGAGATCTTATTAAATTATATCAGGATAGAGCGAGCGCTGGACGGACAGATATGCTCAGGCACTGCTCAGCAGAAAGTGGGCCCTGTGCCGGGTCGTGGTGGTAAAGAAGGAGCTGAGCAAAACGGCAAAGCTTTTGATTTCCAAGTCCATCTTTGTTCCAATCCTCATCTATGGCCACGAGATTTTGGCAGTGCCCAAAAGAATGAGATCGCAGATATTACAGGTTGGGCTCGACCTTGGAGGGAGGATGATGAGCTCATACACCTGGAGTCACTGCTCCTCCGAGCTGCTTCAGACCTCTGATAAGGATGCCTCCTTTGGAGGTTTTTCAGGCTCATCCAACTGGGAGAAGAGCCCGGGATCCAGGGATGGATCGATGGCTGGGGAACCACCACGTTGTCCCAAACGTGTTGGACCTCAACAAACTACAATATAACAGCAACTGCACTCTCACACCCAATGTCTTCTGAATTTGTCACTTATTGATTAAACAAAGAAAGAACCAACACAGCTCACATGGAGCTAGAAAAAGTGCTGAACTTTACAGTTTCTGTTGGACACCCGTCCACTGGTCAGAGAAAGATAAAGCAGAGCTCAGTCACGGATGGATGAGATATGAAACAATACCTGTCATCCAAAATGATGATGAGTTCCCCAGCTTTAAAGGTCAGCTCGTTGTCTTCGGCAGCTTCAAAGTCATACAGTGCACGAGCCTTCCGGACCTCCAGCCCACCGTTGCCATTCGTGTAGTTTGGAGGGTCAGTGGTCAGGGTCAGGGGTTTGGTCTCCACTTGCTGCTTCTGCTCCTGCAAGGATAGCTCAATGGCTGCGAGAGGAAGAGGTTTACGTGTAATGAGGACTTGAAGAAGGGGAAGAGACGACTTGTTAATTGTCAGCTTGGAACAGACTGGATTCATTTTTGTGATTTTTACGTCAAGAACACAAACAGCTCACAGAAGGCCGCTCTACTCCTTACAGAAAGAAGGATTTAAACATGCATAACAGGGAAAATATGGCATCAAACTCTACCTTTAGCCAGGTCATCATCATCTGATGCTTTGCTTGGAGCAGGTGCGGCGACCTTTGTGGTGGACCCCTGCGGTCAGTACAGAAAGATAAGGTCACATCTGTGCCTGTGTGTGTGTGTGTGCACAAAGGTGAGGGGGAGTGCAGTAACATGACTACAGCTGCCACCTGCAGTTCAAACTGGGTACCACACGTTGCTCAGAGGCTTGTAGAACCAGCTGCTGTCGTACTGCAGCCAGTCAACACAACATCCAAGACAGGATTTAAAGGGTGCGAGTTGAATTCTATCTTTTAGATTTGCCTTGCAGCCAGTAAAGAGTCAGATATACTGCTTGGATGGACTTCAATGGGTACACAGAACAAAGCACGTAATAAAAAAAGGCAAACAGGAGAGACTTATAACCAGTTTTACAAGGATTAATAGTGTGGCTGAATACAAACACAAGTTTGTCGTCTAAAATATGACATTTACGCTCAGAAGGAATGATTAGTAAAGGTAAATACTGCCACAGCTTGAGTCCCACAGCCTGCTGATGAAATGTCATACCTGCTGCTTCACGTGCCTCCTGCTCTTCAGCGAGGCACGTTTCTCAGCACTTTTCTCTGTATAATACCACCACAGCTAAATGGAGCACAGCCAGTGGCAAGAAAGCAGTCTAAGAGGTAACAGATTATTGTTCTGAAGCCACAGAGCTGTTTATTCATCATATTCTGCATTAAGTCTGGTAACACAGACACACACCAAGCGGCTGATTTATGGGATATGCATGTGAAATCTTGATGTTAATAATCAGACATGATAAATAAGTAAGCCAGATGTTTTACAACAGCCCGAGAGTCAAGTCCACCTCAGCTTGTGACACATATAGTTGGATAACATGTCGCGCACGCTTTAAGCAGGGTGAGAACCAGACTAACAACAGATCATTCACAGAATTAAATCAAATGTATGAAAAGGAAACTCCAGGGGAAGCTGTTACGATCTGTATCTGCATACTCTGTTACTCCTATATGAGCAGGAGCAGATAGCCAATAAAGCAGCGATAGCTGCTGATTTAGCTGAAAGGATTTCCTCGTTTGCCACCATTTTGATTGAAAACAGACTGAATGAATAGACTTGTCTTGGTTTAAATAGGACTGAGAAGTCAAACATCTATGGCCAAAAAGTATAACCAAAAAGTCCAGTTCAGGTAGAAAATAAGTCCCGATCTGTTTTTGTACTGCAGAAAGACGGGGGAACCCATGATTTAATCAGAATTTATGACCACCCTAACAGAGACGAGATAATATTCCATTTGTACCTTTCTTCTTCGACTCACCTGAGAGGAAGCAGTGGGGAAACTGATCCCCTCCTCCTTCAGAGTCTTGATGGTGGCACCGATCAGACTGAGTTGCGGATCCTTCTGGAAGTCTTCTGCCCACTCCACCATCAGTGCCTTTAGCTTTTCACACACCTTAGGATGCGCCTACAGAACACATGAAGCAACCGTTTACGCTGGTCCTTCCGGACAGAGAGCAGAAACAGTTCTGACCCAGTTTACAGTGCAGATGGCTTCCAGAACATGGTAATAACAGCATGTAAAACACTTCAGTAAATACTCCACACCAGTGAGTCAGTTAAGAGTGCAAACAGTCACATTAACACACTAACCTTATTCAACACACTCCGCACTTCACCGGCAAACTCTCTTGAGCAAATTTCCAAATGGAATATTTTGCCACAGTTTGATACACAAGCGCCCAGCAACTGTAAGAGAAGAAGGTAAAAATGCATTACAAGCAAAAAGGGTAATATTTCAGTGCTCCACCAACAGCTTTACTGAATTATCTAAAGCACATATCACTGGTAAGTAAGGCTTTTGAAATGATAAAGGGTTCTGATGACATTAGGGCTTTAATCGTCTGAATGAGTGAACATGAGCAGCTAAAAATAGAGAAATCCATGTGACACTGTTTGCTGAGGATGACTCAGTTAAGGGAACAAATGACATTCCTCATGTACTCACTTCAAAGAATAGCTGAAAAAAAAGTCAATATTTGAACGATTAACTCGCACTTATTGTGATTTACTGGGACAGAAGTTGATAATATTTGGTATTCATGTTGTTTATGTTCTATTAAGTAATTTGTAAGGAAAAATTAACACAAATGTAGTTCTTGACTCTTACTTTGGGAATCCCTAAAATAAATGAACTTTGAATTAAACCTTTCAGCACTATAACGAGGCATATTCCTGACTGGATCGTCGGTAAAAGTTGGGAGGAATTTATACTCATCTTGGTTTCAGAATACTTTTAAATTCAAGAAGGTTCTTGTCACATGCACAGCAAAGCGGTGGTTACACCGTGAGGTTCACTATTCATGGCTTTTAATCCATAAAAGCAGTATGTAACTCACATTTAGGGCCTGCATGGCAACATGAGGCACTTTGTGGTTGACTCTCTTCATTATGGATCTCAAGCTGTCCTTTGGTCTGTGCAGAAAGAGAAGAATAATTCATTTCCAGTACAGTAAATATGGAACAAAGCCTGATATCTGAACTCTAGAGGTACACCTGATGTCATTTAATATCAATGTGCTCTTGTAATTCAGAGGGAAATGCCTTTTTCCAGCTCACCCATTGGCTGTTGTTCCAATCTTATCACAGATGTCCATGATGAGCCCCCAGTCATCTGTTGTGTTGTTTTCATTTGTTGCCTTCTCTGGAAATATGTGAACATGGATACAGTACATATGGTCAAGTGAGAAAACATCTTCACTGCCATCATGGCTGCTTGGTTTTCATGCCAGTCACAGTGTTGGAGTCGTAAATACGAGGCACTGAGCTGCTGTATTCAGCTTGTATTCAGCTCTTTAAGAAGTCATGTACCACAACGAAATGCCACAGGTTTGATATTTTTACAGGGTGAATATGCCACTTGTCCCCAGTAAAATGCTGTGAAAGGATGTGACAACAGTCCAGATTAAGTGGCCCATCATTACTTAGCTACACGATGACAGAAAACCCAGCAAATGGCTATTTGTCACCACACTCATGACTCATCTGTAATATACAGCAGCGCGTTGTTCTGTTGCTGAGACAGATTATATTCTTGAACAAGGAAGTTTGAATAAAAATTTACATGAGTTTGATAAAAGCTACACATACATCTCTTATTATTTTAGCTGACTGTTATAATTTTGCATAACCACCTAAAGAATTTCACTTAAACTGTCTTAAACTAACAAACGTGACGTTTCCATCACTATCTCCACACTGTTTTCCATTGTTTGCGCCCCGGTTCTCTGCTATGGTTTAAAGGCACCAACTGTTGACATCCAAGCGCTTCATTTCTAATATTCCACCAAATACATTTGCATTAAATCTACTGATATTAAAACCATCGCAACAACAAACACTAAAGTGCGGCTTCGGACTTTCAGTTCTAAGAAAACATCTAAAACTAATAAACTGGAGGTATAAAAGTTTTATGATCATGACAGTCTTGATCCAAACAACACATGAGACCAAAAACCCTCTAATGAAAGTACTTTAGAAGATATTTGACATCTCAACTGATTGACTGATTAATCAGCAGTTAAGACAACATTTCTACTTAATAACAGCTAATTAAATTTACATTAACAAATACACTGCCGACCAATGATTTTTGCATTTATTTTCTTTATTAACTGTAGATCTTTTTAAATGGATAAATCTTTCTAATGACTAAACATTACGATGAATACAGACGTTAATTAATCCCATTGTTTTGTAACTGTCAGCTGAGCATTTTTGTCCCGTGACGGACATTTTTCCCAACTTAAGAGAACTTTACAATGTAATTGATTAAAAAATAAAACAATAGAATGAAGAGGAATTAGACTGTTGTTGATATATGTGGAAAGTAAGTACAACTGAAGCCATGCGAGCTAAATCAGGTGATTTAGGAGAGGACTTTCGGGTATATTCGGTTACATGAGTAAGACCCCAAGTTGGTAACCAAGGAGTCGCTTAACACAACTGCCAAAATGACCGATAAACTTGATGAAAGTTGTTGACAACTGGCCAGCTTGTCCGCTACACGTTACAAAAAGAAGTCCTATCTTCTGTATATTGACGGCAGAAAACCTGACAGCGCTTAAATAACGCAATTTTACAGCGGACTATGAAAGCTAACTAGCATTAGCTTCGAGTGTTGTTGGCCCTGCCGTTAGCTACTCTGACAACCTGTAAAGGCCAAAGGAGAAATACTTCACTTACCGACATCTTGGTCAAAGGTATTTTGGGAAAATAAAGGCATTCTGGCGACTTAAAAAAAGAGAACCAGAATTTTTGACAAAAGATTAGTATGTGCGTTGTCGAACTAAACCTAAACAAATGTCTCTTCCTTGTCCATTAAACTTGTACCAGTTGCTTTTCCGGACACTTGGCTGTCTCCCATAATGCCTGAGCGATATTTTGACATTTTTGTGATTGGGAGCGGTAGCAAAAAAAAAATCGAATAAAATAAACAATAATAACACATGCTGTGTATTCAACGTTTATTTTCAATTAGTTAAAATATGTTAAAATTGTTTTTAAAAAATGTACCCAACATTTACTGTTTGAACACTTTTGTACAACACTGCCATCTGGTGGACAAAGATAACACAAGACTCTCAGCTTGCTTCATGCATAAATAACACTGGAAACCTGCACTTATAATAATACTATTTATCATTTGCATGTTATTATCCTAATAACATTATAATCATTGTCATTATGCGCTTCATTATCTGGTACAGGCTCAGTAGATATAGTAAACACACAGTAGCTGTTACAAAAATTACACCTTTCACACGTTTTCTAACTGGTTTTTGATTTGCTTGATTCATCTAAAGTGTTCCATTCTGACCGAAAGGCTACATGACTACTAATGCTAGCTAATCTTTACATAAAAAGTTCTAGCTGTTTAGCTGAAAACTGTGTGTAACAGCGAGAAAAAGCAATAACACTGTATCTAAAGAGTCACTGTATGGATACATATACTTAGTCATTAAGGTTGGTGTATTATGTTTTTCTGTTACTGGTGACATCCATGCCATATTCTGTAAAAATGCATCTTACAAGGTTTTTTCCAAATTGGCTCATACCCAGGACTTCTCAGAGTCTGGATTCTTGATTTTAACCTTTTCTAATGGCCCTGTACATGTCAAGTATGCAGTCATGACTGGAACAAAGTCTTGACAGGTTACAAGATTTTTTTAAAAATGCTCCTGGGCTTTTAATAGCACCTAACATAGCTGACAATTTCAATATTTTCCCAGACACCAAGAGACAGTTTGGTAGGTTGAGGGAAATCGGCTGTTATTCTATAAATTACACATTAATTAAAAGTAATTGTTTTAGGGTTTTCTTCTGTCTTTTCTGTTGTGTTGTTGTTAAAATCTTGTCAGACAGCAAAAATAATAATTTAGATGGACACTTTTCTGTTTTTCTCTTAATTAAATCCGTCAAGGGGGAGAACAGGCGTCCCAACGCGGCGTTCACTCTTGCTCTGAATTAGTAAAACAAAGCGTTAATCATATTAAGCAGATAGCAATAAAACAAAGGGACCTGAGGCTTTTGAGACCCTGGAGGTATGGGTCGAAAAGGATTATAGAGGGCGCGCCTCTGAGAGAGGAGGAGCTCCGCAGCAACCAAAGACCCAGCTCAAGATAAATTCTGCCTTACTATCAGCTCAAGAATCAGTGCAAAACGACTCACTTCTCGCAAATATACAACGTTTAAAAAAACACTTGAAACACAGCTACATTTGCTAATTGAATTAGATATTTAGATGTGTTTTTAAAAAAAGGGAAAATTGTCCCAAAGCGAACCCGGAAGTCAACAGAAGGGAATCCTCTTGTTTCCGGGTAGCACTTCCTGGTGTGCCCCCTATTCGTTTCCTGACTCTGGGAACCTGACATCCGCTGTTGTTCGGGACCACAGACCGTTAAAGGTTGGAGTAATGTCGGCAGCAGCTCCGGGGACCAGCAAGGCGGCCCACAGCGATGTGGCCGCGAGGAAGAAGAGAGGACCCGGTCCCCTGGCTACGGCCTACTTGGTCATTTACAATGTTGTTATGACAGCGGGGTATGTAGCGTGTCTCCTCGTGCTAAATCTGTGCGGTGGAGCGTGCGTGTGTTTGCGCTGTCAGAGCTGGAAAATGATTCCGAGGTTGTAATATTGCAGGGTTTGTAATAAGCTGATTTAACGTAGTTATAAACTGAAACTCCACCAGCTCGGTTTATTATGACTTAACTTTGTGAACTAACGTCTCGACTTCAAACGGTTCACACAGATTAACGGCGGATGAGCAACAGACAAACACCGAGCACAGTAATTACAACCGCTGCATGTAATAGTAAAAATATTAAAAAAGATGGTTCATAATCTGCAGGGATTGTGTTTTATGCTGGAAACTGTGCGTTTCCGTGTTGCTGTTATTATATTTTTGAGGTTTTATGATGAAACAGGTGAAATTATAAGCACATTTAAAGTAATTTCACTTCATATTAAACGTTTTTTCCAATCATTTTGAAACACTTTTGCATTTTTATCTCTCTTGTACTCTAAATCAACTAAACATCTTTTTCTGCCCCGTTAATGACCTAAAAGTCTGGTATTTTTTGGAGTTTATTACATGGATCATCTTGTGCTAAAGGGCATCTTTTAACCAGGCGTCCAATAAAATGTGATATTAACTTCTTTGTTATCAGTTATTTAGATTACAACAGAGTTGATGTCGTGGGGTGGGCGGTGCCTCATCAGGCCACTGGAGCCGACTAATCACAGCTGGCTTGGGCTTTTAGAAACTGGAGTTGGCCTCCTTAACTTTAACCTCATTTCTTTCACTCGTTAGAATAATGAGCATCAGTGCTGGTAATTATTTATTCATTAAATGTTACAGGAAATTAGTTTAAAACGTCTCTAGTTGCTCAAGTTTGGCTTATGTTTGGCGTTAGAGGAACTAATATGTTATAATATGTAATTATGCAAACTAATTGTAATAATTTGTAGATAAAATGCTTATAAAATCGATTTATCCCAGTGAGAATTGAATGAAAAGTCACTGAAAATGGGGTTTGGTATTTTGCTTATATGAATGATTTTATATCTTGAGCTGTGAAATAAGAATGGCTCTGATTTTGAAACTGTTGCACAATTGAATGGCAGGCGTTGTTCTCTCACTGTTCCAACCGGTTGGGTCACTTTTACCCCACTCAGTATTGATGGCTGTTACACTGCTTGCTTTGTGTTGAACACATGTTCGGAGGATTTGTGGATTCTTGCAGTTGCTGCCGTAGATGATGGGGAGTCTTGTATATTCACCATCATCAGGGCGTTGTATGGCTCAACTGGTTGAGCAGGAGTCCCATGTTCAGACGCCTCTTTCTGCCCCCCCGCTGTTAAATAAAAGGCAAAAAAAACCCAAACAAAGAAGATATTCATCAATGTGTCTGACTGAGACTGTTGCCCTTCAGCCTGTGAAAGAATGAACTGAAACTTTCACTTTTCTTCTCCTTTACTGAAATAAAACAATGAAAAATATGTTTATTGTTGAGATAAATCGAATTTGATTTGGGGCAGTATCTCTAATTAAATTGAATTGATTAATATGAGGGCTTCACAGTGGTGTGGTGGTTAGCACCGTCACCTCACAGCAAGAGGGCTCCAGGTTCGGTCCCCGCCTGGGGCCCCTCTGTGTGGAGTCTGCATGTTCTCCCCATGTATGCATGGGTTCTCTCCAGGTTCTCTGGCTTCCTCCCACCATCCAAAAACATGCATGTTAGGTTAATTAGTGACTCTAAATTGTCCTTAGGAGTGAGTGTGACCGTGCATGGTTGTTTGTCTCATTTGTCTCTATGTGTGGCCCTGTGATGGACTGGCAACCTGTCCAGGGTGTACCCCTTTCGCCCAATGACTGCTGGGATTGGCTCCAGCCCCCCCACCACCCAATTAACAGATTGACGGTATCAAAAATGGATGGATGATTAATATGATTTTATTAAACACATTTCTCTGTTTTTTTATTAACAAAAGATGCAAAAACTAAGTTTCCTTGAAGCAGCAAATTTCAGTGTATTTTTCTGTAAATGGTCTTGTTGAATTTGATCTGTCCTTATTATTACTTGAGCTGCAAGGCTTCTTTTCATCACAGCTTTGAAATGACGAAATCAGAGGGACTTTTGCCCAAATGTTACGTGAAAATGCTAAAATCAAGTCGTATATTTCTTTTTTATTAGCTGGTTGAAAATCCAGGAGTCAGAAGTCTTGTGTTTGAAGTGTCTTATTGACATATAAGATGATTCGTGCATCATTATTGTCCTTAAAGGGGAACTCCGATATTTTTAAACCTTAATCTACTCAGCAAGCACAGTTTGGCGAAAGTTGGCGTCCTTCGGAAGATATTTAGATAACTCATGATCCAGCTGAGACGATGCAGGCTTTAAATAAGGCATTATCTGTCTTTATTTCACCAATACTTTAAGAAGAATGAATGAATGAACGTGTGCTATAGCTCTGTTAGCTCATAGCTGCTGTTATGTGGCGACTTGCAGCTAAAGGAGAGCTAACGGAGGGATTTCTACACAGGCACTCTACTGGGACCACTTCATCCACACGCCCCCCTGCAGCACAGTTTATTCACTCCGTGCTCTGTGACAGTCGGCTAACTTCACACAGAGTTTGCTGCTGATAGTTTTGTGCAACATGGCAGGATATTTATCAGATTTTGACAACGTGAACGACGACTTTGAGTAAGATGGACGTTCTTACCGGAGTAAATAGACTGTGCTGCAGGGGGGCGTGTGGATGAAGTGGTCCCAGTAGAGTGCCTGTGTAGAAATCCCTCCGTTAGCTCTCCTATAGCTGCAAGTAGCCACATAACAGCAGCTATGAGCTAACAGAGCTATAGTACGTTTGTTCATTCATTCTTCTTAAAGTATTGGTGAAATAAAGACAGATAATGCCTTATTTAGAGGCTGCATCCTCTAAGCCCCGTTCGCTCCCTTATATGGATCTCCAGTTATCTAAATATCTTCTGAAGGACGCCGACTTTCACCAAACTGTTCTCAGTGAGTAGATGAATGTATTTCATGCCAGAAATAAGGTTTAAAAATACTGGAGTTCCCCTTTAAGCTCATTATACAGTATTTACTAAGGGGAACTCAGTCTGTGAGGCCTTGTTTTTGAAATGTCCGTTTCAGTCCTTCAGCGTTGCACTCAAGGCTGAGTTATCTGTCACACTGACCTTCCTTCCACAGACGCCACATGCAAGTCACTGTAATTTGTTCACAGCAGAATTAGATCGTAGTTTTGACTTTCCCTCTGCTCTGCAGGTGGTTGGTCATAGCTGTGGGTTTGGTCCGAGCTTACCTGGCCAGAGGAAGCTACCACGGCCTGTATTACTCCATAGAGAAGCCTCTGAAGTTCTTTCAAACTGGAGCTATGCTGGAGGTGAGATAAGCTCTGAGGGACACGGCAGCAGTGGCAGAACAGAGTAAACACCATGTAATGTTTTCAGTGTGTCAGACGCAACTTTTAGAACTCGTTTCAGCGCACAGTCAAAGTTATTTTAGTTTTATTAATCTAAAGAAGCTACATGAAGCTAAAAAAGGTGTACAGAGAATGGATTTCTGTTATCTGTGCCTCATACTGATCCCTCGTCTCACAGCTCTCCGTTAAAGACACAAAAACACTTGACTCTGATATTTGTAGAAGTCTTAGTCGTAATATGTCAAAACAAATCAAGCTTTCCAGAAATCCCAAACTGGGTCAAATGTGTCCTCATGTGATGAGTTCTGATCCTGTCCAGACACACCATCAGTGAATCTGTTTTAATGTCGTTATTTTCCATTTATTCAGAGTTAGTTACTCACGAGGGGTCTGAATTGTTTGATAGGTATGTCTGTAAGTAGATAAGCATTATTTGACAGCGTTAAACATTTAAATAGATTTGAAGCCATAAACAACAAGGTTAAGGGTTTATAAGACCTGTATAAGACCTGAAGCACGCTGAGTAATCTTCTGTTATCCTTTTATTTCACAGATCCTGCACTGTGCTGTCGGTGAGTGTCATCAATAAAGGGATCAGGGGATCAGACAATATCTGTGTCTTTTAAGATCATTTTTACTGTCAAAAGGTTTGATTAATGTGTCTGTGATCACATTTCTGCCTTTAGATTTGAAGTATCTGTGACATTTATAAGAACACAAATCTAAAAATGAGCTTAAATGTAAAATAACTCCACAGTTGTTAGTGAAGCTGCAACAAATGCTGCGTAGGGTCACAGAGTGGTTTAATGATTATCAGAGCGATGAGTCATATGCTGTTGCTTTAACAACCACTCGCTCTCACCTTTGACAAACACCTGCAGGCAGATTATATCCTCCACTCACGAGGCGACACGAGTCAGTATTTCTGGATGTAATCAAGCAAATTTTCTGTGTATAATATAAACTGAAAGGCTTAAATTGTTAGTTTATTTATTCAGTCATTTGTTTAGTGTATTAGTTATTTAGTTATTTATTTTGACATTTATTTATTTAGTTATTTATTATGCCATTTATTTATTTAGTTATTTATTTAGACATTTATTTAGTTAGTTATTATGACATTTATTTATTTAGTTATGACATTTATTTAGTTATTTATTATGACATTTTTTTATTTATTTTGACATTTATTTAGTTATTTATTATGACATTTATTTATTTAGTTATTTATTTAGACATTTATTTAGTTAGTTATTATGACATTTATTTATTTTGACATTTATTTAGTTAGTTATTATGACATTTATTTATTTTGACATTTATTTAGTTATTTATTATGACAGTTATTTATTTATTTATTTTGACATTTATTTATTTAGTTAATTATGCCATTTATTTATTTAGTTATTTATTTTGACATTTATTTAGTTATTTATTATGACATTTATTTATTTATTTTGACATTTATTTAGTTATTTATTATGACATTTATTTATTTAGTTATTTATTTAGACATTTATTTAGTTAGTTATTATGACATTTATTTAGTTATTTATTATGACAGTTATTTATTTATTTATTTTGACATTTATTTATTTAGTTAATTATGCCATTTATTTATTTAGTTATTTATTTTGACATTTATTTAGTTATTTATTATGACATTTATTTATTTAGTTAAGTGTTTCTTTTGAGGGAATGGTGTTCAGTGCTCTTGTAGCTGAAGAATATAAAACACGGCACATTTTCCAACCGAAGAGAGTAACACTGCATTTTAAGGAAAGGATTTTAAAAGGATTTTAAGTGGTCCAAAAAATACGGTAAGTTATTTATACAGCTAATAACTGATTGAATTACTGATATTACCATTTTTAATTGCAACACTGCACACCTCACATGTTTACCTGAGAGGGCCTTGAGGCTGCTGGTTTTAGTGTTAATGTGATGAGGAGAGACCGGCTCTCTCCAGATGCTTCACTGCACGCCGTTTACTTTGTAGTTGTGTATTTGAAGCTAAAGCTAGCTGACCTTTCCCTCTGTAAACAGGCCTCCTATAGCTGCTGTCCACTCAGAGCACACATTTAAATATATAAACACAGAGCTCTAGTTTCCTCTCCACTGGTCAGTAGACGACTCTGCAGCATCATCTGACTGATTTATTTATGTGGATCTGTCAGAAGACTCACACGCCGCCTTGTTTAAAGAGTCAGCAGTGAGTCCAACGTATTTATTTTTTATCATGCAGTAAAATCAGATGGAAAATGGGATTTTAGGTCTAACATTTGAATTTTTCCTCCTTCTTTACTCATTCTGACACCTAAACTTTTCCTTTTTTTAATATATTTTTTATTTGCTCACACAGGGATCGTTCCGTCTTCAGTGGTCCTGACCGGGTTCCAGGTCATGTCCCGGGTCTTCCTCACCTGGGCCGTCACTCACAGCGTCAGAGAGGTACAGCCAGTTTAAACACACACACATAAATCAATCTTACGCCTTTCGGTCTTTGATGGACTGACTGGCATTGTGCACAGTTTGATCATTCATGTGGAAAAGTGACCGGCTGATGTACTGTTTGCCCTGTTCATAGATTGGAGAGGAGTAAAAGTGTAAGTAACATCAGCTGTTCATGCTGGAGGGTTGCAGGAATGAATCTACTAAGTGTTAAATGTTTCTGAACTGTTGTGTTTTTGTACGATGCGGTACTGACCGAACTGTTCTCTTTCCTTCTCGCGTTAATGCTTGTAAAGAGTGTATAGATTGAGAGTTATTGGTAGAAAGTGTGCTTTTCTCTTTAACACCTTATTTGCATTCGTTTAACCTGATAATACCTGAGGATGATGTCCATGAGGCTGCAGTGTGATCTGATCTCTAAGCATCCGAAACAAACTGCATGGTTCTGGGATGAAAAGCCAAGCAAAGCCGTGTGTTCCCCCGACCTGCCGTCCATCATCCTTTGTGTTTACCTGAGCAGGTACAGAGTGAGGACAGCGTGCTGCTGTTTGTCACCGCCTGGACTGTCACAGAGATCATCCGCTACTCCTTCTACACCTTCAGCCTACTCAATCACCTGCCATACCTCATCAAATGGGCAAGGTAGGAAAATCTGCCGGTTGTCTGCTTTTATCGGTCAGCTCCCGATCAGCCACCGTTTCCGTTCCACGTGAGCTCTGCCGAGCTGAAAAACGAGAGAAAACGAACCATAAATAAGCTGTTTCTAGCTTACTTTGAATCAGAACTTCTAAGAAACCATTAAAGGTTCCATCAAAATGTGACCGAACATGAAATAACTAAACAGCACATTTCATTTTTAAACCTGGACCTTATTTCTGGCATGAAATACGTTCATCTACTCACCGAGAACAGTTTGGTGAAAGTCGGCGTCCTTCAGAAGATATTTAGATACCTCCAGATCCATATAACGGAGTGAACGGGGCTTAGAGGATGCAGCCTCTAAATAAGGCATTATCTGTCTTTATTTCACCAATACTTTAAGAAGAATGAATGAATGAACGTGTGCTATAGCTCTGTTAGCTCATAGCTGCTGTTATGTGGCTACTTGCAGCTATAGGAGAGCTAACGGAGGGATTTCTACACAGGCACTCTACTGGGACCACTTCATCCACACGCCCCCCTGCAGCACAGCTTATTCACTCCGTGCTCTGTGACAGTCGGCTAACTTCACACAGAGTTTGCTGCTGATAGTTTTGTGCAACATGGCAGGATATTTATCAGATTTTGACGAACGAATGCGTCCTTTATACAAGCAATACACACAGCCATGCACGATCACACCTAGGGACGATTTAGAGTCACCAATTAACCTGTTTTGGGGTGGTGGGAGGAAGCTGGAGAACCCGGAGAGAACCCACACATACATGAGGACATGCAAACTCCCCACAAAACCTGTGCAGCCCGAATTTTCAGTATGAAGTTCTAAATTACTTTATTTAAGTAGCCCATAAGACCCAAAAAATTTCTAATTGCAAGTGAAAAACCACTGAAAAGTGAAATGGAGTGAACGAAACTGTGTCCGTGTATGAGTGATGCTGTTCCAGCAGTTTTTCTGTGTTATCAGGGACTTTCAAATTAAAACTCATTGGGTTGTTGTGGTGTAAGTTTGTGTTTCAGAACATAACTGCTGTGAATAATTCTGTGGCATGGCCTCCAGCTGCAAACAAGAAACTATCACCTTTAAGCATTCGGACCTGTTTCCTCATACTGTGTGTTTGCTTGAGTCTCCCGAGCCCGATTTGATGCTCACATTGCATCATTTTTTATAGATATCAGTAAACTTGTGGGCACAGAAGTGATGCTATCACAGAATACTCCTTAAATTACTCAGTAAAGGCTTTACACACATTAAAAATATGAAGAAAATAATCCAACCCACACAATCCTGAGTCGTTTCCACTGTAGAAATCTTTTTTTTAAATCAGGCTTTTGTGATTTTTCTGCTTCTACAACCAGGGCAACAGTTGTTAAGTGCCTCCCTCCCTGCAGTCTTTGTTGCTAGGTAGCAAATGAGGTCGCTTCTATATTGGTATTCGACTTTCAGTGTGAATTGCACCCTGAGAGACAGAAAAATTGGTTGTGCATCTGTAGAAAGTGCAGTGCAGGATCACATAAGGCAGTTGCAGGGGTTTTATTTTCTCACTTTGATGCTCATTCTCTCTGAAGAAGAAAAGGGAGCTCAGTGTATCTCTCATATTTAATTGCACGCCTGCTTCTTCCTCTTCTTCCTATGGTGACTGCTTACTGTAACACAGTATGTTTAGTGCTTTGGAGATGATGACGATGTACATCCTAATGAAGCCTTTTTCACCATATTTATTGTCCCTGTTCAGCGCTTTAGTTCAGATTTACTCAAATCATTTCCCACTACATTAACTTCCCTTCTCAGACCTTCCACATTTTTTTCATATTTTATTTAAAGAGATACAATCACCTCTGGTATCGCTGCCCCTGGCAACAAGTATTTATCCTCCTCTGCTCCACATACATTTTCATGTCCGATGTATGAAGGCTTCGCCTCTTTTCACTCTGTGTTTCCCATTGTTTGGATAGCCTTGGTCATACCCTGGTATAATATTTCTTTCTGGAACCTCTGTGCTGCAGGTACACTTTCTTCATTGTGCTGTATCCCATGGGAGTGACCGGGGAACTGTTAACCATCTATGCAGCGCTGCCGTACGTGCAGAAGACCGGCCTGTACTCCGTCAGCCTCCCCAACAAGTACAACTTCTCTTTCGACTACCACACCTTCCTCATCCTCGTCATGATCTCCTACATTCCTCGTAAGTTAACAAGCAGATTTTTCTGTGTTTTTCTGCCTGTTGCCAGGTAGGCACTGCAGGGGAGAAAAGCAGCTGGTAGCTTCTTTTCTATGTGCAGGTTTTCTCCCAAAGACGTTTAAATAGTGTGTACATAGGTGTGTGTCTGTGTTAGACCTGTGATGCAACTTCGACTAACGTCAGCCAGGAGAAGTTTATCCTGACATGGATGGATCTGGATGAGAAAGTGACACATATGCAGAATTTTACTTGTTAAATTGGATTTAATAAAGATTAAAAACGCTTTTAAAGACTGCTTTTGCATTTTTAATCAGCTTGTATTGACCTGTATTACCTCATAATTACAATATCTTAACTCCAACTAAGCCACCTGTGTGATAGTGTGGAGGTTCCCAGTGTCCTGTGGGAGTTTATGTGGATCATGCTGGTTCTGGCTCAGCCCACATAGGATTTATCATATCAGGATCTGGAGAGTTACAGATTGGAAGTGGGAGCCAACACTGTCCTCCTTAATTTATCTCAGTGGGTTGATAATGAACAAGATCATCACTTATTCCATCTTTTTTAGCTTCGTGCACCTGATGCACTGTTAAAGTTTTGCATGCTGCGTCTTTACTGTCAACCTCAAGCTGTTGCTGAGGTCACAGTAAAGTGAGTTGTTGTGATAATGTATTGATTGTAATCCTCCTCCTCCTCCTCCTCAGTGTTTCCCCAGCTTTACTTCCACATGATTCGACAGAGGAAGAAGGTGCTGGGCCACATAGAGGACTACAGCAAAGTGGAGTGAGCCCAGCGAGTCGGATTGATTCAGAAAGAAACCAAAACATCCCACAGAACGAGGAACAAAACAATGTCTGCTTACTGAAACGCGAAGCCTGGCCGCGGGTGATCCATTTATCAAGCAATGTCTTTTTTTTTTACAGCTGTTGGAGGAGCTCGTCATCTCTTGTTTTTTTATTTAAATCACTTTAGTTTAGTCGGAGCTGGCAGCTCTAAAGAAGCTGTATGTTGGCTTGAAAACAGCATTTACGAGACCTCCGTCCACAAACTGGAACCAAATGAAACACTAATAGAGCTGATGCCTCCTGTTAAATGGCACTAGACAGAAGAATAGAATAAGTTTCTCGCCAGAACGTTTGCGTTAGGATACCACGACCTAGAACAATGTGAAATCTAGCACTGAAAGTAGGTGTCCGTAGGCTGCAAACTGGTTCATGTTTGTACTTTTGTTAATTTATTCAGTTGTTTGATTACGTTCCACATTTAGCCCAATAAATCTGTTTCATTCCATGCTTGCATGCTTGGTCTTCTGTTGTTCTTTTAGCTGTTTGCTTGGTGTTTAAGTTGCTTCGGTAGCTGTTTGACACATTTTTACGTTTCCAGTGATGATTGTGAGTCGTCATTTGATTTCCTCATTGATTGTTCTTGTGACATCTCCCCAAATGAGACGACATCTTTTTATTATAATGTAACTGCATTATCTAAGTGTTATTTTTATATATTAAAATCATTACACGTTGCTTTAAGGTTCACCCTCCTAAGTAAAGAAATTGTGGGACTCTATAGCAAAAAAGAAAACAGCACAACATGTAGTAGCAGCAGTGTTTTTGGATTAAAAAAAGCTTTGATATGTTACAAAACTGCATTGTAGCTTAAATATTTGTTGGATGTTGACCTGTGTGGAGTTACGTTTTAAAAATACAGAGTGAAACGACTGAAGTTTGGTAAATAAAATGGGTGGTCACAGTTTTTTATGGCGTTACGTGAGCTGAGCTCCTCCTCCTGAGCGATGAGCCTTTGTGGGACAGTGTTGGGTTTGTGACAGCCCTGAATGTGAGTGCAGCAGCTCTGCCACAGTGCGTCTTCCATCTGAAACGATGCCTTGTGCTACGCTGCATTTGATATACGGCTGCACCACTGCAAGGTCAGCAAAAATGAGGTTTTGGGTTTATTTTTTTCAGGAGTCGACTCACTCTTCTGGTGGTATTTAGACACGGACACATTTCTAGTATTTGGGGATGAGGTCGATGAGATTAAGTCATTTCTGGAATCTGTTCTGGTATTTCTGGGTCAGTTTTTTGGAGACTTTTTGATGCTGGACAAAAAAAGAAAGAAACAACCTCATCTGTCGTATAATTTAGCAATCAATGATAGAAGGATTTAAATCAGTATTTTACAATTCTCATGAAAAAAATAGCTCCAATTGACCCATCAAACGGGCTCAAAGCCACTGGTCTGGATAGTCTGTTTAATGATCGTTCAGTATTTTCCTTTTAGGGTTTAATTCATTCGAAAGACAGTAGTTCAGATCTCAGAATCTTTCTTTTAAAGGTAATGAAAGATTTTATTCTACCTGGAAATGCTGATCACTCACATAAAATATATGCTTGTATGACCACAAACATTATTTATTTGAGCAAAGTGAGCACCAACTGGCTCAGTTTTGCTTATTGTTTCCTTTCCTCCACACGTGGCTGAGCATGATTTGGACTGTTTGTTGGAAAATGCCTTGCAGGAGCACAGCTCGTTAGAAAACTGCATGAAAGGGGAGATGTGGACGCCTGGAATGATTAACCGTGTCATCACCTCTGTTTGAAATGGAAAAAAATACAGAAGCATGGTGTATTACTCCAGAACTGATCCTATCAAATAAAGTTTTTATATCAATTATTTGCATGGAGCCAGCAGACTCTGTACAGGTATGATTATTGAGTATATATATTTTCAATAAACCTACAGCATAATGTTTTTTTTGTGTGTAACTGGCATGAATTGATTAATGATGAACTTTCACCTCTGTGCTGTGGAGGTGAGTTCACTGTTTGTTGTGAATCTTAACAGCACTTAAAGGCATCGCCAGCTAAATACAAACCAATTCAAAGAATCTGACGATCCATTAAACGTGCTGTTATGCATTTATATGGTTGGAAAATGGGTTTGAGGGATAAAACATTTGTTTTCAGTCTGTGTGCTGTGGTTAAGGTCATATTTTAGGCTTTAAAGCAGCTACAAAGCTCAAAGAACAAATATTTTAAATCAATCACCTTTAGAATTTGATCAGGTATCAACTTTGTTATGATACCATTTTAAGGGGAATAAAAACACAACAAATGATATAATAATGCTTGATTTTCTCCTTCAGGACAAGCTTGTCAAATAGAGCTTGTGTTGTTGTTTTGGATTTAAATCTGTTATTTGAAGTGTCTTAGCAGCTCTCAACAGCACTGAAGGCTGCAGCCAATCGCTCATCCTGGAACATCCTGGAACATCCTGGAAATATGTCAGCGTTGCTTTCGGCCCGTAACAAAGTCTACGATGAGCACAATTTATTGTAATTTATGAACATTGTGTGCTGGTTATAACCAAAACACCTGAAATACCTACCAAGGTTTCACCTGAGCACATTAATCTTGCTCTACTTATAATTATCCCCAAGTTTAACTGCAGTTCTTGTGCTCCAGAAGATGATTTCATGAGCCGGCTGCTCCAGGCCAGCTCGGGCTTTACTTATAGAGAACCACAGGACGATCTTGTTTGTTCGCCAGTCCAGTTCAGGAACCACAGAACCAGTCACAAACCACTGCAGCAACAGTTCCAGGCTCGGTGACGCAGATCTCATCGTGATTGCCCTTCAGAATCAACTGGTGGCTGCTTTTCTAATGATCCCCATCAGAGAGTATTATTTAAAAAATCTCAGCACCTCTTTACTGTTGAAAAGCTCCAGGAATTGATTGTGCTACACAAACCTTATGTGGACTACGTGACATTTTTGCAAGAGCATTGTTAAATCTGTGTGAGGCTTTGGTAACAAGTTAACCAGTAAATTCAATAAGCTTCTCAACAAGATGAAGAGATCCCTAAAAGACAAGAAGCAGAAGGAGCAGAAGGGGCATAAACAGGGAACTAAGGATTTCCTTTGAAGCAGAGAGGCTCAGGAATTATACAGGAGGAAGGTGGGCCTAATGTTGCCTTCTTGCAGATATCTAGTCTGGAACAATAAGTCCAGACTGCTTGAACAAGTGCACCAAAGACCGCTGAAGTTCTGCTCTTGTGAGATGGAAAAAGCACTTGACCTTTAATCCAGGCAGACAACAAAGGGAGAGTGCTCACACTGTGGAAGACATGTCTTATCTCTGTGCTTAAACAGTGGTCGCACAGTGTCTGATAGCTTCAGGCCAGCGGCATTAACCTCTCATATTATGGACACCCCCCCCTCCTCCTTCCTGCACGGCTGATAAGCCTCCACAGAACACAAGGTGGGTTTTCCTCAACTTTTGGACAGGGTGGACTGGAAACTCGACCCTGGACTCTTCACAGATCCTGTTGTAGCTTCAGATCATAAGCTGCTCCAAACCTTTCAGGTATTTTGTCTTACTTCCTGTCATTTTTGTGCAGGTTGATCTTTGTTTCATCTGCCCAAAGAGTCCCTGATGGGAAAATGTAGTGCTTCGGTATTGATTATTATTAAGAATACGCCGTTGTTGTAGATAGATAACTGAACAAAATATAAATCTGCTGACAAACATGTAGAAAGTTGAAGTGTCACAGGGAGGAAGGTGTGGGGGAAACCTTGAGAGATCACCATCATTGGGGTTGGGGTATTTTCGTAGCTTGGCGGTACCTTAGCTGATGATGTCACACACAGCGTCAGCAGGTATCTCAGGTGAACTCTCTCAGCAGACAACATGGACAGAAACTCACAGCCAGCAGTTCCTTCTCAGTGACATGTCCAGGATTCCACCATCTGTTGTTAACCAGCTCTGTGATCCTCCTCCTTTACTGTTACTGCTCTGTCTGCAGTCTCTGTCTGCCCAGAAAGTCTTAAAGCTGAGCAGAGAGCTGTTAGAGTTGTTCCTGCAGCCAGGTCCAGGATTCCACCATCTGTTGTTAACCAGCTCTGTGATCCTCCTCCTTTACTGTTAGCGCTCTGTCTGCAGTCTCTGTCTGCCCGGATAGTCTTAAAGCTGAGCAGAGAGCTGTCAGAGTTGTTCCTGCAGCCAGGTCTCTGTGAAACAAATATGCCTTCCTGATATACTCTCTGCATCCCTTTTAGAGTTCCAAACTCATCCATTTTACTCACCAGAGACCTCATACTTGCCCTGATGATCAAAGGAAGAAATGGTTTAAACTTCCTCCTCCTTTCTCTCCATTTTGTTCCTGCTCTACATCCAGAACATCCCCTCTTCAGCCAGCCTGGTTTTGGGGTCTTATTCCAGGCATTACTTGGGCTTTAGAAAGCTCAATCAGCTGATTCAGTGCATGGTTGTGCATCATAAAATAAATGCCAGACTTACCGGCAGCACAGCCTTCAAACCAGCATAGAAAAATGTTTGGAAAATCTGTGTTTTCACAGAAAAACATTCAATATAACTGCAGCAATAACTCTGGACTGTATTGGAACTGCTATAATGGTTCTATTACACCACTATTATAGAACCATTATTAAGAATAATGTACATTAAATTAATAATTGATTTTGAACTGAATGATAGTTAACTTAATAATTTAATGAATTAATATTACATTAATTTATAATGTAGGACAATATAATACATTAACTCCCATTTAGTAAGCAATGTCATCTCAAGGTCTTTTTAATGGCTTGAAATGAAAACTGAAGTTATGCAGTTTTCATGCTCGAGTATCCATGTTTCAAGTATTTAAGATAAGTTATCTCTCAGTGAACAAATGTAGGACACAGCCAAGCACAGGAAATCGGTCCACCGGGACATTATTAACGGGCAGGATGCGACACACCAGAAGCACAACAATGAAGAAGAGAAAGAGCAAGAAAACAAAACAATGACAGTCAGAGATGATACTGAACAAACGGTTGGACAGCTTCACACCAGGTAAGAAGACAAGAAACCAGCAAGTATAAACACTGAGGTGAGTGATGGCTAACAGAGCAAAGGTGTGAGCTAAACACAGAACAAATGTGCAGCAAACCCAGGAAGCAAGAGTCAGTGACACTCATCAAGGAAAATGGATTTCTAAACAAGACATAAAGCTGAACATAAAACTAAGTAAAACGTTAAAGAACAGCAAACTGTGACAGTTAAAGACAGGACCATGATGCAGAGACACTGAAGGATGAGTTACCTGAACATGCTTTAGAAAACGTACAAATCCTGAGTAAAACTCAACCAAAGTCAAAGTCTTGAGTCTGTAACCCAAAAGCAAGGCGGTACAGAGGAGCAACAACACCGAACACCGAGCCTGGCTCAGGCTGGTGGAGGACTGGAGGTTTAAAAACAAGTGTGCAGGCAGGTGGATGAAGGTGTGCTGATGGAGGAACAGGGTGAAGTCAGGGGCAAGAAGGAGACTCTGATGGGTGGAAAATGCAGAAAAAAGAAAGACTGATTCCTACCTGTGTGTTTCCATTCTGTTGTTCGGGTTCTGTCACTTGTTTCCTCGGCCTCTCTTCAGCATTGCCATCAGCTCCGCTTCACCTGTGTTCATTTATCATCCTCCTCTCTATTTAAGCTCCCGGTTTCCTTCACTCCTCACCGTCTCGTGCTCTGTCTAGTTCCTTGTGTCCAGTTTTGTCAGTATAGTCCATTCGAGTTTTCTCAGCGTTTTTGATGTTGTTTTCCCATGTTTTAGCTTCTATGTATTTCATGCTTTATTCAAAATAAATCATTTAGTTTAATTCATGCCTTTTGGGTCCTCCTTCCTCGCCTCCACCATCGACACGTGACAATTTCCCGACTGAAAAGCAGACGCCATAGCTGGAGAATCTCACACAATCTGCTTCTTCAGTAGCTGAATTTACCCTTTTGAGTTTAGATGTTGAGGTTAGCTCAGTTTCTCCTGTTTGTATGAAAATAAACTCTTCATTACACATTCAGATGATGGCAGTGTTGCTCCGTGTCATGCAGGGACCGCGAGCTTTGGATTTGCAGAAGAACAAAAGTGTGTTTTAATTACTGTGAAACACTGTTTACATATTCTAACGGCTAATTATCATATTCATCATATGAATTATGGCTTTTCTTGGTTGAAAAAAGAGACGTAGCTCTAACTAGAGTCGGAAACAACATCGATATGAGGCTGTGAAGATGAATAAAACGGGTTTTTGGTTTATTTTTTGGGATCTCGCTGCTTTCAGAGAGTTCTCTTCCTGGCAAGATGTGTGAGGAAGGTTAACAGTGTTTCCAATTTCTTGTGATATAACCAGTGACTTCTGGGAGGAATCAGCTTAACACTGTTAGACACGGGAGAAACATTTAGATTATCTCCTCGAGGGGAAAGTAGCTCTGCTTGTGTAATATCAGCACAATACATGACAAGCAATGGAGTCAATTTGAACTGCTGTTTTTTACCAATATAAACTAATCAGATGATGCCGAATGACTCCTCTGACTGTGATATTATATGTGTGGCTAATTTAGTGTTTTATGTGTTGTGCTCTGTTTTATTTGGGAAAATACATTATTGTTTCATGAGGTCATCACATATTTTGTGTGAAAAACACAGCATCCAAACACCCTTACTCAGGATTGTACGTTCTTTATGGGGTTTGTGCTCTGCTTTTCACAGGTTTTGGTTTAGACAATCTAATGATAATTTAGCTTAGCAGGCTTGTGGCAGCAGTTTTGGGAAGGTCTCAGAACCTTCTTGCGTTACCATAACACCCCGCACAAAGATGTGTCTTTAACTGTTTTTCTCTCCTGTGGACGAGCTGGTGTGGCCCACACAAATCTTTGCTTTACCTTATCGCCGACCTCCCTTATTGTGTCTCGTTTGTAGGAGAAAATCCTACAGCCTCGTTCCAAAATGCTGTGGAAAACTTCAAAGCACAACACTGAAATTACCGCAAACAGATGTCGGGGAATCAGATGGTTAAGAGTTATACATGGAATCATGCTGTCCAGGTGTCCCCCTGCACTTTTGGCCAATACAGAGCTTTTGTAAATGGAGCAAGTAAATAAGCACCATTGGCTCGTGTTGTGGAAAGATGAAAAAAAAGAAGAAGAGAACAACCATATTTCCTGAATTAACCACATTTTTCTCAATTATCTCTTATTTTGTCCAATCATCCTACGATAAATTGTGTTATGTGTGTGTAAGAGAGCAAAGAGAAGGACCAAAGGAGGACAGGGAAACAAGCAGTCATAAGACAAGCAGAGCAAATAAGTTGCACAACTTGGATCAAGATCATTTTGTATCTGATTTATATCTGAGCTCCCTTTTTATTTGATGAGGACAGTGCTGAATGGAAGCCACTGTTCTCTACGTTAACAGTGTTTCACCCTTGATGAATTCCAAAAGGGGCAAAGGGAATTCAGCTGGAGGTGAGCTGGTCACAGCAAACACACGAAGCCCCCTGTCACATGCTTCCAGTTTACATTCATTAGGACACAATACGGTGCTTAAATGGGGCAAATGTCCTTATCCTCACATGTGAGGGAAACTTCAAACCGCCACCAGGGACAGACTTCAAAATGGAAGCACAGGACTGAATCACAAAACAATTAAGAGACACCAGAGGTACAAATATATATCAAATTTGGTTTAAGTCTGACATGACGATGCATCACTTTTCTTTGTGGAAAAGAATGCTTCATAAGATATAAGATAAATAATCCAACAAAAGATTTATGTAAGTGAATTTAAAGAGCACATATGAGTGCTGAAAGTTTTTGTCTACCCAAAAAGTTATTCTACCTGGGGAGATGAAGCTGCAGCACCAAAAAGGTCAGAGCATTATTTTCCAGTTTGTAAGGAAAGAATAATATAGATTTTTTTGTTTTACTGTTGGACCCACAGGCCTGAAATACTGAGATCCAGTTCGGGGGACATGGGGCTCTGGGAGTGAAGATTGGCCCCTCATCTCAGGCGTCGGGGGGCACGTGCTGGCTCTCCAGCTGTGAGCATAGACCCGCCCATTCATCGAAAGCGCCCGGGGGGCTCGTGCAGCCTATGTTTTGGGATTGACCGGCCTGTGATCCAATGAAAGCGCGTCAAAGTGTGACTCACCCTTTTCCTTTTTCCAATCGAAGCGCGGTGGAAAGGCGGGCCACAGGAAGCACACTTGGTTGAATGACCACTAAATCAGCAATCAGCGGTAAATATGTTGTGATGCCACGCTCCAAACACACACCAAGCGGGTTGTCCGAGGCTGCGGGAGCGCTTATTTGGACCGGCGTGACACCTTATGAAATGCTGCCGCTTTACGGCGGTGGATTTGCTGTGCGCAGAGTCTGGCTGCGAATCAAATTAGGAGCCTCTCTCTGGGGATGTGAGCAGTGATGGACAGCTGTTGGTCATTGATTCTGTTCTAAGGTTTGGACGATGAACTGCCCGTGCGGTAATCCACGCCATGCCACGGACCAAGAGGCTGCGTTTTGCGGCTGCCAGAGGAGGAGGAGGAGGAGTGACTGAGTTTACATCTCTGCTCCGATCTTTACAAGCGTGAGAGGATCGTGATGATGCTTTTTGGCCAAACGTAGGCTCCCACTACCGTCAAGACTGAAATGCTTGCTCAATACAGGTGCATCAAGACCTGACTGGACCGAATCAGAGTTGCCAACATGGGATTCCGCTTTTTATTTCGTTGCACATCCGTATTTTCTGTCCACAAATCGCACACATGAATACAGGAAACATGTCCGCAGATATAACGGATCCACAGTAATTGATGGTACTGCGCTATGATCTCCGGGGACTATCTGAGTTGTGTAATGCTTTTATTCCATTTACAGTGCGCACAGCCGTGCAACCTCTTCACGCTTGAACGTTAATTGGGCCCAAATGATGTAGAGCCAAATCCACCTGGATTGAATGTTCCTCCCTCTTGTGGCGAATCCCCTCTGACTTTTCACATTCAATTGATTTTATTCCCAGAGCTTTTTACCTCTCTTTGTTTTTGTATTTCATGTTTTAATCATTTAAGAATCAATGTTTGCTTCTAAAAGTGGAGATCTGCCCAGTGATTGTTTACCCAAGCTGTGTCTACCGTGACCAACAATGGGAAATCCAGTTTATGACACTTATTTAAAGCGCCACAGCCTTGTGACTAAATAGTTCCCTGACATCGTTTTTCAGTGGAACAAAACTTTTCCTGTTGTGCTTATTTGCTGTGTCGCTGCCTCCCTTACTCAACGATGTCTAGATCAAACAGTGTCAGCCCACCCGGAGTCGGTGCGCCCGGGTTGAGGGGAGGGACCGAGCACAGATCAGCTTGGGGAGAGTCTGAGTCTGTGGCCAACGGGTGCCCATACTCAGCCAGATCCCCGCGCAAGAAGCTCACCCGGACCAACAGCCGGTGGAGAGAGGAGGATGATCCGGACCACCGGCCGCCCGGGCGATCCACCACGACCGTCAGCAGGGTCAGCTTCAGGTCCCGGTCGGCTTGGCAGGACCATGGCGAGGAGAGCCGAGACAACAATCGCGCGTCCACTAAACGTCCAGACGGCGAGGTGAGACCCAAGTCTGTGGAGCTGGGTCTGGAAGAGCGGAGAGTCAAGCCGGTGACCGACGAGGAGGAGGTCATGCCAGAAGTTAACTTTTCTTTTGTGGCGTGCTGCGTCAGCGTCATGCACATTTTCAAATCCAAGAAATTCCAGTCGGAGAAGTTGGAGCGACTCTACCAGCGCTACTTTTTCCGTCTCAATCAGAGCAGTTTGACTATGCTCATGGCAGTGCTCGTGCTGGTGTTCACGGTCATGCTGGGCTTTCACTGCTCCGGTGGGACAGCGGGACCGAGCGTAACGTACGTTGTGGTGTTTTCCGTGGCTATCTTCCTCACGCTCATACTCATCGTGGTATGCAACAGGAACGGCTTTCACCAGGACCATTTGTGGGTTGTGTGCTATGTGGTCATCCTGGTGGTGCTGGTGATCCAAGTGATCGGAGTGCTGCTTGTGCAGCCCAGAAGTGCCTCGGAGGGGATCTGGTGGACCGTGTTCTTCATCCATGTCATCTACACTCTTCTGCCCGTCCGGATGCGTGCCGCGGTGATCACTGGAGTTATCCTGTCCGCCATCCACGTGGCCATTTCTTGGATGTTAAACGGAATGGACAGCTTCATCTGGAAACAGGTATGTGGAACAGTGTGCGTCTTAATTAAGATTCACAACAATCCTCACAGAAGTGGCACTCTCCGCATTCATTGTGCGCAATAACGCACAGAAAAATGCGCAGTTCTTCCACCGCCTGTTGCTGTCTAACATTTCTCTCAAGTTCAAATAGGATTACAAACAGTTATGATAAGTAGGATGTTGAGAATTAGCCGGCACTATGTTTGTGCACCCGTCTTGGCAGTGCAGCTTTGAGCTTTTGAAAACAAGCACGCGCACTCTCTGAGGGGCAAGGCAGAGAATGAACAAGAGAAATTCTTTACAGCAAGTTTAAGAAGAGAATTAGATTTACCAATTTAAACAAACATTAGAAAAAAGACATTTCCTAGAAAGTGCGTGATGCTCCGTGAGTTTGGTCTCAAAATAAACACTTTAACCCTCTGTTGTAGATGCGTGCCGTTTATATAAAATGTTTCCATCCTATTTTGCTGTTACCTGAACAGTGGCTGACCACTGTGGGAGCAAAGCGGCTGATTAGAGAGACGTCGGGCTTAATTGAAGAAGCAGCTGGTCGGAGCCAGAGGGCATTTTAGGGGGAAAAAGGGATTTTTTTATTTTAATTTGTAGAGAACCAGAACTTTTCACCAACTTCTGGATGAGAAAATGTTTTAGAGCATTTGATATTAAGGAATTTGTTGGATAAGCACTTCAACAGGGTTTATTAGTAGAATAGCACATGCAAATTATACTCTGTAATCAAATAACAAAGAAAACTACAATCAGCAAGGCTCATAGTTGAAACAAAGTGCAAGTAGATTGTGGTTTAATTTTCAAGGATTATTTGATTGCATTTTGATTAGATCAAGTTACAGAGTGCAGCGTTGGTCTTCCTCTCCAAGCATGCAGAAGAAACATTACTGGCTACTTAAAAAACCCAAAACGCCCTCTCCATGTCCAGTTTGTGCATTTAGTTGCACTGCAGACACATCGAATCATGACATCCTGGTACCACTCATCCCATTCATCAATATCCGCTCATGGCAAGCCCTACAAATACAGTAGTATGCCATCCGGAGTGCTTTTCACCTGTGGTATATTTGCATGTTAAGCTTTTTATGCTGTTGAAATATAACCTAGTGGTTAGTGCAAGGGTACAGTACAGGGGAGGCTGATGGTTCGTTTAATTTTTACCTGATTCTGCACTAAATTGATATGTTTTTTCTAATAATTTTACCACATTTCTGCAAATAGATCAACCTTACAACAAAAGCTTTGAACAAAAACTGCTTGTACTTTCCAAATAGCCTATTTTTGTTCAAAATGCTGATTTTAGTTCTGATTTTAGTTGATTCATGTCTTTCTTTTTCAATGATTTGTGGGTAATGGAGTCTTAATTTCTTTTTTACTTGCATTGAAAATGGAAGAGTAGAATAATGTGTTCCTTTTCGTTTACTCATGAGGATTCTTGCTTAATCACAATTAAGAAAATGTCACCAGAAAATAAGGTAAATAACAACATCAAAGCCTTTTTTGGGGGGGTGTTTTGGCTCAACTCATGATTAGAAGAGATTTTTTTTAAACATCTGGCTCCATTCTGTTGATCTCACGGATGTTGGCCAGTGTCAGTCAGTGATAGATGAACTGTTCATCCAAATTATTTACTTGAATTGCCTTCCTTCCCCCAAATAGCTTCAACTGTAATTCCTCAGATGGTTTAGCGTTACAGACTATCTCATGCATCAGTTTACAAAAGTATTCATGTGTCCTGTGATTGAAAGTGGCAGCAACAAAAGCCTACACAAAAGAAACAGCATCCCTGTTGTTCAGTACAAACGGTGCATCTGAAGTAATTGGACTTAATTAACTCTGTGGTGAAAATTTGTGTATATAAAATATCACAAGATGTGTAAAGATTAGATTAAGTTTAGGTGTTGTATCTAATAAAGTATTCCAGTTATGAGCCAACAACTTTACTTTTAGCACAAACTCATGTTGGAGTCTATACCTTTTCGTTCTCAACCCGACTGACTCTTGACTGAAAAATCTAAATTTTATTCCATTTAACTGTTCAGTAGCATCAAATTACTGTCATTATGCATCGTGACACATATCTAAACGTTGAAGCATATCAGCTTTTTTAATATTCACAATACTGACTGCATTCCCACAGCAAGAAACCAGCGTGTTCCTGTCTAGATTGGATTTATGACTGTTTATTGTTTCTTTTCTTCAGAAAACCCATCCATGTAATTGCTTTTTTGAGGATACAGGAGGATGCAGAGGATGTTTATCCGACATCTTCTTCGACTGGATTTATTACGTTTAAACAACCGCTCAGATCTGCAGCTAATTTAGATGCTTCTCTGAATGTTGGCCTGATCGCTCGTTTCTCACCACAGATAAATCCCATATTAAGGACCGATTATTTCATATAATTCAGTGTCTGTTTGCTAATTGCAGCCGGAGTGATTGAGCCTTACTTTTCATCGATGAATCTTATCTGCCAAAATACGCAGATACTGATAGTCAAGTTGATCAGATGAGGACATACACGCATTAAATTCCTGAATTCATAGTTGTTTTGTAAAGGGAAACAATAAGTGAATTTCTGCCAGATTTTTAGCTTGTTTTACTTCATCAACACTTACAATGAGCTTAGTTTTTAAGTTTCAGGGGATATTTTATTCTGTTAATGTGCAGCTGAGCCTGCGTGTCCCTCATAACATCCAAATGCCTCTGGAAGTGTTTTACAGCACCAATATTGCATTCAAAGCCTCTCTTCATGGCTGGCAGACCTTCTCTGTAATAAAGGTGCTCACGCAAATGGGTTTAAGTTTCCATGATTATTCAAAGGTACAATTGCACAGTCTACTGAGTTGTATTATTAATTCCAAACTCTGCTTTCTGCTGCGTTTGTGTGTTGTTGCAACTTCTAACTCATTTTCCCACCAGTGTGTTGGCTTTTGACCTAGTTTATTGTTTTTATTTGGGCCCCATGCAGCTCATAAACATCTGTTTAACACCACAGGTTTTAGACACAAAGTACTTTTGTGAAGATGCCAGAAAGAACACAGTGAAAGTTGCATATTAATGTCAGTTGTGCCCAAAAACCTCCCTTAGGAATGTGGAAACATCCATTAACTCAAAGGGATTTATCCTTGAATTCTTCAACAACACAATCTGAAAAATAAAAGTCTACTCACGAGAACTTTTTGGTGAAAGTCGGCGTCCTTCGGAAGATATTTAGATAACTCGAGATCCATATAACGGAGTGAACGGGGCTTAGACGATGCAGCCTCTAAATAAGGCATTATCTGTCTTTATTTCACCAATACTTTAAGAAGAATGAATGGACGAACGCATACTATAGCTCTGTTAGCTCATAGCTGCAGTGTTGTTGTTATTGGTGGCTATCGGGGGGCTAATAGAGGGAATTCTACACACACCTCTTCTGGGACGACTTCATCCACAGCATGGCTGCTGCACAGCTCATTCACTCCGGTAAGAACCTCCATCTTACTCAAAGTCGTCATTCACATTGTCAAAATCTGATAAATATCCTGCCATGTTGCACAAAACTATCAGCAGCAAACTCTGTGTGAAGTTAGCCGACTGTCACAGAGCACGGAGTGAATAAGCTGTGCTGCAGGGGGGCGTGTGGATGAAGTGGGCCCAGTAGAGTGCCTGTGTAGAAATCCCTCCGTTAGCTCTCCTATAGCTGCAAGTAGCCACATAACAGCAGCTATGAGCTAACAGAGCTATAGCACACGTTCATTCATTCATTCTTCTTAAAGTATTGGTGAAATAAAGACAGATAATGCCTTATTTAGAGGCTGTATTTTCTATGCCCTGCTCTTTGCCGTTATATGGATCTCGAGGAATCTAAATATCTTCCGAAGGACGCCGACTTTCGCCAAACTGTTCTCGGTGAGTAGATGAACGTATTTCATGCCAGAAATAAGGTTTAAAAATACCAGAGTTTCCCTTTTAAATAACATCCTCCCACTATATAGCAACAGATCTACACACGAGTCACTGTAATTGAGCCTGAATACAATGCAGCCACATCACTGGTGGCCAGCCTCTGAAATCTCCTGGACAGCCTGACATCAGAGGTTTTGTGGCTATTACAACTGTAGAATCATACCAATGGTTTTTGTTGTTTTTTTACCATCTCAAATGGGCTTAAAGTCGTTGTGTCGACACACTTTGGTCACAAAGCGTTTAGTTAGAACGACATTCAGACCCCCGTCCCAAAGACATATTACACTGTATTAGACAGTTAAACTTCCCGTCTTCTCAGCTATCAAAAGTGCGTTAACTTTGTAAACGTCCTTTGTTTCCTTTTGGAGTCTAATGTCTGGGTGTCCGAGCAAAATCCAGGTTGATGGTTTAGTTTTTTTGTGTGAATGGCATGTGACCCGGTATCTGTTTGTATTTTCAGCAAAGGCCACACGGTCATTTGATGTGCTGATGCTGGTGTGTGGGAACAGGCTGCTGTATTTGTTGTTCTTTCCTCACCATGCTGTTGTTTTTACCCTATCTGTTCTTCCCTGTTTACTTGGGAGCTGGCTTATCAATGGCTTGAACAACTGTTTATGTGAGATCCAACAGATAATGCTCTTTATGTCCTCTTATTAAAAAAAAAAAGAAGATGCAACATCCATCATCATACATTCCCAACGCCTCCTTCATATCATGTCTTAGGAGTATTTATGGAGGACAGGACGACTTTTCATTGGATTGGACAGGAAATATGTTGTGTTTGTCATCTAAAAATGATGCTGTTCAAACTCTGGTGGCCTCAGATAAGAGTAGTGGGTGGTCCATGGTATATTTTCAAAATTCAGCTGTATGTCATTGCAGCTTAGCCTGAACAACCCCAGAGAATTACGGGTTTGACAGAGATGGAAAACTAAGTGTTTTGTTTATTAATGTACTTTTATGCACTTATTAGTATATACAAATACTTTGTGCTTATAAAAACCTTTAAGTTTAGCATTTTTTCCACCCCAAATAACCTTGAAGGATCAACATTTTTTCTCTGGGAACAAAACATAAAAAGTTTCATCGTACTGTTGGTCGTGTGTTTCCAACCGTTTTTCATTCTCAGTTTGTCAAACACTGCTCTTAAAGTCTGCTGTTTGCACCCTGGCTGCAGCAGTTCAATGCAGATGGACATTACATTATGAAATAGTTTTATTTTCACTATTTTAGCTCTGCAAATTTCAGCTGTGCATACAGCCACAGATTTTAAATGGGGTGGCTGAAATAAAACAGAGAATATTGATAAATCAGAATGTCTTAGCATTCAAAGCCCCACCCAAAGGTACTGAGCCCTTAAAAGGTATTAGCCTCCAAGCTGGGACTTCTCTGGGGTAAGATAAGTTGCTGCAGTAGAAACACACTAATCACCTTTCGAAGGTGCCACAAATGCTCAAAGTCACAGGACGCGTTTGTATGTAATTAGATTAGATTAAACAGCTGCTTATTTGCATTCAGTGTGAAGCAGATGCTGTGGAGAAGCCATTTGTCTGCAATGGCCCAGTTTGAACTTGCACACCTAGTATGTTGATGTCTGTTCTTCTGTGTTTAGTTTGTGAACCTAAGAGATCTTTGTCCTCAGGATAGAAACCTCTGGCAGTCCAGAAACTGTCAAGGTGAAGTTTTCAGTGTTGAACTGCATCAAATGATGTGCAGCAAGGAGGCAAAAGTTGATGCTGCTGTCAATGTTAGAACTTACTGGCTGGAACAGATGTTTCCAAGATGAACGCTCACTTCTTCAGACTTCAAAAGTTGGTGGCTGCATTACCCACAATGCAATTCAACCACGAGCTGTGGTTCAGATGGGGATGCGTGCGACTTGGAGCTGCTAATGTCGCCCTGAGCTGCTAACTAACAGAGAAGTGAAGCAGGGCGCAGAGGTTCTGTCAGCCCATTTTTATTCTTAGAATTAGCCTTTGCAGTTTTAACTATTAATTAATTTGCAACACCTCTGCAAATCTTTGTTGTGGGAAAAGTGATTTAACATCTGATTTGTTGACCGTTTAGTTTGCCTTGTCCTCATCATTCTTGCGATAGCTTCCTGAGCTTTCCTGAGTTATGCCCTAGAGCTGTTTCGTTGCCTTGTTTTCTCAGTTTCTGGCGTTGAAAATCCCCGTTTCCCTTCTCCCCTGCAAACAAGCGGAGGGGAGCATGTAAGTGGACCAGTCTCAGTTGGCAAGATTCCAGTGGTAACAGGGTTTCTGGTTGTCTAATTGAATTGCCTGTTGCTCGTAATGTGTGGAAATTCGAAACAGATGTCCACATGATCTCTCCTTCGTTTACCTGCCTTGTTACTACACCGTCACTCCTGGTCCTGACCCGTTTGGGGTGGACATGCTTGTAAATCTCCCTGTGGGTCTCAGCCGCTGTGGACAGACTTTTCCTTCCTGAGAATGAGCCGCATGCACTGTAATGCGACAGAAGAAAACAGCCCAAATAAGAATAATCTGAGCAGATTCCACACTGTAAGGCTCTTTGCTTCGTCCTTGTCCCCTGTGGCAGCGTCTGGGTATTTTGTGGCACAGGATGCTCCTGTTTTTCAGATCGTATTTGAAACAAACATGGACGCCGGAGTACCTTTCTGGAGACCGGTGCTGACGCTGTGCTCCACGTTCCTGTAGCTTAGCAACGGATTGTGTGTCACAAACATCAACCAACTTCTCTAAGTGTTTCCTGAGAGCTCCTGTGTTTTTGTACTTTCAGTATCAGGTCAAATTGAGATTAATAATTCCTGTTGAAGGCCTTTTTATCTTTTCGGGCCCTCGCTGTTATTTCAAATGTCAACATGGCTGCAATTTCTCCCGAGAGATCTGATCTCTTTGGGTATTTCTGTGTTTTTACTGTTTTCTCTGTATCCTTTGAAGGATTTCTTTAAAAAGAAATGAGAGAAACGGTGTGTGGACGTAACGACAAAAAGAGAATTAAATCTAAAAGTGTTTTCACTCTCGCACTGCTGTGCTTCCATTGTGGTGAGCTCAGCAACACTTCCGTCTGACGTTCATTAGCTTTAATGACTTCGTTTGCCTTGTAGAAACTCACGGTTGTGGTGATATTATTTTCAGGGGAAATTACAACTGATTGTGCTACAAATCCCTAACCTCCAATCATTCGTGAGGTGAGGTAATTCTTCAGAGAATTTGGATTGCAATGAAGTGGTAAGATGCTGCTCTTGGCTGATTCACCAGTTTTGTCTTGACTGTTTTAATTATAATGCAAGTTTAAAAAAAAAAAATCCCATTAATCTTCATTACTCCAAGCACAGATGGACCATTTCCACACTGATATTTACACTGAATTGCCAATTTGTGACCATCAAATCGTTCATAGTGTGACATTAGCTGCTTGTCAGCACCCCAAAACTGGCCATGTGGCGCTTTTCCATGCAGGAGACGTTCAACTCCATGTTTTTATTAGACCTAACCACGATTGTTTTCTAAACCTAACAAAGTGACTTTACGGTCTAAAGCCAACCAGACAGTCATGTTGCAAAGATTATGCTATTTGGACCTCACCATGGTCTCTTTCTAACCGTAATCACGTAAAGTTATTGCCTTAATCCAACCAGGAAGGGACAAAATTGTTCTTATTGACGAGAACAAACGTTGGTCTTGATCTTGACTCGCCCAAAGGCCTCTTTGTTGAAAACGCAGCGCTTAGCTGCTCCGTCAGCCCTCCTCCTCCCTCCATAAATGTACTTTATGGCTTTTTCAAAGAAAGACTTAAAAATGATGTCTGCTCTGATGTGGGAACGCTCATGAGTCATATGTCCCTTCGGCCCCCGTAGGTACTGGACTTAGCAGGACGCCTATTATAAGCCATGTTGAGGCGTATGAACAAATGACTTAAATGACAGTTTCAGTCTGAGGACTTGTTGTTTGACTAATCTGTTAATGGTAAGGAACCATTAGCTTGGCATGGGAAGTGATCAGGTGGCTATGGAGCACTGAGAGGGATGGATGTCTTTCAACAGGAAAGATGAGTCTGGTTCAGAGGACAATTGAAGAGGGTGAAAAGTCAATAGTTTTGATGACCTGTTCTCAAACATTTACACATTTACTGATCATTCCAGTGGGTAAGAACATTATGAGATTGTAGCCAGAGGTCAGAAGTGCTTGTGATGTAGTTAGAGGTGGTGTGACCAGAGGCCTGTGTGGGGGGGGTATTGGCCAAACAATTACACAGTAACTGGCGTCAGGTGTGTGAAATAAAGCATAAAAGTAGGCAGACCGACTTAAGCTCATTCATTTGAACAAGTCCAGTCCATTTTGCCTTAAGTTAAGCTCTCTTTAATCGTCCCTCTGTCGTTTTAGTTCTCACATCTTGTTACGCAACGAAAAAAATCATCAATTTAAAGAGACAATTGGCGTCATAATTTGCGTCATTTTAGCAAAATCTGGCGACAGTTTTCTTCAGTTAGATTCTTATGAAATTACTTGAGTCTTCTCACTGTTCGGTGAAACCTTTATGCATCTGAATGTTGTGCATTTAACAAATAAAGACCTTGAATCGTGTCTTGTATGTGAGCATAAAGCATGAGAGTTACAGCTTGTCTTTCCCTGTCAGAGTTCGGAACTTAATCCAGATTCTGATGTTTCGCTGTTCCAACAGGTATCCTTTGAATGGTGTTATGGTGTTTTTCCCCCCTCTTTTCCCTCTTTTCTGTCTTCTCAAACCCCAGCTGGTCGAGGCGGATGGCCACCCTTCCTGGTTCTGGTTCTGCCAGAGGTTTCTTCCTGGTTCTGGTTCTGCCAGAGGTTTCTTCCTGGTTCTGGTTCTGCCAGAGGTTTCTTCCTGTTAAAGGGAGTCGTTCCTTTCCACAGTCCCTCAGGCTCAGGACGGGAGATTGGACTGAAGACAAGTTTCGGTCCAATCTGTTGGTTTCCTTAGCTAGGATATTAATTTTTTGAATTGGCTCTATATGAATTAATTGGATTATAATTACAATGAATTGAATTCCAATTGGCGTGAATTGGACTATATTACTTAAGTGCCTTGAGATGACAATTGTTGTAATCTGGCGCTATATAAATAAAATTAAATTGAATTGAATTGAATGATGCTTTTCTGAAGGCGCAGAGGGGACATTGTGCAGTTTAACACAGTCTTAAACATGTCCAGTGTGTAAATACACCGTTAAGATGGCATGTTTAAGAGTTATTGAACTAAATATTGATCAGCCACCTACCTAATATTTTGTAGGTCCTTCCTTTACTGCCGAACCAGCCCCGACCTGTTGAGGCCCGGTTGGATTGAGAACTTGGGCACGTCAAGTGACATCCAAACGAATGTCAGAAAATAGCTTTTAATAAGATAATAATGTTGTTCACCTCTACTTTCTGTGGTCTTAATGTTGGTGCAAGATAATGATCTTTTTCTCTCCTGGAACACAGCTGGAAATGAGCATAATGGGCCTCCCGGGCGGTCTTTGTTCTGCAAAAGCATTCAAGTTTAAGAGATATTTAATAGTGGCTACTGGCAATTTTCAAATGTTTCTCCATTACATATGCAAGTTCAGTCCATTTTTTACAGCCTTTTGTGTGTTTTATTTTGTCCACTGTCGGATATGGAAACGTTATTTTACGTTACAGCCTTTCCGAGGCCCAATGTGCATCATAAACGTTAGAGGATGATGCTTAATTCTGTAGTTTTTGGCTATCAGCGACGGGTTTTACTCCTCGAAATAAATTCTCTGAGGATCTAAGAATAAAATAAGACGATATACTTCACCCAGAATGTTTTATATAGGTACAGTGTGTTCTTTACTTGCATATTTCTGACAGATTGTAATGGTCTGTCAGTGGTAACCATGTGAAAGGCACATGGCAACACACACTTCTCTTTTTCACTCATTATCTGTTATAAGTCTGTTACTGGCTGCACACTGAATCAGGCTTCTATGGCAACAGATCACAGCATGTGAAACTTTAACACAGTATTCAGGGTTTCTGTAATGCAAAGTGATGTGATGACACGCTTAAGCTTACACTCGAGGGGTTTGTTCCTCATCAACTTTGTTTAAAAAATCCTGCTTTTTACCATCTTTGCCTCTAAAGAGCTGATTGATGAGGTATTTAACATTTCTGTCTGTTTATTTCTAACATTCATCCTTCCATTAACGCAAAAGCCGTGCTTATGATGATATCCATTCCAGCGTTTGATTTTTCCATGTGTCGGGAAACGGTTTCTGGTGTCATTGCCTGTGAATCGGTGACCTACTGCATGTCAAATGGCTTTTTTGCCTATTTTAAAAGCTTTTTGCCTTTTCACATTATTTGTTTTTCTCTAAACATTCCTGACGGCCACAGCAGGTTTGTTTTTCCACTCAGTAATGATAAGTGGTATGAGGGCTTGTAATGCAGAGAGCCCATTATCATGTCCAGCTGAATCATTCTTTTAGTCCGACTGTTTGTGCTGTGGTTGTGTGGCTCTGAGTTTTCCTGTTCTTCTGGATATGTCTGTATGTGGGTGGTTCAGTCTCATCAGTCTTATGCACCCACCAGATTGAAAATAGCTGATCATGTGCCTTAGCCTCTAAGTTTGCCCTCCAGGACTGTTAACACGGGACCGTTGATACTGAAGTGTCATTGTGCAGGGCTGACAAAGCTTTACTAGTTATTTTATCTGCTCTCTCAGGGAGAGGAAACATGTTTTCCATAAAGAGGTTTTGACACTTTCGTGGGACATTTCACAGAGACAAAGAGACCCATTGATGTGACATTTTTAGGGTGTAAATTTGACCATTTTAGAAATTATTTGGGATGTTCAATTAATGCGAGAGACTGATAACAACAAGTTATTGCAGCTAAAGGTGCTTCTACAAGCTGTTGAATCATAGATTTGACTTGGTTTTTCACACTGCTTCTGCGTTTTGGCTCAGTTTTCACGAGATGAATGACGGAATCTATCATGTTGTCATTGATTTGATTTTTAGCTAATTTTAAGACATGTAAGGACGGATGATTTACCTTAAAACTAAGGCAGGGCTTATTTTCTTTTCCACACGACCATAAGGGCACTTTGTGATGCTTAACTCATTTTTGGAAGCGCAGGAGAATTTCAGCAATAAATTATCCAAAAGCCTGAACAGAAAAATAAAGACTTCATTGACATTTTGAGGAAAGCATCAGCAATGTGACGACATCTTCATCTCAGACTCTCATCCAGCAGCAGTAATGTTTGGGATGCAGGTAACCTTAAACTGTTTGTGCTCAGGCTTGGGCACCTTCAGTCCAACAGGTGCAGGGAGATGTATTTTCGGAGGTGCCTGCTAAGTGAGTTCCTGCACCCCACGCAGCGTTTTCAGCACCATCACCCAGCAGAGAGAAGGATCCCTGCCGTGGATCACCTTTGCTTGTTCATGCTGACCAAACAGAGGCAGTATAATGCTTCCCCAGCCATGCCCGTGTTGCAGAGCAACACCAGCATTTCTGTCAGCAGAAGCAGATTGCTCTGCCGGGTCTTCCCTGCAGACTTCGATTTGCCTGTGTGACAATATCTGCTGCCAGCTCAGAGCTGCAAAACCTTAATTATTAATTACTAATTAGCTGGACTATCGAGGTGGCAAAAAAGGGAATTAGAAAATATAAAAATAGAGTCCCTGAAAACAATTAGTGACTGACTTCCACTTGCTGATAGTTTTGTCCAGTCATTCAACCCTAAGTGCCCCTGAGCTACAGCTCCCACTTTAACGCTGTGCTTCAACTTAATTTAAGCTTTTTATTTAGTCATTTGATCTTGTGCCGTACCACTCGATTGTCTGGTCAGGTTAATTAATAACCTTGAGCTTAAACTTTTGATTTTAATCTATTTCCACACAAAGCGGGCTCAAGTGTAGACTGCACTGAAGCAAAAAAGCTGAAGGTTTTCATCAGATTCTTGGATCAAAACATATTAAACAATTTCCCCCTGAACAATATCCTGTTAACAGGCTCCCCCCGCGACCCTGGGTTGGATTAGGCCAGTTTAGGTGTTGGATGGACAATCGTTGTGACCTGCACAAAAGCACCTGAGTATCATAATTAACTTGTAAAGCAACATTTTCACACTCTTGAATCCTGCCATTTTGTTCACAAGAGAACTGTTTAGACAGTTCAACTCTTGTATGGAGAACAAACAGCATTAAACAGAAGAAAACTCCACATGAATAGTTATCTTTGATGTATCTTTGCAGCCCGTTTTATCAGAATTTAGTCGACTGTACATGTCTCCGGTGGAGCTGCTGTCCTATTTCAGCTGTAAAACAGGCTTTATGTGAGGTAGTGAGTTGCTATCCTCTCGTGGTGTGGGTGATAGATAAAATGGATCTTTGGATGTTAATTCTTTTTGGCCCAGAGGATCTTTTTCTTGCATCCAAAATTAAAAATTGCAGCCTGGATGCAGTCCACAAACATGTCCCTTATGTTTTTATTTCTAACGCATTTACGTAACGGGTGCATTTCAGTGGGATCAGTAGCTTCTGGTGTCGTTGGTCCTGTCACTGAGGATGATTCCCTGGATTTGGAGAACTGCTCGGATACGTCCCTGATCGTACTGAGGGGTTACAGTGCATTACTGGTTGCTCGTGCTGTGCTTAAATGAATGTGATATTGATTTGCTTATAGAAAAAGACGCGGGGAGTCTCAGTGTGACCTCAGTGTTGACTCTGTTTATTTGCTGTAGTGCGTGACTCTCAGGAAGCTGTTGATCATTCCTCGTGATCTGTGCCTGCTGTATTGCCTGCTGTTGACAGCTCAGTCTTTATGTGAAAAGACCTTTCTTTACAGTTGCTCTCAATGATTTTTATTTTTTCTTCCTTTTATGAATGGGCCATTGATTTAATGTGGAAAGTCTTCTCTAAAACTTCCTCATGGATCTAAATGTGCTGGCATCTGAAGCCTGTATCTGTAACGCAGCCACAAACGAGCACACTGATTGTTACCCCTTGATGTCCTCACAGCTGGGAAGGGGAAAGTGAATTTTATATGAATAAGCGAGCAGAATACCAAGTAGTGGCTGAAGGGAGTCAATCTGGAGTCATTTGTTTGCTGTTTTGATCCTGGAAGCTAAAAGTTGCTGCTGAAACATTTGCAACAAAGTGCTGTCCATCCATGATTTGTCTTTATTACTTTTTTATAAATGTTAAAGGCCTTCATATGTTTACTAATGTCAGGATCACCAGGAGGCCGTGTGTGAGTAATATACAATTATTAATGTGCCCTTTTGTAATGTAATAATGGTAATCTATACTGTCATCTTAATATGGCAGTTTGCACTGCTTTGACTTAATCAGGCCTTTCCATATTTAAATATCTCGGCTGTTTATGTTGCACAGCTTTTCTAAGCAACAACAAGAAAATGATAAACAGCAGGAATCCGGTTTTTGCTGTTTTGACACATCTTTTTCAAGTGATTCGCACATTATTTTTTCACGTTTACTCTAATGAATAAATTATACATGCTGTGATGTTTTCACTCAGTTATTAGCACGGCAGGTGGTAAAGTGTGATGAGAGAAATGGAAACCACTTAAACTCTGACGGTCGGACAGCTATTAACAGGAACTCACCTGCACACACAACTCCTTGACGGTGAGTTTCAGTGAAGCAACAGACACGCTTGCTCAGTAAATGAGGAGCCTGATGGCTGAACTCTGTGTGAATCCTGCCTTGCTGTGAGTCCGATTATAACTCTGAAGACATTTTCAAACAGAGAGTATTTGTAGAGAATAGAGGTGGGACCTTATCTGCAGTTGCTGCTCACTTGTGCACTTCATGGTGGAAGATTCTCTGCAGGAGATGCATCCTTACATGATGAAACAGTCTGCAGCATATGCAGGAGGCAGGGCACGATGCAGAAAGTACGCTGTGAAAATAACTGTTAGAATTACATCACATTGAGAAAAGGCTGTACCTTTAAGAAGTCCCCAGTAAATGAAGAGTTCACATGCAGCCCCACCAGAACATATCCAGCAAATATCAGTGCTTTCTCTTCTTTATCTTTACTTTGAATAATTGATTCTTCTTTAAATTAATTCATTTTTATTGTTCTAAGTAGTTAAAGAAGCCCTGAATGCATGAGTTTACCCTTTTTACTGGCTTTTGTTTGGATGTGGCAACCAGTAACTTTTTGGATGAACATCACGACGGCAGCAGGATTTTCTCTACATACTCTCTGCTCTGAGCGTTCAGTAGCAGTCACTGACCGCTCTGACTAAGCAGTTCATTGTGTTGTTAAAGTTAAAGGTGACATTTGCTCTTTTATGCCTCCGCCCCTTTCTTTTTTAACAATTTGACACAATTTGAGGTCTGATTCTGCTGGTTTAGGGGAAACTGTCTTTCTCTCAGCCTGGTTTTAGACAAGTGATGTCATTTTGAAATAAAACTGGAAGAAGAGAGTACTTTATAGTAGTCTTACATTTTATCTAGTAGTCTTGTCTAGTTAAGGGCAACCTATTCAACTACTTTTCTAGTTTAATGCCACCGTTAAGACCCTCTCTGTTGCCTAAAGCCAGAGTTGCAGAGCAAAGTTTGCAGGTTCAGCAGGTTAATTTCTAATTTCCAGACTAATTTATCCTAAAACACATTTTAATATCTTCTCATTCGTGAAACGATGTGGATGTGTAACGCCAGAAATTTATTATAGTGGCAGCTGTCGGTTGTTGGCAGGTTTGTTTTGCAGCCCGGCTGAAAAACCTGTTCTTACAACTTGGGGTTTATAATCTTTGAGTTAATATTTGGGATCAAAGATTGTTGTTTTTTTTTAAATTGTGTGAATTTTGTTGTTGATGCATGGCTGAATATTCTTTTTTTGTAACAGAAATGACTCCCTAAGCATTTAATCCCACTTATTTCTTACCATTCCCAGATTCTTCCCATTTCATGTTGCTGTGCAACCACATATCTCACATATTCTGAACTTTTGGACGACGATTGAGCTCTTTTTTTAGTCCTTTTCAGCAGGATTGTGCCCTTTTTCCTGCAAAAATCCACGTGTACTTATGCAGTGCTGCAGCTGTGTATTCAAGGGGTTATATCAAGAATTGCCAGCCTGCGAAACTGTGACTTTTTCCCATTTTTGTCCACCTCTGAAGTGACCTCATAGAGCAGGATTTAGGTGCAGAGTGAAATGCTTGACCTGTGAATTTTAGCTGGAGAGCAGCGTGTTGTTAGCTCAGACGAATAGCGGTGGTCCAAAAATAGCAACAACTAAGTAATGGGTTTTAATGAAACTCAGCATAAGATGGGGACATGGTGTATTGTTTTTCTCCATGACTGTGTGTTGTGCCACATCCATTTAAATTAGTCGAGTCCCACTCAATGCCAGCTGCACTGGGGATGTTTTCCTGTCCCGTCTTGCAGGCCTGCCTCATAATCTGTGAATCAAAGACACTCCATGAGAGTAGACAGTAAATCTCTGTTGGTCATAGCTGCATCTGGAACAGGAATTAGATACCAGATTCGACCTCATGAATACAGTTTTTTTATGATGTTTGTGTGTGTGTGTGTCTGGCCTTTTGTATAAAATCATTAGAATGGATGATATCCAGGGAAACGGTTAGTCCCTGCTTCCTGGATCTACCCACTGTTTTGTTCACTGTCCACCTGGCCATATACACTCCAGTGTAACCGGAGCCTCTGATTGGACATGCTAGATCCTTGCTAAGATTGTATTCTATCCATGGAAACTGGGCACGGTTCAAATTTCCTCTTGTGTCCAGCAGCTAAAAAGTTGTTGCAAGATGAGTTTTTCATACTTACATCCCGTCATGCGCACACACATTACATTGCTTATTGCTTAAAGGATAAATTGCACAGCCGTAGCTTGTGGTATTGCTTACTTTAATGACTGCAGCCATCTTTAATATAAATCACCTGGCAGTGGAGATATCACTTTTTTTTACAGTGATCCCACAACCAAATTGTCCTCTGCTGCCCACCGGCAGGTCATTCTACCTGTGCCTTGCATGAAACTTTCTTTAATAACGTGGGGTGAATCTGTGCACTCTCAGCCTGGAGCAACTCGCTCATCTCTTTCTGCAATCTGAAACATGAGATCGCGAGGTATTATTACAAATTCCTGTAGCCCAAAAAACAAAGGCATTTGTGACAGTTTGCCTTGATCTGACTGAACAATGTGTGCTTGCATGCACAGTTGCATTGAGCTCCTCACAGGCTGCCATTGTCAAGGTGGCACATAGAGTCCATTGAGCCCATCATGTCCCATTATGCTAATTATGGAAAGTAATTTCATTATTATCATTAATGAATGCAAATCTTTTGTGCCGTCTTCAGGCCATTAAAGGGTAGAGATGATAAAACTGTTGCCTCTTCGTTACTTATATAGAAAAGCAATAAAAGTGCAAGGAACTGCGCTTTGTCGGGCAATTACAGAACCGATCGTGCAGCCTGTTCACAAACATATGTGAAATCTTATGTATAGACAAAGATCTTCAGTTAATTTATACACAAAGCTCACTGAACACAATTGTTTCTGTATCCTGTTGCTACATAAAATAAAGACTCTGTCTGTTTGCCATTAAATTTCACTCTTGCTCCCACAGACCTCTTCATAATCTTATAGAGTCACCATTGTAAGGGGCACATAAAAGCAGCCCACTGTGGAGGGGTGTCCGATAGAGACCGGGGGCACATATGTTGCATATATAAGACGAGCACAAAACAGTCAGACAAGCTCAGCTTAATTTACTGTATAAATTTGTGTTTTTTTTGGTTTTTAATCTCTAGTTTTGTCTGCAAAATGTCAGAAGGAAGTGACTTCCTGATGCATAGATTGCATCAAACAGGAAAAACTCAGAGGAGCTTAATTTAACATAATGGAAAATGGAGAAAGGTGTTTACTGAAACTGGGAACTGATTAATTATATAAATCTGTGTTTTTAAAAGTGAGAAATGGGTAACTTTTTATTACAGCCATTATTTTATGTATCTACTCAGGATAAAATGCTCAAACAGAGTAAATGTACTTCAGAGAAACACACCGAGTATATTTATACTCGCTAGATAGAGAGAAGTGTGCCTGCACATCTGTTTGTTCCTTTTATATTTAGAAAGGGCTTGTTACATTGAGCTAAAGCAGGTTCTGAAATTACACATGGTCCAGATCAGGCGAGAAGCGCCGTCTTTTAGCTCTGGGGTTATCATTATTCTGTGGCTGGTTGTCAAGGAAAAAAAAGCCTCAGTCCTCAGATCCCTCTCCAGCGACGCTTCCCACGTGTGTTATGACTGCGAGGCGGAGCAGTAAAGCAACACAGGGTGCGATAAGGCTCACAGTCTATCCACCTGGCCTTATATGGATGGAGTTTGAACCTCAGCTGCTGAGTAAGCTTAGCTCGATGCAACTGCTCGTGAGCTGCGGGTCAGGGTTTGGTCGTAGCCGTCATCCTCACAGAACCTCACTGATCCAGGTTGCAGCTTGTAAACTCAGTCAAAGTCGGTGACTATCCAAAGAAGGGAGTACTGCAGCCAGTGGGAGAATTTCAGCTGTGATATTAGGACGCAGGTTTTTAGGAAAGCTCTGTTATCGAGGCCCAGTCTTAAAACGGAAGAATTTAATCAGAAGTGGTGGGAAATATAATCTCATGATTACTTCTTGACTTTTACTTCTATGACGGCCTCCCATCACTGCATCTAAACGGGTTATTTATGCTCAGTATTTGGCATTTGTTACATGTGATTATATTTGAAATGTTAGGGCATCTCTGCAGGATATTAACAGATTACACAAAGTAAGGTGGATTGAATTGTCTTGATGCCATTTTCTGAGCTAATTTTGGGACTATGAAAGGTGGTTTTCCAATGAAAATGTAGAATTTGACCTATAAGAGATGATCTGCCATGTTCCTGCTGAACATATATTCATGAGGTTTAAGAAAAGACCACAATTCCCCTCTAATTTTGCTCGTCTTCATCTGTACTTTGTGTACAGATCTCACCATTAAGTCCAGCCGGAAAAAGCAGGAAGAATATTGCAGCCACCCAGTGTCTGTGAATATAGAGAAGTGTGTTGAAACTGAACCTTTCTTCCCCAAACATTTGTAAAATATAGGAAGTATTTACCGGATTATATTAATTATTTGTAACTTATATGACAGGCACAACATGGGAGAAATTCTACCAGAAACTTTCCATGTTGCAGAGCTCATTATGAGATATTTTCCTAGGTTCATCAATACACTGTGAAACGATATAGCATGATGTTCCCGCTCTCATTTAAACAGAAAGACTAACCCACTGACCACCAAGAGGTGTGAGATGTGCATTGGATCAGGAAAATAAGCAATTATTGGCTCTGAAAATAGCAAATGCCTCCCATTTCTCACCCAACCATCCATCCAGCTGTGATGGCAGACTGTTAAAGCTGTATTTAATATTGGGACACACCCCTCCATGGCTTTTTTTTTTATCTAGCTACTGGCATTCTCAGCTGAAATTTTCAGCAATTACACAAAGTGTAACAACAGAGGCACTGATCTTGTTGTTTCAGATGTTTGCATGAGTGCCTGCTTTGGCCTTTTGTTATTTTACTCTGCAGGCCATCAGGAATGCATCTTTGTCTTCTTTAGCACTTGAGATGCAAATTTGTGAGTGAAATGGGAAGTTTTCTGGGGTTAAAAGCTGCTTAAAATCTAAGTGTTTGCAGAATAAAAATTAAACTGCCTCAGTGACGCTCACAAAGGCTTTATATCGTGATGCAACCATATATATTATGTAGGACTTAAGTATCAGGGTAAAATTGCATGCACTCAGTACCCTGGTGTGAGCATGATATTGATTTCCGATTATGATCACAAATCTTTCCTGGAGTGGAAGTCCTGCACATTTGCACCAAGGTCAGAGCGTGTAATGCTCAGAGAAACCGAGACTCTACAGGCCTCAGTTAGCATGTTAAAGGTTAAAGGTCATGACAGCACAATTAGAAAAAGACTGAACAAGGATGGCCGGTTTGGAAGGGCTGCAGGAGAAAGCCTCTTCTCTCTAAAAAGAACATGGCAGCACAGCTTAGGTTTGCAAAGCTGCATCTGAACAAAGCACAAGACTTCTGGAACAATGTCCTTTGGACAGACCAGAGCAAAGTGGAGATGTTTGGTCATAATGCACATGTTAAACTGGGGTAATATTATAAAGAACAGCGGGTCAGAATTCCTCCGCAATTAATGCGAGAGACTGATAACAACAACTTATTGCAGCTAAAGGTGCTTCTACAAGCTGTTGAATTATAGATTTGACTTGGTTTTTCACACTGCTTATGTGTTTTGGCTCAGTTTTCACTAGATGAATGATGGAATCTATCATGTTGTCATTGATTTGATTTTTAGCTAATTTTAAGACCTGTAAGGACGGATGATTTACCTTAAAACTAAGGCAGGGCTTATTTTCTTTTCCACATGATCGTCAGGCCACTTTGTGCTGCTCCTGAGAGGGAAATATTCATGCTGTCAGTGGAACTTTATGATATGAACTGAATACATTTGTTAAGTGTTGTTTTTGACGGGATAAAATACAAGTTTATACAACATTTTAGAAGCCTCCTTATCTTTTAACTGCTTACTTGTAACATAAGGATAAGACACAGATGCAGGTCTATATAGTGAGATTTAAAGTTGTTGATGGTAGAAACTGTTGGAGAAGTAATTTCAGATGAAAATCTGGAGTTTTATTTAAAATGATCCATGAACAATCAAGGCTGGACGTACAGAGAGAGCACAGAAGAGGGTTTTACAGGTGCTGGATCAAAGAAGAAGAAAACAGGAGCCGCACACGAATTATGACTCACGCTGTGGTTTGTAAAGAAAATTAGTTTTCTTCTTTGTTTTGAGTTTTCTATAATCAAATGCCACTTTCTTCTGTGCCATTTTGTCATCACACTGCAGAAACCTGACTTATTCAGTGTTGTTTCTTTCCATTTTCTTTCCGCTAAGGGTGCAGGAACTATTCAACTTAACATCTGTTAGAAACTGGTTAAGGAAAACCAGTGTAACCTGCCAAAACTACTCTGCAAATGAAGCGTCTCGTAGCTCAATGAACTGATGGCTTAAGAAACAGTTTACATTGTCAGAAGGGTCAAAAAGGTTCCTCCAGTCTGTCAAACACTTTATTGGAGCGTGCTGCAGATATGTTGTTATAGATATGTTAATATGTGTTGTTGGTGATTCTTGACACCATCAAACAACAGTTTGGAGGCCTTTGGCTGGCTCGGCTGTGTTGTTGGCATATTTTGGGAGGTGTTACAGTGTAAACTGCCACTGAACAGGCCAGTTGTAGCTGAGAGCCGGTCCATCAGCTTCAGAGGGCCTCCCGTCTGTTTTGGCTTGCTGTTGTGGAAATCGTAGCGAGGGTGTGAACTGTCTGCTGGCCCCCAGACTGAATATCAGACACCAGAACACAACAGACAGCCAGACGCTGAACATCACAAGGGCCGTGCAGATAAAAATGTGAAGTTGAACAGTTGAACATGGGACATGTGGCACGTATACTTGTCCCTGAGTTTAAGCTACAGCTGTTGAGGACCAAAGATGGATCTAGAATTTTCCTCTTTGCTTCAATGATCTTGAATCCTTTAAAAACCCTTAAGTAGCACTGAGCTGTTTGGGCAGAACAATTCAAAGAAAGGTTAATGGGAAAACAAATGGCTGAATCACGCATGCCTAAATAACATTAGGATTACAAGTTGCAAGTCTCATGAGACTTTTTGAAGTGAACAAATGAAAAAATTCAAGATAAATTGCCCACTTTGCCTGAGGTTGCATAAAAGTGATGCATTTGCTCGAAGGACATCATGAGTTTTTCCTCTCAGCCGTGCCAAATGTTCACCTAGTTGTTTCTCTTTCAGTGAACCTCGCAGCAGAAGTTTTTGCCAGTTTCAGAGTATCTGTGTCTTTTTAGAAATCCTTTCCTGTTACATTACTGAAGCTGCTGGAATCAGAGATGCTTGACAAGTTAAAATGTTGGCAGTAAACGGCTTGTTTGACTGTATTTTGGTTCCAGATTCTTTCTCTGGTCATGTGTGGGCCTCCTATGATCCCTCAGCTGCCAGTTCAACCGCTCAGGGTGCCGTAACATCTCGGCCATCCGATGCTGCTTTTAAACCTTGTCACTTGTATAAAAAGAGGCCTCTGGCTTATTTAAAATCCCCATATTTCTTGCAATCTTACATGAGAAACTTCTCCTAAACTGTTCTATCTTTTTGACTGGCAGGCCCCTCCTGATCCTAATATCTGATCATTAAGATATGGCTGAATGGCCACTTTTAGCTTTGTTTTTCCAACTGTTGTCGTACATGTTCTGCAGAAGGTAGAGCTGCACATGTATTAGAGCTGAGCATTAGTGTTTATCCTCAGCGGGGTCAGAGATGGCATGCTTGGTATGTTGGAGACTTGGTACTTTCTACCACAAACTCACATGCAGATTTTTTTTTTTCCTCCTCTCCTACACACTTCCACTGCTTATTTTCTTTTTGGTTCATTCAAACGCTACTCTGGACTCACCCACAGTTCTCCCACACTGTTTGAGCAGCAGTAACTTTAAGCACCCTCCTCCTCATACGTGACATACGGTTTTTGAAACTGGATATCCTAAGATCACGCTCTAGTGATGCAATATATACTCGGTTGTTTCTTTTCCGGCATAATTTAAATTCTCAGAGAAATTATGGGCTTGTGGTAGCTTTCTTCTTAGAATTAGAAGTAATAGTCTGTTGTTATTTCGGAGGAGCTATTGCGTTATTGCAGGCCGAGACTAACAAATGTAGCACAAAGTAACATATTTTCTTCACTGCATGCATGAACTGAAACATCGTAAACGTCTGAAAAGGACTGAACGAAGTAATGACTGTGAAACACCTGTTACCGTGTCAGTGGGTCTGCTCCTTTTTCTAAAGCCAGTGGATAAGCCTGCAACAAGTAATGTTTTAACTCCTTAACGGAGGTTTAGTGTAAAGATGAATGCTACAGAGAATTAAATCATTCACTGCTTCATAATGCAGAGCCAGAAATGCAACACATTCAGCAGATTCACTGACTTCATTCATCCATTTAAGACCACTTTGTTGCTTTGTGGTGTTTGTGGCAGTATGTGTCTCCAGTATATGTGTTTAAATGGTGCCTGTTAATACTTCCAGGGGGCTTTACCACACTATTACTGCTGGTTCTCACCATGCTTGCTTTTGCATGGCATCCCATAGAAATCAACTTGATTTCAGTGCAGAAATAGCCCTTATTTTTCTTCTACTGTGACCAGTCTTGAATGCAGCTTTGCAGCTATTTCCCTTCTTTCCAAAACACCCGAGTTGACAATTCTAAGACATCTTTGCATGATTTCTCCTCGCCTCCTTTATCGTTCAGTGCACAAAAAACTCTTAAAAAAACCTCTAACAGGTGATTTCATTGCAGTTGTCTTTCATTCTGTGTGAGGACCAAGCAATTTAAACCGGTTATTGTCATAAACTGGCAACGTTGGTTATGTGTAGCACTGAAATCTGAAGCAGTAACTGTACATTTAAGTGCAAATATTAAAAAAGTTCTGTTAGAAAGATTATTACTGGAACTGTCCTGTCATTTACTGACCCCCGAACTACCTTTTTAAGAAAGAAGAAGGCTGTCCTTGAATCAACTTCCTCACGCACAAGTCACATGTTTGCATGCAGGTTCAGCTGGTGCATGTCCAATTTTATACTGGTATGGAAATGATTTTGCTCAGATATACAAATACATAGCTCTCCTATAGCCGCAGGTAGCCACATAACAGCACCTATGAGCTAACAGAGCTATAGTACGCGTTCGTTCATTCATTCTTCTTAAAGTATTGGTGAAATAAAGACAGATAATGCCTTATTTAGAGGCTGCATTACTGTTCTCGGTGAGCAGATGAACGTATTTCATGCCAGAAATAAGGTCCAGGTTAAAAAACACCGGAGTTCCCCTTTAAAAATGGATTTGTATCTTCTGAGGGTTTTTAAAGCATCGGAGGAGAATTAATTTGAGTACTATGCAGTCTTGTCTCTAGTTTGACCTGAGCTGAAGTGCGGACTCTATATTTGGAAGAATCTCCAGTTAGTCAGTGTCCCCCCCAACTCTTTTGAAGCACTAGATGAAAAATTAAATACGCCTTTTCTCCTGTTCGTCAGTGGATTTGTCTTTCTTCTTCAAAGGCATGACTCAGAGGATGACCTTTGGTGTTAGCAGGAGTTCACGTCTCCTGTGAGGCTTCATGGCTGCTTGAAACCACGATGGCGACACTGAAATATTTGTTATCAAATTCTTTACTTGTTGTCAGAAAGCCATGAGACTGGCGGTCAGGAGTACCTTGCTTGGGGGGAGTAAAATGGTAAACCAGTGTGGGCTTTCACCAGATGAGTGTTTCATGCTGCTCATAAGCATGTAATTTAAAATTTTCTTTAATTTCCTGTTGCTTCTCTTCTGTTTTCTGTCCCACAAAGGCACGATCTTTGGTCTCTATACACATGATGAATGAAACGTTTAATACAAAAAGTAATATTTTAACTATCTTCATTAGTAAAGAATCTAAAACTGTTGAGTTTTTGTTAGCCGAGACAGAGCAATTTATGTCCTCCTCACCCCTCCTTCGTGTTTTCAGCTTCCGTTATTTGGGGCTCAATAAGGTGTTGGAGCTTTTAATTGTTATATGAAGGGAAAACTGTCTTCTTACACCATGACATTTACCTTCGCACTCACAGTTCCTGACTTGTACTCTGCTCTCATCCGTAAATGCTTAAAACTGGGAGTTACAGGTGTGTGGTTGAGTCTACAAGCTACAGAATACATGATCAGTCTGTATGGCTGCAGATTAGACCTTTTTATGGAACTATAACGTGTTTTCTGGTGCTGGTCTTCAGCGTGACGAACTGTTGATCATTTCCTGTGCTGTTTGTAGGAATTTAATTTCACATATCTGTGAGTGTATTTATTTTATTTATTCATTTATGTTCAAGCTCGGGTTTTCTACCGGAGGCCTGGGAGCTTGAGCTTTCCTCGCAGTTTCTTAGCTGTTCCTTGGACTGCACCCTCCGAGACGGATATTGATCCTGGGATCTATTGGAGCCAGTCTGGAGGTAACGGCCCAGAGAGTTCCCTCTTCTTGGCGTTTGAATTGCTATATATATATCACTGATGCCTTCCTCTGCAGCTTGTCTGCACCTCAGTTGGTTAGCCATCATCGGTTTATCAGTCTGGGTGTGGAAGTCCAAGGATCTTAGCTCTGTTATTCTCCACCACCTTTCGAGGTATCTCCCACTTTGACTCTGGGACCTCCAACTCAAACTCAGCACGTTTCTGTACACTACTCCCACCACTTGGTTATGGAGTTACATTTATGGTGTATTTACCTTCATCTTGCCCTGCTCTATGAGGCCTCTTTGCACTGCCTGCACTTGGCATCCTGTCTGATATGTATATATAGACATATATAGACTATATAATATGTCTATGTGAGTAAAATTTGAAACAACATGGTCACAATGGGGTGTTTTTGTGAACTATGTGAAGTTTAATTTGCTGTGCCAGAGACTTTGCTAAAAAGAAACAACAGTAAATCTCTGATGAAAGGAAATTCATGAGTTTCTTGGTGCTGTATCACCTTGACTGATCTTGTGCTCCAGTCTGCTCTTGGTTCACGCCGTTAGATTTGTTCCTGGTTACAAAGGCATTAAGATACCAGCTGACAGCTTTCGAGGTAAAATCCAACAAAAATAAGTGCAGGGGTTCACGTGAGAGACTTTAACCCTCTTGCACATTGCCCTGCAGAATCAGGCTGGCAGCGGGTTGCTCGCGATAATCAGCATGCAGCACATGACCTGCATTTATCCTTAAAGCACACAATGTGCCGCAGTGTGAGGACAAAGACTGTGGTGCACATTTGCTACTGATATAATAACCAAATCAAAATTTAATGTAAAAAATGGTCCAAGTCAGAGTTTCAGTAACCAGCAGCTGTTTTAATTATTTCAGGACAAAGTTTTTGGTTTTCAGAAGAATGATGTGATCTTGTTTCGCTGTAGTTTGAATGTTAAAATCGACCAATTATTTCAAAATGTGATCGTGAATACTGTCTTACCTTAACTGTATGCTCTGTCTGGTCTTTCTCAATATGTGGCAGACTTAAGGATCTTCTCACGTACCCATGGTTCTTGAGCTTGAGCTTGAGACCCAGAGTCCCTCTTCTTGCATGTTGGCCCTATGCATGCACTCAGCTGGGAAGCAACTGACCGAGTGGTTTGAACTATAAAGACAGTAGCTCTGTTCATGTGATGCTCTGACAGACCTTGAATCCCTCAAAGTGTCTGTTGGGAAAACACTTTACCTGCCTCTTTGCTTTATAAATGTGTGCCAGAAACAGACCCAGGACACTCCGGCAGGGCTGCTTTCCATGCATATGTGTTGATTCAAAGCCCCCAGAGAACATATTTCTCATTTCTTTTCTTATTTTCTTAAGGCGTATCCCACCATAGCTGCTGGATTATTTGAAAGTCCTTTTATATGTGGTGTTGAGATAAAAGTTTTTTATTCCCAATTTAGGTTAAGATATCCAACTTTAAGGGTACATAACTGCGTGGGATCTATGACGCTGGTACGTCTGTACCCTCGATGGTCTGCTTATTGTTCACCCCTCTGCTCTTGTTATGTCACACCTCCCCAAAACCCAACGAGAGGAGCAAGTGAACATAACAGCGACATGCTCATTAAGACATTCCTCTACAAGAACACTGTCAGTGGGAGGTAGCGAATGGACGCCTTTTATCTGAACCGGTGTATCAAAGAATGAGATATGAGCAATACGGAGATGTTTAGGGCGGATATGGAACAGTACAGAAAACAAAATAAATGTGTGGGAGGGATTTAGGAGACAAAAAACTGAGTCTACGGGATAAATATCGACACTTTGGGTAACTTTTTTAAGTCCTATGCTGGCAATTTCATAGTTAAAATGAAGTTTTTGTCAATTATTTACTTGTCAATAAAAAAAACTAATTGGATTTATGTAATAAATAGACATATCTCGCTTCAGAATACAAAATAAATGTGTGGGAGGGATTTAGGAGACAAAAAACTGAGTCTACGGGATAAATATCGACACTTTGGATAACTTTTTTAAGTCCTATGCTGGCAATTTCATAGTTAAAATGAAGTTTTTGTCAATTATTTACTTGTCAATAAAAAAAACTAATTGGATTTATGTAATAAATAGACATATCTCGCTTCAGAAAACAAAAAAAATGTGTGTGAGGGTTTTAGGAGACAAAAAACTGAGTCTACGGGATAAATATCGACACTTTGGGTAACTTTTTTAAGTCCTGTGCCGGCAATTTCATAGTTAAAATGAAGTTTTTGTCAATTATTTACTTGTCAATAAAAAAAACTAATTGGATTTATGTAATAAATAGACATATCTCGCTTCTTTTTAGCTATTTAGATTAATAATCTGTTTTTAATTACATAAAACGTTGCGTCATTACATCATGAAAACCTAAGCATGCCGATGTGTTTTGTGCCAATTTTCGTAGAATTGTTAACTTTCAACAGGTCTCCTGAACTGCAGAGTTAGCCGTGTAAGTCGAGCTTAAAGAAACAAGGAAATTCGGAGACCAGATTAATTCTCCAGTTAAATTACGAAAGACCCTTAATATTCAAAGAATGTCTTAATTGCAAAACGATTCTCACTGATTGAAGTGTTTTTCGCTCATTTCAACTCCTTCTGTAATCCTCCTCCAGAGCTCATTACTTTGAGCTCGCTTGTTTTTCCCGTAATAACAGGTTGGTTGTTTCTCTCGCGGTTGTCTGACATCAGAAGTGTCCCGCTGGCATGTGCCGGCGGCGTCTTGATAAGCGCAGCAACGGATATGAGCTGATAAAAAGTTGTACAAACGTCAGATGCAGCTGATGCCTCGTTCTGGCTGAAGCAGGGAGGCTCGATAAGCTCCCATCTTTGGCTGCAAATATAATCCCTATAAGCTCGATCAAACAAACCAAACGCTTTTCTTGTTTTCCGTAGTTATTCTGGGATACTGTAACCATGGAGACAATGAGATAATTTATGTTGTCTCAATGATAAAACAAACAAAAGACCACTTTCCTTGTAATTACATGATTAATTAACCTGTTCTAAGATGATTAACTGGAGATTTCAAGATGTAGCCTTTAAAATTAATAACTGAAGGCAGGATCAGCCTCATTTTGGGATTAAATAAAACCGAAACGGTGAGAAATTGATTATGAATTACAGCTGTATGGGACGTCTCCATCAATGACTTATTTACTTTCATAAATCTGTTGTTCCGTGGGTTTATGGAAGCCTCACAAGGCTGCATTTTACTCACCAGAGACGCACAAACAACTGATTTCATGCCTTACAGTAGCGTCTACATGCAGCCGTTATTCATGGAAGCTCTGAATTCTATTAATTAGATGTTAATACAAACAAGGACAGAGAGGAGTGAAATACCTGTGGGACCGCTGGTTTTTTTCAGTGTTGCATCACATCATCTCTGCTCAGCAGTTACTTGCAGCAGCTTGTTCGTGGCATCACTGCTGACATGTACACGGTCTTTTGGGGGCTAAATTTAGGCTGGTCTTCTTCTGATTATTCTGTGAAAATTGGTGCTGTTGAACCGTTTGAAGAGTCCATGTCAGCGAAGGTTTGTGACCCAACATGCAGGGTTCAGCAGTGCATACGCTGCAGTTATATGATGGTACATTTCTGTTCTTATCAGGGGATGATCTCTGTTTTTTGAACATGGGAAGCCCTTTTTTTCTGCTGCCTCTGTTTTGTGGAAAAGCCCATATGGTTTCCAAATAAGGTCTGGGTGAGTGCTTGCAGTATTAATAGAATAAGTCTGCTGCTGGGGAATATTTGTATTGACCGTTGAAAGACTTTATCTGAGGCATGCCGTTTCTATGACAGTGTGTAGGCGGGATCCTGTGAGAGCTCAGTGGAGCCGTATGCACAGCTGTGGCAGGACGGTTAACTAAAGGTAGCAGGAAACCCCTTTTATATGCCAAAATTTGGCAGTTTCAAGCTGATTTAAAACACAAGTCTGCTGTCTGCATTAATTTACAGCATGTTGGGAAACACGTGCCGTAACGCTGGAGCAGTTTGTCTGCTGCGACCAACGTTTTTGTGCCATGGAGCAGTTCCTAAAGCAGAAAAGTACTTTTAACTCAGAGGCTTTGTGATGTTAATGAGACCCTTTCAAACTTAAAAAACAGACTGGTTTCTCTGTAATTCTTCAGCTTCAGCTGTCAGGAGGAATTTAACCTCAAATACACTTTTGTGCACTGAGAGTTGTTTGTCTGAGAGGATAATAGTTTTGGGACAAAACATAAGAAACGTATGAAATAATATTGGAATATTACTTAAGAGATGAACAGTTTTGTGGCATCTTAAACAAAGATGTTTAATTGAGAGCAAAATAATGAACGGGGGATGGGTTTGTGTGGCGTGAGCATTATAATTGATCCTTAATGTGAGGCCAGCATCACTTCTAAGGATTATTTCTTGACATGTTTTCATTCAGATCTATGCAGAATAATCAATCTTGTTGCATGTTTGTATTCGCATAAAACATTTATTTTCAGAAATAGAGCTAATTGTTTAATCGCTGTGGTGGTTCATTGCATTTTGTTTCTTTGAAGTTTTACTCCCACCATGAAATGTCTCTTTGTCCCGGCAGAACAATGCCTCAGCTGATCGGGCATCATGCCTCACAATCGCCATTCACAAGCTTTCTTATTTCTCCTCAATTCACTGTGCTGATTGAGGACTTCAGAGAGCATTTTGAGCCCAACTGCTGACTGGTAACCTCAAGAAGAAGAAGACACAGTCGCACAGGTGTGCAGAGCTGCTCTTACAAGCCAAGCTGCTGCCCAGATCTTCTTCTTCTTGCTAAGTTAAAGTCTTTGGTAGTGTTAGATTTGGATAAATTGTCATTCAGTCTGCTGGCAGATGCATTTGAAGTCAGCGGAACATAGTTCATGATGAGTTGATGATAGTTTTTGCGTTCTAGGAGAGCTACTATTACCGTTGTCGCATCAGTTCCTTAACAAGCACAAAGTAAATATATAGAAGCAGCCTAAATAAGGAATTTCATGGGAAAGAAACTTCTGTGGACAAAAAAAATGTCTCTCGTGGTTTGACTTTATCTTAAAAGTCGTCTGTGAGTCAGTCCAGTGCAAGTAAACTGTGATTAATGAGAAGATGAGAAGCATAAATAGTACAAGTCCCGTTTATCTAAATCCACCATCTTCTCTCTGTCTCACACCTAATTTCTTTATTTGTCTTGGACATGCCTGGCTTCCAGGTCTCTCCTCCTTCGGAGTGTACTTGATATTGCAGTGAGACCTGCTGAGGGGATTTGACTTGATAAAGACGTGCTGTGTTTGTTCAGTTTGTTCCGGCAACAGAGAGGCCCGTGGTGTTGATGTGATTCAGCTGGCTGAATCAGCCCTATGAAAAGAATTAAATGGCTCTATGAAAAGAATTGCCTGCTGGCTTTGGCTTGCTGCTGGCTGCCAGTCCCAGGACTTACTGTATGCCTTGCACTTAGTAGAAACAACGTCTTTTAACACTTGGGCACATGGCAGCTTGCAAGCTGTTTGATAGTTGGAAACTTGGAAAGGGTGTATAAAACCTGGATGTACTTATTTGCTTCAATCTAATTTTAGTCAGGCACCCACATGCAAGCATGCCTTAACACAGGATTTCCCACAGATATCCACCCCCCCTTCTTAAGGAGCCTTCATCCTACTATTTTATGTAATCTGTAAATTGCATGCACAGAACAAACCAGTTTACACAGGATGTTTCTCTGGTCAGACAGTTTTCTCTTATCTTGGAAGCATTACTCTCACATTTAAGCTTAAATAGAGATCAAACTATGACAAATGCTTGGAGCCAGCTAAAAAAACATCAGATTTTCATAGCAGGGGTATACCAACAAACTCAATATTGTTTGCAAGAGTTAATCTGGATTTGTTGGAGGGCTCCGTGGGTTCAGGGTTGCAGTGGATTTACCGCATGTCTGGGCATAGACAAGAAAATCTGACTGACGTAATTTGCCAAACTGTAAATAAAACAAGATGACATCCCTCTGGTCTTCACTTCAGTCAGAGTTTCTCTTGATACAACTGACAAAGCTGATCACATGCTCTTGTTTATATAACTGTAACAATGGCGTTGTTGCCCTGAATAATGATCTAAATAAATATGAATAGAAAGATTCAGATTTCTACGACTTTACAAAGCACCGTAACGTACTTCCTCACGAGCTTGAAAACCCTCCTGGAAGGTTTTTGGCACACATTTGAAATGCTTCTCATTTTCTAATTTCTACCATTGAAAAGAATGCATTTCTGACAATATCCTTGTCAAAATCAGAATATAAAAGAGCTGTTCCCCTGTGAAGCCGCATGCATCATCATTACAGATGGATTTACTTATAGAAGACTGCATATGAAAGATGAACGATTGATGAAATTACCTGCGCCGTCTTCCTTCTGTTCTGCGCAATCTGAGCAGCTGATGGTAATAAAACCTAAAACCTGTGCATCAACGGCATCGTATACAGGAAAGATGGCTGCCACTAAAGGATGAGAGAATAATACAATCAAAACATTGACATCCGTGGATCATTTTCTTAGATAATTACATTAAAATGGCACTTCTACTGTATTAGAAAACACACAGACGACTGTCATGTTGCAGTTTGGAAATGATCAGTTAGCTTTCTTTATCTAGCCACAGTGTAATTTGAGTTGCTCTGATATTCATCTGGTAGCTACAGAAGCCTGATGGTCAAACAGTGAACAGACATTTCTTAATTTGCCCCTGAGCTCGATAAGTAAATTGCATATGATGTTTAAACCGAATACCAGAGCAATTTACTTTCACTTATGAAACGAAATTAGATCTCACTGTCCTATTTTCCAACCAAGTTATAAAAGGAACAAGACTGACAATTGTGTGTCTTTGCTGCCACAGACCTGAAGGCTTTATCATGTGTGATTTAGTACAAATACACTATATGAACAAACCAGGTTACTTTTTGTGAAAGTTTTACATTAAAACCTACCGTGCATATATGAAGTCAGATGCTCTGAAAAGATCCCAGTGAGATGGTGAAGTACCGAAGCTTGTGGAGTGGAGTCCACGTGGCTCAGTGCTTCACCTGGTTATCGGTAGGTCTTTATAACCCTGATTCCCAAAAAGTTGGGACGCCGTATAAACTGTAAATAGAATGCAAAACAAGTATTTTACTCAAAATAGAACATAGAACATGTATTAAATGGTAAGTGAGGCATTTTACGATTTGAAAAAGATTTGCTTATCTTGAGTTTGATGGCAGCAACACGTCGTAAAATGTTGGAACAGGATCAACAAAAAGGCAAAGAACAGTTGGAGAAACTTGTTGCAACTAACTTGGTCAGAAATATGATTGGATTTAAAAAAAGAAGAAATAAAGAGCACCTTAGAGAGGTAGAGTATGTTAGGCAGAGATTCAGCAATCTGCAGAAAAACTGTCTACAAATTTCATTTGAACATTCCTTAATCTACAGTCCATAAGATCAGCAAAAGATTCTGAGAACCTGCAGACATCCCTGTGTGTCCATAGGACATGGCTAAAAATGATTATTGTATTGGGTATCTGTGACCTTTGGGCCCTCAGGAAGCTCTGCGTTAAAAATAGACCCGATTCTCTCCTGGAAATCACTGCCTGGGCTCAGGAACACCTCCAGGAATCATCGTTTGTGAACTCATCTCACCGTAACATCCACAAATGCAGGTTAAAGCTCCATCATGCAAAGATACGATAAAGAAGCCTTATTTGAACACCCAAACTCTGCCGTCTCCTCTGGACCAAAAGCTTGTTTGAAATGAACTGAAACTAAAGACTAAAGAGGAAAGGGAGCAGTACTGAAGGGTATCCAAACTACATCCAAACTTCTTCTTCTTCAGGGAACACCTTGCATATTTCAGCAAGACGATGCTAATAGCATAGCTGTGTAGTAGAAGGGTCCAGGTGCTTAACTGGCCTGCCTGCAGTCACCTCCTGAAAATATTTGTTGCATCATGAAAAACAAAATACGACAAAGACCCACGACAGTTGAGTTGCTAAAGCTCAGGTTTTGCTCATCAGCCCTAAACAGGTGTTTAAAAGTGCTAACTTGTGTTGTCTTTTTGGCCTTTTGTTAATAAATGCACACGTTTAAGCTGTCACACATTCCAGGCACCTGGAACGGCACCATCTAACCTGATTAGGTCAGATACTTCAGCTGAAGTCCTTAGTCAGTTTGTTCTGCTTCACTGATGAGCAAACCGGCTGCCTTTGTCTCGTCACATGCATTCATATATAAAAACATTTAAGCTGGTAGCATGTGAGCTTACGCTGGCCCTACTGAGTCCTCTAATGAGACAGACACCGTCTCGATGGGGTTGTATGAGGATGTTCTGACAAACGCTGTGTCAAAATCAAGGAGAGAGGGTTGAGACGTCCTGTTTCCGCTGCAAGGAGGGAGGTACACGAGCAGAGCCGTTGGAAACAAAGAGTGCTTTTCTCTCTCTGTCGGAGGAAAAGCAGCTGCAGGCCTGGAAAAAAATACTTCAAACACTTTGTATCTATCTCACCACCTTTGTCGAGCCATTCGTATCTTTGTCCTGCATATTTCAAGCCTAAATATACTGCACGTTCCATTTTATTCGAGCGCTACTGAGGAACACCTTGCTGTTCCGTGATAGTTCTATTACAAGTGTGCCCAAACTAAATGTTCTGAGTTTGTACCCTGAGTGTACATTCACACGTTTCTGTGAGACTGCAAGTTCCAGTAATTCTACGGCACAAACTTTTGATAAGATGGGCACGCATGCACCAAACAGCGACATCATCTAAACCAGTGACAGAGCAGCGTCTCTTCATAATGCGTTGTCCTCCCGGAAAGCCTTCAGCCTTGGCATTCATGGGACCATAGCTTTGACATGTGCCACCCACCTAGACAATGTTGGAGACTAAACACACACCCCTGTGGTTTGAAACCTCCACTAGCAGGACGATACCTCCTACCACACCACAAAAACTCATTGGAAACTGTGCAAAGAACCCAACAAAAGGGCCCAAAGTTGGTGACCAGGCCTGTAAACTCCTCAGAAACCAAACTGACATCTTTAAATGTTTTAATTCGCCACCAGTTCAACACTCAAATCCTCTTTTAATCAGAAAAATCTGGCAGCTTCATAACTTGGAACTGGACATGGTGTAACTTTCCCACAAGGTTGCGCAGTGTCCTTGATCATCAAGCACCAGTAAAGCATAGCGAAGGAGTCATAACTCAACCCTGTGGATGCTAACGGGGCACAAAGTGATCACACAACGTACGAGTGAATTTATATTATAATTATACATTTCTGTGTAACAGAAAATCTGCTCTACACACATTACTTCCTAAATGTTGAAACTGTTTTGACATGTTGTGCTTTAGTGCTCCAGTAAAGTCATTATCTCTGTCATATCTGCATCCCACAGCGCAGTTTTAAAGGGTCTCCGTGAAGTAGAAAGAAAATGTAGCGCTACACATATTCTCATTAAATATTCATCTGTTGGCAGTCAATCAGATCATTTCAGAGGTTGGTTGTGTTCCGGTTGTGGAACCAAGAAAAGGATCATTTACTTATGTCAGTGAGTCAAAAGCCAATTTGTCAGGCCAGATTGGGCCCGACAAGGCGATAAATATGCCTCCCAGTTTTATTATTTATGAGCATGACTCTGTGATCTCTGGCTCTCATGGAGTCCCCCTTTTTTCTCCCCCCGTCTTCCACAGATAGTGTCCAACATCCTGATCTTCTCCTGTACCAACATCGTGGGAGTGTGCACTCATTACCCCGCTGAGGGCTCCCAGAGGCAGGCCTTCCAGGAGACCAGGGAATGCATTCAGGCGCGCCTCCACTCTCAGAGGGAAAACCAGCAGCAGGTGAGCTTTGAAGAAGACGCTGCCTCGTGTAGGACAGCAACTCTGACATGTTTGAATCAGACTCCAGATTTGAAATATGAGCGGGGGGATTCATTCATGTGGCAGTTGCTGGGTTTCCCATTCACAAAATGACAGGGAATTATAATATAGGTCTATACATATGTTAGATTCACTCCTTGACTGAAAATAAATGTATTAAGCAGTTAAAAGAGATTATCAGAGGCCACATCATTCTCTGATGAATCCCATACAAAGCCATTAAATGCCCACCAAAGACATACGAAGTCTACAGCTTAGATATGCATTTACACGCATGCTAATATATGTTAAAATAAGGATGATATGACAGACAGAACAGAAGTACGTCATGTAACCTCCTCAGTCAGAGCAGACTCATCCGTTTCCCTCCAGTCAGAGGATGGGAGACAGTTGGATCTGTTCTATCTTGACATGAATGTATTCTTCTCGGGTCCGTTTTCCCCACTTTAGGGTAACATTATCCATTGCAGGGGGTCGATTTTTCACCGGACTTAACCCCTGACGTGCTGACTGATCTTTACCGAGCAGTTCTAGTTCCTATCATTAATGTTACACCATGATAAAACTAGCTGTTAGCTCACCTGGTTGTTAAGGATGCACAGGTCCCATCAGACTGTACTTTAGTTTTTCGTGTTTTTTTCCTCATCTCCTGCACTCTCATTGGTTGGAAGTCCTTGCTGATATCTTACTGAACTGTTCCCTATTCTCCATAAAGTTTGGGACAGAGTCACGTTTTACTTTCAGTTCCCCCTCTGCTCCTCGGTGTAAAATTCTACCTTAAACTCCTGCTGCCCGGCTGTGGAGAAGAAGCCGTTCAACAACACTTTAAACCCTGGGTGAACGTGTCTTCTTCTAATGCTGTGAGCCACTTTTAACTGCCACAGCGGTCCCTTCGTTACATTTAAACTCCTTTGTAATTTGTCTCTTTTTTCCACCTGGAATTGTGATGTTTGAAGCTATAAATCTAGCTTTCCTGAAATGAGAATGGCTTCTACTTTTGATGGCTGAAGCTCAGCAGTATTAAGAGAGATAATCTAATCTCTGAGGTGGTTTGTCTTTGAAGAAGAGGAACAAGTTAAAGTCATTAACAGATTAACAGGTTTTCACACAGAGAGGCTGTATTCCTCCTTGCAGCTTTGAAAACAGTGCTTTCCAAATTATTTTAAAGACTTGTACTCTGTAATTGCTATAAACATAATGATTTAATGTAGGTCTTTATGTATTGTCACTACTCTGCCTACGCTCAGACACTTACTTTCTCCACTTTTCGTCTCTCAAACTTATTTCCCTCCTCTTTTTACTGCAGGAGCGTCTCCTACTTTCGGTACTTCCTCGCCATGTTGCCATGGAGATGAAAGCCGACATAAACGCCAAGCAGGAGGACATGATGTTTCACAAGATCTACATCCAAAAGCACGACAACGTCAGGTAACATCAGAGGTAGAGGGATGACAAGCGGAGACAGATTGAAGCTGTTCCAACTAAAAAAAAAAGGCAACACACACCTACATTTGCACTGAATGTTTCCCTCGTAACGCACAATTTATTCTGAACATTAACAGTTAATGCTAAAGGAGCAGAGAATCATGTCTTAAAAGCCCTTGAACATTGTGGATCTGTGATTTATTATCTGTTGATTATTAAAAGAGCTCTGAATCCTGTTGCTGGACAAACAGGAAATATATGGCCCTACCCTTATAATGTCCCAGAAACGTGCCAGGCGTTAAACCTGCTTTACTGAGTTCACAAACCATCAAAAAAGCTGCGTTTTTACTTCAAATCGAGCCCTTTGAGAATGCACCAGTGATTTTCAGTGACCTGCATCACATTCGGGTTTCTGTCCTCTAATTTAAAGCGATTTAAGGAACATTTCAGTCCGGCTTCTGGCTCAAGTAGCAGCTGAAACAGACAATAAAGGAGTGAAATATACGTGTGAATAAGTTTAAAAATTCTCATGCAACAGAACTGTTAGATACACGACAGTTTAATGCATGTTAATCCTGATTAGTGCAGCCCACCTCTCAGACGGTGGCAGCAGAGGAGGGAGAAGTGCTCACATTGTCATGACAACCTGCTGCATGGTATTTTCTCAGAGCATATTTCTCCTGCCTCTCCCAACAGTACCCACACAGAGGGTAACGTGACTCATAATGTGCTATAAAAAAGGAGTGCTTATGGTATACTTTTCAAAAGAAAAAAGGCAGTTTTTTTTGTGCAGAAGTTGAGATTTTAAGTTTAAGTAGTGGTTTATAAGACTGAACATAAGATTATGTGCACAGGGTTTAGGATGTTTTTGATGGGTTAAACCAATCAAAGCAGCTTACATCCACATTTTTACTAAAACTTTTACACGTCTTGACTGTATTGAACTGATAGATAAGCTTGTTTCCAACAGTTTCTACTATTTTTCATGTTTAACATGACCCATCAAGCCTGCTTCTATTCTTAGTATTAGGAAATTTAGCACAAAACCCATTTATTTAGGGTCCAGTCTGACGACATGTTTAAGGTGCACTGGACATTTTTACAGAGGTTGCAGGGGACAAAGTAAAGTAAACAGTTCAGTTTACAGGAGAATACACATGATTACCTGTTCAGATATGCGGTTGAAGTAATAGCTATACAAATATTTGTTAATTTTATACATTTGCAGAATGTAAGTCTGAACATTTGATAAGATCACTCTCAAAATGCAGCTTTTCATGACACAAATAAGACTCAAAGGGATTCTTTCTACCAGAAAATTCTGCAGTGGTTTAAGAATATTTTGTTCTGTAAATCGGGCTATAAATCAAAGATTTTTAGAACAAAATCCAACTAAAGCGGATATTTCTGCCTTTTTTTAAGATAACAGCCCTTGAGAATATGTATCGTACAGTTAGGTTTATTCTTTACTGCTTCAGACAGTTGAGAACACTCATGAAGACGGTTATTTCATGGTCAAATATGCAGAATAAGCGATGATTTGCATCATTTTCCGTCAGACAGAATGTAGTAGAATAACCTGAAAGTTTAATTTGAAGGATTTCTGTACCATTAGAAAGCAACAAACTTGTATTCTGTTGGTTCTTCCAAAGATTTTACTTGTTTGAAACATGATCTGAAGAACAACCCACAGTGTTTTTGATGTGCGTCTCACGGAACCAATTTCCTTTTGTTGTATCAATCAGCTGGTGAGATATTGGGACCCCATGTGCTCCCACTGCTGTTTCCCCCTCTGTTGTATCAGGTAAAGCTTAATCGCAGCAGGAACCTGTTACAACACAAAATGTTTCCCAAACTTACTTTTCTTTTTCACTATATTTGCTTTTACTCTGAATTAGGTTGAGATCAGAGTCGGGGATCAAATACATCAACCATTGGATAAAAGGAAAAATTATATTTAATCGTGGCTATGGAAATAATTTAGTGATATTGCTTAGGCTTATAGCTTTGAACTGCTGTCTAGTCAAGTCTGCTTTTCATATCCCATTAGGAAAATAAAGCTAAGATCTGCCTGAAGGGTCTCTGCAATCTGCACGAGATAAAGCATCCTACAAGCTGAATACAGCCTTTGTAGTTTCTGCACATCATTGATTTGTGTTTCTTTTAGCGTGGATTCACTTCTCGTGTGGAAAATATCACGCAAAGATCTTTCTCTACATCTAAACTTTGACGTCATCTGCTCAATGCTTCGGCTGGGTTTGGGCTGATGGTTTGCAGACAGCGGATGTGGTTTGATTGGGATTCATTCAGTCTCTTGCATGGTTTCTAGTTCTCCGGGGGGGCTTACAGTCTCCGTGACGCAGGGTTGAGTCACTGCTTTACTTTATTTTCCAGTATATGATGTGGTTTTGCTGTAGTAACTGTGAACCATGATCATTAGAGTCAGCTCATAATATAGTAGATAATTATACACTGCGTAACCCCACAGGACAGATGTGGTTAGAGGATTGTGGTTAGGTTTAGCTCCACCTCGTGGTGTAAGAAAACACTCCTAATGAAATTAGAGTGTGCTTTTATTGCTCATATTGTGGGGACATAAATGTGTCATTACACAGTCCAAGGTCCCGCCTCCCATAATTTACCAGAAAATGAATCTATGTTGATGTAAGATCCTCCAAAGTGATGAAAGTGTGTTTGAAGCAACAGCAGCCCGAGTATAAACTGTGCTGTTGGGCTGGTGTGGCCTGTAGCTGTCACAGTTAAGTGGAAGTGGGGAGAAAAAAAACTTGATGCATAATAGGCGCTATTGAAGCCCTTTATCACTTTGATGTGTCTCTTTGAAACCTCGCGGATTCAAGCATCAAGTCACGTACTCGGTCTCTTGAACACAAAGGTCTTTTCATCACTATTAATGTGACTCTTAGTCAGACATACGGTATCTTTTGTACGTTGCATAAGTTTAAGAGTTTGGTTGTTTTGAGTGCAAATATATTCTTTTAAATAAAGTGAAATGACACTGGTTACCGTACCCGAGTGTGTGGAAGCGAGTGTGCACACGCAAATCTTTAATCATTATGAAACATAGTTGTTTTTTGCTATCGAGTGGTCAAGGAGCGGTCGAGCTAAAACTCTGTTAGCTGTAAAGAAGTTATCTGATTAGAAGCAAGAGACTGACTGAAGTTTGCAGTTTCAGCAAACAAACAGAAGCAGGGAGAATGAAGGTGAAAGTTTGGTCCTACTGTGAGGTTTTATGTGACTCAGCGGGAGCATGAAGTGCATTAGCAGCATCCACTGAGCCTGGCTGAACTTCGTCTGGAGTCATAAGTGTGTTGTACATGCAGGTGAGACTGGGTGTGTTGGGGAGCATTCAGCAGCTTTTTGGTAATTGGTGCTCTGCTGAGAGGCTGCAAAAACAACAGGAAGAGAAGCGACAGCTCCCACTGCTGCCAGTAAAGAGCAAGAGGGTACACAGAGGGGGGGGTGGAGAAGAAGCAGGGGTTTGAAGCTCGTTGTTGCTGTAGATTCGTTTAAGGCATGTGCCTGTCCACAGTTTTGATGCAGAAATGCTGAGCGGTACAAAACAGAGGTGACAAATAAGTTAATGAACCACAGAAGATGTGGAATTACATCCTTAGATCCACCACAAAGGTGCAAAGTGTTTCTGATAGTCGGAGGTTGCAGCGATTCAGACCTGAACTGTGTGAAACATCTGGAATGGTGCATGGGAACACAATGTGTTCACATCACAGAATATAATCAATTGGATTGGTCTTCGAGGCAGGACAAGTGGTTCCCAGGGACATCGGTGGTTCATCGGGAAGAGCAGGTCTTCCACTAATTCAAAGATCGTTCATTTCTTTGTTTTTCCAGTCCATACATCAATGTGTTTAGGGGGCAAGTTACTGAATCACCCAAGTGACCCATAGTCTGCTCACCACTTGTGGGAATGGCAGAGAAAGCTTATTAGAGATGATGAATGATACAGACATGTTATGAATCAAAGCCTTAAGTTTGTAATTATGAACAGCAGGTGACTGAATTCATAAGCTAATTCAGATTAAAAACACCCTGCATTTATGATCCTCTCAGGTCCATAAGATAAGAATCGGGTGTCCCAGATTGGGTGCAGATGTTTGAACCTCTGATTGAAAAGACAGGAGGAACTAGTCTTAATTGAACCTGCTGTATCTAGGACCCGGTATTTTCAGAGCGACTGAAATGTGTCATTATGCCTCAGAGGCTTCTCTCAGGCCTTTGGGAAAATGTTTTTTTGTCCAGGGCTTCGACTCAGTAAATTCAGCCCAACATCAGACTGATGGGGAGAGAAAAAAAGGGCAATTTCATCACGAGATGAGCAGGTAACTTTGTAGGTAGACGGCCCTGCTGCTGCACTTGCACATCACTGCTATCAGACAGCTATTCTGCCGGAACATTTGCACTGAACTAACTCTCAGAACTGAAACTAGTGTCGAGTGCTGCAGCCAAAGACTAACACCCAATGAACAAAGTTACATCGGGTACCTCACACTCAACTAATCAACTACCAAAAGGACTCAAATGGCTCGTTTTTAAGTGATGGGACTAACCTCCATCTACCCTCCAACAACAGGAAAAAGAAACCTAAAAGAGACAAAGCTGTGACAACAGGACTGCAAGCCCCATTAAAACAAAATAACCATAAGAAACTCCATCATAAATAACCCAAAAACTGCCTTACGCACTTGATTATGATGAGTTTGATGCAAAATATTAACACAAAACAGAACATGAAAGCCACAAAGCCACTGGATTACTCACACAAAGTTAGTGCACAAACCAGAAGTAGCAACCAATAATCCAATCCAATTGTAAAGTGTTGTGACCACAGCACAGATGGTCACTTAGACCATAATCTCCTCTTTTCCACCTAAAAATTGAGGCGTCTCACTTGTGTTTTATCCTGTGAAGTAATGTCCTGTGGCTTCAGGAATGGGGCCAGAGTGTGTGCTGACTAAGGGATTATGCAAGAGGGGCTCTGGTGTGGATGTTTTGATGCTGCCGGGTTGTCCTTTAAATGCATGAGAATTATTCTCCAACAGAACATTGTGAATGTGGCTGCTGCTGCTGGTATGTAGGCCAGCAGCACACTGAGGGAAGCACATTACATAAATTAGAGGAACTGACCTTCAGTGCCTTTGTCCCCCGTGTTTTGTCTGAAGACAGAACAGGAAAATGAACCCGAACAGCAAACACGCATGTGCATCGAGCGCATTACTGTGCAGTTAATTGTTTTTTGCACGTCTTACATAAACTGCACCCTGTGAATCTGTCATTTATCAGCAGATGGAAACACACTGAACTGCGATGTCTTCCTTAAAGATGAAAGCACTGACAGGTTGCCACTTTTGATTTTCATAAAAGAGACATTTAGTGCTGTATTATTTAGCTTGAAGCTTCAATATCCACCTTCAACAGGTGTCCAGACTCCAGTACATGCTGCATGGCTTCTGTTGGCGAAGAATCGAGACAATTGAGACAAAAAGGGCAATTTGATTTTTTTCCAGTTTTGGTGAGCCACCCACAGAGCTGTGGGGTTAACAGCCGGGGGCAGATAGATGGCAGCTGGCCTGTGGCTGGGCTGGTGCCGGTCAAGAAGGGATCAGAGGGTCAGGCGATGGCAGCGGGGTGCAGCTTTGGGTCAGCTGAGATTTTACCCGGATCTGATTTAGCTGCTGTGACTCTGCAGGAATCTTCTGTTTTACAATCCTTTTTCTGGCCAGCTTCTTTTTAAACGAACTGTTGCATTAGTTTGTGGTTTTTGGATTCTTTGCAGTTATCTTTAATTTAAATATTTGCTCTTAATCAATTGTCCTCATTTACGCCAATTGACCTGATAAATAAAGACACCGTTCATACCAAACCTGAAGCCAAATACAGTCACAGATTTCCAGCATTTATCTTTTCCCAGAAGTTCTGTTGTCAAAAACTGATTAAAAGGGGGAAAGAAAGGGGGAAAGCTTGTTTAAACCCTTACAATGCACCTCTATGTATTTGTTCAGATTAACACATCGTCCAACATTATCCTCAGTCCAGGATCTTCTCCGCCATCACGGTCACTTGGACAGCTCTAGGAGTTAATGATGCAGACTAACGACTCATTCATCACCAGGGTAACAATTAAATGGGACTTAAAGACCTCATTCTGCTGATTTCCTTCCATGGATAGGGCGGCCGTGGCCGCCGTGGTTAGAGTGGCTCGTCCAATAACCGGAAGGTTGGCGGTTCGATTCCCACTCTCGCTGCTCGAAAAGATTGGTGGACTGACAGCTGGAGGGGTGGCAACCATCATTCAGACACTTTTACAGCTCCTCAAACAGCTGATGGAGGAATTATTGATCCCTGCAAAGCAGAGAAAGGCAGTACGATGACTTTTCTACATCTTTTACCTGAAAGTTTAACCAATCAGCAGTTTTTCAATGAGCATCTTATGTCCTTAGCTTTATGTGTAACACACATTTAGGATTGATTTCTTATGGACAGTACCTCCTGCTTTTTTTACCCTTTTTTTCTAGTTCATCTGCTTCGCGGTCAGCTGTAAAAACACACTGATACAAAGTGGTTTTCCTTGTACCTCTTGGGCTAATACTTAAAGAAAGAAACAATTAGCCGAATAAAGCATGCTATTGTTTCACCTCTGGCCTTTTTTCCTGTCGCCCTCCTCTTTGACCATCACTCCTCCCACCCGGCAAGGCAGACCTGTCTCTGAGCTCACATACGCCAGTCGAGTGTCTGGTTTCACTCGACCTCCCATGCAACGGTTCACAGAAAGCAATCAATTATTCTCAGAAATGTGTACGCCAGAGTAGGTACACTTAATCCTTTTCAGCTTAAGACCCAAATTGAGTAAATTTAGTCATTTTGAAGCCCGGCTTCATTAGAACATGTTAGTGCTCTTGACATGTGAGCAGTCAATAGAAAGAGACTGTGAACCCATAATACACTCGCACATCTTTAAACACCCGGACGCCCTGTGCACACTTACTCTCAGCTTTGTGTAACAGGCACCTGCTGTGTACGATTGAGAGGTTCTGGCTCAGAGAGCCACTTTCTCATAGAAAACTGTTGAGATATCTCAAAGTAACATAATGACGATGCTCCTTGGCTTTTGCGTTTGTAATCTCTTAAAACTGTCTTGAAGGTTTTTCAAAGTTCTTTAGATGTTTGCTGCTTTTTCACTAATTTTCCAATCTTTGAACCTGATCATTTTCAGAGGAATGTGTTTCTTTGTTTGTTAAACTACTTAACACTGAGCTACGAATCATTCAGCATAAAACAAAGGTAACCAACTATATGTCCATGTCTGTGTCTATAAATAACAGACATTCTGCTAAAGAACCTATTCTAAATGGTATCTTTAGGCACTTTGCAGCCAAATCTCAAAGATGATAAAGTTTGAAAGTCATACAATAATATTTGTGTTCTGACTAAGTGATTCCCAAATAGATTCTTAGCTCAGCATGGTTTAAAATCCAGCAAAAACATTGACACAGGACCTGAGAGATGCATCTGGACCTTCAGCTGATCCATCTACTGTTGGCCCAAGCCTCATCAGAAATGGTCTCCATGGAAGGGTGGCTGTCAAGAAGCCGTTCTTAAGGAAGGGAAACAGGGAGAAAAGGCTGAGCTATGCCAAATGACACAAGAAGTGGACTGAAAATCAGTGGCAACAGGTCTTATGGAGGGATGAATCCTCCCCAGAGCCCGGACCTCAACATTATTGAAGCAGTGTGGGATCATCTGACAGAGAACGGAACAAAAGGCAGCCCACATCCAAAGAAGAGCTTTGGGATGTCCTTCAAGAAGCCTGGAGAACTATTCCTGAAGACTCCTTAAAGAAATGACAGAAAGCTCGTCTCAGAGGGTTCAGGCTGTGTTGGAGAATAAAGGAGCTCAGACCAGATATTCACTTTAAAGCTGCTCAGAACTGTACAAACAACTTCGTTCCAGTAAATTGCTTCACCTACTCTCCACTTTTTTGGCAATGAATGAAGAGATCTGGGGTGGAACCTAATGCCTATCCCAGCTCCTCCTGGGGGAAGGCGTTCTCAGGCCAGATGGGATACATAATCAGTGAGTTCTGGATCTGCACCGTGGCCTCCTCCCAGATGCACGTGCCCGAGAAACCTCCAAAGGGAGGCAGCCAGGATGCATCCTAATCAGATGCCTGAACCATGTCGGCTTACTCCTTTCTATGTGGAGGAGCGGCTGTACTCCGAGCTCCCTCCGGATGTTTGAGCTCCTCACCCCATCTCTAAGGCTGAACCTCATGCTTTCAGTCCCAACTCAGATCTGTGACCATAGGTGAGCGTTGGAACTAAGTGCTCTGGACCGGAGCAGCACTGTCTTTACTGCTGACGAAGCCCCAATCCATCTGTCCATCTCTGGCTCCAACTTACAGACTGAGAACAAGATCCAGAGAGGCCTGAGGACTTTTTCCAGTTGCGAACTATGGCCTCCCATTTGGACGAGCCGACTTTCATCACAGCCGCTTCACACTCTGTGAACCACTCCAGTGCACGCTGAAGGTTATGGCTTTAAGAAGCCAACAGAACCACATCATCTGCAAAAAGCAGCGATGCAACCCTGAGATTAACAGAAGCCCTCGTCTCCCCCGACCATGCCTCGAGATCCCATGAAAAACAGGGACGACAGTCAAAATTCAAACGTCTAAAGACTGAATTAGAAAATCAAATTATCTGAAATGATTTAAGATGGTTTGAGAGGTTAAAGAGTAAAGTTTTCTCGAGCCGAGGAAAAACACACAAAGATGGCTCTTGCCTCCTGATTTTGGCTCATAAAGTTCAACACATGTTTTATGCTATGACCAAATTGGTGACCAGAGAATGAACGCACCCATTGAAATCAGAACATTTGACTGCAAGATGTGGTCGAGGGTTATAATGTTTTGCAGAAAATCCTTCACCATTGAGAAAAAAAAGCTTTCGCACAGGTTTTACCTCTGAGTTTACATGAGAGAAGCCTCTCTCTCACAGCTTAGGTTCAGGTTATTACTGCCTGGCTCCTTTTGTCCTTCTTGTTGAGAGAAATGATTCATCCTGGTGAGATCATCAGGCCTGCTGTTGTGCCACTGTCAGGAGAGTAATGAAAAAGCCTCAATCATGAAAAAAAAAAACCCTCTGCTGTATCAGTTTACCTTGTTCCCAGCTAACTTTTCACAAGTGCACCATTACTCCAAATGTAACACACACACATGAACACACTCTGGGTTTGTTCAGACCTCATTAGTACAAATGCTGTATCAGGTGCTTTAAAACACTGGATTACAGGTGTTGTATTACATTTACACATGATTGCACAAAGCAGCTTCAACCACAATCTCACACCATTTTACCTCCATCAGCTCCCAGGTACATCTTGACCCGAGGCATTAAATCTGTCACCTGTGCCTCTCTAAATTCCTGCCAAGCAATTTTCTGTATTGAAACTCTTTGTATTAATTACCTGTACTTTCTGAAATGAAGACAGAGGCTTTCAATCACTTAAATTTCTGAGGGTGCCAGGTCTTTATTTCTAATTCTTTTAAGCAATGAGGCAAATCAGATCTTTCGAAAAGCTGCAAAAAAGAGAGATGACTCAGGCACATTTCCATCGACTGCTGCTGTGAATAAACAAGGCTGCATACATTTGTTGGTTGGTGGTATACTCTGCATTATCAGTGGTTGTAAATCCACAGAAGTTGCTGTTTTAACCAGGAAAAAACCAACTGTGAAAATTGAGAGTGCTCTTCTTTTGGAAATACTTTAATTCTTGGGAATATCTGGGATATTATAGCTTATTTGTCAGTTACAGGAGTTTATAATTTGCTGGCTCAGACCAGAATCAGCTGGTGAGTCGTGTCATTTTAATCCTTGTTCAGATCTAAGATCTGATCTAAGTTTCTTCTGTTCCCTCTAATGCGATTCATGTCTTCTTCATAGCATTGGCGAAAACAACCTCATGTAAAATGAACTGTTTCCTGATAAGGAAAGGTAAATTATTATCTGCTATCTTGCTCTTTATTGTATGCGGTGCTCATAAACTCTTGTTCTCAGGCAATTCCACTGATTCCTGCCGGAAACCCTGCTGCCTAATCTCTGGACAGATGTGCGAAACTCCATTTTTACTTATTTCAGAAGGAAAGTTGGAGAAACAAAGTAGTGAACGGTTTAAAACGAGTTGTATGAAAACCGGAAAATTCATCAGACAGGACAGCTTCCTAACTGACCTCTCTCCTTTCCATATGCATATTCCACTGAGCTGTATGGGAAAACTGCTAAATTTGTCTTTGCCCTAGCTGCACTGAGGTTTCCATCCATCTGGAAAGAAATGCATTCCTCTAAGGGTACAGAACAAACATGCATATGTGGGAACGAGGCGATACTACGCACATTTTCCACACCATATTGCATTAAAATCTCCTCAGATTTGCTTTTTCTATGGATTTAGACCCTGCTGTTCTTAGCAGGCCTTTGATTTATAAACGTGTGCATGTGCACAATGTGCAACAGCAGACCAGACTAGGGCAGAGCCATGCATCATTATTGGTTTAACAAAATGTTTAACAGAGGTTATTTGATTAAGATGCCTTGGATAAATCATGACTTCTTCATTAGACTGATTTGATGAACCCGCACCTTAACCTGGTGGAGTAACCTGGTTTGAGTAATCTCCCGATCTCCTCCACACACAGTATGGCCTCTGCAATGACACTCCTGGCCAGGGGCTGGATTCTCTCTTACTCCAGAGTCGCCCAGTGGGAGACATGTTTGGCACATGTGGATTTACGAGATACTTACAAATCTCCAGCTGAGCCCCTCAGTGTTGGAGCTCGTCCCTGTGAGTGAGAGGGTGGCCTCACTGTGGCTGACAATCAGAAGAGGGAAGGCTCTGACTGCGTTTTTTTGTTTATGCACCAATCAGCATTTCAGATTAAAGCAGCCTCTTTGGAGCCTCTCGGTTGGTGTCTTGGAGGGGTTGCCTTCCCTGGGATTCCATTATTCTCCTCTCCACTGCTCTTCTGCATCAGAAGAACTCAGCTGAGGTGTTTTGGGCAACTGATTATAATGCCCTCTGGTTTCAAAAGTAGATCCAGAACATGATTGGGGGATTTTATATCCCTTATGGCTTGGGAATGCCTCAGGATCCCGCAGGAGGAGCTACAGAGCTACAGATCTGCTGCATCTGTAACCCAACCTCAGATAAATTCTTACCTGTGGCAAACACTTCATACTGGCAAGCATGCATTTGTCTCTCTCTTTTAAAACAGTTTAAGTCTTTTCTTAGAGTCTAAATCTCTGACTTGATCCCTGTGTTTTCTCCATTGGTTTTCATTTGCTTTTTTTCCCTCTTATTTGTAAAATCTCACCAGAAACTCATGGGTCACCCAACATTAAACTTCCTAATGCTCCCCACACACCAGAAGACTTTGAAAAGACTTAGAAAAGACTATCAGCTCACATCTAAATTAGAGTTTTTAGTCCCAGACGAGCCTCAGACTAAAGATTTTACAAAGAATGTGAATCTTGTAGGGTCACTATTTACAAGACTATTCAAGATTCGTTAGATTTTTTTCCCATCATGCTCAGCAGAAGTTTTACAAAAATGGAGGGGAAGCAGCTTTTAGCTACAGCTGCTCTTGTCTGGTTTGTAGTGAAAAACCCAACAAAAAGAAGAGAAAACGCCACAGAATATGGGCATAGACAGTCCATTTTCACCTGCTGGTTGCTCCTTCTTCTACGTCCGCCGACATGTTTGTTATTGACTGTCTGCTTATTTTGTCAGAGCTCATCTATTGGCTGTTGATTGTGTTACTGCGACCTGCGATAATATTAAACGTTTGATATGATCCCAAGCCCAAGACTAGGGAAAGACTGGTATGAAACCACCTTAAACTTAAACTTAACGAGACTCCAGTCAGACTCCTAAAGAGTTTTTAGTCTGGGACTGTGAAAACCATTTGGTGTGAGCCCATCATGAGAATCATTGACAGACTTGGCTGTAACAGAATCTCAATGTGCCAGTCAATTTAGATTACACATAGAACACCTGCAGAACGTGGGACATTTTTCACTGTTTTCACTGCATGTGATGCCTTTATAGTATGAGAAGCTGTGTGCAAAGCTACATATATCCAGGGGTGCAGTCAGCAAGGAACAAGCTTCAGATCCCAAAGTGTCCAGGTTCTGAATGCTAACAGTGGATCGTTTTATTTTTGTGGTACGATTTCAAATCTTTACTGAGATCAACAAATTCTTAAAGTTTAGAAGCACAAAACAGAAAAGCAGTCCAAAAATCCGCCAAACAACAGCCTAGCAAGATATGTCACTATCATCTTATCAGATCAACAGAAAAAACACAAAAGCACACACCAAGCTTGCTTAGGAGCATCTGCCTGATGTGGAACTGCTCTCCATCCCTCATCGACACCTGCTTATTTTTATCAGTCGCAGCTGACATTTGGTTCGAGGTGCGGTACACACTGAGCAGGATGCCAGTCCTTCACAGGGCTGAAACATGGGAACAGACAACTGTTCACACTCACACTTCTGGGCAACGTTAACGTATGCACTCACTGAACCGTGGAGAGGACATCCGGACTCAGAGGCTAATAGAATTGCTTCTGAGATCAGCAAATCACAGCAAAAAAATCTGACTCGGTGAAAGTTTTTCTTTTCCAATTAGATTTTTGTCTCTTCAAGAGTCTAAAGACTGTTGATCTGGCCTCAGGTGGTGCAGCAGAATGATTACCTGACAATGGCTATTTGTTCCAACTAACATGATTGATTTTATTCACATGTGGAAGGCCAGCGAGCTGCAGTTATGCTTCTCTGGGCAAACACACGGTTCTCTCAACAGAACAGATATATTGAACAGACTTGAATCAAGAATCCTGAATACAGCATTATTTGAAATCTGTTGCTGGTGTATTAAGTGAAATAGCCTTTGAGCCCACTCAGTGTCTCCTTGCAGCCTTACCAAGCAAAAGATGGCTGGTTGGGAGAAGAGCTGCATTATTGAGAGAAATAACGTGGAGAAGAAGAAGAAACATCTCCTCAGAGAGTTAAATTCTGCCTCTTTTTGTGTTCCTGCAGCATCCTGTTTGCAGACATCGAGGGTTTCACCAGCCTGGCGTCGCAGTGCACAGCGCAGGAGTTGGTGATGACTCTCAATGAACTCTTCGCCCGCTTTGACAAGCTGGCAGCGGTAAGAAGTCATTCACATGACATGTTATTCCTTTGCTTTCAGAGCTATTACAAATATTCTGCCCGCTTTATCCTGCCCAGTGTGGCGGGGAGCTTGAGCCTATCCCAGCACCCTGGACGGGTCACCAGTCCAATTATAAGGAATTCACAGCAAATGTAAAGATTTCTATTACGATAACAAAGCTAATGGAGCTTGGCTTGTTCAGGCACCATTCTGTGTTGCACTCGTCTCCAGTTATACTTGCATGTGACATAAGCTTGATTCCATTTTTTTCTTTCCTGAAGAACTTGTTGAGCATTAGTGACTCACTCCAGGACTCACACTGAGACTCTCTGAACATACTGTGCAGGATAATGGATGGAGTGAAAGGCTGTGAGAGCTAACTGCTCACAATTCCCTTGTTTTTACTGTGGTTAGATGTTTTTTCTTGCCTCAGGTTGCACACACGTGGCAAATGTTTCTGGTTGAAAGGTTACTTTTGATGTTACTAAGTTGGATTCTCTGATAAAAACCCGATGTAACGATTGACAAAATGCAGAGAATTAGTTACAAGTTTCTTACAAGAAATCAAGACTAGAGGAGTAAAGACTCATTGAAGCTTAGGAGTCAAGGAAGAGGGGCCTTTTTGAAGGGGCTGTGTGGCAAAAAGTTTTATATTCACACCTTCTAAATGACAATATTTGATGCAATTGTGCTGAATAATTCATAACATCAAAGCCAGTGTGTATCTGACCCAAAGACCCAGTCACGTTAACATCCAGGGGCCAACATGTAGGGCTTGTCAAAGCTTGCTATCAGGAAGAAGACAGAAAGTACAGAAAGGAACAGTTCTGCTGCAGTTTCATTACATTTAAGAAGCGACAAAGTCCACATTTGGAGGTCGGAGGGGTTGATGGATGGAGCTAAAAATACAGCTGTAAAGCCGAACAACTGAGTTGCAGCAGTTTTATCTGCTGTTTTGTTACCCATTAGACATTACAAAGTACATAGTAAAGATTAGGCATCACGAGATTATTGATTGGGGTTAGGCATTTAAAACTATGTAGCTAAGGTTAGGGAAACATCCTGACAGACACTTATTTATTGCATCAAAATGGTCCCGCCTCCTTCATTAAACACGGCAAACATGCATTACTGCTTATGTCCTGCTGTGCTGCATGAAAAAAAGACCGGATGGGTAAGATTTTCTGACATCTAGCGGCATAAATTGCATCCACATCCATCCACTTCCACTCTAGCCTCTAATTCCAAGTGTTAAGGAAGAACCTGCTCCAGAGCCAGTCTTTTCTTTTGTCCCTTCAGGGCCGCTGTAGTAACATGGCGTTTGTGCAACAGATAGGCAAGGAAGGTGATAAGTGGGTTTTTTAAATGTTTCATTCTGTTCAATTTATTTTACTCATGAGTGCCAATTAACCACAAAGACTGCTCATTCTAATTCAATTGAAAATTATTTTCATGCGATTCTACACGTTATTGATGATATGTTGCTCACTTAATTATATTATGATATGGTTATGGGACAAATTATTCAGAACACATCCAATGAGGCTATCGCCACAGGAGGGATCACAATGGTCCATTACAAATTCATTAAAGCAGCATCAACTAACTCTAACAGACCTGAGCCTACATACAGATGCAAAGCTCACTGCATCTGTTCAGTCAAATCAAACCATGCTTCTGAGATATTTAATCCGTAATGGAGTCATTTATCTCAGCTCATGATCACAAGTAGAGATTTACCCAGATCACAAGATAGTACAAGATAAATTATTATTTTTTCTTATTTCGTTACACAAAATCACATTCTTTACATTCAAACTGTGTTTAATTTCATATTAGATCATTCATGTGCTAGAAATGAACTCTCCTCTGGTCGTTTAAAGTATTGAAACAATCTGAGAAGGATTGTTTATGTCTTGTTTGTGAATTTCTTTAGGAAATAGCCTAAGATTTTAGATGCAGACGACATAATCTTCACATCAAGCTTGTGCTCCTGAAGTTTGCTGCTATGGCGACTGTTTGAGGTTCACGTTTATGCAGGCGTTGCCACAACTCTGGACTTCTTGAGGCTCTTTTAAAGTCAAGGTTCAAATTTTCTTTGGGAAAGGTTTTCTGGTTTTCTTGTCTTGAACTTGACTTTAACTGTGTTTTAAATCTGTATTTGCATTACAACCAAGGAACTGGGAACCTGAAATCCTCGTACAGACTCTTCCTGAGTTGTAGGATCAATTATCTACATTTTCAGAGAGTTAGACAGCTAACTCTGTCTAATGGGTGTTCTGATAAAGTTTGAGGAGTCAGACGATCAGCTTTCCTAAAACTGACTGTGGACAAGTCTTTGAATAGTGCTCCTTATTAATCTCATTTAAAATATTGATAAGAATGTCTTAAGACTGTCTTAAGTAATAAGAATTGTGACAGCTGCATGCTACCGACACAACTGTCACTACATCCACACTACTTTTATATTTGAGTAAGATGTCAGTGAGGCCAAAAGCTAATTTTCCAGCTTTAAACAAACTCTTTTTTTCCCATAAAGTCATGTTTTCCTTCTTGATAGAAGAAAATGAGACAATTCCATAGATAACCACACATCTAAGCAGATAAAAATGTCATGTGGAGTTCCTCAGGGGTCAATTCTGGGACCTTTTTTTTATTAAATATTTACATATTTTATAAAGCAACAAGATAAGCTACCACGGTTAAAGATGACGCACAGATCTACGTCACCAGATCGCCTGGACTTTATTATCCCTTACAAATACTCATTAAGGGCCTTAAACAGCTGGATAATCCAGAAACAAAACAGACTTCATCATCTTTGGAGCCAAAGACGGTTAAAAATCTTAATGTTAAAAAAACACACATCAAGTCAGTTAGGAAGACAGCCCACAATAACTATCATCAAGAATATTTTAAGGATTAAAGGACTGATGTGTCAGAGTGATTTTAAGCTGCTCCATGCATTTGTCTGTAAACTGTATTTATTGATCAATCAGACAGCTGCGGCCCGTTCAGAACACCTCCTCTCCAGTCCTGAGGTGTCCACACTGGCTTCATGTCCAGTAAATACTTTATTTAGTAAAACTACAAAGCGTTACATCTCAGATCTTCAGGTACGTTATGAACCTTCAGGATCAGGTCTGCTTTCTGTCCCCAGAGTTAGAACGAAACCCAAAGAAGCTGCTTTCAGTTTTTTATGGACCATATCTGTGGAACAAACTCCCAGATAACTGCAGGTTTGACTCAACTCCTGTTTCTTTTAAATCAAACCTTAAGACTCTCCTGTTCACCACTGCATTTGATTAACTGATTTAACTGAATTGAGGGCTCTGATTGATAACTTTCAGTGCGCTGTAGCGATCTGCGTTTTTAATTGTAAAGTTAGTTTTTAATGCTTTTATGTCCTATGAAAAGCACTTTGAAGCACCTTGTTGAATTGTTCTATATGAATAAATTAGCCTTAGCTTGATGTTTTTCATGTTCTATCTTCAACACACACCTATGCAGAGACTTCCTGTGTTTAAACAGCAGCTCTGAAACATCCACTTCATATCAGCCATTAGTGCCCAGCAGCCAAGCAGCTGTTTATGACCCACTTTTAATATCCGAGCCACAGCTTCTTAAAGCTGCACATTCATGAATATTGATGGTTTTTTCATACCCAAAATCATCATTGTTGGTTGAGCTGATGCTCGATGTTTGTCATTTGTTTATGAAAGGTGAAATGATGTGCTGTTAATCAATATTTATGAGTGAAAGCGGCGTAATGGCGTTATAAACCAGAAACATTGCAACTGACACTCTCTTGTCCACGCCAGATGTACCTTCTGGCTGTGTGTACACATGCGCTCACATATTCGCTCTCTGCACTCTTTGCACACTGGGTCTTTTTGTATTTTGAGCCATGTGCTGGAGAGATACTCAGGTGGCTGTCATGAGACACTGTATTCTCCTGAGCCCTTTGGATCCACACACACACATATATTCGCTCTCTGCTCTCTTTGCACACTGGGTCTTTTTGTATTTTGAGCCATGTGCTAGAAAGATGCTCAGGTGGCTGTCATGAGACACTGCATTCTCCTGAGCCTTTGGATCCACACACACATGCACAGGCCATATTATGGTTATCTCACACTGCTAAGAGATCTTTGTAGTTTGATGCTAATGTATAAAATCTACAAGGAGACATCATAGCTGTAAATGCAACATATGCTCCTTTCAATCACTTCTACTGGAATCTTTCGATGTAGATAACCAGGAGAATGAGCTTCTGTAAAAGCCGGCAGTGAGCACTGCAGAGCTGAGGGGGGAACTGCAGTGATGAGTAATAAACCTGAGGGAGTTTGTCACGAAACGCAGCACCTTTGACATGTTTAATCTTTGACAGTGTCCTTTTGATCTATTGTTCTTATAGAAATACAGATACTGGGGCCGCTCAGTCTGAGAACAAATGCTTAAATGTCAAATCTATTTCTAGAATAGATTTACAAACAAAAGGAGTTGAACCAAAGTGCCGTTGAATTAAAATGGAAAACCATAAAACACAGTGTCGAAAAACCAATAAATATTTAGTCATTAAGCTGCTTTTAAGATTGGGGGCAAAAACAGCAGAGGCATGGTCACCTCTGGAGTATTTTTGTAATTCTCAGCACATCTATGAGCATCTGCTTGGTTAGTTTGGGTGATGTTTAATCTTGGAACAAGCAATAAAATGTTAGAATCAGTCCTAAAAATTGCCTCTGAGGCGTGCAGGGAAGATTGTGGCTGATCGCTCCCACCCCCGGGCACAAACTCTTTGAGACACTCCCCTCAGGACCAAAACCTCACTCCACAAGAACAGCTTCTTCCCATCTGCTGCTAGCCTCATCAACAAGGCCCGGAGCCCCCCCCCCCGACACTGCCAAGCTACATTAACGTAGCATCTTCAATCTCTATTTATTCACCACTTCCTCCTGTTGTATATCTGCATTTATAGTATTTATAGCATTCAGCTTGCACTACAGCTCCTTATTTTTGAGATTCTGTATATATATTATATATATATTGTCTATACTTCATACTCTGCACCAACTACACCAAGTCAAATTCCTTGTAAGTGCAAACCTACTTGGCAATAAACTTGGTTCTGTTCTGAAAATAGACCAGAAGCCAGAGGAGGGAGGCAAATAAAGGCGTTACACGGTAATGCTTTCTTCTCCCAGCTTGCCAAGAGCATTAAAAACTTTGTTAACGTTTCTTGGAGAGAGGAAAGAGCTTCGCCTTGACCACAAGTCTCTGCTCAAAAAGCTAATTTTGACAATTGAGCTAATGCTTTTCAAGTTTGATGGAGCTTCATGAAGAATTCCACCAACAAACGATTACATCAGTAGCTTTAAGGTCATCCAGAAAGTCAGTTTGTCCCACTATAATGAAGTTAAGATGACATTAAGATGTAATCTAAATGAACCCCTCAAACTGTGAAATCCCTCTCTTTTAGTTATGATTTAACTGCTCCAGGACTGATGCATATGCAGGGTTCAAATTAATTTGCAGCTCTGATTTGATTTTCGAATCGATGACTGGAGAAAATGACATTACTGTGTTTTACTGCAACACTTTTAAATCAAATAGGAATGTCTCCAAAGAGGTTTTACTTTTTAAAACTTTGAAATTGCTAGAGAAAGGAATCGATGGCTGGTTCTCTGGAGAAGAAAATGTGGAACTATCAGTTGGAGCCGGTTACCTAGCTCTAAAACCACTGGAAGGAACCCAAAGCAACCAGAGAACTACTCAACTATGTTTTTTCTGGAATAAATGGAGATGTATTTTACATTTACAGAATTATGATGGATGATGAATCGTAAGAATGACATTTATCACGTTTTCCTCCCATCACCCAACTAAATTTAAAAAAGAAGCCTTTTTTCACACCCTTTACTGGATAGCTTACATTTCTGATAAGTTGTCCTCACTTCGGTTCCTGTTTTCCTCAACAGGAGAACCACTGCCTGCGGATCAAGATCCTGGGAGACTGCTACTACTGTGTGTCTGGGCTGCCAGAGGCGAGGGCCGACCATGCCCACTGCTGTGTGGAGATGGGGATGGACATGATAGAAGCCATCTCGTAAGTTAGCTCCCGTAAATGTGCAGAGACTGAGACTGACGTCTGATGTTGATCTGAAGCCGTCACAGTCGACAGAACTGGGGAAGGATGTGAATTGTCCGTTAGTCTTTCTGTAAAGGGTATGCATGCTTGTCAGTGCTTCTGTTTTCTTTCTCAACAGAGCTTACGTTTCTAAACCACCACAGATAAGTAGCATCACTCTGCTGTTTATTACCTCCTCCACCACCAGTTCATCCATCCTGGAAAACTTCTTTTTCCATCTCATCCTTCTTAGCTTAGCTAAGCTGTATCAGGAAGCTACATTTTACAAAATGTTGACTTTAATACACTCGTCATCTGATTAATTAGGCAGTTATTTAAACCACTTATCAAGGAAAAACTGTCAGATCCTAGTTTGACAAAGATTTGTAGATTTTCTGCTTTATGCAAATTACATCCTGTTTTTTAATTCTATTTTTCGTGGATTCATCTTGTAAAAGCACAACAAACCTTCCAGCTGGTAACATGACAGTGTCACTGAATCTAAAAGCTAGTTGATACCGTAGAGTAAATACTGAGGTGGTTTTGGGGATTAGTCTTGTTATAGTGTTACCTCAGTTCTTATCTCTTAAGCATTCTTTGCCTGCCTTTCAGGTCATTTTAAGTTCTTGAAAAGAATATTTGAATGAGTCTACACTCCATGTTAATGTGTCTTACTTCATTTTCAGAGCCTGCATTAAACCATGCATTGCCTGTTTTTCAAAAGATGCTTTCTGATTATTTGAATCAGATTTATGATCCTGTTAAAGGATAAATTAAAGTGTGATTTGGTCCTAACTGTTGCAGATTTATTGCAGGGATTGAGCACCTAAAATGCTGCTTTCACCAGAATCATAATGCATTTCCTTTGACTCTGCGGTAGAATTTTAGGGGATTATAAACCAAATTTAACTTGAGTGGTGAAAGAAACTCAACCCTGTCCCAGTTATACAGCATAGCACCTGTATCAAAATGTGATGTCATCAAAAAGTGACGTACATGCAGGAGGTTCTAACCTGTTAAAGTTAAAAAGTGGATTAAATCATTTTGTCCTCAGAAAAGTTTGCTTGAAAGATCAATTTTGCAATTTTGTCCACTCAAAAGGTTGTTTTGCGTTTCTTGCAGGCTGGTGCGGGAGGTAACTGGGGTGAATGTGAACATGCGAGTTGGCATCCACAGCGGCAGGGTGCACTGTGGGGTGCTGGGACTCAGGAAGTGGCAGTTTGATGTCTGGTCCAATGATGTCACGCTAGCAAATCAGATGGAAGCTGGGGGCAAAGCTGGGTAGGCCAGTTTACATTCACACTTCCCACAAACACCTTCACTGAGCCCAAACCTAAGAACATGTATGCGTGTGTTGCTCTCATTTCAGCCGTATCCACATCACCAAGGCCACTCTCAATTATTTAAATGGGGACTACGATGTGGAGCCGGGAGCAGGAGGAGAGAGAAACGCCTACCTGAAGAGGAACAACATAGAAACTTTTCTCATTGTGGGCTGCAGTCAGAAACGGGTACAGTTCTGATCATTGTCTCAAACACCAAAATGCACTCATTTGGCCCATTTTGGCTGCATCAATTGATTTTTATATAGTAAAAGGCAAAAAAAACACATCTGACTCGCCTGTAAACCACTTCATATACTCCCTGTGACTATAGATAGTTAATTTGCACACCCACAGCACAGGAATAGTTAACGATCCCTCTCATTTTATACTTTGGTTCAGTCTCCTCCAGCACTTCGAAAATTATGTGAATGGCCCTTTAGGTGTTACTGTAAATGTTCAGCCCAGAGGTCTTTCTTTTAAAAACAGCTGCTGGAAATGAAGTCAAGGTTGAGACTTACTTTAACAGTTTTTTGCATCAAAAGTAGCATGTTTAAACAGTTTTTTAAAAAATAAAAATAAAAAACCACACATGTACAACCACTAAAACAAGCCCATTAAAGCCTCCCCCAGTTTGTGCAGTAGTGGGTTTATTTGCAGTGCTCTGAGGGATACTTTTATCTCCCAGGGGAATTGCATGTCACTGCAACACCATGAAGGTATGACGATACACTGTGACCTAATTAGAACAGTTAATTCAGGAAAAAAAGAGCAATCTCATCTCTTTTTGTCTGTGAACCGTTGCTGTAGGTTTCAGACGTTAAGGTTGGTAGATGCGTGTCTCTGTAAAGAAAATACGAGTTGTGCCCTTTGCTTTTTGCCTGTTCTGCAGCATCTTCAGTAAAAATAGCCTGATCTGGGTGCCGTGTTCCCATTGATGCTGAGCTGAAGCTGACAAAAACCTGCCACCACTGCAGAGTCCTTTGACGTGGAACTAAATGTCGATCTCACATTGCACTCAAGCCAGATGTTAGTGGGTGTGAGCGGGATTTTTTGACAGGTTTACAAAGGGCTTAAGTGAAAAGGATGAGCCACAAGATGCTGTGATAATGTTCTTTGGTTTTTAAATTATTACTTCTTCTCTTTCACACATCGAGTAATTCATTCAGATCTTAAAACATAATTTGATGTATCTTATTTTGAAAATGAGCAGCTTCTCTATGATGGCAATCATTTCTGTGCTGGCGTCACTTTAACACAGCTCTTTTATAGGCGTTTGCCTATAAAATGTGATGAAAATTATACTTATTATGATAGGGGGGTGGGTTCTGAAGTCCACACAAAAGAGACTCATAGTGACCCGCAACATCTGCTGATCCTGAACTAAAAGGAAAAGACTTTTCTTCCTTTGATTGATGACACAACCATGAAATACATTCCCAAAGTAGCTGCCTAATCTTTCTAGAGCAGCTATTTTGCATGCTGCCATTTTTTATGTGGACCAATCGGTGCAGACTGGACATTTTCACAAGGTCGGCCCTAAACAGTAGTGAACAAATCAGATGATATTACATCAGTTTGATGCTTTCATTGTCTCATAGATCAACAGCTAACATTACCACCTGCTGCAGTAATGTTGTAGCATGCAAACCTTATTTTACTCAGACTCTTGCATGCAAGTATGAATAATAAATGGTCTCCTAAATCGACACACTGAGCTGATATTTAACATAAATCTTAAATCCTATAACGTTGCAAAATCCACTGAGTGGGTGTTGAATTATTCTGAGGCAAAAATGTGGACATTTTTTAATGCATCACGATATTTATATGCTGTTTTTAATGGAGCTATCTTTCAAAACGCATACTGCCAGTCCATATATATGTCAGCTGAACTTCTGTTCCATATGAACAGTGTTTTAGAGAGGACTGAGCTCATCTCTGGTCCCCTACGTGAGCTTTAGTTTGTTCATAACTGTACTTTTTTACCAGCCGTTTCTGTCCTCCGGCGGTATCACAAGCTGTGGCTATAGTTAGCAAATCATGTGAAGTGATATCGTCCTCTTTTCGCTGCCCATGGTGGGAGACAGAAGGGAGATTGTGCAGTTACTGTTTATAAGTCTTCAGAAGTTACATCCTGGAGCCACCGTGCAGTCGTAATGTCGGATCTGAAAAATGAAAAGCATCACAGGCCCCATCTCCATCTTACAGCAGAACGTATTATTTTTATCATGAAGATGAATCTAAATCCAACTACTCAGAGTTTAAAACATTATGCCACTGCGGGTGATCTGTGTTGCTGCTGCTTTGGTTTGATTCCTGCCGTTTTGGTCACATTCTGATCTTACAGGATGAGTTCATGTTATCTGAAAGAATAAATGTCAGAAATAAACCTGTAATGATGAAGTCATGCTGTGCAGATACGGTGGTGGGGAACAGAAGCTCAGCTGTAACTTGATCATTTGATCATGCTACACACATGATGACACTCCGTTTTCACAAAATTTGAATAAAAACAAATGCGGTAGTTTGTTAAACTGTTATTTCACAACTAATTAAAGTAACACTGGAGAATTTGGCTCCTTTTTGGCTCCCCCTACAGCTGTGAGATTAAACACCTCCGTCATAAAAGCGAATGTTCGTATGAGCCCTGCGTAAACACAGCCGTACACGTGAATTTGTTTTCCTGTAAAAGAGACCACAAAGACCCCATCAAAGTGTCAAGTGAACATAAAGCAAGTCGTGAGCTGCAGTATCTCAGGCCCTCGGCAAAAAGATCATTACAGAGCAGCTGAATCTTACAAAACTACACAAATTCTGTCAGTATTCATCATTCTGAGCACCTTTCCCTGGTTGACCACCATCTAAACTCTATATATTTGACTACTTTCTTAGTCATGCAGTGCTGATATCTGCAGGGTCGTGCACTCTTAGATGAATGCTCACCTGTGTAAACTGACTCTTACAGAACACAGAAATCCTTCTCGACTTCCTCTCAGCCATTTGCTTACCTGATAAGCTACTTGTATGTCCTTGCCCTTTATCCCCCGCTGCATCAGCCTCCTTTTTACACCTACTTCATCACCCCCAGACAATTACCTATGCTTAATAAAGAAGCTGCGGACACAGTTATAGCCTAACAAAGTCTGAGAGACAGAAAGGTACAGAACAAGCACACAAACTGGCCCCCAACTGGACGAAGGGATCAGGTTTTGCTCCCCCTTTCTGCTCTGAAAAATAAAGTTTGGCATTACGAATGCTTTTGAAAAAAAGAGAAAAGCTCAACCTAACACGATACAGATTTATGTAAAAACACATTAAGTTATTGTGAGTTCCTCCACATGTATTTCTGTTATTAATCTCTGCATCTTTGTCTTTAAACAGAAAGAAGAAAAGGCGATGATTGCCAAAATGAGCCGACAGAGGACCAATTCTGTCACGCACAACAGTGGCCACTGGACTGACCGCCCCTTCTACAACCATCTGGGCGGGAACCAGATCTCCAAGGAGATGAAGAGGATGGTGAGGAGGATTTTTAGAAATGGTCTCTGTTCGGGGACTTCAAACAGAAAAAATACACTCGTGTTAGACATCAAGGGACTCCTTAAGGCTCTGAATGGGGCTTAATCAGTGTTGTTGAGAAGATTTCTTTAAAGACTGCAGCCCAAAAGCAGCTGGAAACTCATATTTAAAATCACATTTGTCTGCTAATCAACAGTAAACCCCCCCCCATAGGTTCTTGTGTATGTGATGCTAACAAACTCCGCCCTCCATTACTGGTCACTGATATCTGCCACGCCCATTTCCTTCACTTGCACTACACTGAGCCTATTCATCAGCTAAAACACAGATCTCGAGTTAAAACAAATATTATTTGAATTGTCTTGCAGTTACACCCCCCCATCAGTAGGGGGTGCTGTAGCCCTTCCCCTCAGCACTCCTACATGTTAATTAAAGTAATTCTGACTCTTTGTAGCACCGTTATACTTACTGGTGTTATTAAAGTGCCACAGACAGGTGACTCACCAGCCAAAAGCTAATCTCAGCTCTCACTTGGTGGTGAAGCCAGCACATTGTTAATAGTTCTAACCCTTTGATCTGCAGTCCTTATAAGCGGTGGAGATGGCTCTTAATGGCACACTCCACCTCTCACATCTCACACTGGCAGTGAGAGGCTCTCAGGAGCACTCTGGGTGACAACAGCAGCACGTAGGCTGCTGTAATCAGGCGAGAAATGCAGCAGCTGAGTGACGTGATCATGTTCAGATTCACTTTACATTTATGTGCTGCAGCTGAGCCAAACCTGCAGTCAGAGAATCACTTGATACTTATAAGAATCTATTATATGGAATAGGATGAAGCAGCCTGGGCCACCCACACAGTTGTCTTTAAGATATGTATTTCTGTTCTAAACATGCCTGATTTAAAATGGTGGAACCCTAAAAAAGCGCAGATTAAAGTGCATCCCAGTTAGCTTTTCCCCAGCTTCTTTTTTTAAACTGAAAACCTGCTTTGCTATTTGGAGGAGGAGTTTAAAAGATATGAGTATATAAGGGGATATTGCTACTGAGTTACAGTGTGGGATCCAAGTTTGGTGGATTACAGTGACAAAAAAGTATGGAAATGTCCACTTTATTGAGTTAAAATGCACACATGAAAGGGTTATTTCAACTAATTTAAGGTGGGTTTAAATCCCAAAGTGTGTGCCAAATTAATGAAATGTGACGAAATCAGACAGGCGGCGCAGTGGAAATGAAACTGGATATTTGGTATTTAATGGATCCATGTAAAAAGGCACAGGCCAGGGAAAGCACCGAGTGCTGTAATGATGAAAATGCATTTTTAGAGGTTAAGAAGGCTACAAACAGAAATCCCACCCAAGTCATTTTCCACAATTATCTCTCATGTGACCCTTGGAGTTGCAGCTCTGTTCAGAGTAAATGCAGCAACTAGTAGGTGGGTATTATAACACAGCAGATATGACTGCTTAAAGAAAGAAGAAGAGAGTGCCACCTGCTGACAAGAATACTAAACCTTTTTGTTAGTGACGCCAATTCAGCATAAAAACCGAGTTCTGTTCTGTTGTCATTAATAAACACATTAACTTATTCGTCCTGACATCACACACGATGTTTGTGTGTCACCAAAGTATGTTTTTATAGCCTCACTCGTCATTAATAACTACATCTATTACAGTATTGATAACTGCACCAATAACTGCATTAATAACTACATCTATTACAGTATTGATAACTGCACCAATAACTGCACCAATAACCGCACCAATAACTGTATTAATATCTACATCAATAACAGTATTGATAACTGTATCCATAACTGCATTAATAACTACATCGATTACAGTATTGATAACTGTATCCATAACTGCACCAATAACTGCACCAATAACTGTATTATTAAATACATCGATAACAGTATTGATAACTGCACCAATAACTGCATCGATAACTGCATTAATAACTGCATCAATAACTGCATTAATAACTGCATCAATAACTGTATTAATAACTGCATCAATAACTGTATTAATAACTACATCAGTAACGGTATTGATAACTGCATTAATAACCGCACCAATAACTGCACCGATAACTGCACCGATAATTGCATTAATAACTGCATTAATAACTGTATTAATAACTACATCAGTAACGGTATTGATAACTGCATTGATAACTGCACCAATAACTGCATCGATAACTGCACCGATAACTGCACCAATAACTGCACCGATAATTGCATTAATAACTGCATTAATAACTGCACCAATTATTATTAATGCATTAATAATGCAGAACGCTCTGTCATAAGAACAGAGCAAGTCACACAGAAGGTTCTTAAAAGGATATTTATATGACTGGTTGTCATGGATGGATGCTCAGACACAGATGAAGCTGAGTTGTTCACTGAGGAATCCAGGATTTAACACATTCATGCTTCAGCTGCCACTTCAGCTGCTGGCTTTCACAAAAAGGACATTTTTGGGCTTTGCATCAGTTGGTCCACCAGAGGGAGCTAGAGAGACTCATTAGCTTCCTCTGTGGGGTGATGTTTGAATGTGTCGACAGACCTTATGACATAACCTCATGAGGTAATGAGTGTTATTTTTTATTTATTTAGTTGGAAATTTAAATGAATAGATGAGTTTCTGAGTCAAGCTGAGTTATTGCAGCTTATTGCTGTTTGATAGGAATCTGCATTGACTTACAGTTTCTAATTTCCATGAAAATGATCGTGTTAAAATGGAAACAGAGGATTTTTGCAGGAAAAGCTTAACTTATTAAGTGTTTTGCTGTCACTCAGTTGGGTTTTATGGGGGAAAATAACCAGTGAAGCTCATCCTGTTTGTCCCTGTTATGTCTTTCATGTACATTATTACTTATTACTATTTTTATATTATTACAAATAGTAACAAATAGTTACAAATAGTTCTATTATTACTTTATTTCTGCTCAAGAACGGCAAAATATTGAAGAAAACTTTCCATTCCCTCGATTACCTTTTAAAAAACATGTTATTTTTTCCTCATAAGTGCCCATTGTGAACCCAGTTAGACTAAAGAATCCTTCATCTAACAAGCCCCTACATTACTTTTTCTTTTCCACTCCTGTGTTCCATCCACAGGGAACCTTTCACCTTTTTTCCTTTTTCTCAAACTAATCATTATGTCATCGAGACCCCAAATAACTGTTATTGTTTAAATTATAATGCCAGCATAAAATGCCGTTATCACACGGAAAACGATTGGTGTGTCGAAGCTTTAACTCTTTCCTTGTGAACTGTGTTTATCTGGGAAATGAAAATGATTTGCAGCAGTTTGTAGAAGTTCTAACATTAAGTTAAACATTAAGCCTTTGTCAGCAGTTTTGATAGTTTAAATGGTTTTTAGATTGAAAAAAAAAAAACAGTGAAAGCTGGTATTTTAGGCTAAAAATCATATTTCTCTCTCTAATTTTCTTGTAGGGCTTTGAAGACCCGAAGGACAAGTGAGTAACACCCGCCCCAGAAGTGTTTCTGCTTTTCTGTTCATCATCAGCATTGATAGGAGCACATTTTAAAGCAGCAGGAGATATTTCTGTTCACTTAGAAGCATAAACAAAGAGAATGAAGCAACAGGATGTTTTTACTGTAGCAGTTTTATGTGAATACAGTAAATTCAGAGGTAGAGCAGTTGGTTTGGTCTGCTTTTCTGAGAGCAGCTTTACTTCAAACTTAATCAAATCACAGTCACACCTTAGCTTTATTCATCGTTTAGTTGAGACTGGAGTCGTTTGTTGGTGCAGTTTCTGTGCATCGTCACAGTCAAAAGCAGCCAGAACTTTAGCCACAAAGGTATCTGCAGTCATTGGACTGCTGTTACTTTATGTACTTCTGCAGCACAGGAGGTTTAGGAAACACCTGTCATTTTAATTTAGACTCTTTTCATTTGGACTCTGGATGTGAGGCAGGAATGTTCAGCGGGGGTCCAGTAAAACTCCTGAAAATAAAAGAGATGGAAGATCAAATGTTCTCTTATTCTTAGGGAGGTCATCTTCTACATTTTTCTGTATTTGTGAGTTTGTGCTGACATCACAGCATGAATCTCACCTCTCAGGCAGCAGAGGTGCATGCTGGGTTTATCCATTATGCTTTAGATGCAGTTATTATAGCAGTTTAGTTTGTAAATCTGTCTTAAAATAATTTTGGATCAATATTTTACTCTTTATGTAAGCTGTGGTGATTTGATTAGCTTCTGCAAATTAGTGTGTTTCCTGCTAAAGTACAAGTTCGGTGGGCTGTTGCTGTCATTCCTCTTAAGAACTGAGCAAAAGAAACTCCTTTATCATCACAATGAAGAATATCCCCCCCAACAATGCAAGATAAGGGCATATACAGTTGGTGACTTATTGAATAAGACTAATATGTTGAATTCATTTTATAGGGTTTTTGTATACAAACAGAGGGTGGGGAGGCCCGCTGTGCACTGATAGGTAGCTCTGGTCAGTGTAGGTCGTAGATAAGAGACAAAACTATCTGAGAAAGCATCTCATTGGGACTTTTAAGCCTTTTAAACATGAAGGATCTACAGAAAGATCAATATTACCAAAACTGAGCTTCAGACGTGCCTCAGCTTATAAAATACGTTTTTAACGTTAATTCTGATGTAATATTTGTGACTTCTTGTTAGTATATAAAGTCGTTTGACTGTTCAATAGAGTGGTTTATACTTTATTTACTGAATGAAGAATAAAATGCTGTCAAATCATTTGCCAATTTATGCTCAATAGATGATGAACAAACAGAATTAGGGGCAGATCTGATCAAAACTGGTAGAAATCAGAGTTCATTAGTCCATAAAAGCCATTTTAAAGGCTTTAAGCTAGATTGGGTCTGGTGCCTGGGTAAGTTTGACTAAATGATCACAGCTTTTTATCTTTTGGCTGTTTGCTGCTTTTGAAATATCAGAATTAAACCCGATCCTTGTCTTTGTTTTATTGGCTCTTTTTCATGCCACTTTGTTGCTGCTATGCTTAAAAAACGAGGCTATGAACGAATGTGAGCATGAATGTGCTCCAGCAGCTCTGCTTTTACCCTAAAATAGTTCAGTTAGCTTGTTAAAGATTTCTGAAGTGACATGTTTGAAACTTTAACCATTTGGATTTTTCAGATTTCCACATCGTCCACAGCTCTGAATGTACAGGGTGCTTTCTGGGATATGAACTTTATACCCATTCGAGTCAGGTTATGTATTTTATCTGAGTCTTGTCTTTATTCACCCTGTTATGGCTTTCCTCACTGCAGCTTCTAACCTGCTCAATCTGAGCTGATAAAACAGAAACAGTCCCACAGATCAGAGTAATCACTGGACGGCTGTTAGTCTGCCATCAGCAGCAGCAGCTGTGTAGTGTTTGTCCTCATGGTCGGATGATTTAAATCGGTGTAAGTGACACTTAAGATTCAGGAATTAGACAACCGGCTCATCAGAGTCGTGGAGTTCAGTTGCTTCTTTTTCAGGGTACAGTAGGTGGAAAAGATGATGCTACAAGAACAACGGATGAGCGCTGTTTCATTCATGGTATCCTTAACTTTTAAAGGTTTTCCTTAAAGGTGACGTAGAAAGGTTTAGAAGCCAGAGATGCTGAGATGTGCATGTCAATCTGTCTCATCTTGTTTTATTCAGGCATTTTATTTTCAGAAACACACAGGAAAACTTGAACCCAGAGGACGAGGTGGACGAGTTCCTGGGCCGGGCCATCGACGCGCGCAGCATCGACCGTCTGCGCTCTGAACACGTGAAAAAGTTCCTGCTCACCTTCAGAGAGCCCGATCTGGAGAAAAAGGTGAGGGCTCACACACATGCACACTGCCAAAGCAAAGCGCACGATGGGCCGTGACAAGCAATCTTCCTCTTTGGCCTCCCTCGAGAAAATCAGTCAAAGCTCTGAAGTGGAGTTTGAACGTGGAAGAGATTTCTGCTAAAGACAGGAACTAAACTAGTTCAGGCAGTGAAGCGCAGGCCGAGAGGAGAGTTTGGGCTTCGATTTGTTGCAAGAGATTTTCAGGAAAGGGGGAAGAGTCCTTCAGATCTCAACAGAAGGACTCGATCATCCCATTGATCCCAGTTTGATTTCTGCAGTGATACATGGCCCCCAGCTGCCGTCTCACCCTCCGTCAGTCCAGCAAGTTGTAATTAAAAAGAACCACCTTTGATTTAGGATTTGCGATCATCTGTTTGTTTTAGATTACTGCACACATAAAATACTTAAAATCAAAGTATATAACAACATCTTCCGTTATTATCGGTGCTCTGTGTAACTGGGATAAACGATGCTCAGTTTAGACACACAGTGAGCAAACATGGAAGCTTGTTTTCTTTTCATTTCCTGCTTTCTAATTGCAAATTATGATTGTTGATGCGACTCATTCAGGTCTTACAGCAATCAAGTCAGTGTAAAGTGCCTTTTTCCCATTTATAATTTGTAGAACTACAGCTTTGCATCACACTAAAGTCATTTTCTGATATTTACCTGCGGTTTTTGTGCTTTTCTGAACATCAGAAGAGACTGACATCAGATATCTAACCTGTGTTTCTCTCACTCTTCATCCTCTCCTGCAGTATTCCAAACAGGTGGACAGCAGGTTTGGTGCGTACGTGGCCTGTGCCTCCCTCGTCTTTCTCTTCATCTGCTTCATCCAGATCGTCATCGTGCCGTCGTGAGTCAGCACTTTGAAATGATGCAGAGACAGTGGACAGAAAAAGTCTAAACTTTAAAAGTTTAGACTATTATTGGCTCTTATCGCAGCACCCATGAATCATTTGCTGTTTTTGCTGTCTGAACCTTTTTGTCTGTGATAAGAGGAACTTTCTTATAAGGGATAGTCTCTGAGCAGTTAGTCGCAGATTGCTTAATTACAGAAGATAAAGAAGTAAACTAACACCTCATTTGCCTTGCATGATGCAGCTCAACTTCATCTTCTTCAGTAGTTCGTGGTTTCCCCTGCAAAACAGGCAGGATTCTTAGTCAAAGTGACAGTTGAGACACAATTTGGAGCTTTGCAAACGGAGTGAAAACACTGACTGCAGGAGTTAAGTGCTGCTGCTGAGATATTTGCAAAGAAAACTCAAGTTAGAATTCTCCCTGATCAGTGTCACGACTCTGCAGGCGAAGTGGTATCAAAAACAGAAAAAGTAGAGTCAAGCTGTGCCATCTGGTGCAAATGAGGCTCAGAGTTAGTCGTTATCTTCCTGAATGTAAGTTCTATAACTTACCTTTGTTTCAGTTTTACCGGTTACTTAAATGTTGAAGCTGGTTTATCAGAACTTTAATTGTACTTTAGGGCATGTTGACCATCGTTTTTGTGTCATCAAGTAAAACCCAATGTACAAAACCCAAGCAGCCTGAGCACGAGCATCGGAGCCATTCATTTAGCTTTAGGTCAGTAAAGAAAAACTTTCTGGTTATAAGACGCTTCTCGGCCTTTTGGCTAAGATCAAGTGTAGTATCTGCGCTTATCAGTTTAATATCTGATATCTCCTCTATATGAGGACTACATATTAAATGGGTTTTTAGTAATAGGAGTTGAAAAAGGAGCTTGCTCCGTTCACTCCAAGCATCGACCCGGTACTGCAGTGCCGCTGGGAACGGCGCGCTCTTCTGGGGCTGGATAGTGTAGTGGTTTGATTGCCACCTTCCATGTGGGAGACCTGAGTTCAAATCCCCTGCATGAAAGGTATTACCTCCAGTAGGGGTCCTTAGGCAAGACCCCCTTACCCTACCTGCCTACCTGTAAGTCGCTTTGGATAAAAGCGTCTGCTAAATGCATAAACATAAACGTAAAAACCTTTAAATGGCTCATAAAAGCTCAGAGTTTTAACTCACCCTAGCCGAGCGTTGGAGTTGTCCGGTTGGTTGATGCTCTCTCAAAACGTCTTTAAGATGTCGTGGTCCAACACGATGGTTGGAAACACTCCAACAAACCAGAAAACATGAGACACACAAACACAAAGAGCTCACATGGGGACTCATAAATGTGAATATCAAACCTCTTTTCTTCCTGCCAGTCTCTCGCTCGTCTTTATTCTGCCGTTATTAACCTCTCTCCTCCACCCTCTTACGCCTTGTTTTCACCTTATTCACCTCCCTCTCTCCTCTGGTTTACTTTCATTCCCGTCACACCCACACAGAAACCATCTTCTCCCACCGTATTTCCACCAACACGAGACCTTTAACAGAAAGCCTGTGTTATTACCTGAGCCATAGCACAGGAATAAAAATGCTAAATGAAGACAGAACTAAGGATCACATCCCGTTTCTCTTGCTGTTTGCAGCTCCAGACTGATGATCGGCTTCTTCATCACTTGCTTCATCATCCTGACGGCTGTCATGTTCGTCTCAGCTGTGTATTGCTGTTTTGGGGTAAGAAATCTCAGCTTGAAATGAATCTAACTGCTACGTGCACTTTGCTTTGTGCACATGAAAGACCTGAGAACCTGACAACAGATGACAGGAGCTTTTTATTCCTTATAAGTACGTGTTTTGTTTTCAAGAAGAGACTTATGCTTTTACTCCACATCAGGGAATCCGTTTAGTTCTGTATCAAAAATCAAGGAGACAAATATTTTATCAGGTGGAGTTCTGATGCTGCACTTGCCAGGATTATGGTCTGTTTAAATCTCACACTCTCCCCGTCTGTCACAATGTTGTGAGTCTGCATCTACAGAAATCAGATAATATCTCTGGTATCTTTTTGTTGGAAATAAATAAGCCTTTTTAGTTCACTCAGAGGTCAGAGTCACCTTGGTTTCGGAGTTGCTCCATCTTGGACTGCATTTCCTCAGTTAAAGGTGTAGTAACTGGGGCATTTAAAGGATCTTATAGCTAGTTCAGACTTAGATCAACTGTAGTAAGCAGGTAACATTCTCAAAGAGCTGGTCCCTCAGCACAAAATGTGACAACAGCTAACATATGTGGCCAACACGTCAAGATACACGCTTATTTATTACCACGAAAGACTGTTTGAGCCGCCTGCCGGGAGGAAAATGGTCAAAAGAAAGCAAGTTCAGAAGAGGCAGGAAATATGAAGGCAACACAAAGCAACATTCACATGGTCAGATTCTATATCATGATCAAGAGAGAGATCCAACGTCATAGAAAATCACACATTATTATGAAATATAGGAGCTCTGTCACTGCAAACAGTCATTTGGCTGAGTCTGACTATCACAGAGCATCCTGTAATCATACATGTGTTGCTTTACAGTGTAAATAAAAGATTAGACCTCACTGTAGGCCCTGCGTTGGTCACAGTAACACAATGAATGAATCAGAGACTGAAGCAGTACTCTAAACCAAACTATCTCTATTCAGTCCGACGACATATTAAAAAATCCTTTTTGGCATAGACATGAGAAATAAAATGTGATATTTACAACTGTTGCTAGGATGAGGTCAAACCTTTTTAATTCGTCCCACTCGGCTGCATCCTCTTCTCTCGCTCCATATGTTTAAGATTTACACGTTTTCTGTAATTCTCCTGCAGTGTAAGATCACCAGGAGCTGAGCTGCTGCATGTTGTCATAAACCAACACTTCTTTCAGCTCAAGGCAGTTATGAGCTTCCCTGACATAGAGTCTCTAAATATAAAGAATAAATGTAAGATGCTTTCGGCCAATTGTTCATGGAACTGTCATCGTGAACTCCTGTCACTAAAAGTCCTTTTTATTGTCCTTCATCCGTCTCTGATTAGATGTTGTTCTGATTGTAGCATGAGATCAATGATGTTTATGATGCAGTTTCCACAGTAATTAATGTTCTTTTCTGTCAAAACATCAGCTGCGATTTCGATGCCTTATCGGCCAACATGGAGGCACCGAGCATTCATGCGCTTAAAAATCACTTTCCCAGCAAATGTCCGTCCATCCATCCATTTTCTGTACCCGCTTAATCCAATGGTGGCTCGCGGGGGGGCTGGAGCCCATTGGGCGAGAGGCGGCGTGCACCCTGGACGGGTCGCCAGTCCATCACAGGGCCACACACACTCACTCCTAAGGACAATTTAGAGCAGTGTTTGTCCATCCTGGTCCTCAAGGCACACCGCCCTGCATGTTTTGCATGTTTCCCTGCTCCGAATCAGGTGTGAATCAGGCGTGCTGGAGCAGGGAAACATGGAAAACATTCAGGGAGGAGTGCCTTGAGGACCAGGATAGACAAACACTGATTTAGAGACAACTATCAACCTAACATGCATGTTCTTCGGTGGTGGGAGGAAGTAGCCTCTGAGATCCCATGCATACACGGGGAGGACATGCAAATGATGGTATCCTCTCTCCGTGTCCTCCCAGATCTTCCCGGTCCCTCTGCAGACTCTTTCTAAGAGGATAGTCCAGTCCAGACTCAACAGCACCTTGGTCGGTGTTTTCACCATCATCGTCGTCTTTCTCTCTGCTTTCATCAATATTGTGAGTTCATGAGTCGGATCCCTAAAAAAAAACCAGTGAGGGTTTCATGCATGCATTTGTTCTTTTGATTGTGCATCACCTGATTCCTCTCACTGCCGTTTGATCTGGTTCAGTTCACCTGCAGCAGTCACGACCTGCGCAGCTGCATCAAGTCAGAGCTCAACATCAGCTTCAGCAGTGTGAATGCCTGCCATGCGCTTTTCTTCAACTACAGCCTGGATGCTCACCACAACCCCTGTGGAGAAGAAGCCCTCATCTGCAGCTTCCCTGAGGTACAGGTGTGCCCATTCTCTGCGTGCATGTGTCTATATGTGCTTTTGTAAGGTTATTATCCATTTAATTAAAAAAAAAAACCTGAATTTGAATGTTTCGAACTCTATGTGAAGGTGATTCAGTTTAAAGAGCAGAACAAATGGATGCCAAGTGAGTGTAACTGCAGCTATAAACTGTAGCATTTGGTTTGTACCTTAATGTCCAAATTAACAGTTGAGTGGACGAAAGGTGGGTTGATCAGATGTTTGACAGCTCGTCCAGATGTTTCCTTTGCAGATGATAAAGTTTGACTATCAAACCCAAATAGAAATGTGCCTTTCCAAACGTCTCCCCTCAGTACTTCTCATGCTGCGTGCTGCTGAGCCTGCTGGCCTGCTCCGTCTTCCTGCAGGTCAGCAGCATCGGGAAACTCTTCCTCATGCTCTTCATCGAGCTGCTCTACCTACTCATCATGGAGGTGCCTAAAGTGAGCCTCTTTGACAACCAGGACCTGCTGGTCATGGCCAACGCCATCAACTCCGCGTGAGTCTCCTCTGGCTGCTGACTGTGTGTTGTTACCCTGTGCAGATGTTCTCGCCACTTATCCGCTCTTCTTTGCTCCTTCCCTCACAGCGAGCACATGAATGGAACAAGGTGAGACCGACAACAACTTCTGTCACAACAGAGACCCAAAAGCATTGCCTCTGTCATCTGTTAAACTGATGGCATCGTTATCGTTTTGCTCGTATAAACTATAATGACTTACTGGCAACGGTAATGAGCCAGAATTTAAAGGGCAGCCTGTTTGTGTCACGATGCTCCTGCAAAGTACATCGATAATTCTGTGTGACACCTGCATGTTTGTCTTCTTTATGGTAATTTATGGCTTCGTATAAAACATCTGAAAAGTTCACATATGTGTGTGTTTCTGTGTGCTCACCTCCAGCTGTGAGGTAGACACCAAGGTTCCTCTGAAGATCATGACCCCGGTGGTGATCACAGTCTTCGTTCTTGCCCTCTACCTTCACGCTCAGCAGGTGGAGTCCACAGCCAGGCTCGACTTCCTCTGGAAGCTGCAGGTCAGTGTGTGCGCTGTCCTTTCACGTGCACGTTTCAACATAATCTCTTAATTCCCCAGAGTTTCTGCTGTTCCTTTACAACTAGAGGCAAAAAACACATTCAAAACTACTACTTTTGTCATAGATTTTTGCCTTTGCCATAAACATCAATTAAAAAATCGAATAAGAAGATAAAATGACATTGAATCAGGCACAAAGGGGGAAGCATACGTACTGCAGTCGAATGGGCTTTGAGTGTTCTACCTGACGGAGAGAGGATGCCTTCAGGGGCCTTTAAATGAACGTTTAAGGCTTCTGACTAGGGCCGGGACTCGATTAAAAACATTCATCTAATTAATTAGAGGCTTTGCCATTAATTAATCGAAATTAATCGCATTTTAATCGCATATAAATATTTGACCTGAGAACAGTGAGAAGCAATTTTTTTCACATGGATTTTAGTATAACATTGAATAATGACTGAATATATAAACTTAAGCACCTTTTTTTCAAGGTGGTACTTGACCAACCGTGCTCTTATCGACGCTTCCATCCATCCGTCTGTTGTTTGAAACTAAATTTCCCGTCCACGGCGCCAACCAAAGCGGTCTCATCAGCTTCTTCGTTCATGTTTGACTGTTGTTCGCTGTGGTTTGTTGTTGTCTGAAGTCATGAACGTCAGTTGGTGCTCCGGTATAACCGGTACGCCTGAAACTCATCCAGTGAGAAACGTTCCGCGGTGCAAAAATAAGTGCGATTAAAATGCATTAATTTTTTAACTCGCTCATTTTGCGTAATTAATTAATCTTAATTAACGCGTTAAAGTGCCGGCCCTGCTTCTGACGTCTCATGGACGTGTTACCTGAGATTAGTCTCATAAACAAAGTATTCATTTATCCAAAAAGAAAGTAAGTGGAGAACTCTTTAACTGAATTAGTCCCAATCTAGCTTTAATATGTCAAGATCTACAACTAAATAACTGAATTCCTTGATAAAGACATCAGGACTTTGGTTATCAAAGTCAAAAGCATTCATCCTCAACGGCTTTGGAATATCTGTAAAAAATGTTATTCTGTTTTATATATATTTATCCCCAAATCACAGCAAATGTCATCCAAAGACACTTCAAAGATGTAGTCCAATTCAAGCCAATTATAATCCAATTCAAATAGAGCCTAATTCATACAGAGCCAATTAAAAACAAGTAGCCTAGCTAAGGAAACCAACAGACTGCATTAAACAGGAGGAAACAGGAGGAAACCGCCATCAGAACCAGAACCAGAACCAGGAAGGGCGGCCATCTGCCTCCACCAGCTGGGGTTGAGAGGACAGGAGAGAGGGGACAACAAGCACCGTAACACCAGGCCAGAGATACCTGCTGAGAGAGTTAATGACAACAATGATGTCATATGTACATGGAGAGGGAGGAGAGGTGCATCATGGGAGCTCCCCCAGCAGTCTGGGCCTGTAGCAAAATCCATCCAATACACTTTAGTTTAGATAACTCTGACCATCATTTATTCTTCTTCACCAGGCCACAGAGGAGAAGGAGGAGATGGAGGAACTACAGGCCTACAACCGGCGTCTGCTCCACAACATCCTGCCCAAAGACGTGGCCGCTCACTTCCTGCAGCGTGAGCGCCGGAACGACGAGCTCTACTACCAGTCCTGCGAGTGCGTTGCAGTCATGTTCGCCTCCATCAGTAACTTCTCGGAGTTCTACGTCGAGTTGGAGGCCAACAACGAGGGAGTGGAGTGTTTGCGGCTGCTCAACGAGATCATCGCTGACTTTGACGAGGTGAGCTGTGATGTGGGTCAGGAGGCTTTTACTGGACTCACAAGATTAACGAGCTCTCCCACCGACGTGAGCAAGGATTTATGCCCGATTTCAAGCATAAAGATGTCAGAGTCGACAGATTAAATCTCTCCTCTTCTGCTATCAGATCATCAGCGAGGATCAGTTCAAACAGCTGGAGAAAATCAAGACCATCGGCTCCACCTACATGGCGGCCTCTGGCCTCAACGACTCCACGTACGACAAGGCGGGGCGTTCACACATTCGCGCTCTGGCCGACTACGCCATGAGGATGATGGACCAGATGAAATACATCAACGAGCACTCCTTTAACAACTTCAAAATGAAAATAGGTGAGCAGCAGAAAATAGCAGTTCTGGGGCTGGAAGGTTACTTTCTGCATGGCTTTCTCATCATTTCACATCGACCTCTCTTCAGGTCTCAACATCGGGCCTGTGGTTGCGGGGGTGATTGGTGCCAGGAAGCCCCAGTACGACATCTGGGGGAACACTGTAAACGTGGCGAGTCGCATGGACAGCACAGGTGTTCCAGAGAGGATCCAGGTAGCGAAACGGTTCACATTGACCTTTTTTTATATCAGTTTGGTGAAAATGCTATAGAGCAGGCAGCAGTCCTGAGCCTTAAAGTCTGTTTAAACAGGCGAAAAGCTGTAAAGTACCACAGAGCTCATGGTCAAATCTTAGAGAAAGTTTATTCAGAGTGATAAAAACTGCCAAATAGTAAAAAATTACAGCTTAATGCAGAGATGGAGCACTTTGGTTTAATATAACTTCAAAATGTAACAAAAGAGGAAATATGCATAAAAAACGTTGGATTTATAGCGATTTTCTAATTAAAATTATCAGAAAATTCAACATAATTCCTCCTTTCTGCAAGCAGAACGACTTTGAGGAGGCATGTATGTGGTCAGAAAGATCCACCAATTAGCCATAACATTAGGATCACCTGTCTCATCTGGAGGAGCTCCTCCTCACACCAAAGAGCTCTTTCCAGTCAGGACCTAAAAACATCCGAGGGTGTCCTGGAGTGTCTGGTAGTATCAGCTCAGTGGGTTATGGGATAGATGCTGTCAGATCTCATCAGATAGTGTCTGGGGAGACTCTTTTCTCTGTTCTTTGACCATTTTTACAAGCAACATTGTCAGTTTTTACCTAAATTTAGATCTCTGGCAGCCAAACCAACTCTATAAGGACTAAACTGGCAATCTGCTGGTCAAAAGGGTGAATTGGAGAGTAATTATTCCAAGGACTACTACAAAAGAGGCGGTACCATTCCGAGCTGCTTGTGAACAAACTAAAAACAGTGAATATGCAGCAAACAAACCTACCCACTAACCTCTGTCCTCCGTCTCCCTGCAGGTGACCTCAGACCTTTACCAGGTGCTGAGTTCCTATAACTACACACTGGAATACAGAGGCGTGGTCACAGTCAAGGGCAAAGGAGAGATGATGACCTACTTTCTCACTGGTGGACCCTCCAGCAGTTAACCTTTACTGAGGGACAAACGGACACACGGGCGGTTAAGCGCCTTCCGACATAACGAGCTGCCTCACAGACCTCTGAAGGCTTTTCGTGGACAGAGACTGACTGAAGTATTTTCTCACAGCAGTGAACAATCCCGACGCCACTAAGGATGAGAGGATTCATCCCAAAGCGCAGCCTGTGGAGGAGCCCATTTGTGACAGAGGGCGTGCCTGCTTGAATCTGCCTTTTAGACCAAAGATGTCCAGTCAGAACATATATAGACAGATTTGAGCAGCTGGGTTCTGAAGGAAGCTTCAATCTGCAGAAAGACAAACGCTCTCATCTTCTCCGCCTTTCTCCTGCTGAAGTATATACAGTATGTACATATAAAACCCAGGAAGTTTTCATGTGCTATTCGTAAAACATTGTGGTGCAGCTGGAAATCTCACTAATGTGGACACTAAGCCAGCACCGAAGCACTTAGTCCTCCGTGCATCAACATTTAATTACATCGGTAATCAACAGATTAATGGAGCTGCAGTAAGCCGCGTTTTACTGCGCCAGGTTAGTCTCGGGCGTGCTGAATCACGCCGTCACACGATAGCATCGACTGCATAGATCCACACCTGCAACAAAGAGGATGTCAGCAAAGTTTTTCTAATCTTGAAGAATTTTTGTATTTTGACCTCAGAACACCAAACTTAGGAGATATTTTAAGATTCTATATTTTGTACATTCATATATTAGAGAGCTATCTGTGAACTGCGGCGTGTACATACTGTATAACTCGTGGTGGGATTTCAGAGGTCCTCAGTGCTGTTTGCGTTCAACAAACCAACCTTCCTGAGTTCTTCTTGGTGAAAGGAGCATTTCTGACCTGCAGGAAGTCGACTGTTGGCTGATTAGATGCTACTGATGGTCTCCCTTTTTAGTGTATTTCAATCTCTTTGCAAAGAGGAAGTGTCCCACTGAGCACTGACAGACTTGAGGACTAAAACACATCAGACTTGGTGCTCAAAAGCCATTTTACGGTCATCCACCCCCCCGCGCCCTGCTCCACGGCCCTCCCTCGTTTGCTCAATCAACTGGTACGACCCAATGAATGTCCAATGATCTCCGATGAGGCCTTGAATACGGACTCTACAGCGACAGCAGCGATGGACAGAGACGGATGAGCTGGTGTGCTCTTTTATCTGCTGTTTTCCTTTTCTCTCCTCAGTATTACATCATTACTCAGCATGTTACCACACAACCGTGACCTGGCCTGACATGCACCTCAGTGATGTTATTATAGTATGAAATAAATGTCTGGAAAGTGTCCAGTTTTCACTTGGAAGTGTAGAAAAATACAGAAAACAAATGATTAAAACCAGCGCAATTTGATCAAGGAATTCCATAAAAAGACCAAAATAAACGCGTTCAGTCCTTTTATTCTTTAAGAAAACGCAACTCAATCTGATTTTGTGCAGATGTTTTGCTTTTATTATGCTAAATGTGTCCAACTCCAAATGAAATGGAGTTTAAATCCACTCAACTTACAGGCTTCGGTTCTGTTCAAACACTGGCTGTTTAGAGCCATCTTTTAAAAGGTGTCGTAGTATTAAATTGTAATAATGAAGATAAACTCTGTTAAGCCTACAGAGAAAACTCCTGCTGGCTCTTTAAACACATGTAAAATTATCATTAATTGGAGTTTAAACAGGGATTAATATGTATAAGTCCTCATCTGGAAACGATTAAACAGGTTTTGTTAACATTTTTATCATGAATCATCTTAATCTAGACATAATTTGCCTTTTAAAACTGATCCCTTGATTCCTATTAAAGTAAAAGTTGCCAGGCTCTGTAAGTGTCATATTTTAAGGTATTCTTGTACATTTTCTTCAGTGTAAATGAATGTCGAACCTGTTTAACACTCAGTTGAAAAAAATCTGCTTTAGTTTCCTCGTTAAAGGCCCAGTCGCGCTCTGATTGGTCAGAAACGGCACAGAGGCGATGTTAAGCCTTGAAATGTAGATTAAAACTCATGCAAAACAATACTGCATCACACTAAAGAATGGGAGGCGGGGCATAAAAATACCTCTTATTATTTTGGTCTTTTCATGCAATTTGTTGACATTTAAACAGTTTCTACATTAGCACCAGCCTGTTCTTATTTTATCTTTCTTTTAAGCCTCTGAGGAGAACATCTCGGTGGTTTTTGTCTTCTACTGTCCTGCTGCAGCCATTATTCTAACACCACTACTAAAACCTCTGAATGCTGTGCCATTCTAAGCCCTTTTTCTACGGTTTATTGTGCATGAATGTGCCATTACAGAACACAAAGAGGCACAGAACAGAGACGAGCTGGAGGAGAAGCTCACCTGCTTTCCATCCCTGCAGCTACAGATCCTCACGATGACTCTTCTGAGCATCTGAGACGAAAACAGCTCCCGGAAGAAGACTGAGGGTTGTTTTTGTTCTCATGCTGAACACTATGCTTTTTTTTTTTGTTGTTTTTTTTATAGTAAAATAAACTGCTGAGATGTTTCACGGGTACATTATTTCTTTGAGGTTCTTTCTGTGTATTCTGCTCATCTCACTCAGGGACTCTCAGGCTACCAAAGCTCTGGCCAATGAAAGCCAGACTCTAAAAGAAAAGTGTTAGTGTGAATCTCAGCTGTTAACATGCTTTAAGTGATAAACCATCCCTGTCTCTGTGCTGAAATCTCTGCTTCTTGGAACAAGTTCCTGCAGCTCACCAACAGATGGCAGGAGCACCACATCACTTGCTTTATGGATGGAGTCCTTTATTTCTTTTTTATCATTATTAAAGATTGGGAAACAAGATATTTGAGCAATTAGCACCCCCGCCATAAGTTAATTCATATAAGTAAAAATTAGTCTTGGAATGATTCAGTTGGTATGCATAGAAGGTGCAGATTTACATCTTTAAATTTAAGGCTGAGCATCTGTGTCGAATGAGTTTAAAAGTGTAAACTCGGCTTTTTTTTTTAAAGGGGAAATCGTACACTGGAGTGACGCAGATGTTAACTATCCTGACCTTTTTAAACAGCCAAGAGCTCCAAATTACATGAGCTTTTGCCACAAAAACAACATCACCAGTGACATTCTTGGCTTGGAGCATAGAATTTAAATTCAATTTAACTTGGCAGTTAACAGCTACGACACCCATTTGAATAACAGAATGATTTCTGCTCAGGAAAAGGAGAAAAATGTTCCTTGGACCTATGAGGCAGCCACAAATAACACCTCTTATACTGATACCGCGTGTGCTACCTGAAAAATGCTGCCCCGGTCTGCTGCTTGTTGCTCCTAAGAAAACATTTGAATTCCACATTTAACAGCTGAAGCTTCTGAGCTAATTGAGCACAAATTGAGTCTGTACACTTTGCCCTAAAGATGTGGCGATTAGTTTCTTTTAAGTGTGAGGAATTTGGACTTAATATCCTGCAGCTGCATTAAACTCTGGCAGTGCTGTGGTAAAAAGATATTATCATTGTTAAGCTGTGCTCCGACACAATGACTCCTTCTGTAAGTCATAATGAATCTGAGGAATTAACATCACACTTGGTAAATATTAAATTCTAAATATGTTCTGAGGATTAAAGGGGAACTCCGGTATTTTTAAACCTGGACCTTATTTCTGGCATGAAATACCTTCATCTACTCACAGAGAACAGTTTGGTGAAAGTCGGCGTCCTTCGGAAGATATTTAGATAACTCGCGATCAACGTATATCCATATAACAGAGTTAATGGGGCAGGGACAATGCAGCCTCTAAATAAGGCATTATCTGTCTTTATTTCACCAATACTTTAAGAAGAATGAATGAATGAACGTGTGCTATAGCTCTGTTAGCTCATAGCTGCTGTGTTGTTGTTATTGGAGGCTATCAGGGGGCTTATAGAGGGCTTTCTACACACTCGTCTGCTGGGATGATGTCATCCACACGCCCCCCTGCAGCACAGTTTATTCACTCCGTGCTCTGTGATAGTCGGCTAACTTCACACAGAGTTTGCTGCTGATAGTTTTGTGCAACATGGCAGGATATTTATCAGATTTTGACAACATGGACGACAACTTTGAGTAAGATGAACGTTCTTACCGGAGTGAATGAGCTGTGCTGCAGTGGCGGGCGTCGATGACATCATCCCTGTAGACGAGTGTGTAGAAAGCCCTCTTTACGCCCCGTTCTCTCTGTTATATGGATCTCGAGTGATCTAAATATCTTCTGAAGGACGCCGACTTTCGGTAAGTAGATGAACGTATTTCATGCCAGAAATAAGGTCCAGGTTTAAAAACACCGGACTTCCCCTTTAAATCTCCAATTTTACTGAGGACAAGTGAAGGATAAAGTCTTAAAATGATCGTTTCCATGCATAAATAAAGCCGTAACTTCCAACTTTAGGCCAAACACCCACACGACCAATTTACTGCAACCGCTTTGAATAATCTGAACCAGTTGACCAGGACTCGGTTCAGATCCAAACCTTATCCAAGCCCGAGCCGTACTGTGAGAAGAAACATTTGGTCATTTAGGTGTGGCACTGCTGTTGGAAAGTGAAGAGCATTACGAGAACGATGATTAACCACATGAGAATGACGTGTTGGAGCATTCCCAAAGGACGATGAACACATGGATATAGCTGCACAGTTACTCATTTCCACGTTTTACCTTCTTCCAGTGGGACAAACAGTCTTGGCCCAGATTTTCAGCTACTTGCGGAGAGTGAAAAATACAAGCATGATGCAATTCTCTACCCTTTCCATCTGTTTGCTATGACTTGTTGAGGTGGTGTGCAAATCCAAGAAACCATGTTGTAATTTCCTGAACAAATGTCAAACTGTCAGATGACGATAAATATGGCATCTCGGGGTGGTAATTACCTTAAATGTGAGTACTGTGTGCAGATCCACAAGTCAGGCAAAGGGTGAAAGAGTTTTTGTTGACATAAATGGCAGATGCAGAAATGTTTGAAATGAGGGGCTCATTCAGAAGAGGAGGCCAGAGGCTGGTCACACGGTGCTGGCCTAAACAAAGCAGCCATACATCAGTACTGCTGGAAACGCAGGCCTGTTTATTCACGTAATCACTTGACATTGGCATATATGCTCCAGGCTGTGTAGGTGAGGAGGAAAGGTATGATTGTAAGAGGCTGTCTGGAGCCGAGCAACACATACCTCAATAAAAACACAGCGATCACAAAGCAAAATTCATAAAATGTGTATAAATCTTCACTGAAAACATGTACAATCAGTCAGTAAATAAATTATTTGCAGAGATGAGATCACACTGTTGGCCCCTGATGATACAGCAGGACATACACAAGGCAGCATTGCATAGTTTTAAACCAAGACCGAGCCCAGAGCCCTGCACCGGGTCGGGTGCTCAGGGGTAAAGGTGAAGAGTGATCATTAACGGGGGACCAACACACTTCCTTTCTAAAACTTGGATGTGAGCAGAACGTCTTTAAAAATGGAAAGAAATGTAGGTCAATGTCCAGTCTTTCTGTTCAACTTCCAACACTTAAAGGTCAGTTTTTCTGTTGTCCAGTTTGACCTCCAATGACCCGCGTGTTGCTTTGTTCATCCTCTGTGCTCACGTGAGAAAACATGCACGAAACCAGTGGTTCGATGCCACAGATGTGGCAGGAATGTGGCGCCAGATGCAGCAGTAAGAAGGAAGAATTCAAGCCAGCGAACGTGAAAGTAAACAATCCTAAATCGTAGAAGATGTGTCAGGAGGAGGGAAGCTGCGGAGCTTAGAGGCGATGCAGTGAATGCATTCATAAAGTCCAGGAAAACAGCTATGAAATGAATCCTGGAATAATCAAATAAACTGTTTGATGAAGTCAAATTAACACTTGTTCCGTGAAGCTTCTACGATGCCACATTTATTTCTCAGATCCTTATAGTTCCACTTCCTAACTTCAGATTTAGGGTTTTGTTATCTGACCGAGTCAGTCAGGCTAAGCAACAGCACCGGAGACAGCAGAACTGATCCAATCCAGCACCAATGGGGGTAAATGGTGCTGTTGCTTTGACTCCAGAAAACAAAAGTCCCCAGAAGATGTTAAAAGCTGTAATCTGAAACATGTTTATATCATTTATATTCATCAGTTCACCAACAAATATAATTTAAATCCTTTATTCATGCTGGGATTCATTATCTGAAGCTATCTGGTCATATTCTCATGGTTGTTGATGCAGACACACACATCAGCAGCAGCAGAGTGTTGCACCTTAGCTGTGCTCTTCAGTCTTTGTTACTTACGCTTTGACTCGATATGCATTTTATAAATTTAAGTTAACTTTTTGCAGTGGAAAAAAAGGTTCTCAAGTCATCGTAATTGGGTAAAACAAAAGAAAAACCTTTGAGCTACGTCTAAAACGGTGTGGAACCGAGCGAGTGTGTCGTCCAGGTCTGCATGAGAACCTAATGGTGCGGTAAGTGTGTGGGTTTGCAGGCAGCAATGAAAGAAACTATAAAACATTATCACACAACAGTGGGGAGTAGCTTCAGAAATCAATCCAATAAGGTCCATAAATGATTCAGGCCGCAGCAAAGTTTTGTCAAAGTCCAAACTGAGATCTGTCCATTGATTCTGGGATGACTGATGCTTTTTCCTCATCTTTTCCCATAATCCATAGCACATGTCCGGGGCACCCACCTAACAGTTCATTTGTCCTTTGAGGCATATTTGTCAGACATTGTAGTCTGGAGCTTTGCCCAGCGGCTGCCTCAGTCTGATTTGTAGGGTCATGAAAGCCCCCACGGCCACATGGAAGAGGATCTGCCACATGTTCCTCAGTTCATACAGATACATGTTGGCCAGACAGATGAGTGCAAATGCCAGGAAGGACTTACTGTTCCTCCAGACAGAGTAGTAGGCAAACAGGTAGCACTGAAAGGAGAAAGACCATTTTAAATGCTGCACAAACAGCATGTATTCAAAAGAAATCCCCCCCCTCCGTATCACCAATTTGTGGTGTTCCATTAAGTGTCAGGAGCTGCACAAAAGAAGCTGATGAAAATGTTTGATGGAGAAAGCACTGGCCTGAAAGGCAGCGAGCTTTGGCAAATGTTTATCTTACTGACAAGCTGGCGAACTGTAAAGTGCAGCAGGGCTGTTAGTCAGCCAGACTATCACTTACCTGATAGAGACAGGCTGCTGTGCCGAGGAAGAAGGCAATCACATAATTAAAGTCTTCATCATCATTCTGAAGACAAGAACAAAGGGCAGAGGAAGGACTTATTTCTGTCATGCTTAGATAACTCAGCATAAAAAAACATTCAGAGTTCTATATTTGATCTACTCCCACATGCAAACATTTTAGCAAACATTGGCCTTCATCTTACTGAAAGTGCTTTTCATTATGTCAAAGTAAAGCCTTACTGCATCTTAGCTTCTCCCTACAAGGATCGAAGGAAAAGAGAAATCCTTATTTTGCTCGACTCAGTCTGAAGCAAAGGCTGCTAAGCCTTGAAGTGACAAAGGTTACACCTATGCTTCCCTGCCCTGATCTGCTCTGATCAATGTGCATTCCGGGTGTTAAAAAATCCCCGAGGATGGAGGTGTGTGGGAGAGATTTTCAGGTCACTGCATGAGAGAGGAAGCAAGGACGCCGGTGCCTTTACCTGATGATACGCTTTCCTCTAATGCTTGTGATGCCAGTGCGTGTCTGAACATGAACTCACCTGTAATATACTCTCTATAGCATGGACTCCTCGCAGGAGATTCAGACCTCCACAGAGGATGCTGAGCACACAGGATACGATGCCTGGAAGTGTCACTGGTTCCAGCATCTGAGTGGGAGCTGGAAGAACAAACATCACACTTCATTACACATAATTATCCATATCAGAAAGAGGCAGAACACAAGTGTGTTGCTGCCGTTTCACTTTCAGATGAGATCATTTCATCCCTCAGGACAAAACGATTTGTGTTCTTAGAAAACAGAGACAGGCTCTAAGAGAGCAGAGGTGGGGCAGCAGAGACACGACCATGTGTGGAAAACGGCTGTCCGAGGAACATCTGAAGTGTTGGAAAAAACCAAGAAACAGAAACTGTTTGATGAAGCAAAGGGAGTCACTTTTTAAACCTTTATTATCCACCTGAAAATAACATTTTATCTAACTTCAAAATACTTCAATAAGATCATTTTCTATGGAAAAATATGTCTTTAAGTCATTTATGAACCAATTCTGGAGAGCGTGAGCTAATGCTGCTGCAGAAGGTGGGAATTAAGTTAGGAAGGAAGTATGGTGACAAGACAAGAGGCAAAAAGCGTCCATGCATCAGCTTAAGATACATAAAATAATATTTACAATTTGTACAACCAGCAAAGCCCATAAACAGCGAGAAGTAGCAGCAGGAAAGTGCTGTAAGTCACATCAGGCAGAGAGTCATGTTTGCACCTCAAAAATCAGAGAATGTGGAAAAAATGTCTTGATTTCTCCGCAGCAGGAGATGTTTTTCTGTCGATATCAATCTACACCAAATTTCAAAGCATTTAAAAGTCCAACCAACGGGCAGAAAGTAACAAACATGTCAGCAGAAGGCACATGCAGCTGCTCCACATGTGTCAACACGTGTCTGACCTACCTATGCCCTTGTACTTTGAGGGTGCGTGCACTGAGAACCCATTGATTGCCTGCAGGTCCTCAGGGGAAAGCTGATAGGGCGGCCGCAGCTTGATTTCTGTCTGCATGTCAGCCAGGTTGATCCTGGTGGACAGGGAACGAGGGCTGTTGTAGCGCTGTTTGGTCTTCTGGATGAAGGTATCTGGGGGCGCAAACGAGGGAGATAAACAACAAAACTCATCTTGCATCCTTCGGGACAGCTTTGTTCCAGAAGTAAAAGTAATTACAGCTCATGCTATTCAAGACCCTTTCCCTCCCACAGCAGCTCAGACCAATCAAATCAGAACAAGCACACAATATAATACAATGCCCAAGACCTCCAAAATGCTTTTACCTTTGGAATATGAACAGACAACAACATATTTTTTTACACACGTTGACAAACTCATCAGACTTACCAAACTCGATGAAGGAGTACGGTCGCACTGCACTGCTGATACGTTTAGGGTCATAGGTGACGATGAACTCCTTCTGCAGCTCGTCCAGGAAGCAGAAGGCCAGCACATTGGGGTAATTTGCAGTGCACACCATCAGGTACCCAACACCCAGTGAACTCGTGAAACTAAGAACCAGACACACGAACAAACATTGCTGCTTTTAATTAACTGCACCACTCTTTTCCCTGGTCAGAAACCCAGGGAAGCTAATTAGGACACCAAGCTAAAAAGGCTAACAACACGGCATTTCTGATGCTGCGCCAATCACAGCGCAAACACCTTTTCAGCACATTTCTGCTGTAAAAATCACACTTTCACAGGTGATTAAACATAATAACAACATTCACATTCCAACGCACCGGTGCAGATACACTGGGCACAGATAAAAGCCCTCAGATAAAGAGACTTTTGCATTATCTCAGCAGATTAGAGAACATTGGGAGGACAGACAGTTATCACAACAAAATCTAAATGGATGTGAAACACTGACATTAACAAACTGCAGAGGCCGATATGATGATCATGGAGAGAGATTAAAAGATAAATCAATATCTCAGGAATAGAAATGGAACTACTAACAGCTCCTCTGTGTAGCTTCAGTGCTTCACGATTTCAAGCAACTGACTGTACAAACAAGTCTGCCGTGTCGGCCCCTGGATTTTACAGGTTTTTTTTTGGGGGGGGGAACGTGACATGACAGCCACTAAAAAGCCAATAATGTGACAGATCAGATTAAACCATGGTATCCACATTGAGGAGACTAGCTGAGCTGCATGACATATTACCAGCCTGTGCAATTAATTAAAGTGCCATCTTCAGTCACAATCAGCGTAGAATAAGACCTACTTGACATTGTACGGTCCAGACTTGAGTGTGCAGCGGTCAGGGAACTGGCCGAGTTTCTTGGAGAGCCCTTTGAGGTGCCTCTTTGTTTCCAGAAGCTCTTTGTCCTGCTCATAGTCGGTGGATGCAGAGAGAGGCAGGCCGTCCCCGACGCGAACCACAGAGGCAAACAACACCATTGACATTTTACAACTCTGGCTTTCTCGGTGATCGCCTGCAAAACAGATGTTAACGAGGAAAAAAATTACTCGTTGAGAGACCGCTCAATTCTCTGAAACACTCATTAAAAATCCCATCCACAGAAACACTGAAATGCCAAACCACCATCATATTGACTTTAACTAAAGAGGTGTTTTCATATTCTTCATCTGAATGGGGATAGATGCATATATAACATCAAGAAGACACTGTGCAGTCATAGCAGAGTGTTTCTGTGTACTTTAAAGGGACTCAAGAAGAGAAACTTTACATATAAACGATATTTTCACAGCTAGGCGACTTCTTTGACTTGTGCTGCTAACTCCCATCCACATACTGCTGCATGTTGCTGCCACTGTGGGTCAGCCTCGGAAATATGTGACACGATCTGAGATGTGGGCTGCTCTCGATTGTGTTTGTGCTTTTGTTGGTCCTTTATGTTTTCTTTGTTTTGGAAAAGATGGAAGTCAAAGTCAACAAAGCGCTGCTTTATGACAGAGTGAAACTAAGTGTTGAAATAATAAAGATGGTCTTCTTTGTTTTTTTTTTTTATCATTTTAGGCACTTTTTCCTCTTTGTTATTAAATCTGTCGTCAGCCCCTCCTGGTTCAAGGTTAATTTCAGCCAATCAAGATTTAACCTCCGCAGAGCACAATCTCCATGGGGCAACGTGGCCTCAGTGCAAGTATAAACAAGCCTTTAGTCTGACCTAGAAGGCAACTTCAAGGTATTACCTAAAACAATGTGGCATTTTACAGACTAAATTACTAAAACCTGAAAAATACTGCATTATGTTTTGTTGTAAAACCTTTTAAAATACATTGACATTCACATCAACAAGAGCAAAAATTGTTGGCAACATCTCCCGAGTTTAAAATGAAGATTCACTCTTCATTGTACATTTTACCTCAAAATATATCATGAAACCTTTTCATCTCAAGTATACTGCTTTTACATTTAGTTTTTATGGTTTACTAAGATGTACACATTGGCTCTCAGACTGAATATACCCATGGGTTGTGGATACACTGTTTATTTTACAGTCTGAGCAACAAACGCACAGCAAAAATGTGGCCTACTGTTGAATTATTGTAAAAGAAGGTATGGATTCCACTGTAGTTCAAAAGACTTTGGCACTTTGTGAGTTTCTTTACATGAAATATGGATATGTAGCACACAGATTTTCAACTGCCCTTGTAGAGACTCCTCATTTGTATCTGATGATATTGCTTTTAATGTTAGTAAGTAACAATATCACACTAAGAACAAGCAAGATCTCATTAAAATACAGCTCTAATGAATGTCTCAGCCTCCACTGATGACGGGCTAAATAATCTGGTAACAATAATGGTCTTGGGCTCCTGTGAGTCCTTTCATTTGCAGCCTCCATATTAAATTTACAACAACCTCCTCTAATTAGTAAATGAACCCTGCTCGTCAGACGGTCGGTTGTGTCAGAACCATGGATAGCTCCATATTTTGAATATAGGGACGCTGAAGGAAGTGATTTGACGCATTCTGGCACGACGTGCAAACTCAACTTCAAAGCTAACTCTAGAGTTCAACAATACGTCCAAATTAAAGAAAAACGAAGCACTCGCTGCACACTGCAATCACTGACTTAAAGACGCTTAAATCAACTAGCTAACCTAAACTTCTGAGATGTGGGAATAGATTTTACATAAACTGGCATAAAACTCAGTCAGTCAACCGTGTGATGCATGATGCATTGGAAAATTATACGCTCCACAAATCGTTTCTTATGCAGCAAAATCCCTGCTTACACAGTCCGAAAACATGTCAACAATCGCTACAAATCCATAGAGATCAGTTTAGCCTGCTAGCCACCGTTAGCGGCTAACATTAGCTCGTTCACTAACGTCTCATTCCAGCTAACTTTAGCAAATTGCTAACAGCTAGTTATTTAGCATTCCAACACCTAGGAGGAAAGCCAAACTAAAGCTGCATATTTTACTAACTGAAATATATAACTAGCGAGATAATACCTTGTAAAAGTGTATAGCATCATGCGAACATCTGTGATGTACAGCTCTGAAACTGTCCAGTGTGCAGAGGCAGCTAGCAGGAGACAGGGGGCGACGGGAGGATTCTTACGTTGTTTACGTGGCTGTTTCGCTGTGCATTATGGGTAGAGGCAACGATTAATAACGTCACAGAAAAAAAAATAAAAACGAAATAAAAAGTTTGTTATACTAAAACCTCAAAAGTTTAACTGAAATTCTGTTACGTGTCCTTTGTCCAGGTAGATTTACAACTTTCTATTATTGAGGGCAAATTTTCGCAACACAAAAAGATATTGGTTTGTGGTGACTAATTCTTTCCTTTTTAAAAAAAAATAAATCATCTTACAAACCAAACTCATACTTGGAAAGGCAGCTCTAGGACACATAAATACCTGGTCTGATGAACAAGGATGATGACTCTTTTTGTTGGCTATGCAAACACAAAATACACAGTAATGACACAGTTATGGTGTTATAACTATTTCATGAGAGCAGGCTGTTCATACAGCCGTCTTCCACAAAGAAAGATAGATAGATAGATACTTTATTAATCCTGAGGGAAATTCAAGCAAAGCTCAGCTACTCATTAGACTCAAATAACAAAAACAAACAAGATATGATTGTCGTGACTAATTGCGTGGTTCTTTCTTCAGGATCAAGTAGAAAAGGTTGTCAGAATCACACAATCATCAGGAAAAAAAAGGATCTGAGTCTGAGTCCTCTTTTTAGCTCACACCTGTGTAAAAACACACCTTTCCAGCTTAATTTGCATCACTGATTACATCACATATGCACCCAGGATTTACAGAAATGTCTTTTCTTAACTCCTACTTTGCAGCGCTTCCACAGCCAGTGAGCAAGAGGCCTCATCAAATTAGAATATTAACTCATCCATGGTCTTGGGATGCTACTACATTTACTCTCTAAACCTTCCTTTAACTAATGCAGCTCAAGGGCTCAATTGTCCAATATTACATCCAAAGCTCATATTGGAGGCTGCAGTAAACTTTTTCCCCTCTCAGACGACCTCCTCCGGCTTTTCAAGCCAGCTAAGAGCTATAATCTCTTCAAGTGGTTGGTTTGGACACGTTCCAAAAAACTTAACCGAGAGGCATTTGGTAACCATCCCAGGCACAAGCCTGAACACTCTCAAATGCATTCCTTGTTTCCAAAACAATTGGATTAATAAAAATACTGATTTGCATGATTCAGACACCAACCTTTCTCATAAGATCTCTCCCACGTAGCACTCAACATCTGTGCTTTAATCTAATTCCTGCAGCTGACGTACAGCTTCAACTGAAAGCTCACAAATATCAAAACTTGTTTAGAATTATTTAAATGTTCTCTTGAATTAAAATGTTCCTTTTTTGGTTTGATATTTGTGATCAGATTAAGCAGAAAGTTCATCTGGGGCAACTTTCTTTTCTTTTCTTCGATGTAAGATTGATGCATAGATAAATATAAATATAGATGTTAGGAAATAGGATGCTCCTGCAGAGTACTGACTCATGCTTATTTGAACTAAAAACTGTTAATATGTATGAGCTTCAACATTTAAATTCTCACAAGGACTCACTTGTTTATTCTGATCTGTTCTTGCTCCAATTGCCACCTCCCCACGGAGGGTCAGTGGAAAATTAGGCCCACTTTCAAGCATCAGATGTTTTCTTTTTTGGGGGTTAAGACTAAAACATGAAAAATGAATAATGACAAGTGAATCCAAAGCCTGCCAAGCTTTAGTGTTCCACTCAGACCTGAAATAGGCTGCTCACTGGCATCAGTATTTCCTTCCAATTTTCATACACTGCCTGTTAAAATGTGAAAAAACACACACTTGCACAGCGATGACTCATGGCCTCTTCCTTCCCACATACCCGTGCAATCACCCAGGAGCCCAGCTCGCGCTCCCGCCTGAGGGGACCTCCTCAGCACCCTCACTGTGTGAGAAAAAGGATGATGGATGTGTGCTGCTGCTGACAGGTTAATGAATAGCTGCGGGTATCCGAGTGTTGAGTGCAGAAAGTGTCTAAACAGAGGTGCACACTCCTCACAGAATTCTAATGAGTCATATTAATTGTCTTTTTCCCACGATGCCATCGTAACTCACAACTGTTCTGAGATCAGGAATTCTTGAAAACTCAGAAATGTATGTTAGAAACACATCCGTTTCTTTCATTAATGAGATTAAGGTCCTTTGGTTCCTCTAACGGCAAATTGGAGGCAGCAGAATTCCCAAACCAAGCCAGAAAGCAGAAAGCAGAGGCTGCTACAGCAGCAGTTCATTATTTTTGGTGGAATGTAGTCGGTAATCTCACAGAGATGTAACTTTGGGGAGTCAATGTAAGAGTTTGCATTACAAAGCTGACGCTTCCACTAAATTAATTCTGCATTTATACGGCAGGGAGAGCCTTTGCTTGACAAAATACAAAATGGGAAGTTTGTCTCATGCTGCATCAGATTTAATCTTTATAATTTAATAGATTTACCCTGAGAATTGGACAAAAATATGACAGTGCTGCAATGGAAAGTTTTGCTGTAAATACAATAACTTTCAACCATCTAACTGAAGGGACTCGATCAGGCCACTAATCCAACGAAGGAACTACTTTTTTTTAAGAAAAAGCTATATGACAGTCAGCAAGACGCTCACTAAAAAGCACAATGAAAACCTGAGTATTTGGCTGAATAAAACAATCCAACTTCTACTTTCTACTGCATGGTGAGGCACGGTGGCGGCAGCAGCATCCTGCTGCAGGATGGCTACTTCAGGACAGACAGAAGGTTATGAAGGGTGACTGCAGACAGACGTTTGAAGAGAATCTGCTCCTCCGTCTGAGCAGCCCAGCTGAAGTCATCCAATGTGAGTTTAAGAGGAGCTGAAAGAATGGATCAAACTGCCCAAAGTCAGTAGTATCGACTTACCACACACCAAATATTTTACACTTTGAGAAAAACAGATCCGGGCTACATCATCAGTGTCAGCGATGGCAGATCTAACGGGACAGAAGCAGATCATTTAGAATTGATAGAGCTGGAGTCTGAGAAATAGGTTAATGAATAATTTATTTTGAATGCCAGGAGCCAACTGGCTGAATAACTAATGACTAAATTAAAGTTGTTTACAGGGACCAACTGACATATAAGAGTAAATATTGAGAGAATATCTGATCTTATGCCCCCAAACCCTCACTCAGGATGTCAATAACACAGAAAACACATTTCCTGTAACTCTAACCTGCATTTAACTGCAGAACCAACTGCATTTATGATTTGACATGGAGGCTTTTCATCAAAAAAGAAAGTTTTTCTCAGGATAATTACAACTTCCAGTCGAGGATTCGAGCAGTTGATATTTTCACGAGATTTTCTTCAGTGTGACTTCCTGGATTATTCAATCGGTACAATAGAAGGGATGTTTTTGGTCCTTCCTCCCACCTCCTAAAAACGTGCCCCCAGGTGTGAGCACCCGGCCACTGGGGAGCATGAGCCAGTGTGTTTCTAGTCCCAAGCCCGGGTAAGTGGTGAGGGTTGCATAAGGAAGGGCATCCGGCGTAAAAAAATGTGCCAAAGCTATGATGCCAGATCGCTGTGGCCCCTGATAAAGGGAGAGGCCGAAAGAAGAAGAAGAAGAGGAAGAGAAGGGATGTTTTTCTGCACAACATCGACTGATGCAGCCAAAGGAAAGAACTGCTGTGAGAAAAATAATCATTCAACAGAATTCTGAAGTCTGAAACCAATTTGTTTCCCAAAGATTACAAACTAAAGAATGATGAGAAGCACGATGAGAACACAAGGATGCAGAGGTGGGGTAGTTGAGTCAGAGCAGACCTCGACTTTGCACTGTACTCTACACCCTCTGGTTATCATCTTTCCTCTGCAGAAGTCGAAATACAACCCCCCCCATCTGTCTGTACTCCAGCATTAATCAGCCTGCTGAGGCTCAACGCTGCATACATCCCGACAGCAGCACTTCATCCAAGCAGACCTGCACCATACTGAACACCAGACACACAAAGTCAAAGTCAAATCCACACATTCATCTTAGAAGTAACGATTTTGTTTAAAGTGTTTGTCATCCTACAAATGTAGCAGCTGAGGCAGGGAAGCTGTGACAAGATCTCCAGTGAAGTGACTGTGAGCGATGTCATATCGAGTTCCTGTGTCACTTCCCAGCCACTTCACACAATAAATCCATCAGTGTCAGATCCGCTGAGCACTCCTTCTACTCCATTTGCTTCCTTTCTAAGAAGCAGAGAAATAAAAACAAACGAGGACAAAGCAGCCTCCACCAGGACAGTCCATTAGCCCAGTGACCCGGCAAGATCAGCCTCCATTTATTCCACCGCTTTAGCTGTGAAGCCTGGTTCTGCTGGTCTATATTTACTCTGTTTTCTCTCCAGGTGGACATAAATATGTCCAGGTATTTCACATAAAACATGTCAACACCATGCTGACGCCTCAGAAAAATCCAGCGGATCAACAAAAATATCAAGATACCTCGTCGGGGAACCATAAATACCTGTTTCCATCGAAATCTGTCCAGGAGCTGCTGCCTGAAACATAACTCAACAAAACATGTTCAATAAAAACACTGAAAATACAGCAGAGATGTGTTTTATACAGAACAGCCAATGAGGAAACCTTCTGGAAATGTTTGGCTTTATTTCATATTCTTACCGTAAGGAGCAAAACTGTACATATGGCTGGACACAGAGAGAAAAATCAACAAAGGCAACGATGACTTCTTGGCATAAAGTGTGAAAATGTCCACAGAACACGGATACCTTTGGGATTAGGGATGAAGTCCTTCTGTTTCAACAAATGTTCCATGTCAGCGTGGAAGCTTCTAAACAGAAACAAACGGACCTAGAAATGAAACGTAATCGTTGCTCCTGAAGAGCAGCATTAACACCCAATTACAAGCACTTTGTCACCAAAAGCTTAGAAACTTTCCTTTGTTTGGGAACGCTTCAGCTAACAATGAAATGATAATATTAACAACCATGAACACGCTGGCCACAAACTGTGTTCGGTGCCAGCCAGAACATTTGAGATAATTCCACCCGGAATGATTCAATAATCAGGAATGACGCTTCAGCAGCCTCCACTGATGCAGCTCCATCGTTGGGCGTCATGGAAACGCACAGACAAAAAGGACAAATCAATCTCATGCTCGTGTGCGAGTCTGTGCGCGTCTTTTTGGGTAACAAATGTAAACAATAGTTCAATTTGGTGACCTAAGGGTTGAAATTTATTCAGCTGGAAGGCAGAATTACAAACGCATTCCCTTTAACGGTTTCGCTATCCCTGAGAACCTTATTCATAATGAAAGAAACCACGAAAAGTTGTGAGCAATAAAACACAAGTGCAGCTACAGATACCAGTTCAAATATTAATGGAGGCCAAGGCGTGAGCGATGAAAAGACTAAATAAAACATTTAAAAAGTAACGAGGGGGGCCTGAAACTGATGAGGTGGGGGAGGGTCTCCAGGCATGGGAGATGGCAGGCTGAGCCAAAAGCAAACCAGGCAAAGCAGGTAGACATTAACTGAGAACAGGTGTCCGGTGTGCTCTGTGCACCCAAAACAAAAACCTTCGTTTGAGATGGAGGTCTGAAGTTTTACAGCTGAGTGTGAATGCAGCAGGAACTGTGGGACACTGGGTGCAGTCTGGGGTTAGGTTAGAGGAGGTTTAAGTTGTATTCATCCAACAGCAGCACCTCCCATGCAAATGAGCCCCCCCCCGTTAAAACCTCAAGGAAATCTCATGAGGAGGTTACAGAAGATGAAATGCATCCTGGTTGCAGATGAAAAGCAATGCGTGGTAACGTTTGCTAGTTTCTTTTCTTCTGCTTTTACTTGGTCTGGTTCAGATTATCGGGGAGCTGCAGAGGCACCAGGCCTCTGATTCCCTTCCATCTTCATATCTATGTAATTCCAGATAGTGTTTATTCTTTAAGGCCACAGTTTTGAGCAAACTAAAATCAAAACCAATCATGATAGCGATGACCCCTACAGAATGGTGACAAAATGACCCATTTCACACTGCTACGTTACCTTATTACCTCCTGTAGCACGTCACATCCTACTTTAATAGAGTTTTTTAGATTAAATGGAATATTCTGAAGGGTTCTGCGCCGAAAAATGGATTCAACAAGTCAATGATCAGCGTGAATGTCCTGTAAAGACGGGGAAAGGTGGATAAAAACTGGTGTAGTGATGGACATTTTAAGCTCACGATGCCCGCCCACCAGGGTCAGTCACAGACCCCCACAGGGCTAAGCGGGGGGGTCACATTTATTTTATTGCATAGATACAATAGAGGGTGTAGGTTTTCACAGATTCAGTCACAGTGATTGGGCAAACAAAGAGAAAAGAAAAGAAAAAAACGATTGTTTCTGCCCATCAGAACGTCCGTGACAAAAGGAAGCCTCGAGTGGTCGGTGGGACTCTGTCAGCATCATTAGAAACAGGACTGCCGTGGAGTAAAAAAAACAGAAAAGCCTTTCTCTGAGGTCATCGAGTCTCCCACATCAGTGCTGATAGGGCCCCTGTCAGGCTTCAAGGGTCACAGTGCATCGCCCCCTTCCTGCACATGGCCCTCAGAGCTCCTCCTTCCTCTTCACCACCTTTTCCTGGTCACGCCCTCTTAGGCTGCGCATGAATCCGGTGAATCCGGCCTCCTGCGAATAAAAGGACTTTCAGAAACACTTCTAATCCACAAAGCTGTCATTAAACATGACCTCAAGCTGGCAGAAGTGTAGAAAAACCAAAGAGCCGTTTGTGTTATTCTCTGCTGCCGAATATCTTAATGTTCCCCACGAAGCTGAGCTGTGTGCAACACCCAGGAACCTCAGCGGAAACGGTGTAGAGGTGGAAAAACAGAGTAAACGTCATGTTTCTCTGACCAGATGGTGAGTGAAAAAGTGAAAGAGTTTCACTGGATAACATTTCAGTCAATGATAAAGGAGCTTTAATATCATAAAATCATAAAAAATATCACATAATTACATTTCTTCTTGTGAAAAGACTAAGAAATACTCAGACCTGCTCAGACCGATGTTACTGCTCTGTCTGGAGAAAAAAAACCCAACGTTCACTGCATGACTTGCTCTTTTTGGCCCAAACTAAAGCCAGTTTCACAAATGCAATAAAGCACCCAAGACATGATCTGAAACAGCTGCAAGGTGAACCAAACCTGCGTCAGACAGACGGTTTACAGTCACAGTCCTGGTATAAAGGCTGAAAAACAAGCCGCTTTCTGCTTGGCAGATTAACCCAAATACATGGAGAACTGATGACAACCAAAAGTCTTCACGGATGAGGCCGTGATATGTGTCCAAATTAGAGTTTCAAGCAGAATTCAGACGACGTGAAGAGAAGAGTTTCTAGTAAATATACCGTAAAGCCAACGACTGCCCCCCCCACCTTGTTTTGGTTAGTTGCTTACTGTTTACTGACCTTAAACACACCTACCAATTACAATTATGCTCTTCCAGTAGTTCTGTAGCAAATAGGACAGCTTCCAATGGAAAACCACCAAATACCCAAAGCATGTTTATGGAAATATTTTAATAAGGACAACTAATGATGTAACAAATTACAGACTTTTCCTTTAACAGAAAATGTGCTGAGGACTTTTAAGTCCAGGTTCATTTCTATTGTGTCAATGTCTCAAAATGTGCATTAACAATGAAAAGTCTAATAGTCTAATGTTATTTTTGTTTTGAGTTTTATTTTGAAAGGGGGCGGAAGTTTATTTTGTTGATTCTGTGTTGGATTTCCTGTTCTGGTACAATCTGCTCTGTTGAGCTGCGGCTCCGTCAAAAGTAGAAGTCCAACGTAAAGATAAGGAGAGCCCGGTGGGTCACTCTCATCGGCTAGAGTGTTAGCATCAACAACGGCGACCGCGGCGCAGCCGTTACCACGGTAACACACGGAAATAAACTGGAAATAAATAAGACATAACAAGAGACCGATCCCTTGACAGGGTCCCATGCCTCGAGGGGACACGACCCCCCCAAAGAATGCGTGGTTACGCCATAGCGTAAAGCCTTCTTTAATCAGTGTCACAATGAGGAGTTAAACAGAAAGCCAATGAAACTGTAAAGTCATGAAGGTGATGCTCCACCACTTACCCCTCGATCTCCACCGTATTTTTCCACAAACTTGCCGTAGTTGTAGTAGTTGAATGTTGGGTAGCCCTCCACCCCTTCCTGCTTACAGAGCTCATGATTCTGTCCTTTCGTGCAGTCCACAGCCGCGTACACGATCTGAAAAAGATCATTTACTGTCCATCAGCAGGACTCAAGGACTCACTGAGTACATTACTAAACCCCAAAGTGGAACTGTTACTGTTAGCACTCAGAGAACTTTCAGATTAAAAGAAATTTACCGCAACAGCAGAAGGATGCCAGAGAATTAATTTCACAGTGGATAGCGAACAGATATAACATTTAGTCCCGCACAAAAACAAGAAAGATTAATGTTGAATATCTGTCTCATTGATTGGCGACAAGCCGCCCCAGCGAGGCGTAAAAGCCGGATACAAAGCTCACAAATGCCAGCCTCCCAGAGTGCTGCTCGCTTCACACTGAGCTCATCCCCCAAAAAGTCATCGCTACTTTTCATTTAGATACAAAAGCCACGCACTGCGTTTTACATGCAGATGAAAAGACTCAAATGTTGGGCAAAACCGAGGAGGCGACACCTGAGGACCGTGCAGATTTAGCTGACACAACAATGAGGAGTTTATCCGAAGATAACGTGCACAATGGGAAGTTTTTGATTGGCTCCGAGTCGGGACAGAAGCCGCTACATAATGTAACCACGGCTCCATCCAGCTGCTCGTCCCCGTGTGATCAATCAGAGTTGTGGCGAGCTGACAGGAGAAAATTAAGTTGTAGAGTTGTTGTTCTTCAAAGGTCTGCAGCCAATTCCGTTATCGATTCCTGTTCAGGTGACAGAGGACCTCGCTTCGTGCTATTGATTGGATTGCAAAAATTTAGAGGAGCAGCATATTACCAGCTGGCCTGGTTCCAACCTAAGAGCATCGCACTGAGCAGCGGAGTGATTAGCGCACGTTTTATCATACACTGCCCCCCCACAGCTGAGCTACAGTCCTGGATCCTAGACGCTGGTGTCGGTTATGAAAGAGACTAAAACCATTGAAAAAGAGGTGGTTTCTCCCTTTGGTTTTGTTGCTCCTGAACATTAAACTTGTCCACAGCAGCACATCCTGGACCAGGGTCCTACTCTGCTGAGTGATGCTTGCACCCAAGGGCGTAACCATGGTTTAGACATTGGGGGGGTCCAAGAAAAACAAAATTGTTAAGTGCATTATCTACAATTCTTTATTTATATATGAAAAATTGGACATTTAGAACATAGTTTAGAGGACTATATTGACCATATAAGTTCACATCTAAAGGAATAGTGTAATTTCTCCGAGACAGTGACTGCCCCCCCACTTTGTTTTGGTTAGTTGCTTCCGGTTTACTGACCTTAAACACACCTACCAATTACAATTATGCTCTTCCAGTAGTTCTGGAACAAATAGGACAGCTTCCAATAGAAAACGACCAAATACCCAAAGCATGTTTATGGAAATATTTTAATAAGGACAACTAATGATGTAACAAATTACAGACTTTTCCTTTAACAAAAAATGTGCCGAGGACTTTTAAGTCCAGGTTCATTTCTATTGTGTCAATGTCTCAAAATGTGCATTAACAACGAAAAGTCTAATAGTCTAATGTTATTTTTGTTTTAAGTTCTTTTATTTTGAAAGGGGGCGGAAGTTTATTTTGTTGATTCTGTGTTGGATTTCCTGTTCTGGTACAATCTGCTCTGTTGAGCAGCGGCTCCGTCAAAAGTAGAAGTCCAACGTAAAGATAAGGAGAGCCCGGTGGGTCACTCTCATTGGCTAGAGTGTTAGCATCAACACCGGCGACCGCGGCGCAGCCGTTACCACGGTAACACACGGAAATAAACTGAAAATAAATAAGACATAACAAGAGACCGATCCCTTGACAGGGTTCATAAAAGGAGAACATGCATTTTACATATTTTCTTCTGTATATTGGGGGGGACAGGTTGGTATTTTCTCAATATTGGGGGGGGGACATGACCCCCCCAAAGAATGCGTGGTTACGCCATAGCCTGCACCTCATTCTCAGCATGAGTCTCATGTTCACGAGAGAACAGGGATGGACTCCATGCTGCCATCAGTGCCCAAAAGCTCCAGAGGGAATGTGGATGGGTGAAGCCCCCCCCACCCAACAAAATCCAAACAACAGCCACCCTTCCACAGCAGCACCTTCAGTGCATTCCTCTTCATTAAACTGACTGTATAGCTAAGATTATATTTGACAAATCCTGAATAAAATGAATCCTCTGATGAAAGTGTCTCATTACAGCAAATTCCAGCCAACGTGCACCTTTAATTATGCTGCCGACTGGAATTTTTAGGGGAAGACAAACAGCTCGTTACGCACCCTGTACACAGCTCCCATGCTGTCATGCAGCACAATGTGGACTTTTAATTGTTTGCGTCTTCAAAGCCGCAGCTAAGCTCATGTTTGTGTTTGGTAAATGAGGCAAGGGCAGCTAATAGGCTGTGATCAACGCCGGCTTGGTGTAATGCACTGGGGCTTGGCTTGATTAATAGAGCGGATTGCCAAGTAAACACACGCTCACTTTGCAGATTTACTCCACTCAAACAGAACTTCAAACCTGCGCTGGCCGCTGGGGGGAATGACAAGCAGGACGAGATCTGAAAGTCGAGCATTTCCACAGCTGAGTTCCCCGGTTCAACAGCCTGAGAGGGTTTCATCATGGGGCTCGGATCATGGTGCTGATCCAAAGCCCACAGCTGAACGCTGCTGCCGTGCCAAAGAGGCCCAAGATACTTCAACTAAAAGAAACATTTCAGGACATTATGAAAGTTTCTCTCAAAGCACTGAGTCAATACTTCATAGCTGGTTGGATTCGGAGCGGTTTGTGTTTCTTGGCTTCCTTCTGAGAATAGTTTCATTGATTAAATCTCCTTCTTCTCGTCATCCAACAGCAACATACGAACCCTAACTTTTGGTAATACAGAAATTATTTGGTCAGTTATCGGTGTATTTACAGCATGTTCCAGCAGATGTGCAACGTTCAGCAGGTTGGACAAACATCTGTGTGAGTTCGGTGCTACAGAGAAGGATTCTGCAGTTTCACACCATCTGAAAATGATTTGAAAGAATTCCAAACAAATGAGAGCAACATTCCCTGAGCACGATAAGGCTTCACAAATACAGCAATTCTTTTCTTGGTCACTTGAGATGATAAATTGTTGCTACAAGACGAGCCAGACATGTACCCATATTTCTCCAGTGGATGGGGGGGGGGGCTTACAGGGTTAAGCAGGCCTGGAAATGAGCCCTGCAGTCATACTAAGAGGGAAGAGCCCCACAAGGAGAAGCAATGAGAGGGAGTACAGATGATGGAGGATGAGCATGTCCTGCTCTGACTGCAGGAACCTCCAATAACCCCCAAAGAGCAGAGCATCGTGCAGTCTTCAGCGGACTGATCAAACTCCTGATTTAAGCCGTGTTTGGAGCTGTTCTGAGACACTGCAGAAACCTCCGTGTGCACAATAAAAAGCTGGAATATGTGAAACTCACCTTGCGGTCCTCCTTAAAGAGCTCTGCTGCTGCGGTGAAGTGAGGGACGGCGTTTTTACAATGCGGACACCCTGGAAAACAGACAGGTGGGACAAATAAAGAGGGTTTCAGGCTTCAGAACTTCTCCATCGTACATTCACAGAAATAAAAACACTTCTTACACCTCAAACATGCTCAGACTTCTTCACTTTGACTTGTTTGTTATGACGGACTGAGAATTTCTTCATTGCTGTCATAAACACCGACTGTAGCTCATGCAGCAGGGCTTTTAAACTTCAATATCACCGCCGGGTGTTTGTGGGCCACACCAAATAACTTAGTATAATGTTAATGGATATAATGTATTACACAACATGGAATAAACCAGGCAGAACAAATAAATAAATAAAAAAAAATCAGACATAAAGTGCTTATAGCAGGTCCATATTTTTATCATTCTTTTAAATCAGTACAACAGTAACTATCCAGACTAATGTAACTTTAAAGTTGGCCTGTTTGAGTCGTTATAAACATATATGCAGTCTTTACATTTCACTAAACTGGCATTACATGCCTCAAACATCTTGAACCTGCTGAGTCAGTGAGGGAGATGACTTGATTTTGCTATTTCAACACAGTTTGGCTCGTAAGTAGTCAGGGAACGTTGCATAATAAACACACGAGTGAAACGTTATTGCTTCTTGCGGCTGGCAAAGTGAATAAATACTCATCGGTCCGTTCACTTTACGTTTTTTTGGCTTGGAGAGAGACACATTGAGGCTTGTTGTTTCGCTGTGGCCCGCCGACGGGACAATAGAAGCTAATGAGCAGCACTGTGTCTGAAAGAGGAGGAATGACACAGTAAGCCTGAGTCAGATCAAAGATCCAATATATCTGGAGGGATGTGTCACAGTAGCTCAAAGATATGTGACATTAGGACTTTTTTTTCACACACATCTCTGCACTAAAACTTTCAGGCGGGCCGGTGAATAGGCCTGTCACACAGTAAGTCTCCATCTTCACATCATTTTTATAGGAAGCTTGTTGACTTTTAGAAGGTGGAGGCAAGATGATCGATTATACACCGAGCTCAGCAGGAAGGATTACACCTATACATCAGTGAGAGGGGAGGATTTTCTGATTCCAGCAGCACATCACCAACACGATGACTTTCAACTGCATTTTCAATCAAAGTGCTGTTGTGACACATTTTCCTCCGCCTCCAGTTGCAGATTCTGTCGGCACGGCTCATTTGTGCTGTTCTTTTGTTGTTGATGTCATGAAGGTGGAAGAACTGCTAAACACCACTTGTAAAGATCAAAGGACAGTTTAGCTGGGGGGTGACGAGATGAAAGCTTTTATGTACAGAGTCAGAGTTCAATCAGGCTCCAACAAACAGCCATTCACAAACAATGTGTTTCCTATCGTTTCTGCAATGTTTCTCATGCAGCTTTCAAACTTATTCCCAACTGCAAACGCCACCGGTGAGCTCAGCAGTTACTGTCTGCTAAGCAAACCGGGTTTTTAATGAAAGCACTCACTTCAGGCTGAAGCTTCAGGAGGAGTTGGGTTTTGTTCGCCAGTTAACCGCAGCCCAAAAACACGTGACTAACCATTACAATGCAATAACTGAGCAGACGCTTCCATTCAAAGCGACTGAGGGGCAGAGGGGGAACTCAAAGAAAGCTGGGACTTCGTCCCCAACATGTTTATGTCCACAGGCATCGCATATCGCCTTACAGATAACCACCTCCAGTTCACTTCAACAGCATCTCTGCAGTCGTGTTCAGTCCTGCCTCACCTAGAGAGCATTCAGCACAGCTCAGAACATCATTTCTGCTGAAAATCCCTTTCAGCTAAAACATTAAGTGGCCTTTAAACATTCAAAGGTTCTGTCGCAATTATGAAACGTTGGCAAAAGCACAGCAGAGCCGAGAGGAATGTGATCACAGGTTACTTCTGCAGAAATGTGACTTTGCATTGAGAGACAAGCATAGAATTATATTTAGCTTTCATATTTCTCACATTATAGCTGTGGCCATTCTTCTGCCTGCTCCTTTTCCATCGTTCTCATCATTTCTGCTGTTAAATTAGAGCGAAAAGCTGACAGATTAACACGAAGCAACGTCCAGACAGATGTGCCATAACTGCATTCATCCCCATCTCTTGCTCCATCATGTCCTGACTGATGATCAGCTGACCTTCAAAGATCATGTTGCCTCTGTCGCTCCATTGCATTACTAAACATAAGAAAGATCAGACCATACCTAACCCAACACGACCCCAGCTCCTGGTGCAGGCCATGGTTCATCTCCTGCCTTGACTCGTTCTCCTAACTGGTCTCCAGCCTGTGCTGTGAAACCTCTGCAGATGGTCCAGAACATCCCCTCTGTTCATTGAGCTCCTCTGGCTGCCCTTAGCATCAGATTCAAGTCCCTGATGTTAGCTACAAAGAGCTTAATGGAACGGCTCCATCTACTTGAATGCTCTTGCAAAGGCTTCTGTCCCAACTGGGTCCCTCCGTTGGACCCAGGATTGTCGTCTAGCAGCTCCTACACCACGCCTAAGACAATCCAAACTCTGTTCATGTGTCGTCCCACGATGGTGGAATGACCTACCGAGCGCTACCAGAACAGGGGCGTCCCTGTCTATCTTCAAGAAGCTCCTGAAAACCCAGCTCTTCAGAGAGCATCTCCTACCCTGTACTTCCCTCTATGCCTGCACTCTATCTCTACACCTCTGACAGAGCCTGACTGGTGGCTTCCTTCTGCGTAGCTTATTGTTAGCTTTGATGTTAGCTTAATGCTATATCCTCATTTGTAAGTCGCTCTGGATAAAAGCGTCTGCTAAATGCAGAAACAGAACTCTACTGCTCATTAAACTGCAAGAGTGGAAAAAGTAAAGCTGCAGGAGCAGCTGCAGCAATGATTATAAAGTGTAAGTATTGTATTTTATTAAAAAACACAAACTAAATGAAGATTTTACAGAACTTAAGATGCACAGATTGTGATATTTTAGGCCGACACATAACAATGAAACAATATAAAGTGCTTCAGAAATAAATAAAAAACACAACAGTTAGTATCTTTGGTTTCAACCTGTTAAACTATCACCTGCTCAATGATTTCACTACTTGGCCAAACAAAATGTAAATAAATGAATAAATTAAGCTGCCACCTATTGGATATTTACTAAATCTGCAGCTGCAGGACAATCCCGTCAGTTTTGGGGTAAAATTAAACCCAACATCAGATAAACGTCGCCCACTGCCATTGGTTCATGTTGTCCTTTCAGCTGATTGGCCGACTGCATTCAACAAGCCGAGTATCGTGCACGATTGATATTAGGCCAATATATCGGTGCATCCCTATAAATAACATAAAGTTTGTCTGGATGAAGCCTTGAAGTCTGAGAAATCAGCTGCATCGTATCAAATGCTGGGATGGTAGGGCCCTTTTGTACATCTCTTTGTAGATGGTAGCACCAAAGGAGCAGAAAGAGGAGGCCTGACCGACGCACCTCGGCTGGCTTTGAAGCCCTCATCGGATACAAAGGGCGGAAAAAAGTGACGGGAGTGTGTGCGTTTGAGTGTATTCGTTCTCAGATTCCCTCTGACTCTGAATCAGACTCGTTTTTAAAGAAAAACTGAGATTATTCTTCTGTGTTGAAAGGTTTGACTTCAGTAAAATGTGCAGATAAATGACTGGAATAAATACAGGATTCTATTGGCGGTTCGCTTTGTAAGGACAGCCACTTCCTCGCAGCACATCTGTCCCCAAATATTCGATTTCTCAGGGTTTTAACACTATTTTCTCACAGCCTCAATACATCAGGTGGAGCAGCTCTTTAGTCTATTCTCAGTTATGTGAGTCATTCCCGAGTCTCCCTGAGGTTTAGGTGGGGTTCATATACGACGGCTGGTTACATACACATTGGTTCAGACCCAGGATGTGATCACGCTGCAGAGCAGAGCGGCGAACACACGCCGTTACAACAACCTCTCACACATTTCCTATTCCGATAAACCAGCCAGGCATGTGAAATTAAGCTGCCAATTATATACGAGTCCTTCAGGAGTCGTTCCAAAACTTCTGAAACCATTTTTTGCCGACAGGTATTAAGCAGAATTAATCTAAATAAATAAAAAGTTCTTACAGGGAGCGTAAAACATGACCAAAGCGTGTTTTTTCTTCTTCACGGCTTCTCTGAAATCCTCTGATCCAAGATGGCTGACGCTGGAGGGCTTGTCCTCCCATGACTGCTCTGGCGGTGGAGGGGCCTGAGGGCTGCGGGAATGTAAGAGAGTTACGTTTCCAAAGAAGCAAAAACACTGCTTTACAAAGAAAGAGCGCACATAGAGACAGATTTCATTTGATCCAGAAGTAAAATGTGTTTAGAAGCAAATATAAAAAGCATTCACATTATTTTTTGGCCTCTAACTGGGAGTAATGGTCTTAGAGGAGCCTGTTAGAACTGGACTGCAGGTCCATCAACACCCTTTTAAAGCCTACCCTGGAGCCTGTGTGAGTGTCTCTGTTAGACAGACACTAAGAATCGATTCCTCCCCGTCAGGCGTGACTCACTTGTGCATGAACTCGATTATCTTGTCTTTGCTTCGGAGATGCGGCAGCGTGTATTTCTCTTCACCCCTCTCAAAATACTTGACTGTGGGGAAACCGGAGATCTTGAAGTGATCCCCCACAGACTTGTGCACGGTGGTATCCACTGCTGCCAAGACTCCTGGACTCTGTGGGGAGGAGGCAAAAGCTGTGTTAACTCACTCCTAACTCAGTAAAATAAGGCAACAGCTCTAATTAGGAGCCATTTCATGCTCATATATTTTTTGAAAACTAAAAAAAGTGTCTGTTATTTACTGCTCAACACATTATTTATTACATCCTGTTCATTCCTTCAGCAGCTCAACGCTCAGTTTCAGCTCCTGTCGTCCATCTAAGCGGCCTAGTTTGCTCTGAATGGCCTCCTGATTGGTTAAAAATGGTGAAAGAGACCCACTCATTCGGTGTGAGGCGTGCAGAGCCTGCAGCTCCAACATAACAGACAATGCTGCTCCCACTCTTTAGTAATAAAACATAAGTGTGTTCAGTCAGAGGCTTCTTCAGCTCCACTGCAATAAAGAACACGACAGGAGGTCATAATACCTCACAGTATTCTTCGGTTCAGTTCAAGTACTTTAAACTGTTAAGTGGATTGACCTTGTTGCTATAAAAGACACTGAAGAGAACATCTGTGGGGAGAAAAATAAATGATATGCTGAATGTCGAAAGCTCAGGGTGAGAGCAGCCCCAGTCCATCCATATTCAACAACGCTCAGGCTTTTCCCAGTGACCTCCAGGTCCGGGCAGAGAGCCACGAGGACAAGGTCCAAGCATCGGTCGGTGGGATGCTCATGGATGAGATAACTGCCACAATCAACAGGCTGGAGTTTAACAGGATGGGAGTGTTGAGTTAGCGCCGAGGACAGACCGGTGGACAAGAGAGCCGAGGAACACACCCATCTAATTAGAAACATATCCAGAACTATGGGCCAGCTTTACCAGTTTCAGGCCAGAAGTGGGATTCTATGTGAATGGGGCCGAGCTGCACCGTGTAAGAGTGTGCGCTCACTGGCGTGTGACATGTGAAACACACGCCTGTGGACATGCATGTCGTAGGCATGTAAACACAAGCAAGGCTCGTAAACTTACATCTGCGCCCTTGTTGAGTATTTCAGCAGCTTCATCATACTCTGGCTTCATTTTCTTGCAGTGGCCACACCCTGAAGAACACAAAATGCACATTACAGCTGCACAGATGATGTTTTGAACTCAAAACTAGAACTTTTTCCCTGCAGTATCCCTGAAAATCCTTTGTACATGTTGGGAGATACACATGAACCGAGGCAAGACATTCCAACAATGAAGTGGATTAATTATACGCAGAAAAAAGGAGTGATACAACATGAAAGAAGCAGAAAGACCTAAAATATTTATCAGATGCAAATAAATGTAACAAAGCAAACGGACCGATGCTGCTGAGAGAGTAAAGTCAGAGTTAAAAAAACATATACGCAGATCAGTGAGAGTCAGTCATTAGTTTGAGAAAAACAAAATTGAGAATATACAGACCAAGCCGTAATCATGCACCGCTGAAGAGGCGCGACCTAAAAAAACCAACTTGAAGAAGTTTAATGGTGTATTCTCTGCACAGCATCACAGCCTCTAAGCTGTCTGCTTGAATCAGCTTCTAAACAGCTGCGATTCTTCGGCGTCTTGCTGCTTCTCACTGGTTTGTCAGAGGGTTCGCTGCTGCCGTGCTGTGCAGGAGCCTCGTGTTCACGAGGTGAGTGAAGGTCTTCCTCATTATTCACGACATGCTTGTGCATCCGGCCTGTGTGAGATGAACGCCGTCGTATGCCATCAGAGCGGGAGAGTCGACAACAGCCATCTGCAGTTGACCACATGCAGCCCAAAGAACATGCAAAGGAAACTTAACGGTCTCAAACTGCAGCTTGAGAAGTCTACAGTCGGCCTGCCGTGGAGATACATGCATGCATGGAAGCAGGCAGCTGCCATGAGGGGAACTCTACGGTGTGATAATTAGCAAGTGTGGTCTGACCAATGCCGTGCAAAGCCTTCCTGAGGTCACAGTTAAGGGAAAATTCACTAAACATCGTCGTGTGACATCAGTTCCTTCCTGTGACCTTCCTGTGACCTTCAGTGAACATCGTCTCAACCTGATAATATAAAAATTGGCTGCACGCGGTCGGAGGAACCCGATAGATGCTATAAGCATGAATTTAGCAGGAGGGTGTTGCTGACAGACTGAGTCAGAGCGGTTACATGATTAATGGCTAAATTACAATAAGATTGAGTTATTCAGCTCATGGAGACACCTTAATCTAATCGATAACTCGATCCAAACGTGCACTGAAGTGCACGTAGACGACAGTGGATCGGATCGGGCGTTCTGTGCATGCTCCAGATTCTTCACCCTGAAGTGGAAGGAGACGATATTCCTGTTGTTGTCGTCAGAAAGAAAGAAACAACGCGATGGAGAACGCGCCGTTGTGCATCTCTGTTCCATAACCAGCTCATCACAGATGGAGAGGGACGCAGCTTCATCTCGCTCTGCGTTCGCCATCTTTCTGAATGCCTGAGTTTGTTGTTGTTGGTGGTGAAGACGTCAACAGGAAGTGGCTCTATTAGCGATAGCTGAAATGGGGACAGCGCCACCTATCGTACCGGGGTATGACATGCTTTGTGCCAGTGATTCCATTCATTCACCACCATATATCCAAGGATAATTACCCTCAGATAAGGAGCAGAACCCAACTGTAGCTGTAATCCAGTTAATCTCATCATGTGGACCCTCTGAGTGAGACTTCGTGGGACTGGGTGAGGAGAACCGTTAGGATGCAGAGCAAGAAAAGATACCCGAGGTGTGGAGCGGTTTAGGCCTGAGCAGTACGGTTTAAACTGATAGCACCGCTCCGATGTTCACAGGAAAACTAAATTACTACTGTCACATTCTCTGTATGGCTATGAGAAGTATGAGAGTCTGGCACGCCTGCTCCAGTTAGTGTCATCGGTGGGACTAACGCCAGCATCTTGTTTGGTATCATCAAACTGCTGGCAGGGTGACACCTGAGACCTTGAGCAGCTCCAGTCTCCTCTCCAGGCGTTTTCACAAACATTCACATGTTGGATCTTGTGACCAAAACTTGCTTATTCAAGCAAGTAAACAACTCCCAGCTGAGCACGGCCTATATGAGCCAGGTGGTCAGGTGAGTCAGGGACACAAAGGCAACCTTCACGTCCTGAGGTCGATACTCCCCAGCGACTAGCTTAGAACTGAAGGAGGTGAGAGGTGAAACATCTTCAGGAAGCGAAAAAATATTCAAGCTCTGAGGATCACCGTGACGGGGATTAGCACATTAGCACGGTTACGCGTCTGTGCAGATCTAAGGTCGTGTTAAATTTAGACAGATGCACGGGTCTGTGGGTGAAAATGAATATCCATCTCAATGAAAACTGGTTTGACTCTTGGCTATTTCCCAATTCATCTCCATTTCACCAGCCCTTTCATTTAAAAAGCACCCGTTTATTTATTTTTTAATAAATCTGCTTGATCTTGGTGTGCTTAATACTACATGAACAGCGAGTGACTCATTTTATAAAATATACCCAACATTAAACACCGTATTTGTGCAGTTTGATAGGGATGAGCAGTGTGCCGGGAGGATGGATTAAAGAAACCTGGTGCTTTTCCAAACCTGCTAAATTGCCCTTGTCATAACAGTTCAGGAATTCCTTTCTTCAATATATACAATGAGGAACTGGTGCCGGTTATAAATCAAGTGTAATAAGCCTCATGGGAAATAAGAGCGGCTCTAACCGAGTCAGTGGGGTGTGTGTGATCGTGCAGGTTGTGCCGAGGCTTATCGGTGACGGAGAGGACCTCGTCTGACCCTTCAAAGTGAAGAGCAGAAGAGAAAACCAAATGTTCGTCCTGCGCTCTGCGTCAGCCCAGTTCTGCATTCAGAGTAAGTGGTGCATGAGGAGCATGGTCAGTGTGAGAGTGTGGGGGGGAGGGGGAGGCTCACAGGACAACACACACATTTCTAATTCAGACTTAATGTGGGGGAGAAGTGATGCTGGCTGCCCACCACCTCAGCTGTGGTAAAAATGGATACATTACAGAGGAGTTGCCTCTTCTTTACAGGGAATTTCAGGCGTTGGGGTGTCGGAAGATCATCTGCATCCACTGCAGCAGTAAACTGAGCTTCACTGGAGCTACTTGCTAAGTGAGCAGTCAGGACAAATGGTGTCCTGGTGTTACAGATGAAGCTCAAGCTCAGACATCACTCCCATCTCCACTGAAACAACATTCTCATCCTCAAATACGCTGCTGAGCCTGTGGAAGAGCATGGCCAGAGAGGGACTTTCGTTCTGGCTCTGGATAGCATCAGGCTCACTTTGGGAAACAGAGCATTCATTTGAAGAGTTTGCCGCCGTAAGAAGCTGCAGGGAAAACTTCCCGCTGCGCTGTCCAGAGGACAGTGAGAACAGACAGAAATGCAAGCTGATTGTGTTGGTTGGGAGACGATTAATCTCACTCTGACAGCAGGGCCATTAAGAAGCTGCACTGAAGCAGCAAAGCAGGACATCTCTGTTTGTGCCTGCGTATGGGAGACAGCTATGTTGTGTAATTGTGTGCAATAAATGTTTTGCCGTGGTGTGAAATACGCCTTTGATGGGTCACGGGTAAACAGATATCTGTGTGTGGGTGAGCTGACAATATTTGATGCAGTTTGTTTCAGCCGACTGCCCTTGAAGTGAGCATTTTGATGACTAGCTGCCGTCCGCGGGGTGAGTAAAGTGCAGCAGAAGCATCTGTGAAGCTGTGACACCACAGCGGGAGGGAGAGGAGGAGCAGTGTGCTTCCAGCTCTGCTCACAAACTCACTCTCACCTTTTTATCTTGCATATTCAGGTTAGAAATGCTGGAAAAAGGTTACTGCATCACGGGGGGGGGGGAGTGCGAGCACTGAGAGTTTGTCAGCATAATTTCTCAGCCACTTAATTAAAACCACATAAAGGTGAACTGATAGTTAAATTAATATTCTGCACAGGAACCAGTCGTGGTTCTAGCTTTTATGGCAGTTTGGGTGCATCTCACCATCAGGGCTGTAGACTGACAACTCATTTAAGGAGAAAAAGTGAATAAATCTCATAACTTTTTAACTTATAAATTTGCTGCTCCTTCATTTTTTTTTCTTTAATGGTCAAACTTCGCTTAAAACAAAGCAGGAGCAAGAACTGGTGACTGTGTGCATGCAAGTGTGTGAATGAGAGACGTTGGACATAAGGAACTGAAAAATGTGGAGTGGGACCCAACCACCAGCATCCAGGTCAGTATGCAGCCTCCCGTCTGTTTTGCTTGTCATTTTGAACCATTGATGCATCATTCTGACCTTCCTGTGCCACTTAGGTCCCACATTTCTGGAATATTAAGGTTTCTTCACACTGCTTTCCATGTAAGAATGTATGTTCTGTTCGTGGTATGGTCCAAAGCTTGCAGGAGAACCATCCTGCTGACTCAACCGCAAACTTTTAACACTTGTAGAGCACAAATGAAGCATCAAGTCTAAACTAAGCAAGGACAGATGCACAATGGTAGCGCAGGTCTGCCAGCTGCTACTAAAAGGTCTGAAGAAGAGGTGTGATTGAAAAAAAAGTGAATCAGAATTACAGAAACTATAAGTTTTGTTCTTTCAAAGATCTCTGACCCACAGTGAGAGCAGATCTGACAGCTCAGACTGCTTTAATGGGGCCTACTTTTCTCTCTTTCTCTTTAGCCCGACACACCTATAAATACTGATGAATGGAACCTGTTTAATGTCAACTTTGTGCTACTGTGCAAATTATTTCTAATCTGTGCTAACCAACGACATTCATGCAGAAGGAGAATTTCATTTGTCCAAACCCCCCCAGAAAAGCCACCCTGGTGCCGACATGTACCACCAACCTACTGCTGCAGACCAAGCATGCCACCATATGGCCAATGGAGCTCCCCGAGAGCAGCAGGCTCCCCCAGCAAGACAATGCACCATATTGTGCTGCAAGAACAGCTTAAGGAACATGAAATATGACAGAGAGCTGACCTAAAAAACCCCGGCAGATCCCGGTCGAATAGAGAATCCACAAGAGGTCCACATGGTCTCCACCCTTCAACCCACAGGACCCAATAGTTCTGCAGCCCCAGAGGTCCAGTCTATTTGATGCATCGTTTTAAACCCCCGTGTTGAGTGGGTTTAAGTGAGCGTTTAACAGCATTTAAAAATAATTTTTAGCTATAAATAATAAGAAAGTCTGATGTATTTCAATTCATTCCTCCAGGATTGAGACTGAGATGAGCACAGAGGGGAAGGAAGCAGATGGTGCAACGGGTGGGGAGGTTAATACCAGGAGGAGGTGATGCAGGCAGCAGAGGTAAGTAAAAGACAGAAAAACACATCCAAAAATCATTGCAACACTTTAAAGATTGTTTCATTTGACAGAGAATGTTCTTACGCAATAAATAATTCAGAGCTTCGTGTCACATTCATCAACAATAAAGTCTCCCTCAGACATAAAGGAGGGCTTTGTTAAAGCAAAACAATCTGGATGTGGGAAAAAAAGCTGGCAGGTCTACAAAGTTCTGCGTAATAACAGAGGATGCGTGTGGCGTGTGAATAAAAACGGATTGTGCAAATGAAAAATGACGGACACGCTTACATGAACCATATGGCAACAATATGAGGTGTTCTTCACAAGCACGGAGCCGCGTGTGATAGATAGTGTGACAGATACCATTGTGAGCAGTAAAATGACTGCAGCCAGCTTGGCTTGGGCTTTGTTTTTCATTTCCAGTCTTTCTTTGGTTACTCTCCCCAACAGACTGTTAATACTGAGCATGACAGCGAAACTATGATGTTATCTGTGGGACTAAATAACAGTTGAACCCGAGGGAAAGTGGAAGCGAATGTTTTCCGTGGCAGGAAAGATCGAGAAGCTCCTCTGACACACTGCCGCACATGTTTTAAAGCAGAAAATATTCTCCTGATGGTGCAAAGAGGCCCGTTAAAGGACAAGAAGGTGAGAAAAGTGAACCGATGGTGCTTAAAATGTATTCATCCGTCCTCCTTTAACACAAAGCTCATCAGCGAGGAACGTGGTTGTACTTGCCTTTTCACGGCATCGTTTACATCATTTAGTGGCCTCAGCTCTGACCAAACAGCCTTTTAGTGAGTCCACTAAAGTTTCATTCTGAAACTTTGAGTTAAAATGTTTTGTTTTGGTCGATAAAACCGTAAATCAGGTCTCTTTTCAGTTTGGGCTGTTGGACATTACTCACAAGGGGCGTAGAACATGACCAGGACGGCAGGATGTTCCTCCAGGAAGCTGTCAAAGGAGTCGTCGGTCAGGTGGAAGACCGGGGAGTCCGACTCCGACCACGGCACCTCGGGAGTCTTCGGCTGGGGGGGCTGGGGGCTGAAAGCGGAAGGGAAGAGAGCAGGCTAATAAGTCATATGGAGGGAAAAAGTAAATCTAATCAGACACAGCTGTAGCTCGCACTCCACCCGTATGTCACCATGTGGACAGAAGAAGCCCCACCTCGATGACGGCTGCAGCGCCGCAAAGCCAAGGCCGAGTGGACAAAGACACAAACAAGAGGATAATCCTCACGCTTGCATACAAACGCGTAATCTTTTAGAAAAAAGCCAAAGTCACAGGAGGCGAGAAAGCTTTAAAAACACAGAACTGGGCAGCTGAAGCTCTAAGAAGTCCCATAAGGTTACGTCATCTGTCTGATTTAAATAACATATTTAAGTTCTAATCAATCATCAGTACAATGTTTAAGTGGCTTTAATCAAAGAAGGGTTTAATAATAACAGCTTCTTATATCATTTCCCTTTGGGATAAATAAAGTATTTTTCATTAAATGTGACGTTATTTCATTTAATTAATATCCGAAACCTTTTTTGCTAATGCGACAGGATAACGAACAAGAGTTAAATGAGCTCTCAATGCAGCGAGACAGACCGTAATTAGGTTGCAAAAAACAAACAGATCCATCAGCGAGAGAAAATGGGAACATTAGGAGCCGTTTGGTGCATCCTGAGAAAAAGAACAGATAGAAAAAGGCCTCGAACACGGATACCGGTTCACACATAATTATTCACCACAAAGTGCAAAGCATTCAGAAATAAAAAGGCCAAAACCATCTTAAAAAGCTCTAAAAAGGATGACTGCAAGAGACTAATCTAAGCAACAGGATGACTACAGTGAAAAAGGCCAAAGTTTGAATAATTCTCCATAAAATGAGTGAATTCGGCGTGATGGCAGGCGGCGACTCGGCTTCCAGTGTGACAAGTTAAATCAGCACTGACGTGTATGAAGATGCGCCGCCGACTCAGATTCAGCCAAACGTAACAGAACTTCAACACAACAGACTGAAGCAGCCTAAAGAAGAGGAACATCCTGCAACTGCCGGACCCCAAATCAGTCGAGAAGGAAAAGAAACGGACTCTAAAACTACCGCTGCAGTAAGAGTCTGTGGAAGCATCTCAGGGAGAAACCCACATTTCTTTGGTGGTGTTAATGGACTTCAGGCACATTTTATTTATGGTTATGTTCATTTGACTGGCCCACACTTATAGAGTGGTTATCTACCTGTTTGGGTCCAACAAAGGGCTTTAAAATGTGTTTTTCACCCATGAGGCCTTCTTATTCAGGGTCCTGCATCCTGCACCAGGACACTTTGACAGGGGGGGGGGACTGTGGATCGAACGAGATCCTTTTTTAAATCTATTTATTTGTGAACACGCTCAATTAAAGCAAAGAGCCTGCAGTGCAAACATAAACTCATCACATGTTGATGATATTACAGCTACAATCATTTTAAAAAAAGGAAAAATAATATGCATTAGTGTCTAGATCCCCTTAGACATAAGAGTTCCCTTTGTGACCCCTTTACTGCCGACCTCTCCTCGGTCCACTTCCTGTTTTGAATGTCTGGAGCACTTAAAGGTCACTATAAAGTGCTGTTTTATTCAACTTGGTGTACAATTCCTGCCAGAAAATGATTCATCCCAGAAAAACCAGCGGAATAAGTGAAACTGAGGTGGGAATTAAAGAAAAGACAGCTCCATCTCAACATGAGAGACACTCAATCAGGACTCTGGAGATGGAGTTGGGGGTGTGGGGGGGCATTCGAAGAGATAGAGAGCGAAACAAAACAAAGAAAAGCACAATAAACCATTTTGGAAAGTTTTTCAGGAGTGTTTTCATCAAAAATCCTTTTCAGCTTTTTCTCATCAGATGGAAGAAATCCTCCGACGTGACAAACTGTAAATGTGATGATGAGGCACAATGTGATCGAGGACGCTCCTCCATCTTCCCGCCACGTGGAACGCATTCATGTGCAAATGAAAAATCTACATTTAATGGTCCAGATGAGTCGGTTCGTGCCAGACGGCGATTTGGAAAACTCTGCTGAAACTACCATATCTTTACAATAGGAACAGATTTAACTGTGTTTAGGATCATCATTTGGTTAAAACATTTCCATTATTCTGTCAGTTCGACCGCCTTGTAACCTTTAAATTATAGTCCCGGGCCCTAAATAAGCAGAGAAGTAAAAGCCGAGGACTGAGAAGGGAGCTGTAAGGCTGCTGGGCTTAAAACAACCAAAAAGACTGTGGCTGGGGTACATCTTCTGCCGGTTTCCTAAGATATCCGTGGACGGGCCAGGGCCCCGTGGACGGGCCAGGGCCCCGTGGACGGGCCAGGGCCCCGTGGACGGCCTGAGCCCTGTGGACGAGCCTGAGCCCCTGTGGACGGGCCTGAGCCCCTGTGGACGGGCCAGGGCCCTGTGGACGGGCCTGAGCCCCTGTGGACGGGCCTGAGCCCCTGTGGACGGGCCAGGGCCCTGTGGACGGGCCAGGGCCCCGTGGACGGGCCTGAGCCCCGTGGACGGGCCAGGGCCCCGTGGACGGGCCAGGGCCCCGTGGACGGGCCAGGGCCCCGTGGACGGGCCAGGGCCCCGTGGACGGCCTGAGCCCCGTGGACGGGCCAGGGCCCCGTGGACGGGCCAGGGCCCCGTGGACGGGCCAGGGCCCCGTGGACGGGCCAGAGCCCCGTGGACGGGCCAGGGCCCCGTGGACGGCCTGAGCCCTGTGGACGAGCCCTGTGGACGGGCCTGAGCCCCTGTGGACGGGCCTGAGCCCCTGTGGACGGGCCAGAGCCCCGTGGACGGGCCAGGGCCCCGTGGACGGCCTGAGCCCTGTGGACGAGCCCTGTGGACGGGCCTGAGCCCCTGTGGACGGGCCTGAGCCCCTGTGGACGGGCCAGGGCCCCGTGGACGGGCCAGGGCCCCGTGGACGGGCCAGGGCCCCGTGGACGGCCTGAGCCCTGTGGACGAGCCCTGTGGACGGGCCTGAGCCCCTGTGGACGGGCCTGAGCCCCTGTGGACGGGCCAGAGCCCCGTGGACGGCCTGAGCCCCGTGGACGGGCCAGGGCCCCGTGGACGGGCCAGGGCCCCGTGGACGGGCCAGGGCCCCGTGGACGGGCCAGGGCCCCGTGGACGGCCTGAGCCCTGTGGACGAGCCCTGTGGACGGGCCTGAGCCCCTGTGGACGGGCCTGAGCCCCTGTGGACGGACCAGGGCCCTGTGGACGGGCCTGAGCCCCTGTGGACGGGCCTGAGCCCCTGTGGACGGGCCAGGGCCCTGTGGACGGGCCAGGGCCCTGTGGACGGGCCAGGGCCCCGTGGACGGCCTGAGCCCAGTGGACGAGCCCTGTGGACGGGCCTGAGCCCCTGTGGACGGGCCTGAGCCCCTGTGGACGGGCCTGAGCCCCTGTGGACGGACCAGGGCCCTGTGGACGGGCCTGAGCCCCTGTGGACGGGCCTGAGCCCCTGTGGACGGGCCCTGTGGACGGGCCTGAGCCCCTGTGGACGGGCCTGAGCCCCTGTGGACGGGCCAGAGCCCCGTGGACGGCCTGAGCCCCGTGGACGGGCCAGGGCCCCGTGGACGGGCCAGGGCCCCGTGGACGGGCCAGGGCCCCGTGGACGGCCTGAGCCCTGTGGACGAGCCCTGTGGACGGGCCTGAGCCCCTGTGGACGGGCCTGAGCCCCTGTGGACGGGCCAGGGCCCTGTGGACGGGCCAGGGCCCTGTGGACGGGCCAGGGCCCCGTGGACGGCCTGAGCCCTGTGGACGAGCCCTGTGGACGGGCCTGAGCCCCTGTGGACGGGCCTGAGCCCCTGTGGACGGGCCTGAGCCCCTGTGGACGGACCAGGGCCCTGTGGACGGGCCTGAGCCCCTGTGGACGGGCCAGGGCCCTGTGGACGGGCCAGGGCCCTGTGGACGGGCCTGAGCCCCTGTGGACGGGCCTGAGCCCCTGTGGACGGGCCAGGGCCCCGTGGACGGGCCAGAGCCCTGTGGACGGGCCAGAGCCCTGTGGACGGCCTGAGCCCTGTGGACGGCCTGAGCCCTGTGGACGGCCTGAGCCCTGTGGACGGCCTGAGCCCTGTGGACGGGCCTGAGCCCCGTGGACGGGCCTGAGCCCTGTGGACGGGCCTGGGCCGTCCACGGGGCCCAGGCAGAGGTTGGACCGAGGTGGGAAAGAAAAATGAGACGAGAACAAAGCCGGTGCAGATTGATGACGCTGCGGCGCGGCGAGAAAGGGTGCAATGACCAGCACAGGATAGCAAAAAGGTGATGCTTGAAATCTGAGTTTAGGGACACGAACAGGCCTTCCTCACAGAGGAATGATGCAGATTTGAGCAGCTGGACTTGCCTCTTCAGCCAGTCTGCGATATCCTTGGCTGTCGCTCCATAGTTTTCGTAGTGATGAAGGAACTTCCCCTTCCTGAAAGATAAGAGCAGAAGAACCCGATTACTTCTAAAGTGTCATTCAGCAAAGGCCAGAAGTGTGGCTTCCACTGCTCAGAGTCTTAAAGCAACATCAGTCATTTGAAACCTTTGGATTTAGTTTTATTCTTTTATTTTGAAGGCACAGCACACCATAATTTTTCTTTTTGTACTCGTCACCTTCTGTTAAAAAGTGAATCAGAGAAGCTGGAAATGACAAATTATAACCGGACAACGATCCCAAAGCAGCTATTTCCAAGCTGCTTCTGCATCGTTCAGCATTTTTATTCGACCAGATATCTGGATCCAGATCACAGGGTCAACGGTTCCAGGTCAGAGACATAAACTCTGTGGGTCCATCCCAGGGAGAACCACCGAACCTCAGAGGCATACCTTCGTAACTAGCTCGGCTCAATGCAGTTTTACACCACAGCAGCCTGCAAAAACAGCTAAACAGTCATTCATTTAGACCTGTTGAAAACAAGCCAATTAAATCTTCTCCCACTTGCAGTAAAAGCATCTTTACTCTGCCTCACAGGGACCGGCCTGTCAGGGACGGCATCACACAAACTGGGCTGGATCCCAGTTCCTGGGAAGCTTTTATGGGTCAATGTTAGTTCTCTAAACCAGCGAGATATGACTTCTTATCTCTTCCTGCTGAGCTAGCATGGAGGAAACCTGGAAATCCAGGTTGCATCGGGTGGACAGAAAATACAGGATGTCAGTTACAGTCCTGGCTGCTTTCCAGGAGCAGAGCAATTCAAAGTCAAAAGAATTTATTCAGTGGGGTGCAAAAGGTTCTGATTGTGAAAAGTGACCCGTCGTAATGCATTTGAGATGAGCTGGAGGCATCTCCTCAGCTGCACGGTCAGAAAAGATTCAGAACTTAAGCTGATTTTCTTTATGGGAATGAGTTGATCTTTTCCATTCTCAGGAGCTAAATGAAGGCAGGCGAGCGGACCTGGTGGCTCAGGACCGGTGTTCAGACATTACCGGCTCTGGAAACACAGAGGGGGGTGACAGCTGCAGTTACAGACCCCGGGATACAAAGCAGGCACTATTAAAGGCGATACATGATTCTACACACTGGATTTGGAGCTTTAAACTTGTATTTTAAGTTAACCGACTTCCACAGTGAAAGTGGCTGCTACGGATTCGATCAGAGTGATTTATGAGCAACTCACTGCTCCCTCGCTTTATCTCTGCTGCTGTAAAGTACAAAGAAACACTGGTGTGGGAATCTGGCAGTCTGACAGTCTCTGTTTTTTTTGTTTTTTAATACAAAGCGGGGATAAAGAAGCTGAAAAAGTTTTATTTATACAGTTTAAGGTGAGCTGAACTTTTCGGTGGTAAACTGTCATAATCTGCAGGACCGAAAACGTAAAAGACCTTGAAAAGTTTGCCTTATAGCGGGTGCAGTCGTGAGATAACTCCGACGGTGTTGATGCCGATTCACCCTTCAGAGATTAGCCGCTGTTTATCAGTGATGGGCTCATTACTGAAGCCAATGGGCTCTGATGGTCATTAGCTCGCTCTGCGCTGACACTAATGCACTCCCGGCTAACAGACTGGATCTGACTCTGAAGTGCATGAGCGCGCACGTGCACACATACAGGAAGCAGGCAAGAGCACGCACAATTACTGACCACAGAGGCACTTAATCAGTCTCGGCCTAATTAAAAGGCCAGACTTGAATAGAGGAAAGTGGAAATGGGGATGATAAAGCTGGTGGAGGAGAAGTAAGAAGCGGGGGATACTGGCACCCTGCTAGTCTGGTAGTTAGGAAGCATTGCACATAACTGACCCTCAGCTGTCCTCTGCTGTGTACATTATCCCTTCCCCTCATCTTTTCATGTCCATCTGCACTTCTGCCAAAGGAAAAAAGGAAAAACATACAGAAGGCTGTGTGACAGTGGGCTGGCTGAGCAGCCGTCCCAAACAGGCTGAAGCTCGGTCCTCCCCCTCAACAACAAACCTGAGAAATGCTTGCTGCTGAGCACCACCACTCAGTCTGCGCCCCTAAGTACAGAGGCGGTGCACAGATGCTGCAGCTGGGGGTCTGCTTTAGCAAACCCTATCAGTCAAACGAAGCCCCCGCTGTGCATGCAGCTGTGAGCTTCTGCACATTTAAACACTTTGGCTGGACAACAAGCTAAAATAATCAGCTTTACAGAACATATGCAGCGGTCAACTGCTGAATGAATGTCCTCTTTAGAGGAGAAGAAAGCACATAAAACGTCTTTACTTGTCAGCCATTTTAAGAATTAAAAGTGCTGACTGTCTTAAAGTCCAAAGTCTTCTCATAAACACCGGTGGGGTGTGAGACACACGGGGGGTTCCTGAAACATGGGGGAAAACGACGCAGGGCATCAGTAGATAAAACGCCTCCGATGTGGACCAACAGAGAGCTTTTTCCATCTTTCTCCTTTAATCACTGATCTATAACACTTGTAATCACTCGATGTGGAAACAAAGAATCAATTTCAACCGTTCTTCTGACGAAAAAAAAAATCATATTTCTGCTCTTTTGAGTTTTATTCAGATGCATGAATCTGTGTGCTCTTTTTCTATCTAAATTATTACAAATTTGCTGGTGTTTAACTGACTTTATCCTTCTTTCAACGAGTGAAGGTTCCTCCTAGAAGATGCAACACAAGTCCAGAGCATAAACAATCCATCATTGTGCTTTACAGAGATATTAACTCCTCACTGCAGCCAAAGAGCAGCAGGACTTGTTTTCAAGTGGTTCCGTCTTTCCAAAACAAAAAGAATACACTAATATTGTCATGAATTACGCACCAAGCTATTCAATATAACAGAAATTCAGAGCATGATGTCCATATTTTTGCATTTCCACTGCATTTTCTTCCTTATATAAAGTGCTTCACAGCCCTTTTGTTATATCTTAACAGGCGGTTCACCGCCTAAATGTCCAGAATCAAACCAAAAAAAGGACTAAAACCAACATTTATCAGTTGAAACTTAGCCGTTACTGTTCATTTGTCCAACTAAGAACTAAACATTTCAGATTCTCAGATCCACATGCTCGTAGGGCTTCTGCCAACCTTTAACTGCACCTGCCGAAGCCACGTGTTCAAGCTGCAAATCTGCTGCCATGGTGTGAGGAGGCGACGCTGCGTTCTCTATTTGAAGTAGCCTTTCTCTGATGTTCTGAGCCTTGAAAGCGAGTACTACGCCTCAAGTGAGACTGATGAGACGGCGTAACTCACTCAAAGTAGCAGAAGGTTGGATAGCCTTTGACGTTGTACTCCTGCTTGAGGCCGTCAAACTCGGCCGGGTGAACGTTCATCCCCGCCAATATCTATAGAGAAAAATAAATAAACACATTGATAAAGAGAAAACTGTGTCTGGTTAGTCATCATCTGGGGACTCAGAAATAAATAATGAATAAGAAGAACTTAAAACATGAAAGGAATCTGCACTGAAATAACAATTTCTCATTGACATTTCAATATAAAGACAAATCTGCTCCAGCGGGTGAGACTGAGAAGGAAGTGTGATTGATTACCACCTTCCCCCTGTTCAAAGCCTCCTTCAGCAAGATACTGAACGCCAGGTTCACCTCAATGAATTCATCCGTCAATGTGTTCAACAGAGGACTGGGAGCACTGTATCTGTGTGTGTGAAGGAGATCTCAACAAGGGTAGAAAAGCATAAACATAAATGACGTCCTTATTTACTGCCATAATAAGGCAGCAGGTCATCCGGAGTCGGAGGGAAATTCAAACCCAGCATAAGAGAACTTCTAAGGTAGCAAAATATGTATATTTTTATAGGTTTAGGAGAGGAGAACATTAAAGTAAAAGATGTAAGGCTGTCATAGTTAACTCATTAATCACGATGCGATTAATCACGATGCGATTAATCGCAATGCGATTAATTACGATGCGATTAATCGCAATGCGATTAATTAAAAAAGTTTTTTTTTTTTTTTAAATTTCAGTTAATTGCGGCCTTAGCAATTGGCTCAATAAATAGGAGAAAAGTCACTAAGAGTTCTGAATCTGATGTGTCTAATGTCTGCAGTTTTTCATTCATTTAACTGTCATTAGGCCCTGTTCTGTTTGTCGTTTGCTACCTCTTCAGTTTTAAGACCACGTTGTTGTGGCATTTTCTGTGCTGTGTTTTTTAAATAGACATTAAAGTGGGTCTTCAATGCACTTACAAAGAAGAAATAAAAGAAAAGACATTTTTTCTGTGTGTTTATTTGATTCTAACTCAATATTTTTAATATAGAGATTAATCGTGAGTTAACTTTGGGGAAAAAAGTGATTAATCGCAATTAAAAAGACAAATTGTTTGACAGCCCTAAAAAGATGTAATCTATCAGATTTATGATCACTTTGCACCTGGACCAGAGCCTGTGTGGGTATAAAATATTATAGCCTGATGGTTATTTTTAATGTGGCTGTTTCAGAAGAGGAGGAACAGGTGAAAGTGTGAGAAGGATGAGGATCCCCCCCCTTGCCAAAAGACGACATTATCATGACATATTGGTTGCTAAGAAACATTACTTTAAATTGAATGGAGAACTAAAGGATTGGACTTGATACGGTTCATGTCCATAACTCCAGGCCTCCTCTATCCATTTAAAGACTTTAACAATCTTCCTCTTATATGTCCAAGTCTGAGATTAAACACAAAATAAACCTAATTTCAACAAAAGAGGGCTACAAGGTTCCTGGTTAGAATCTCTCTATGTGGAGCTTGTATTTTCACGACTCAGTTGTACCTTAATGCCAATCCTAATCTCTCTCAGTTTCTCCTTCTCATCTAAATAACGACTGGGCGGGTTAAAGTGACATTTAATCTATATAAATCTACTAAAGTTAAACTGGAAGGATTTTAGCTCTAATGGTAATGACATCTGAAGGTTTCAGCAGAAACAGAGTCAATGACTCTCTCTCTCTCTCTCTCTCTCTCTATATATATATATATATATATATGGCGGTCAAATGGTAATTTTTCAAATTAATCGCATTGTTTCCGTAGTTAACTCGCGATTAATCTCTACATTAAAAATATAGTTAGAATCAAATAAACAAAGAAAAAACGTCTCATCTTTTATTTCTTCTTTCAAATAAAAAAAAGTGCATTGTGGACCCACTTTAATGTCCATTTCAAAAACACAGCACAGAAAATGCCTTAAAACTGAAGAGGTAGCAGACAACAAACAGAACAGGGCCTAATGACAGTTAAATGAATGAAAAACAGTCATTAGACACATCAGATTCAGAAATCTGAACTCTTAGTGACTTTTCTCCTATTTATTAAGCAAATTAGGCCGCAATTAACCGCGATAAAAAAAAATTAATGAGTTAATTTTTTTTATTAATCGCATCGCGATTAAAGTGTTAACTATGACAGAAATATATATATATATATACCTATATGGACAATTACTTTACTAAGTTGAGGCAAACCAAAGCAAATAAAAACATATTTTAAGCATGTCCAGGATCAGAGCTTATGAAAAACCTCTACAGGCTGTTGATGAGCGATGTGAGAAGTTCTGTAGGAACCAGGAATATTTTTCATTTAGACTCAGCTGGCAGTCTGATCTCCGGCAGATGACCCAGCTAACCACCCGGACACATACTGCTGACACAACTCATCTTATCTGCGAGCATCAGCGAGGAATAGCTGCACATTTAACACAAAAAGAAAGTGGAGGGGAAGCAGACTCACGTATTTTCCCTTTGTTACTGTAGCTGCTTGCTGAAAAACAGGCTGCATTCTCTTGCAAACTCCACACCCTGCAACACACGACACAGAAAACCGGTGAAACAATGAGCCATAATATCAATAATAACCAAGTGAATACAAACATGTCAATGTGTGGATCAATTAATTATTGGTTGTGACAGTCTGCTCCTGTGTTTTGAAACACTTCTTTGAGCTTTGGGAAGAAGAAAAAGGCAGCTAAAAAAGTAAGTTCCATCATTCTTTCATCAATCATCATCAGTAAATAATATACTCTTTACTTCCAGTCCGACTATCGATTTATATTTCAAGACATAATGTATTTTAAGATGAAAAAGTGTCTCATTATTCTCCAGGTTTGATGAAGTGACTGCAGTGTTACCAAGTGAGGTCAAGCTCATCAGTCTAGCTCAGATGTGGCTTGAAAATGATGAGGCGGCCCATAAAGGATTCCTCTGACGTTTTGGTGGAAACAAGCTTCACCTTTTCTTCTGATGACAATGAGCTTGTTTCAGTTGGAGATAAACAAAGCCAGACTTACAGGGAGCGTAGAACATCATGAGGACTGGCCTCTCCTCTTTCTTCAGCAGCTTCCTGAAGTCCTTTAAGAATGACAGAGGCCATGAAAAAGCTTAGTTTGTGGATATAAATGTGGGCGTAAATGATCACAGGCAGTAGTTTTCAGTTCTCTCTGTGTGGCACGTTTTAAACAAGTCCACCGACAGATTTCTATTTTAAGGCTTTTATGGAGGCTTTTATGCGTTTTATGTGTACATCAAACATCGGCGCAACGAAAATAAGAGTTTCTCTTCCTCACCATCATCCTATAGAGGCCTGAAACTGCCAAAATAAACAGGAAAATATGTAAATGGGTAAATAAATAACTTTAGATGAAGATATTTGTTACTATAATGAAAAGAAAAATAAATGCATGCAAGAATAATTGTGCAGAAAGGGAAATAAATACATGTTTCTGCTTTATTTTGATTCATTAAAGCTTATTAATATCTTCTTTATTTGTTTTTCTGATATATTCAGTTTCTTTCTCTGTTTTACTCTGATTTATGGACGTATTTACTTATTTGCCTGCTTTCTTTTTACATTTCCCTGCCTCCATTTTCAGAATTTAAGCATTTCTACTTCAATATGTAAATGAGGGGGCGTCTTTCAGATAAATAATGTGGATTAATGCAAAGTACAGGAAATTTTTTTTGATATATTCCAATTAAAACGACATTAACACACGTTTTGATGAATCTAGTTTAAAATTAAAACAGAAAATTGATTTTTTTCCCCCACATTCTATAGAAATATCTTCACATAAATTAACTTTTTAATTGAAATTTAGCACGTATTTATCTATCCATTTAAATAGTTTTTTGTTTTCTTTTTGGATTATGGCACTTTCAGGCCTCCATACCACCTTCAGGACGGTTTTTTTGGTGGCATCTACCACAAACCACCAGGAAAGAACCAGCATTCTGGCACGTTGTGCACGTTATGAGAGCTGTGAGTCGTCAGGTTATGGCTGGATGTGTTACTGGGGATTTGGTACAAGCTCCATCTTTCTTGGCTTGATGGGAGCGGCCTGGAAATGTTTCCTGCCTCCATTTTCAGAATTTAAGCATTTCTAATTTAATATGTACATGAGGGGGCGTGTTTCAGATAAATAATGTGGATTAATGCGAAGTAAAGGAAAAAAAATTGATATATTCCAATTAAAACAACATTAACACAAGTTTTGATGAATCTAGTTTAAAATGAAAGCAGAAAATTGATTTTTTTTTCCACATTCTATAGAAATATCTTCACATAAATTAACTTTTTAATTGAATTTTAGCAGCATTTATCATCATATGCACGTATTTATCTCTCCATTTAAATCGTTTTTTGTTTTCTTTTTGGATTATGGCACTTTCAGGCCTCCATACTACTTCCAAAGAACACCTTCAGGACAGTTTTTTTTGGTGGCATCTTCCACAAACCACCAGGAAAGAACCAGCATTCTGGCACGTTGCGCACGTTATGAGAGCTGTGAGTCGTCAGGTTATGGCTGGATGTGTTACTGGGGATTTGGTACAAGCTCCATCTTTCATGGCTTGATGGGAGCGGCCTGGAAATGTTTCCTGCCTCCATTTTCAGAATTTAAGCACTTCTACTTTAATATGTACATGAGGGGGCGTGTTTCAGATAAATAATGTGGATTAATGCGAAGTACAGGAAAAAAAATTAGATATATTCCAATTAAAACAACATTAACACACGTTTTGATGAATCTAGTTTAAAATGAAAGCAGAACATTTATTTTTTTCCACATTCTATAGAAATATCTTCACATAAATTAACTTTTTAATTGAAATTTAGCAGCGTTTATCATCATATGCACGTATTTATCTATCCATTTAAATATGTTTTTTGTTTTCTTTTTGGATTATGGCACTTTCAGGCCTCCATACTACTTCCAAAGAACACCTTCAGGACAGTTTTTTTTGGTGGCATCTTCCACAAACCACCAGGAAAGAACCAGCATTCTGGCACGTTGCGCACGTTATGAGAGCTGTGAGTCGTCAGGTTATGGCTGGATGTGTTACTGGGGTTTTGGTGCAAGCTCCATCTTTCTTGGCTTGATGGGAGCGGCCTGGAAATGTTTCCTGCCTCCAAACACAGATCTGTGCAGGTAAAACTGCGCCGAGCAGCTCTTTGATGATAAAGCCCTGACACGCTGCAGCTTTGTGTTGCAGAAATGGACACGATGCTCTTCAGAGGCTTTCTACTGGAAATGAGATGAAAGACAAACTGTGCGGAGCAGCCTGATCACAGTAACTGCACCTTCACATTAACGCCCTTCTTCATGACACATTCAAGGCTCAGAAGTTTGTTGAGGTCATCACTTACCTTTTCTGTCTCTATGTGGATGACATCTTTTGCCTCGGGGTTCTCCTCCCACAGCGGGGGTCCCGAGGGGTCTTTCAGAAATGCAACCATAGACTGAAAGAAGACAGAATGATGAGGCTGTAACAGTGTGTGTCAAGAAAGGCAACACTGATTTATGTAAGCTCCGCCACAAGGAGACTGATACATCATCACGTATCCAAGAGCCATTAAGTGTGAAGTAATGGGCTTCGTAAAGCTTCCTGTAAACATAATGAGTTATACGTCCGAGGGGACATCAGCTGTAAATATTAAGGCTTCTGCAGCGCTGTAACAATGATGCATGGACTCAGGTGGAATATGTGATGTAGCTTCATTGTTTCAGAGACCTTTCCATCTGTCGGAGGAGGAAATGCAGACAATGCCTTGCAAAGAGTCTGATAAACTCTTCATGGTGAAATAAATAAGACTTTTTTTTTTTCCTTTGGAAGTGTTTGAGTGAGCTGGACCGAGTTAAAGTTGGGACTAATTTATAGTAATATCCAAAATCCCAACATGCTGTTGGACAGCAGGTCAAAATATGAATGAAAGTCATTCGTAAAAATAGAAAATAAAAGCTGTGAAACGATTGAGCGATCTGGTGTACAAACTGTAAAAAAACAGCGAGACAGAGGCATGATTTAAGCATTTTGATTATCTCCACTTTAGAGTGAACCTGACTGGAGCAAACAATAACAATATGGCACCTTCCCCAGGCCTGCTCTGCTAAATCCTTTGTTTTACCCAAATTCAGCCATTAAAGCCATCTCATTTAACCATAATCACAAATAAGATCACACATAATCTGCCATCTCTGTGCAAGCAGAGGTTTTACCAGCCTCTTACTCCGCGGCTGCAGTGATCGTGAACAGGTGGAAGCAGACAGAAAATAGATGGAGGGCAGAATGCAGACATGTTCCAGGTCTTTTATACTTAATCTGATGGTCTTAAAGTGCTTCCTGCATCATTTAGAGTGCAGGTATCATCACACAGCATGATCACACCACCCTTAAAGATTGTGAACTTGTTAGCAAGCAGTTAAAATTCATGTGTTATCTGATAAATCCTTTGTTATTAAGCTCTGTTATTTAACTGTACCATCTAGCCCAAACTGTCTGGAAGAGTTTATCTGAACTATGAGACCAGAGAGAGATTATTACTGATTATAAACCTTTAAATTCGCTTTACAGAACACTAAACAACACAGTTTCTTCATAAAAAAAGAGCTCATTAGTTTTCTATACAAATTATTTAAGACATTAATCTGCTTCATTTTTTAAGATGTGGCTGAAAAGAACAACCAGCGAAGATCTAAACAGTGTGAAAGGTTCAAAGTTAAAAGCATCGCGTTAAAAATGCAATCTGTGCATTAGTAATAATTCATTTACACACATTTTCACAGAATTAAAAAGAACCACAGTGGCCAGGCTCTTATCCAACTAAATGAATAAATCAAATATGCACAGACACACCGGGCTCCGGGGAGGAAATAATTCAATTACTGAGTCATGATGCAGAAACCTGCACGAATTCAGACAGGCACTCACCTTAAAAGTAGCCGGCCTGTTGTACTCTGTGTGGAAGGTCCCATCTCTGCAAGACACACAAGACAACGCACACAGGCCCAGAAGTAAGTGCTGAATGATGTCCTCCTCAAGCTATTTAATGCTGTTACTTTCCAAAAAAGCAGCCGGGTGTGAAAAACGCCTGACAGCCGGCCGAATGTCTGCTTACTCACTTGTAATGCAGCAACTCCGCTGCTCCGTGTTTGGAGCTCGGGTCGACCTTCACTTTCTTGCAGAGCTTACGGCCCTCTGAATCCCTGAGAGAGACGGATGAAAAAACACACAAAGAGAAATATTCTTTTACTGTAAAACAAATTCATAAGATCCCTTTGCAGGGCGGATGAAAAATACACGAAGAAGGATGCACTGATCAAAGATGTCAGTATTAACGAAGAGAAGCATTCCACCCATAGAAACAAAAACCTTTGTTCCCAAATGTTTCACAAGTAGTCAAATTTACTTTAAAATCCAACTTATCTGAGCTGAGCTGAGGGAAAAGAAGAGGGAGGATGATATCAGTCTAATCGCAGCTTTATATGCAGTAAACAAGGTTCCTGGTTGCTAGGGAATTGTTAAGAATTAAGCAATTCCAGTTCCATTATTGATATCGGTTCTCATTCAGTTATATAGTACAAATATAACTTTATACATCCTCTCTCTGGTAGTCCTCGTTAACTAAATGTTAATATCAGATGTTAATTAGTCCTACAGTATGTCGCTGACATTATCCCGCAGGAACGGGGTCTTTCATTAATAATATCATTAGTGTTATTATCATTATTAATAACTGCTCTGCTCAGACTCGTGGGACACGTGCTTGTTTCCTGCCGTTTCCATAGCGATAGCGGCACGCCAGAGAAATTTATATTGTAATTTTTTTTTTTGAGCGTGAGAAATGCAATGTGTGGCGGGAGAGCGTGACAACTGTCACGCTCAATGAGCCCGTTACAATCAATAGGACCTGGAAGTTTTACGTTACCTCGGACTTTTCAGACGGAAGACGCTGTGCCCCCGCGAGAGTTGCCGCCATCGCTGAGCGGCGTGTCAAAGACTTTGCATCCGTGCACAGTAACTAAATGCTGTGCGGTCAAATGTTTCAGCATGTTGGAGGTATTTTCCCCTTTGATGTGATCGAAGCTCTGCACGTGTTGCAACTGGCCCTAGTTTTGTCCTTTTTGGTGAAATATAACCAAACTTTGGAGCACTTCCGCCTCGACGCCATGTTGGAAACATTCTGAGCCAAAATACGAAGCGTGGACATGACGTCATCGCGTTAGCAGGACCAATAAACGGGATCGTTAGGCAGGCGGATTAACGAATCCACGGAATCGAACTGCTGGGAGCCGGTTGTCGATTCCCATCCCTACTGGTTGCCTTTATTAGTTTGGACACATCAGCACAAACACTCAGTGTGGACGGGATGTTGTTTACAGCCTTCACTGTGCAGACGGCCAACATGCAAACATTCCACCGAGCGAGTTGTTTCTAAATTTTAGAAATATTCATTTAGAACGAGATGGATGAGAGAGCGGGAATTCATGTGGCTGCCATACCAACAACAAGCCAAACAGAGTGTAGGCTCACACACAGCATTTCTGGTAAGAACTGTGACGTAATGGCAGATGGCAGCAGTAAGGGCACAACAGGAGCAGATGTAACCCCGACACATATTAGGAGATGACGGTCAGTCAGCTGATTCAAGCTCAGTCTGCTGCGTTAAACGGCTCAAAAAAACCACCACCAGCGACGACAAAAATCCAGAAAACTAAGACGAGGAAACATGGCACCTCATTCAAGTGAAGCTTTTAGGAGTTTTTGTCCTTTTAATGAACATATTTCAAGGAAATTAAAGCTGCTTAAAAAGACAAACAACAACCAGTAATATGAAGAGAACAGCGTGGATCTGGGTGCTGTGGTGTAACCAGCAGATATCTGAATGTGTCAGATCAAGAGTTCCTTTTCTGTGCACAGACAACAGTTTGAGTGAGGAGAATGAATAAATAAATAGATGGATAAATGTCAAATAATTGTATTCGAGGCTGCACTCAAGTCTGTTCAAATGCGACAGGTCAGTGCTTCTCACACAACAACCACAACACGCTCTGCATATTCATGTTTTCACTGAGATCCGAACAATGCACCACCTCCATGCTGCAAATGTAGCTACTACAGATCAAATTCAACCAAAGCACTGGTTTAAATCAGCCAGCGTGTCAAAGCATCGCCTCATGTTCTCATTTTAAACTGTTCACTGCTTCACTCTTAAAGTATGCAGAGGGGCTGTGGACCTGACTTATTCATCCATTTATAGGTCACAATTAGCGTTCCCTTAATTAGCTGTTAAGCAGTTTTGTGCATATTTATATAAAAACCTGTTTCATTGATTCTTTTATCAAATGGAAGGAATTCAAATCTGATCTGAGCTGCACAGCGTTAACATGAATAAATAAAAGATTAGATGAGCCAGAGCTCTGTAAAGGCAGAGAGTCCCACACACCGGCGCCTGAGACAGCTTAACTTTCATTTGGTCGTGGATGCACGTGACGTCAGTGACTCAGAGAAGACAAAAACAGCATCCTGTTACGTTTCTGAACTGCAGCTTCAGTCACTTTGCCAAAGAAAAGGCAGCTTTCCTCAAACAGAATAAAACAGAAGCCCTGGGAAGCCGGAGTGAGTCACGTTCATTGTGTCCAACAAAGGCTACTTTATCAGGGTTCTGCCCACTGGATGAGCACAAGCAGCTTTCTTTCATCCCTGGGACAGCGTCAGTCCATCCATCTATGGTCCAATAAAGCGGTGAGTGGGAAAGCTGCGACTGGCGTGTTGAATTCAGAGGTTAGTTAACAGGTTGGGTGAGAGGCGTCGATAAAGAGAAGTGAGCAGCGCTCTTCTCATGCTGTGATCCTGTCGCCGGCTGCTCTCACTCAGTTTGCTGCTCGTATTTTTACGACACACACACCGTTTTTTTGGTGCAAATTTCATAACCCAGAATAAAAGAAAACAGCAAATGCAAGACAAAACATTTGAGTTTTGATTTCCCAAAGCTCGGGAATCACTTGCTGAAGAATCCAAACACAATCCAACTCTTGAGATCAACTTTAAACCAGAATGTTTGTGTAAACAAGACTGATTTCCCGTCAGTAACTGGAACCTACCTGTCCAGCTCAAAATACTTGGACGGCAACAAGGCCGTTCTGCAGTTAATATCCAACACTGGAGACTGAGTAAGTTAAAACAAGGATTTCTGAAGTCTGAACAGAACTCGCAGTCTGTGCTTGGCTCGGTTGTGCTCCACCACTCAGGAGGGCACATCTTGCTCTGCTGTGTGTGGAAAAGGGGGCAGCCCTGTCCTGTTCTGCCTTCCTGTATGAGCTCATCCATCCCACCGGTGGAACCCAGTTGGACAACACTCAGGTCGCTGTCATCTGTTCAAAGTGTGTCATCCTGGCGTTGGTGGCGCTCTTCACTGGCAGAGCTGACAGTTCTCACGCTGCGATATGCACTCTACGCTCTTTCTCTCGCTGTCCGCCATCAGCTCTCTGCTGGAGCTTCGATTTGGAACCGGCCCACTTGAGACGGTGGAGAAATATGCCAAATAGCACAAAGCTTTGCTGCGGAGCCTGGCACCACATCCGTGTGTCCTGTAGTGATAAACCCAGTTCACTCCAGCTCCCCTTGTGGGAATCTGGCCCAGAAAGAATCTCTGTTAAGCATTAACACACTCTAGAAAATTCTGGAGTTGTTGGATGAGGAAGCGGAGAGATGAAACCGTCGTCTGCCAGATGAAAAGCAGCGGGTGAGTTAGAATATATACACAAAAGGAAGGATATGCATCATGGAGTGCCTTTGTACTGAAACATGGACACAAACACCTCTGACAATTCCTTCAGATTGTTTTGAACCCCCCCCCCCCTTCTTCTTTTCCATCCCCTGGTCTTCGATCCCGGATAAGCTTGAGAGATTGTGAATGCTGGAATGAGCACTGGGTGTCAAAGGGTGCTTCTCTTCCTCACGGTTTCCTGTTTTATGATACATTCTTTCCTCTCTGGTTCATGCAGCTGATGGGTTGACAGGCAGGAAAAAAAAGAAAAGTGGAACCGAACATCAGATCCACAAGTCAGAGTCACATCAGTGACGAGCAAAGCCTGGAAAAACCCATTCCTGTCACTCATGTCAGGGTCCTGGGAGCATCGAGAGTTTAGCATTCAGCCGGAAACCGAAGTGTTCCACGACACGTGTTTTCCTCTCAGAGAGAAGAGAGGGTGGACCACAAAAACAAAGCAGGACCAGAAACTCTCTTATGCTTTTGGTTTGAACTGTACTGAACATCTGTGGTTGGGTCTTTTACCCGTCTTCATTCAGGATTGGATTCGACATAAATGACTTCAGCAGATCCTTGAAGAAAACCAGCATGTGGCCAAAAACTGAGGCAATGATGCAGGACCATAAACCGAACAACACAATCCTGATGTGACTGCAGTCTCTTCTTTCATAAAGCCCCCACAGAGCCTGCCGAACATCTGGAGTTACCCCACAATGACAGCTCGAGTACGGTTCTAACTGAGGCTGGCCAAAAATTCAGTATTTTATTCTTTGATTGGCTGCTTCTCAAGAGCCAAAAGGGATTCTACCACATAAATCCTTACAATAAGAGAAAAAGGGTAAATTTTACATCTATTTTGAGTTTTCTGAAACCAACGCAGGGTAAAAAACGTGCTGAAATGCACCTCACATTTGGTAAAATGTCCTGAGCTTCCAGCAGAACTCTGGTTGGTTGTTTGGTCACTCTTCTGGCAGAATTAGCTGTAAGTTTCCTGGCATTTGACTGACTTTTAAGCATAAACCATACATTTAAAGGGTTGATGGCAGGACTTTGAGGAGCTTAATGTTAGCCCGGTTCATCCCTTTCACACGCTGTTTTTGCTGTATGCATTTGGTCTCCGACCTGCTGGAACATCCACATTTGTTTCAGCTGTCAGGCTGATGGTTTGAGGCACTAGTTTCAGTGGCAGTGGAACCAACTAATAGAATGAATGACTCCTTATTTCAGAGTTGCACACATCAGGAATAAAAACAGTTGCTCGGAAGGATATGACCAAATTCATATGAAGAAAAATCATCTTTTGGCAGAGAAACATCACCCAGTGTTCTGCAAAAGCCTTCATCGTCATATATCTATTCTCCTTCTGCAGCGTTTCACAAAAAAACACTCTGAAAGCGGAGAATTGAAATGGTATAAAGACGTCTGCTGCATTAGACCCAGAGCTTCAATAGATCTAACAAGTGAGTGGCCGTCTGTTCGATTGTGCCTGCACAATGGAAGCAGGCCTTTTACAGCCCAGTGAAAAAGCCATAAATTGTGCAGCTGGATGGCAGCAGAGACATTCTTGGAAGGAGTAAATTGCTCTGCCTTTTTAAAGGCTGTCAGAAATTTCCCTGGACAAAAGAGGCTGTAATGTCGAAAAAGGCAGGGAGTGATGAAGAGAGACGAATCCGTGTGTGTGCTGCTGTTCTAAATGATCCCTGCACTTACCCACAGTTGACCCAGGCAATGGTCCCTTGGCCCTTTACAGTTTGGGCAACATCGGAGAGCAGTTTCAGGTGGGAGTCCCCCGATGTGGCTGTGGACAGAGAACAAACTCGGATCAGTCCTGTTACCAAAGGACAACCCAGAGCTCTGAGACACAGAGGACACAGTCATGTCAAACACAGTGAGGAGGAGTCGAGTTACAGTGCAGCTCGGTGCCTTGCTAAAGCACCGGGAGACAAAGAAAGAGATGACCGAGTTTGGGTTAGAGGGGTGATGGAGGATCGCTCTCTCATAGCATTCAGAGGATGGGCTCAGGGAAGGGGTTTCAGTTACATCACCTTTCATCATCTCACAATGGTGTCACTATCCAGGAGGTGGGAGGATTCTACTGGGACAGACACTGCGACTGCTGAAAAGATCAACTTTTTGGGGAAAAGGTGAGCAAAGCACAGGTCTGCTGCTTCAGGGAACTCCAGGTTGTGTGAATTCAATCAAGGACGACATTACATTAAGACTCCACCACCAATGAAGACCTTCACAATCCCCTTCTGTCAGATAAAATACACTTTGCTTTCTGTGTTGGGGGGGAGGAAATAAAAATGTGAACCAGCTACAACAACAACACACACCAGAATATTACTGATTTTTATCAGATATGGCAAGCAAAGTGGATTCCTTTAGGTAAAGTAAACAAGGTAATATCCTCCTCCCTGTGTAGCACAATTCATCATTCTTTCACTCCCCCCAAAAGCAAACGGCTTTTATTCACAGCATGAAGTGAACAATTCCTCTCAGTGCTCCAAGCCAACGCTATTTTAGATAAGGGGGGCCCTGCCGTGACTCCCCGGGGTCCCACATCACACAGCAACAAAAACATCTGGCAGTTCAGCATCGGTTCATTAGCACGTACGGTGCAGCAAACAAGCAGATACCGGCTGGCTGTTTATCAGACCTGCTCACACCGACAAGAAAGGCAGCGCATTACTCCAATGCACCTCAATGTAAAAGTGGGGGATGAATAAACAAGGAGGAAGGTAACATGAGTATCTGATTAGGCACCTTTAGGGCGCAGCAACACCATGAAGAACGTTCCTTTTACTGAAACTAGTTGTGGTTTAGTCCCGCCTTGGTTTTTTGCTTCCAGAAAAGGGGGAAAAAGGAGACGAAACCCAACGTGTCAGCGTCCCGATCCCCAGAAGACTGCGTTTCATGCAGTCATCACAAGCTCAGCATCAGTGCCAAAGGTTTGCAGCGCTGCATGTCTGCAGCCTTTGACCTACAGGACTGGTTCACAGCTCCAGGTGGTGCAGTCCCACCAGCAGCTGTTTGTTCACGTCACCTGAAACACGTTAATGTCAGACTGTTGAAGCTTTAACCACATTAACCAGAACAGAACTGACCGAAAGTACACGGCACCGCTGTGTTTACTAAGAGGGAGAAGGCTGTGAAGCGGGCGGAGGTGGAGGGATCGAAACCTGTACCAGCGCCGCTACAGACAGCGATCCATCGCTCAATATGAGGATGTCACATCCAGTCAGCTCGTGTGGGCAGGTATGAGTCATCAATCAGGAGAGAAATCTGTCCTTTTGTGCTCTCCCAGTGCTGGAAAGGTCTAATATCTCCTACTCCTCTCAGGTGGATTGAATTAAAAGCTTCTTGGCTGAGAGGAAACTAGTTGTACTGCGACACAATGGTCGGCTGTGTCTCTGTCTGCTTTAACAGCTGAGCTCGAATGCCATAGGATATTTCCAAGGTCGTTACCGTGACACCGCCAATGATCGTCCCTTCAGACCATCCGCAGGCGAAAGCTTTAAAGCACACTTTATGGCGCTGTGGCAGAATCTTTTAATTAATTCTTATTAGAGGCCGATCAAAGGAAATCGAACTCATTTGGTGTTAAATTCAAAAGAAGACGATAAAAGAGCCATAAAATGTGCTATTACAGTTCTAATCACATATGTACCCGTTATTCTCTCCGTGGTGGAGGAAGTTCAGCATCATAGCTGTTCTAATTTTGTTTTCCTTTGACAGCAAACACACAAATTATCGTTTGTTTCACACCCAAAAGTCAGAGTCCCTCTCAGGGCCCGTGTCCACATGGCGGTTCTTCTCTGGCAGAACGGCGCTGGCAGCGTGCTCCCGAGCACTTCCTGCCAGCATTTCATCAAAAAAGCACTCCGATGAGGCGCTTTTGTTTGTTTTGTTTTGTTTCTATGACAACAGTATCTCCACGGCGCATCTCCCCTTTAACCGCGGTTTGTGATGAGCGAGATTTAACCCTTTGCTTTCCATCATCCACGCCTCAGTCCGTTTGTTTCACACGTTTTCATCATCATGAGCAGCAAATGGAGGACGGCTGATGAGCTTGTCACAACTCATTTTGACAGCGTAGCGCAGGGAGAGCCTGGTGTTTATGCATGTGCCATTTTTAGAAGGAGCCTGTTTCAGGCAGCTTTCAGTGAATCTCAGGAAGACCATGAGCCCTGCAGAGCTTCTCTGTCCCCTGCAGGACAGACTGCAGGTCATTCTCATCCGAACAAACTGTTCTCACACCCTGGGAGTCCTGCAGAGTGCTTTTCCAGCACGCAGTTTACGCTTCTCACGCATGAGCGGACGCAGGACGCAGGACGAGGGCAATACCTTCACTTCTACACCGGTTCCTGAACGATACTTTTTTGGATACCAATATTTCATAATATCAATTCTAACAAAAAGGAAATTACTTTACAAATAACAGCACAAACAAGTTTTATTTTTCAGCTCAGAGGGAACCTCCCAAAGGGATTAATAAAGTCTATTTTTCCAATCCAAGCAGTTTTCTTACAGAAAAAATGAACAACAAATCATTTCCAGAGCAAAACAGTTGCAAACAGGTTGCCAGGTTGGTGTCTAACACTGAGGATACTTTTCACTCAGCAGTTTTCCTTCAGACACATCAACATGTCTGCTTTCTGCAGTATTAAGCTGCAGTAACACTGAGATTACTGCCGGATTTCTCTGAACGTTACCTGTTAAAACGCCGCACACTGCGCCGTCCTCGGTGCTCTGAGATGAAGCCGAGTCCAGTGGTGGAGACTTTTAATGATGCCGCTCGGCTCTGTGGCCACAGGCTGACTGCTGAGAGCAGGAAGGCTGCGGTCCGACCTTCTTCCAGTCAAACACGGAGCAACTTTCTGCTCTTAAATTGATTCTGTGCAGGTCAAATAATTCATTAAATGAGTCATGTTGCTGCCTCAGCAGCGATGACTTTTTGGCACATGTTGCTCTATTGGCATCAATCTTGGTGAAATGGAGCCACGCTTAAGACCTCGGTGGCATCGTTTAACCGGTTCCCAACGCAGATGCACCTGAACCCGTCTGTGGGCGTAACCACAGTTTCCTGCAAAGTGTAACGTTAATACAGCCAATCGAGGGCAGCACGATCAGTTCTTGATCACGTAATTAATCTCTGGGTTACGAAACTTGCCACCGAAAGACGAGGCATGATTTGTTACTTGGTACGACCGAAGCATTTCGGTCGGTGCCTTAAAAGAACCGAAGTTCGGTGCCCAGACCCTACGCAGGACTCGCTGCAGTCGTTTAAAGTCACACACGGTAAAAGGTCTATTCTAATTCCATAAGCTGCTTCATATGTCAGTCATCAACAAGCTCAATCCTGGCTGCTTCTGTGTACACCTTTAACACTCTTTTTGACCGCTGCAGACTGGGAACATGACAGACTTATAAGATAAAAATGAAAGATCAGGCACAGCTGCCGGCTCATTTCAAATGTTTTACGCCACAAAAATCTAAGTTTTCCATCAGCATGAGGCATGTACAACTGTTTATACCTGCAGCTGTGCAGAAATCAAAGATGTGTGTGAAGCAGCTGACGGCTCATCAGCTCAGGGGCGAAGGTAAAATCATACCTGAGCTGCATCCAAGCACAGCTGAAGGAAACCCATGCTGTGACTTCAGTCTAAAGACTTAAAAACTTCAGCTGCTGATGCGTCGGATTCAGACTGTGAGTGAATATAAACCAAACCTCCTCTGATATTAAAAACATCCGTCTTTATGAAGGCGTCTCAGTGCATCTGAGGACTCTGGGCGAGCTCTTTTGGGCTAATACTGATAAAAAAGTGGACGCCGATCTCAAGCTCGACAGTCAGATTAGAGCAGTGGTCAAATCAAGCTTTTTCCATTTGAGGCAACTTGCCGAAATAAAGCCATTTCTGTCCAGTCAGCATTCTGTGACAGTAATCCAGACCTTTGTCTCAACTGGGCTGGATCACTGTAACGCCCTTTATGTTGGGGTTGTGTTTCCTCCATTACTGAGCTTCAAATGAGCTTTTAAAGCTCTCAATGGTCTTGCCCCACCCTACCTGTGTTTGCCCTTATTTACCAGCTGATCAGCTAAGCTCAGAGCAGATCGAGCTTCGACTTCGGTTGCTCTGAAACAGTAGAACGAGCTGCTTTTGCACATCAGACGAGCCTCTTCTGTGCTTGTTTCTAAGACCCATCCCTTCTTGGCCTTCGACACCATTTGAGTCGTCGACTTTCTTATTTCATTGTGTTTATTCCTGATGTCTTTTAGCACTTATTAGGTCTTTTACTGATTATTTATCTAGTCTTTTACCTTCTCTTCTGTACATCACTTTGTTCCACTGAGGTTATTTTACAGACTGGATTAGAAATGCGTCATTTAGATGCGTTTCTCTTGTTTCTTTTAAATGAATCGTTTCCATTTAAAAAGCTGTGACGTTAGAGAAGATATAAATGTTATTTGGTTTTCCAGCACCGCACAACAAGCTCTACAAAGACGAGATGTGTGAAAGACACTGAGATCAAACCGGCGTTTTCCATGAGCCATTCCTATGGCTGCAGCCCTGACATCAGGCTACATAACAAAGAAGAACTGGTCCCTTGGATCCGGTGCAACATGAACACCGATTACGAGTCTCTTACCTGTCTTCGTGTACAGCACCAGAACATTGGTTCTCGTCCTGAGCAGCTTCTTGAAGTCTTTGTGGTCGCTGACTTTCTCTATGAGTGGCGACACCTTCACGGCCTCCGACAGCGACAGCAGCCACACCTGAAACGTGCACACGAACACACGTTAACCACACCCAAACATGCTAACGGGACTGGTTCTTAAAACCTATCACACTGAGCATAGAAACAACTTCAGTGGCTGCATTTGATACACGTTTAATTCCAATGGATATAAGCAGCAACACTCCAGCTCCGTGTGATGGTAGAAAACACTGAGCTGAGCTAACAGTGTGAAGCATCTGTTCTGTTGAGCTTGCACTTAAATCAAAGATGAGGAAAGGAAAGACTGATTACACATAAAGCCATTTCCATGCATTCTAATCCTCTCTGCGCCACCGCCGTTCATTAAAAAGCTTCTCGTTTCTGCCTGCAGGGGAACTAAATTAGACACCGAGCATCGTCTGCTCACTCAGCGGATCCAGGCTGCTGAGTGATATCACCCAGAATGAAAACAAGCACCTGTCAGATTCGTTCTCCATTTTTATTTCTAACGAGATGCTCCTCTGAGGTGAGAGCGCTTTGAATCCTAAAACACTGATATTTGCATGTCAGCAAATTGTATAATCAAAACAACTAAGCCATAAGGCTGAGAAAAAGCTAAAAGAAAGAGGAATGTAATTTAAAGTTTACTTCTAAGCCTGTAAAGTGTTCCTTGATTCATTTAAGAAACACAGGGTAAAGAGGGACTGGAGGCAATACAGGGAATACATTCAGTCTGATTAATATACGAGAACATGCAATATAGAATATACGGATACGGCGTGAACACAACCGTGCACGCTCCCACCCACAACCACCATCCAACCCAGCAGGGATGTTTGAGAGGAGTGAACACCTGCTTACTGTGAGGTGACACGTTAACCGCCACACCGCCCTGCAGCCCGTACGAAGCAGGCGAGGCCGACGCTCAGCCTCACCGAGGCAGACGCTCAGCCTCACCGAGGCAGACGCTCAGCCTCACCGAGGCAGAAGCTCAGCCTCACCGAGGCAGACTCTCAACCTCACCGAGGCAGAAGCTCAGCCTCACCGAGGCAGACGCTCAGCCTCACCGAGGCAGAAGCTCAGCCTCACCGAGGCAGACGCTCAGCCTCACCGAGGCAGAAGCTCAGCCTCACCGAGGCCGGTGAGGTCATGGAGCGAGGCAGACGCTCAGCCTCACCGAGGCTCAGCCTCACCGAGGCCGGTGAGGTCATGGAGCGAGGCAGACGCTCAGCCTCACCGAGGCTCAGCCTCACCGAGGCAGACGCTCGGCCTCACCGAGGCCGGTGAGGTCATGGAGCGAGGCAGACGCTCAGCCTCACCGAGGCTCAGCCTCACCGAGGCAGACGCTCGGCCTCACCGAGGCAGACGCTCGGCCTCACCGAGGCAGACGCTCGGCCTCACCGAGGCCTCCTCATGGACCGAGGCAGACGCTCAGCCTCACCGAGGCCGGTGAGGTCGTGGAGCAAGGCAGACGCTCAGCCTCACCGAGGCCGACGCTCAGCCTCACCGAGGACGATGTCGTAGGGAAGGAAGCACGGGCGGTGGCAGCTTTTGTTTGGGACCCGGCAGAAGCAAAGAGTCGGCTAATTAAGAGTGAGGCTGCAGGACACTTGTTTGGAGGTCATGAAGCACGAGGCAGTGGCAAGATTAGGAGGAGACAAAAGATGTTATTTAGCCAAAAGACTAAAGAAGATTAGAGAAGAGTGCTTCTACCAGAGGGGCTTCAGTGCTGTAAGGGCGGTTTTAACATGATTTTATGGATGTTTTGACACATTTTTGCATGCGGCTCTAGCTCCCCATTAAAATGCTGAAAATGCTCCATGTTTATCCATTAAGGAGCAAGTTACAAGCTGCCTGAGCCAACTTTTAACCTTTCAGACACAAGAGTTTGATCATCTAATAACAGATTTATGATGGAGCTTTTCTCATTTAACCCAAGCAAGCCAAAGCCTTAAATCGACTTTTTCATCATGACTTATTTGGTTGAACATAGATTTTATTCCTGTGCACATCAGGGTATGTGTTGAACCGCTCAGTCGAACATTGAAGTCGTAACGAAGAACGAAAACCGCAGACTGGCGCCTGTTCCTTTGTCTGAGGCAGCACATGATGACACTGATGCCGTTGATGGCTGTGATGAGACGGTTCTCCCACCAGCTGAAGTGTCATCTTCCAGTGACAGATGCACAAAAACAGAAATAACAAGGCTGTGCTGACAGCTTCTGCGTCCATTCAGAGGCCGTATTACTGCACCGCTGAGGATTTAAGCTGGAGGTAGCATCAGAGAAGAGTAATATGTAGTGGAGCTGCAATCAACCAAAGAAATTCTTTTGGTCCACAGAAACCCTGAAATTTAGACTAAAAATCGACTAATTGGTGTGTGTGTGTGTGTGTGGGGGGGGGGGGGGTAACTCAACTCTGACGGAATATAATCGCCCATGAAAACACACAGATATCAGCACAAGAAGGCAATTCAGGGCAAATTACCTTAATTAAACAAGTGCAAACGAAATAAAGCTGCACAGTACTGAAACTAAAGGGAAGCCGCCATCGCTGCGGCGCCTGCAGTTATAACACAAATAAACGATTAAAATACTAAACTAAATACTAGACTAAAATACTGAAATGTGTTTAATGTGATATTAATAGCCTATAACATTGAAATATTACCGTTTTTAGATGATCCGCCATGTTTTAGTCGAGCTGTGAGAAGTAAAATTTAGCATTCGACTTTCTTCCCGCCATTTATTTTGGTAAAATTCTGCCACCCTGCTGCTGACTTTGACATGGACGGTAGAGGAGGACTCACTGTTAATGCTCAAAATAAATAAATAAAAAGAAATATTCAGCAAACCACCGGACGTTGGATAACGTTGTTCAATCTGCCTGTAGCGGGTTGGGCTGATCCAAAACAGGCCAAAACATGGGGGTGTTCTCTGAAAACACCCCCATTAGCTCCTGGTACTTTCCTCCTGATGAAACTAACCAGACTTAAAAATAAAATGATTCTGTAGAAAACGTGCTTCATCTTTTCTGGTCCCGTCATCTCTCCTGTGCTTTCTGGCAAAGTTTATGTACATTTATTTCCCAAAAAAATTTTACTCTTGCATATGAAGATGTATTGTTTGCCTCCTTTTCGTCTGATTCTGCCAAATCAGACCAATATTATATCATCAGTTTAATTATACTACTTGCAAAACACCCATAAGTGTAAATTCTCCAGTCAAAAGGCCTCATTCTTGTTCTTTGTAAAGGAACTCAAACAGTATTTTATGACAATACAACACTTTCAAAATAAGACAGCTGTCAGAACCAATGATCTACGTCTGCTCTTTAACATTTACATCAACATTTAATTCTCTGACCCCCCCCCCATCACTGCACTCGTTCATGTTCTGTTCATGTATTGTTTGTTTTGTAATGAACAATTGTCAATAAAGATCACTTTAGAAAAAAAAACAAACATGGAATTTATTTATTTTTTATTATTTATTTATTTATTTTATTTTTTTAAATCGACCAATCAGAATTATGATAGAACCAGAACGTATCGACCAATAAGTCGACCTGGACTTTACAGCCGTAAAAAAGTGCATTCAAATCACACGAAGGGGGGGAAATAAGAGTTTTATCAGAAAGACGGTTTTACTGCAGGATTTTCTGCCACTCTGATATGGAGAAGAGAGGATTTATAACATTATTGATCTGTTAATGCACATTGTTTGCTAAAAATCTGTAAAAGTTCTGATTTGTTGAATTTATTGGAAAGGCCAAACTGTCACATTCGAAGCCTCACACTCAGAGATGTTTCAGAGTTGCAGCTCTGAGGCTTTGTTGTTCCACTTAAAACTCCTGAGTAGGTCAGAATAGTGTGGCGTGTGCATGATGGTGCACCGTCAGAACCGGGGAGGAATCAGCATACTCGGTGCTTCAGTCTTTCATGATAAGCACCGACTGAATCTACGGATTCAAAGCTAAACGGGTCGCTGAGTTTTCTTCAGGCAGAAGAAGATAATCCTGCGGGGCGCCGCACTGACGGGTCAAATGCTGATATGAACATTTAAATGACCATGTTGCCATGACGACCCACTTTTCCCGCTTAAATTCATAATAATTGATCCTTATCACAAGGTGAGGTTGGTCCACTCAGATTCATTTGAAGATGCTGCGTCCTGTTATCTGTTTTCTATTGATCAGTCACCAAAGTTTGAGCTGATTATTTAATCAATAACCAAACTCCACCTACATGTTCGGATGCTTTTGAAGTAATTACAAGAAGTTAAAACCTGATATGTAGGAAAGGATCGAGTGTTTGTCCCCAGTTTGTCAGCCTTAAAAACCAGAAACAATTCTGCCGTTTGAAAAACTACAGCAAAGTCCCTGAACATTGAGATGGGCTTAAACAAAGCGTACAGGTGGTGTAAAGGTGGCGTAAAGGTGGCGTAAAGGTGGCGTAAAGGTAGCGTAAAGGTGGTGTAAAGGTGGGGGAAAGGTGGCGTAAAGGTGGTAGAAAGGTAGCGGAAAGGTGGCGGAAAGGTGGCGGAAAGGTGGCGTAAAGGTAGCGTAAAGGTGGCGTAAAGGTGGTGGAAAGGTAGCGGAAAGGTAGCGGAAAGGTGGCGGAAAGGTGGCGGAAAGGTGGCGTAAAGGTAGCGTAAAGGTGGCGGAAAGGTGGTGGAAAGGTAGCGGAAAGGTGGCGTAAAGGTGGCGGAAAGGTGGCGGAAAGGTGGTAGAAAGGTGGCGTAAAGGTGGCGGAAAGGTGGCGGAAAGGTGGTAGAAAGGTAGCGGAAAGGTGGCGGAAAGGTGGCGGAAAGGTGGCGTAAAGGTGGCGTAAAGGTAGCGTAAAGGTGGCGGAAAGGTGGTGGAAAGGTGGCGTAAAGGTGGCGGAAAAGTGGTGGAAAGGTGGCGGAAAGGTGGCGGAAAGGTGGCGGAAAGGTGGCGGAAAGGTGGCGGAAAGGTGGTGTAAAGGTGGCGGAAAGGTGGCGTACAGGTGGTGGAAAGGTGGTGGAAAGGTGGCGGTAAGGTGGTGGAAAGGTGGCGTTAAGGTGGTGTAAAGGTGGCGTTAAGGTGGTGGAAAGGTGGTGTAAAGGTGGTGGAAAGGTGGTGGAAAAGTGGTGTAAAGGTGGCGGAAAGGTGGCGGAAAGGTGATGGAAAGGTGGTGGAAAGGTGATGGAAAGGTGGCGTAAAGGTGGTGTAAAGGTGGTGGAAAAGTGGTGGAAAGGTGATGGAAAGGTAGCGGAAAGGTGATGGAAAGGTGGTGGAAAGGTGATGGAAAGGTAGCGGAAAGGTGATGGAAAGGTGGTGTAAAGGTGGCGGAAAGGTAGCGGAAAGGTGATGGAAAGGTGGTGGAAAGGTGATGGAAAGGTGGTGGAAAGGTGATGGAAAGGTGGCGTAAAGGTGGTGGAAAGGTGGCGTAAAGGTGGTGGAAAGGTGGTGGAAAGGTGATGGAAAGGTGGCGTAAAGGTGGTGGAAAGGTGGCGTAAAAGTGGTGGAAAGGTGGGGGAAAGGTGGTGTAAAGGTGGCGTAAAGGTGATGGAAAGGTGGTGGAAAGGTGATGGAAAGGTGGTGGAAAGGTGGTGGAAAGGTGATGGAAAGGTGGCGTAAAGGTGGTGGAAAGGTGGTGGAAAGGTGGTGGAAAGGTGGCGGAAAGGTAGCGGAAAGGTGATGGAAAGGTAAATTTTCTATATTCTTTTCTACCCTTTAGGCTTCAACACTTCCGGTGTCAGAGGTGAAAGGACAAGGCTTTATTTTAAAGATAAAGATATTCTGCATTTTTTCTCCTAAATAAATCCCAGGCTAAACCTGACAAACAGCTCATGGATATACAATACAACTCATTTCCTTTTTTCCTGCTCGTTTTGTGCAAACTCGGGTTACTAAGCTCCACATAAACAGAGGGGTTGGTGCTGGTTACAGGTCACAGAACAGAGTTACAGTTCAGACGCTTCTTGCCTTGAGGGCGTGTTTATTTTATTGACCTGTGCGTCCCGTCTCAGCTTGCCGGGTCAATCCCGACCGATGGCTCCTGATCACTAATCTATGCTCTGGAGCAGCACTCTGTTAGGCACCACTCTCCTCCATTATCGCTGCACTCCTTAACAGATGCTGCAGATGGAAAGCCTGATTGCTGCAGAGCAGATCAATGCTGAAGCGATACAAGGAGAACAGCACATTTTGGTTTAACACCTAAAGTGATTCTTCAAACTGTTACACAGGTATTGGACATGCATCGGGAATGCTAAGCGAGCGAGAGGCACACAGAGGAGAGAAGGAACATCGCAAAATAAAGCTCTTCCAGGTGGTGATTCACTTCACTTTTTCTCATCAATCTGAATTTGGTGAATCCAGAGACTCTGAAATACAGCAAATCAAACAAAGCTCAGCTCCCACAAAGACGCATCTAAAGCTGTTACATCAGAAATGTGGCTGCGCTGCCTCCATCATCTGTTGCAGTGTTATTGTGCTGTCATCTCATTAGTGGGGCTGCAGATATACACCAATCTCACAATATGATACGATACGCGGCATTCAGCCAGCGATTCAATACGATTTAATACACTTTTCTGGAAGATTTTAAAGGGACAGTGAGATTTGACATGAATTGTCTCTGATTGGACTGCTGGTCCGACCTTTGAACCGGAACAACACCACCAGACAAACGGAAACAAACAAACAAACGTACGCGTCAGCGTACGCAGACTCATGTTTATGTTAATATTACATCATCAACCTGCTTATTTTACTTACTAAATACCATAAACACAAATCCAAATTAATTTTTGAGGATTTCAAACAATAAATTACAACAATCCTTTATTCTATAAACAGAAAAGCCATCAAAACCACTGAGATATGCACTTTATATAACATTTTTATGAACTAATTTATCACTGTTTTGTATTATGTTAATGTTCTGTATTTTCACTGATTGTAACGTCTGACTTTTCAATAAAGTTTGCAAAAAAAATTAAATAATCGATACTATAATCGGGAAACAAAATATCGATATATATCGCGGCATCGATAAAATCGCTCCCCCCACCCATTCAGCTTTAACTTTGTTTGTTTCGGTCAGTCTCACATCGAAGCAAGAGAAAACTGGTGAAACATGTGGGTGAATTCGGGATAAAGTGGGGCTCGGTGAGCTGATGAAGTGCACCGGAGCTCCATACGTTAACCTCCCTCATCTGCCATGAAAAGTGATGCCTCACATTAAAAATGTGGCACTTAAAGAGCAGCAGGTGCCCAGAAACTGTGACAGATCTGCTTAATAAGAGGCATCCAGCATAGGGCCAGCGCTGAATCAGCAACAATCCCACCAGTGTTTGTCATGTGGCTCCCTGACTAATGAGCCAGTCAGGTGTGTGTCACCAGGTGTGTCTGATCGTAAAGGAAGCTGCGCAGCACCTGATAACACAAACTTCGGCTTTATGGGAGCCATCAATTATTAAGTTGTAGACAAATCACATTTCAGCTACCTGGAATGAAAATAATGTGAGAAACTTCGACTTCCAACATGCTGCCGAGCCACAGCTGAGGGCCAAAACGTATTATTTACCCTAAATGACCCACTGATACCGACCAAAATGTTCCCACAGAAATGGAGCGTGAGGCCAAAGCTGAAAGCAGGTCATTTATTTGTCCTTTCATCAGATATTTAGCCTTAAATGATGACTGTACAGATTATTAAGCATCACATTAGAGAAGTAAGCCTGATGCAAAGTGAAATGCAGATGTTTGGATGGCCTCACACTAAGGAGTCAGTGCTCAGCTCATCTGCCACATGAGAAGGAACTGAAAAGGTCTGAGCCTGTGTTGGTTTTCTGCAGCTGTGGATCTGATGTTTGACACCAACATTCATTTGTTAAAACTAATATGAGCAGATTTTAGGGGTGTCAATGAAAGTATTTAATCATGACTAACTGCACATCTGTATTCATTTCAGATACATCTGCAGAAGGTCAACTAATGTATGCCAACGGTGTCTGGATGGGTTTCAGAACAACTTGAATTCTGACTGTTTTTCACCATAAAGCCCCGGCTGAAGCAAAGTCGAGACGTTTTGTCTCTGTCCATCACTGCATCGCTAAGCTAGCGTCAGCAGTGCACCGTGGGGGCTTTCCCTCAGACTGAAACCGGTAAAGTTTCAGTTCAGGCCTTATTTCAGCAGTGAGGTGCACCGAAGCCATGTCAGAACACATAGTTACAGAATGTGATCGTTCACTGGTGCTCCTCTAACTTTGTGATGCCTTACTTGATATGAAGGCCTTGACTCCTGCAACCCTCTCCTAACTGGTCTCAAGCCTGTGCTGGATCTTCCAAACTGAATCCCTGTCTCTGGCTCCATCAAAGGTAGCTGAAACTTAGGTGTCATGACTGATGACCAGCTGACCTTCAAAGATCATGTCGCCACCGTCACTCGATCACGTTGCTAAACATAAGAAAGATCAGACCATACCTGACCCAACACGCCCCCCAGCTCCTGCTGCAGGCCATGGTTCATCACCTGCAATGCTCTCCTAACTGGTCTCCAGCCTGTGCTGTGAAACCTCTGCAGATGGTCCAGAACATCACCCCTCTGTTCATTGAACTCCTCTGGCTGCCCTTAGCATCAGATTCAAGTCCCTGATGTTAGCTACAAAGAGCTTAATGGAGCGGCTCCATCTACTTGAATGCTCTTGCAAAGGCTTCTGTCCCAACTGGGTCCCTCCGTTGGTCCCAGGATTGTGGTCTAGCAGCTCCTACACCACGCCTAAGACAATCCAAACTCTGTTCATGTGTCGTCCCACGATGGTGGAATGACCTACCGAGCGCTACCAGAACAGGGGCGTCCCTGTCTATCTTCAAGAAGCTCCTGAAAACCCAGCTCTTCAGAGAGCATCTCCTATCCCAGCACTTACCTTGTACTTCCCTCCCCCCTCTATCTCTGCACTTTATCTTTCTGCACTTCCTTCTATGCCTGCACCCTATCTCTACTCTGTCCCCTCTGACAGAGTCGGACTCCTGGGTTCCTTCTATGGAGCTTATTGTTAGCTTTTTATAAAGCTGTTATATCTTCATTTGTAAGTCGCTTTGGATAAAAGCGTCTGATAAATACAGAAACAGAAACATAAAGGAAGAAGACAGAGCTCAACGACCAGCGACATAGTTTAAAGTAATAAATCAACTTGGAGACATCTACAGACTTTTTTAAAGTCGTTTCAGGTGTTGAAACCTCGGAGCAACAGAATAATCTCCACTTTAAATCTCACTTGATAGAAATGGCTTTACCTGCAATCTGCAGCCTGGTATGGAAAAGGTAAAGCTAGTCGAGAAGCCATTACTCATCGTTTGTGGCTGACATGTATGTGATAAACAGTATAAAAGTCCAAGATGGGCCACTCACACATTTCATGACAAAGAGACTCAGTCAGATCAATACGACTGCTTGTGTTTAAGAACAAATGCAAACCAAATGCAGCCATGTTGGATCATACAGCAGCGTAGGGACTCATCGGATCTTTACCCATTAATCATTACTAAATCGAACTGTGAGGCCAGCCAAAGACGGACATCTTCACCCAGTGAGCCTGTCGGGCTGCAAATTCCTCCCACCGTCCAAAGACGTGCACGTTACGTGGAAATGAGTGTGCACGAATGTTTCCCTGCCTGTCCGTCACACAATGACAGCCGATAGGCTCCAGCCTCACGCGATCCCGAAGAGAAGAGGAGGAAGTCCACACCGAGAGGTGGACATGTTGCCTGGAGACACCATCCATGAGAAAATTTAAAAACACGACTCTTCAGGTCTGGATCGTGTCTAAAATCCCTGCAGATGCCAGAAAAATCTGCTTCTGGAACGCATCAGCAGGGAGCTGCGTGCAGCCAGCATTATTTCTACATAAAAACACCGAAAGCAGGCTGGAATCGCACATATTGATTATGGCGGCCTGAAAAAATGTGCATCATTGACAGCGAGACAACAGTTTGAAGTTACCAGCTACAGGCAAGCGAACCGAAGCCTCCACTGAGTGTCTGTGGAGGGAGTTGTGATTAAGCTGTTGTGACAGGCAAGCCTCCATCACCCAGACAACTGCCATCTTAAAAAGGCTGCAGCGCTTTTTATCACTTCCCCGAGTGGACTCACCTACATCCAGCCCACACTGCCACTTAGAAACATGACAAACACACACTCCATCACACGGCCCCCGTCAGCCATTTTTATTTCATACAGAAATGAGAGCTGAGAAATAAATACAATACAAGAAACACCATCCCAGAGCCCAGGGCATCGTCTCCAAACTCCTCGCCGGGAGTCGACGGAACGCTTTTTAAACTCTGAAAATTAAGTGATGATTATCAAAAGCTGGAGTGGGTCAAAGACTTCAGACAATCACTGACTGGAGCGGATTAATATCACCAGAGGGAGATTATCTTAGGTCATCTTCTCTTGCTCCATCAGGCTCGCCCCCATCAAACTGGGTCATGTGGCGTAAAAGGGATCTAATTCCTGCACATTCGGCTGCTAATGTAAACACCGCCAAATTACAGCCGAGAGGGAGCACTTTAACCTCATAACGGTGATTGACTTTCAGTTACAAAGCGCCGGGGCACGTTGCCAACATGACAAACAGCGTCACTGCCCCAAAGCATACAGAGCCAGCAGGATGTGGAGCAGGAAGAGCTCTGCGGCGTTATCAGTGGCCTGAACGCCACCGAACGCCACTATGAGCCGTAATGATGAACCGATGGGAGGGTGTGCTTACAGACGGGCCGTTTGTGTTGAAGTTTGACTGCTTTTTCCTCAGATTTCAGGCAGCAGTGTCACAATGAGCTTCATATCTTTATCGCTTTATTAGACATTCAATAAGCAGCGTTTCACCTGTTTTTGGCTGAATACTCAGCCTTAATCTTATGAATAAAAAGGACAAGTCCTCCTATTTCTTCCTCTTATTTATGTTACAAATGCAACAGGCTAAGCTGGGTAATCCATCCCCCCAAGGTGTCCCCAAGCCAGATCAGATAATGAGCCCTCCATCACTTTTGGGTCTGTTTCTGCAGTCCACTTTAAACGGTTTGAGCCACAGTTTTGGAACTAACGATTAAAGAATATCAGTGAGGTAAACTCTCCTTCTGTTGTGCGTTTTAAATCCAGAACATCTCTTTCTTCTTTTTCTCATCCTAAATCCTCCACAAACTTGAAATCGAACTCTATCTCCTGTCAGTCACTGATCGGTCAACAAAGATCGGATTTTAAAACGTTTTAACGTTTCTGGGAACCATCTTTCACCCATTTTCAGCCTGTAAATGTTTGTTAATGCTTACCCAGACAGCAGTGTGCCTGGCAGTCCCTCTATGAAGCAAGTTAGGCCAACAGCACTGTGGCCTAACGCCACAATCCACCGACACTTTTACGCAAACTACTGGAGTTTTTCACTTCCAGTTCCCCTTTCCAGGAAGGCAGAGAGGACTCCCTGAGACCTGGGTACCGCTTCAGTATTTATCCGCCCGCATGTATGAAACAGAAAACAGTGTTTCTCATCTCATGGTGTCGGGTTCCTCTGACTTTGTTACTGAACGCCAGTTGGTGCAGACACGGGGAGGAGGAGGGGGACCGTTAAGGCGGCCGTTAGCCCAAAAACCCTTATTTTTACGCACCAAATAAATGACACCTGTGACATAATCTGCGCAACAGCAAACGCGTTATCAGCAGCTGTTTGTATGCGGGCACCAAGTTCAGTCAAGGGCTGTCAACTTCCCCCCCGCAGCTCCTGCACAGACGGCTTTGGAGACAGCGATTTAGATTTCTCTTTCCCCGCTCCGCTGAAACCAACACCGGACACAAACACCGTGCCACGCGCACCGGATTGTCACATAACACAGCTGCAGTTCACTCCAAACACGAATAAGGTTCATTGGACTCACCAGCAACCCCAGCGTGAACATTTTCGCCTCTCTCATCCCACTCCCGTGGCGGTTCCAAGAGGCCATGATGTCGTTGCCACGTCTGGATACGCAGGCGCATTCCGAGCTACGGAGTCCTCGGCACGGCGCAAAGCTCCCTGGGAAATGTAGTTGTTGGGTCAAGTCATGGGGGTATCGCACCTGCCACTTCCAATCAGTTAAAGACCCCTTCTTACCATGTTCTCGAGGGGCAATGAAAGTAAGTGCTGTAGCAGACATGATTTTCTTTTTATCAGCTTATTGCAGCCGCATTGAGAGTCAGTTAATTACTCTTGAGGGTAATTAGTAAATTGCCTTGTGATTGAATGGTTTTAAATTAGCTCTTTATGAATTCGACTCGTTCCTCTTGAAAATGTGCCCTGATGAAATGTGCTCCACAGCATTCACTTTATGCCGTGCTGCTTAGTCCAATAGGCCCATTTTATTTTATACATATGTGATTTTCATGCACAGAAAAACATGTATTTTCATTTGATAGCGTGGAACAGGTGACTTTGTAAAGCCCTACTTTATCCACGGGAGAGGGGGGGTCGTCTGGAGCCCATGCACACTCACTCCTAGCTTCAATTTAACCAGTTAACCTAACATGCATGTGGTTTGGAAGCCAGAGTACCCCGAAAGATGATGCAAACTCCACACAAACCCCACTCAGAAAGACCTGAATACAAACTGGTGACCACACCATGTTAATTCATATAAAACATATCAGTAAAACTGTGTGAAACCTTCCTAAAAATGTACTTAGATATAATCAACAACTTGCAACTTGAACTTGACTTCTCCATTGGTGGTAAAAACCACTCTGTACAGTGTAAACAGCGTCTGATTTAGAAACTTTGAATTTGATCCAGGCCTATGCAACTATAAGAAGTCATTGAATGCACATTTCCCTCATTGAAAAACCTTCAACAGATCACCCAAAGCTTACTATCCCACATTCGCAGTCATATTTGATAAAGTGGGACAGCTGAAACTGTTTTAAAATCATTTATTTGGTCAATAATTTGATAAATGATTTTGTTGATTGAAAAGTCGACATAACTTGATAACTAATAGGAACATTGGCTTATTTATACGTCGTAAACATTAATGTTGAAATATGTCCCACATTATCCAAACTCACCCAGACAGATTATTATTTTATTGGCTCAATGATTTACATCGTAAGTACATGTGAGTTACTAATTACTAAACCTTGTAAATCATTAATCCTATCGCCACAAGTCCTGATAAATGGAAAAAAATCGGGTTACTTTCCATCTTTGTGTTCATTCTTTGAGCTCCTCTGTTTACTTCGAACAAAACTGCAAAGCAGGGAGACATTCTGCTGCCCTGTGGCGTTACATTGCCAGGTAACTCGTGTACAGAGACCGGAGCATTGTGGCATCCCAGTGAACAACAGGCGGGGCAAACCTTTCCCAGAAGACCCATGATACTGTCAGGTCCGCGCCGAGATTCAGTCGGGCTGCCTGCTCTCCGGACGGACGCACTGGTGCGGCATACTTGCAGCTCTCCAGGGTGTCCCTGCGCGCTTTCTCTCTGTTGCGCTTGCACATCGGCCCCATCTTACTCCCCCACGTCCTCACTCCTTGCCTCCCCCAGCTCCCCCTCAGCCCGGTGGTATCGCCCGACGGTGAGGGAGAGCGCGCAGTTGTCGACTGCAGGTCGCTCGGAGAGGAACGCACAGCGGCTGAGGAAACAACGCTGGAACCTGTTTCTATCCTGCCTCCACTGCTTAAAGTGCGAGTCTGATTATTTCCTTACACCGTCTGGTATTTTCATCAACTTGGGGAATACAAACACCTTCGAAGGTAAAGGAAAAATCACTTTTCGCTTCTTTTCTTTCGCAAAATACCTGAAATGACAAATACAAAGCACTTTTTGGGTGTGTTGTTCACCAGCCAGCAGCTCGTATCCTGCCTCAGATTTGCCTTTACAGGCGAAACGGGTGCAGTTCGTCTTTGATTAAGGTGATTTATTATTTTATTTCTTTATTTTTGCACAGACTGAAGCAGGCTGCTTAGATATCTTCAGACAGAATAGAAAAAACACCTTCCACCTCAGACGGATTGGCTACCAGAGAGCTTTATTCAACCATGCTGTGGGGTCCGTTCCCCTCTGGACCATTTTTCTATCACAGCAGGGTTTGAGAAATGTCGCGTTTTATATAAATGTCAAACACTTCACCGGAATTTTACCCACTCTCCCTGCTTCAGGCGAGGTGATTGTGCGTTGATATAACGTGTTGTTCAGAGCAGCTCCTTTATGTCTCGCCAGTTTTACTTTCCACTCACGTTTCATCCCAGGATCAGAGGCGCATTTGTGGGCTGCAGGAGCTGCCTGTGCCTGCCACATTAGCACTGTCTCAAACTTAGTTTGGGCTCCACGCTGGTATGCAGTTCAGTGAGATTTGAAGTTCAGAAATAATCTTAATGGGAGATTTAACTGGTGTGTTTTGGGGGGTGGATGGAAGTATGTTGCGCCTCAGTCGCATTTTCTATCAATTTATTAAAAATTCTGAGTGAAAACTTAACTTGGAGCACAAATGTGCTGCATAGATGACAGGCTTTTTGTCTTTTTCCCCCCATATCTGCTTGTGACGTTTTCTTTTTGTCCTATTGAGAACTGCCAATAATGACCTCATTGCTCATAATTTCAGATAAACAGATTTTACGCGCGGGTTGTGAAACGCTGCGCGCATTAAATCCACTTCACATTCTTTTAAAACTCCAGCAAACGCTCGTGGCACATATTCTACGTGATAACACTGAGTTCAGAAAGTCATTATTCATAAGCTTGTCAGTTGGATGTATTGCTTCTCCGTTTCTCCCCGGTGCAGAGACTCTAGATTTGTTTTATCTTGAATTCTAAAGCAGGATTGATGTCCAGCACAGAGCTCTGCAGACTGAAAACTTTGAACGAAGAAATACTGTTGAACAAGATGAAACACCTTTCCTTTGCATGTTTTCAGAGAGGTGAGTAGTGGTCAGAGAGGGGAGCGGGCTGTGCTGTGGCTGACCGACAGAGGGCAGTGTTGAGCAGCACTGCACAGCCGCGCTAACACCTCGCCAGGTGAAGTTTGCTGCATCATGTGCAGGTTGCTGTTCTAACCCCCGAATAGGCGCGGGCACAGCGCACATCCGGTCTGTGCTGAAGCAAAGGTGCTTTTTTTTCTGCCTGGTTTACCGGTAACAGCTTTTAGACACATTTGCTCCATTGCTGGCACATTTCAGGGCTTAAAATATTACATTCACTTGACTAAATGAATCAAATGACTCACTCACTTCAAAGCTTTTCCCCACCACCAGCAACCCTCACCACAAGGCTTTTGGAAGCTGTTTTGGAGCACACTTTTAGGATTTTATTAAGCTGCAATTGTTCAGTCTCATCAACATAATTAATTTATGTTTTATTCATTAACACTCAAATGGCTCCCAAATGCCAGCGTGAGCGTGGCTGGTGTGTGTTTTGGAAAAAGTGACAAGTTTGTGCTGCAGGTTCGAGATTTTAAACCACTTTCCTTTGAAATCCCACACACGGAAAGTGTTTGAAGTCCTTTCATAACCACGAATGAATCGTACTGTTGGCCACTCATTTCTCTCCCCAAATGCTGACAATCAGCCTCGTTTCACATCTTAAATGCTCTCTTCATCTCCTGTGGTGTTCATAACAGCAGTTAGTTTGACTCTTTTTAAAAAATTATGATGTTCATTCATCAACACGTGTGAAAATCCCCCCCTCCCCCCATCTTTTGATTGATATTCATGTATTCTTACAGGTTTAGTCAGGCCCACATGCTTGTCTTACGGATGATTAACGCTTTTGTTATTTGAGGAGCTGCTTTGGTGTCCTGGTTCGGTCCTTTCAAATGGAAAACAGGTTTTCATCTTTGATGAACTTATGAGTGCTCTTGACAGGTGTGGGGGGGGCAAGACCAGCAAAAAAACACAAACCGGACCCCCCTCCCATCCTCTTTGTTTACTTTCTCCATAATGTCCTTGTAGTACAGTATGTGAAAGCTTTCAGTGATATCTTGGAGCCTGTATCTCCATGTCATCTGATGTTGGCATGAATAATTAATTCCCATTGACAAATATGACAAGTGTCGAGTTGATGAGGCAGCGGCCTCTTCATTAAATTTTCAGCGACGTCTTTTAAACCATTCCTTTGTTGTCAGGCATCATTTGAGAGGAACAAACAGACATGAAAGTTTAATAACTGAAGAACTTTATCTGCCCTCTCCTTCCTCTGATATTACCTCTCTGTCTGTGTGAAGAGACAACAGGGAGAAAACAGATGATTAAGACTCACAAACTGTATCCACAGTTGGATGAAAAACTGTGAAACGAAGTGGAAGTTTGATGGAGGAATGTCTTCCCAGTGTTGACAGATTTGTTTTGTCATTTTAAGGTTTTGATCAGCCAAACCAAGGCAGGAAGTTGAAAGCGACAGCTCTGACAGCGCGAGTTTGTCTGTTATTCAGTTCTTTAACTTTGCACGTCAGACAAGTTCTCCAGAACATCTGTTGCAGCCCAAATGAACCAGTTCTCCCTTTTAACAAGACCGAAAAGCACGATAGCAAAAGACTTTGCCAGTTGAGGCGTGCTTCCTTTTTACAAAACCCGAGGTTGGTATGTGAACCCGAAGAAGAGCGATATTAGACTTTTAAAGTGTCCTTCTTGAGCTGGATTCACATGGTAATTAGGTCAGAGTGCAGTGAGGAAAAACAAGCCTGTCCACATGCAGCGAGAGCAGGAAACACACTGCGTCCTTGTTAAGATGTTTCAAGCAGAGGGAAGAGATGTTTCCTTCAAGTGGCTCTATGTATTCAGGACACTGCAGCCACGGTGACGCGTCTGTTGCTGTCTGTTGTGTAAATATGACGCCAGATTTGAAATCCCAGCTTCAGGCTGTGACTTCAGAAGGCAGCCGTCCCCTCGGTATCACTCTGGTTTTTATAGAGAGCACAAAGCTCTGCAGCGTCGTCACCTGAATGTGATTATGTTGTCCCACAGTGCTGACATGAATGTCGCCATTTTCCATTCACACTCCCTCCAAAGCCTGATTGAGGTCCTGTACCTGAGCGTCCCTCGTTTTATTTGATTTTCTTCACAGGAAAAGGAGAATCTGGATTTTTGGAAGGTTTGTTTTCTTTTGAAGGGGGATCTGAGCAGTCTGTGGCCAGTTTTACCGTCCATCACGGAGGTACTTTGCCTCGCCACAACAGCAAACTGATGAGAATCTGCGTTTGATTCGATTTTCGGTGTCATTTCGGTGCATTTTTGATAACCCGACAGTTTGAGCGGGAGGCCGGCGGTCTGAGCCGGTGGGTTGAAATGAATTATTCCACATTGTCTGTCTGGGTCCCCTCAGCCTCCCAGGATCTCATTGTGTCTGAATGCGGAGTGCACTTGGCGTGGCCTTCACTTGCAGTCACAGTCTGTTTGTAACCTGGCCTTTCTCCGCCGTGACACACAACCTCTGAGTGTGTGAAATCTGATATGGAAGCAATGTTCCTGCGCTCTGTCTGCAACTCGGCTAATTAACGCTTGATCCGACCCAACAGTCTCAATTTGTCTCGGGAACATTATCATCTTTGTTTATCCTCCAGTTTCCTCTGTTGTTATTCCTGTATCTTTACAAGAGGAAGAACAGAGACTAGATTAGCGACTGTTCTGAACACCAGAAAATAAGAATTTTATAGCTCTGTATTTGGGCTTTCATCATGTGACATCATCTGTTTTTATCCAGATTTATAGGCGGTCTGCACTATTATTTGATTTTACAGACTGAATAAATCGATAAAAAAACAAGAAATGGGCAGATTAATCTTTATGGATAGTGATAATATGTGGCAGCTGTGGTTTAATTGCATCCTGCTCCCACAGCCACTGCGTTTCTCACACGAAGGACAGGTTTTAAACTGAGGCTGTTTTCTTTGCAACACAGGAAAAAACTATTCACACGTTCTCATTGTTAACCCTCTTGGTATTACAGAAGGTGTGCGAGAGTGTGTGCTGTGGGCAAGCATGCGCTCATCCGTGTATGTGCGCATGCGTGCATGTCTGAGCAATCTGATTTTTCTCTTTGTGTGCATGCGAAGCGGACGTGAAGGCATGTGCCTTTTCTCTCCCGTTCCAAGGTCTGAGCAGGGTGAGAATAAAAGGGGAGCAAAAGGAGGAGAAAGTACTCCCACAGTTGATTTGGCCATTGTGGGTGGCAGTGAGGGGGGGGGCACACACACACTATTTCCATTGATGCTCTGGATGCATGGCTGAGACCCCCAGAAGCTTTAGGAACGGAGCTCATTCAAGGTTTGATGTGACCCGGAGGACCGGGTTCGAAGATGGGTGTTGAGCCCATTGTGGAGATGGTGGGAACATTGTTCCCGTTCAGCTGGTTTAAAGCTACTCAACTCCTGGCTTCTGGGGGCTGGATGGGCTCTAAATTGGTTAGATTTAGCTTTAAGGACATTGGAAAGGTTTTTATTTGATGTCAGTAACAGATTTAACAAACATCTGATTATTTATTGTGATTATATATATTAGAATAAATGTAAAGTTATGAATCTAAGGTGATCTCCTCATTCTGAGACCCAAATGTAGCTAATATTAAAAAGCAGGTTTGATTTGTGCTTCCTGGATGATTAAGTTGATTTACAAAGTTTGAGACTTTCCTAATCTGTAACAGCAGGACTGCTTATTTGTTCAAATAATAAGATCCACACGCAGACTGGTGCCAAATCAGATTAAAATCAGCATTAAGTAAGGTGTTAGCTGGGTTGTTTTGCAGCGGCCGCTTCACATGCTTTTGGCACTGATTTTACCAGCCTGTGACACTCTGTTTTAGGGGTTGAAAACCATTCTTCCGGAAGATTTTCACTTGTTTGTTGTGTTGATGACGGCGCTGGTAATTTTGTCTAAAATTTTTTGAGGGAGAATGTTCTGGAACAGACTATTCTCATCAGGGAGAGATGACTGAGAAGATAAAGAACATTTTAAATGCAACTGAAGGTCCAACCCTGGAGTCTGCAGGATGAAGTAGTTTAGTGTCCTTTGCCATCTGTACATCCTGAGCGTGAAAACTTTGCTTCCTCAGACACTTAATTGGAGACCAAGAGCAAATGTTCTGACCTAATTCTAGATTTATTACTTCTGAACAAATGAAAAGGTCCTAATTCTCTGGGAGGTGGAAAGTCAGAAGACTGTTTTTACTCATTGTTTGGTTAGGTTTAGGCATCAGAAATACCTGGATTTCAGTCACCAGTGATACACTGAATAAGAAATGGTTGAAAAATGAAAGGGAATAGGCGTTGCTCAAATCTTATTTTTATATAAAAGTTTGCCACAAATCGCCTTCTGAGATCTTAAGACTGACTGAAGTAAAGGATTTTGCTCATGGTTCCTATATACCATATATCTATGTATGTATATATTCATTCTTCAGTTATTTCAACTTGAATAAAGTCAATGTATGCAGCTTTCAGGTATCCTCCTAATAAGGCTCAATTAAGAAAGAGTTCAACTCCTTTTCCAGTGTCAGTTTTCTCAGTGAAATAACAGGTTTTCTGTCCTTCTTTGCCAACTCTTGGCAACATTTGCCAACATTTATCCAGCTTCCTACTGTATGTAAGCACTGACATAAAAGGTAGTGGCTTTGTAAGATGTTTTAGGAATGTTGCTATTATCTGGCATTGCAGAAAGGAGCCGTGATTTATCGTTTTAGTGCAACAGCGCCAGTGGGCTTGAAAGCCATTAGCAAAGGCAGACCAGAGTTCCTGATGTGCTTACCTAAAGTTTTATCAGATTTGGTTTGTTTCCAGTATCGGACTTTAATTCAGTGCGTTTTGATAGGTCGTATAACTGCCTCATTAGGGAGCACAGTACATGCATCTGCTGGTCAGCGGTCTGGTGCTTGTTTGTTGGATATCTACGTGTTTTTGTCCATGCATACGTGCGCCTGCCTCGGTCTTGTCTAGTTTTGCTGTGATGACTTGGACTTCAGCAGTGAGTGAAAGGTGGCAGCTGCTCTCCTCATCCCTGTAGCATGTCTAATTGGACAGCCACATGTCAGGCTGTGATTTGTAGCATCAGGCTAATGATTTTGTAGCACTAAAAATGATTCAGTGCTGTTGCCCCTTTGTGAAATGGTCAGATCAGGGCTTGAAATGTAAGTGTGGGAGTAACAGAGAGTGCTCTCTGCTCCTAAATTATCCTGCAAACCTGAGAGGCTGGGGGGCAGATGTCATCATTTTTAAGCACTTAGTGTTCTTTTCTTTTTCTTTTCTTTTTGAGAATTTATTGCTCTTGTTCTTGCCCTTTTCTGGGGTAGTTACTGGTAACTTTTTGGGGGGCATCTTCTGATGAAAACAAAAGCATAACCCACGAGAATAAGCTCAGTTATTGTTGGTGGGTTCCCTGAACAGAAACTCCAGCAGAACAGAACCTGAACAAAGCAAATTATTCTTTGAGGTCTTGTTTTTTAGTCGTTTCCACCGTGTTTATCCGGTTTAGTTTGACTTCTGTTTTTATTATGCAGGTTTTCAGTTGGTCATCAGTGGAGCATTTCATGCCATGTCTTGTTGCATGTTACCTATATTTCTCTGGTGAGTTCTTAGTTTGATTTAGCTTTGCCTCGCTCTTCTCTCAGTCTGCACATGGCTCATGCACATGCACTTTCAGTGAATCTTCTCCTGACACAGACTCTAAAAATCGCAGCATTAGAAATAAACATAATTCCACACTCACCAGTCCAGAGCCAGATATGGAAAATCGAACGCATCTGGCGTCTTTGTCTCCTTCTGTTTGTTTTTTTTCATAATAAGCTCCCTGTAAGAATCAAAAGCCTCTAAATCTATAATGTTGTGTGCATTATTACTGGTCTGACCTGACAATTTGGAGCGTGCACGTTGTGAATAATTACATATCTTAGGTACCACGCTGTTACTGAAGAAGCATTTATGACCTGGTGTTGGTTGCTATGCTTACCAGCTTTTCCCAGTTCAAAGCAGTTAATGCCTGCTGTCAATCTTTGGAAAATGCAAATTGTTTAAGACACAGAGCAGTTCTGAGCTGAAAAATGACCTACAACTCATTTACAGGTGTCAGTTGTTGTCATTTTGCATTACTGTCAACCAGAGATGTGTTATATCAACATTTCAGCGCCTCAGGCATTAGTGTTGTGGTGCAGCAGCTGCGGCTCTATTTATCACAGACTGCAAACGTTCTGCAGACATGCACAAGCCTTGAAAAGGCTGTTATAGGGAAGTTAAGTTGAGAGACTTGTGCTCCTTGTTATTTCACCTAGTTTGTGTGAAAAGATCTCAGCTTGGCTCAACTCATCAAAACATCGTGTCTTCTCTGAAAAGGAGACACTATGTTTGTTGGCTTCTCAATTTCAAGCAGCATGAATGCGTTTTATGAAATGATTTCTAAAATCAGAAGACTGAAAACATGTTTTTAATGTTGATGAACGCTGGGGGAAAGAGGCTCTCATTAAACCCCAAAGATTAAACCTGTCAAACGGTCTTTGTTCACAATCCCTGCTGCATTAAAGGTTGAGAAATAAAGATTTAGGCTGACGCTGATAAGTTTTTCAGAAAACATTCAGGTGTCAGGAGGATGCTTTCAAACACTGTTCGGCTTCAGACTTCATTTCAAAGGATGCTTTAGGTCTTAGCAGGTTAAAGTATAGCCTTTCATATTCCTGACAAATCTTTAGTGAGAGCTGGCAGTGAGACTGGGCTCTTTTTGTTCAGAAATGTAGAGATTATATTTATATATGCTCTATATACATCATGTACAGCGTTTTATTCTGGTCACTGATAAAAATAGAGACTTTGTGTCATTTCTTGTGGTATCTGGAGACTTATTTCACACGTTTAACGTCAAAACATCTCCGTATTTTCCACAGAATGAGACCAGTTAACAATGAGCAGCACGAAGCTGAGCTTGAGCCCAACCAGCCAGATGTTCAGGAGAAATCTGACCTTTTTGTTTGGCTTTTGTGAGAATTCTCTTGGTCTTAAGCCAACAAACAGATGGAAAATATGTTTTTTTTCCACCAAGCTGGATGATTTGTTGTCATGTTGTGTTTTAAATTTTGGCTGAACTTGGTAGTTGAGGCTGCAGCATGATTAGCCTTTAATTAACAGCTCATTAGGAACTGAGCATGGAAATCATATGGCAACAGCAATTTGCAATGAGTCTAACAATCAGCACTGAGTGCAGACCCTTAGGAATATATAAAATGGAATAATTCATAAAGTGTAAAATGAATAATTTCTCCTCAGCTCCAGCTCAGTGTGCAGAGATCGCTCTGATGTCACCACTGACAAGTGAGTCAACAACGTGCCGCAGAAAGTGAGATGTGTCAAGTCTTGTCTCCTGAAGCTTCAAAAGTTCGATTGTTCACACATTTTTGTGCCCCACCACCTCTTAAGCACCGCTGAGTTTGGTTTGTGGCTGGCTTTGGTTACTATGGCGATAAAGGTGGCTCCCGGCAGGGGCTGGAGGGTCTGTTTCAGACTGAAGCAGACACAGAAAGAGAGGAGTGTGACAGTGATTAATGTCCTGGCAGAAACGGAGACAATCGGCTCTGAGAGCCTGGCAAGTCACCATCAGAGTATTAAGAAGCACGCCAGGCCCCAACACCTCGTCTCACCAGCGCCGGAATGGAACTATAAGTTTAATCATAACCTTGTGAATTATTTATTATGCACAAATCTATTACTTCTTGACTTGGGGGGATTAAAACCAGCGTAAATTGAAATTTTGGATTAGGTCAAAAAGGGAAATGAGACTCTAAAATCAGCCATCTCCATCCTGCTGATAAATAGCAGAAATACTTTTGTCATCATGTTGTGCTCGAATGAATGCATCCTGTTCTGAATCAAACAAACAAATCAAAGTGGCCTTTCCCTGGGGAAAAGGACTGAATGGGTGTAAGATTGGGAGTCATGTGACTCTCTGGTGCAGCCTGTTAACAAGGAAGTGAAGTGATGGAAGACCAGAGGCCAAACGTCTGCATGATAGCGATAAGCAGCCAGGCGTGGACCCTCGTTCCACCTCCCACCTTTCAACAAGAAACACTCCGCAAACACTGCATCTGGACATTTCCCCAGCGGGGTTCTGATGAGGGAAAGACTTTTGTTTGCTCTCATGAACATTACCTATTACGATAATTTGATAGCTGAAAACAACCGTGCACACATGCACACGCTCTATCCTGCTTCATACCAGGCACACTTTTTTATAAAGGAACAACCTCAAAGCTTTGCCGCCGTGCTTTTTCCTCTTTCATGTCCCTCACCTGGATCTCAAGGTCCATTAGAGCTCCTTTTGAGGATCTCTGCCTCTGCTGGGGTTTTCGCACATCAGTGAACTTTCCCTTCTTCTGCCTCTTTTTTCCCCTGTTCCACTGAAGCTGAAAGGAGCGTCTACCGGTCGCCATGTTGGTAGTATGTGAGCAGTGGCTAAGAAGAGAAAAAGAGCTCCTTGTTCTGGCTCTGCAGCGACCTCTACACCTGGAACCCTCTTCCATCACCTTCAAACACCTTTCGCTCTCTGAGGCCTGACCCTTTGCATGGCTGCCTTCCTCTGACGCAGTTCGGTGCCCAGAGCACACAACCTATGCAAAGCAAGTGCAAGACTTCGTGAAGAAGTGATGAATGTGCTCCAGAGATGCATGCTTTACTTTGTGTATTCATTCACCCTGGAGGTAACAGGACCTCGACATTTTTCCACCCTGACTGGAATAGATGTGGCTTGAAGCCGTTTTAATGGATCTGTTTAGGACCACATGTATCAGGTTCAGAAGGGAGGAAGACTTTATGTCTAAATCAGCTGCTGGAGGTTTGATGGCAGAGTGGATGTGTCTGCCCCTGCTCACAACAGATTGCTCTTGCTAGTTTTGGCCAGCAGCCCCATTCATCACCCACCACGAGCAGCTCTGGCTCTTTTGTTAAACTATGGCTGAGGTCCCAGTGGTGGTCTTGAATGTATAGTGTTTCTCTAAATAGCAAACACATTGTTAAGCCAGCATATTGATGGAGCAGGCGCTTGGTGCATTGGGAGTGCTTTATTGATTTTCTAAACTATTATTCCAATGACCTTAGATTTTATTTTTATCAATGATTCATTTAAAATGATGGAGCTTTTTTTTTATTATTACATGTGATGTTTTCAGCTCCCTGCACCAGGAGGTCGTATGTTTATTTTATTTCTCAGGTGGGTATCTCACCTGTTGACTTTTGAAGCCAGGGATCAAACCACCGGCCGTCTGATTTGAGGATGAACGCTCTATTTTCTGCTCCCAACGAATTTATCTGTGACTATCTGGGGAAGGATTTTACAAATCAAGCTAAAATAATGTGAGCTCAGACATTCAGTTTTCATTAAATGACAGAAGAAGGTTCAGATTTGATCACATCAAGCACAGCAGAGGAAACGTAAGCAGCTGGCAACATTACAGCAAATGCATTCAAAGTCTCCCACACATGGAAATCCAGTTGAACAGAACTGGATGCTATGCTCACAGACATCTTTATGCACAAATTAAACCGGGTTTTCCTCTCCTACTTTAGAAATCCCAAACCGTAGCAGTGTTGTTGTCACCTGCCCTGGAGAACTGGTGACTGCCTGCAGTGGGGAGAGGTGCAAGTGGCATTACGATAAAAGGAACTGTGTGAAGTAGCTTTAAGCCATTTTACTGAGTGAACCCTAACCCATTTTTACGGGAAAAATATGCTTTTTCACTTGAGAGAGAGAGAGTTGCTTTATATTCAGGTTTAATTAAAAAAGATAAGGATAAAAAACATTAAGAAATTCACTACATGAATGTGAATACCCACAATTCTTCTCATTTTGGCAATGCCCCCTCTGTCTCCTCTCAGGCTATGATGTGTCTTTTCAGTCTCTTAAACCGGATCTGATTCCAGAGATTCCACCTTGTTTTTCTGCCTCCTTCAGCAGCTCTAAATCAAATGTGCATCCAACCCACACGGCTTTATTTACCTGATTACATTGCATTGTCTTGGGATGTTCATAGAAACCTGGCTGAATGATGGAGATAAATGCATGAATACTTATGTCACATCACTGCAGCAGCACTAGCAATTACCAAAGGGTCAGACAGGACTGCGTATGTTATTTAGACACACGCTGCTCTCTCATTTTCTGCAGGGCTCTCTTGCTTCTCATTTCAGTACCTGTGAATTATGACGCCCCCACGGGAACAGTGAGAAGACAGCTGGAGAGAAATCCTCTTTTTGCACTTCAGTCAAATGACTTTCAGGTTGTAGAAAAATGTGCCAAGACTTTAGGAGGCTGAAAACTTGGAGGTCTTGGTTCAGGTGCAGCTGCACAAAAATAATAATAATAAAAAAAGAATACTTTTATTTACATTTTCTTTCTGTAAAATAGATGTTTCCATCACATGCATCCTGGCTCTGAAACAGTCGAATGGAATAATAACTGGAGAGGTTCGTCTTCCTTTAATCCAGATGTTGCTACTGTAGGTTAGTGAAGAGACGCATTAACACATAACACCACAAGTCTGCAACCAAAGGAAGGTGTTGGGCTTTTATTAAGCTCAAAATCTAAGTTTCACTTGCAAGTTCTTTACAGAATAAAACTTCCAGTGAAGTGTATACAGTGAAGAGGTATCAGAGGTATTAAACTCACATGAAATAAAACCTTTTTAACGCACAGAGACCATAAAGTCTGGTGCACTGGGAATGACAATACCAACCAGGATATGATGTATAAGCCAGCAGCAGCTTTAGCTGTAGCCCTGAGGTTGTGGGCATGTCTGTGCTGAGGAGAGTGATGGCCACTAAGAAGTCCTCAGTTTTGGCCATCAGATCGAAGGCTTTCCTTACCGATGGCTGTTGTCCTTGATGAGCTCAGCTGGAGACTCTACTCCCTGAAAAAAAGAGACCAAACTGCACTTCAGCCAGTAAACTTTTCATGTCTCACGTAATTATCACAACAGTTGGAGGTGGTATAATCATTGTCTGGCTTTTCTCACCTGGGCTGAAATGTGATTACTTCAGGTCAGGTCCTCAGACGAGTGCTCCAAGATACTGAAGCTGCACATGCTCTCTGCTGCAACCTGAAGGTAAAATCAGGCCCGATATTTGAAGAGAGATGGTGAGTTTATCACCAGGGAACCAGATTCTCTTACCTATAAGGGTCATATAGTTGTGAGGGATTAGGTCCAGACCCATTGTGTAATTTATAAAGCAGCGGAGGTGCATCTGCGGGATGACGCTGAACAAAAGAAGAAGGAGGCAGACTCCCATTTAAAAAATCAGATGAAAGACCCTTAAACCCACGTCCATTTGACAGGTAGCAGAGCATAAGTCTGTTTGCATTCAAATCTATGGAAAAATAACTCGCATTAAGTATTAAATCCATTTCCAAGATGTGAACCGTGGTCCCATTTGGAATAAAACACATGTGATGACGCAGGTTATGCTTTGAAATGGGGTTTTGTCGTGACTGACAAGCGACTGACGTTCTCTGACTTTTGTCAACATGGTGCAGATGCGTTCCTCATTGCAGGGAAATCCAGTCGGCACAGACGGTGGAGCTCGAATCTGTTTCTGTTAGCTTTAGTTTGGAGCACAGCAGCGGGTTTCAGCCACTCTGGATGCCCTCCTGCTGCTTGGACAGCATGCCGCTGCTGGCACGATGCCCAGACACCCTTAGCAATTTACAAACCAGAAGTGATGGCGGCTGGGCCCACGCTTCTTTGACTTTGCTGAAGATGTGCTCCAAAACAATAAGGCAGTGCAAATAATACAGGGCTGCTTGTGTTCTGGAGTGAGAGGGATAACCAAGACATAAAACCAGAGGCCGGGTTGTGGTGATTAGACTGAGACTTTTTGTTTTTCCTCTGTTTTGTGACAGGAAAGATAGTTGCGTGATGGTGTCAATGAGGTGATGTGGAGGAGGTTTTTCCATTTCCCACATTTTTCTGTGAGAGATTAATATTAGCTTAGTTCTTTTATGAGTTTTTATATGAACCTTTTGGCTTTGTTTGTCATTTCCACAAGCTAACGGTGCTCTGTAGGTGTTGCAGACACGCCGTGACAGCTGTTAGAATTATAGATGGAGGTGTTTTATTTGCACAGAAACTTCAGGCTTGTATAGCAGCTGGGATTTTATGAAATTTTCAGTGAATGCGCCGTTGTATCCACCCACCTCATGTAAGAATAAACCTGTCATTTACTCTTTCTGTGTCACCCTAAAGGGCAATTACAATTTTATGATTTGATTTATGATATTTTGGGGTGGTTGTGTGAGATTTCTGCAAACATCTTCTGTCGTTGACCTCAGAGAGCATCAGAGGCACCAGAAAACCAGACCATCGTGTAACTCCTGCATCTCATAGTTTCATGGAGGAAGTCTTTGTACCATGGTGCAACCCAAACTCTTCTCGAATGGACCGCAGACTTTCTGAGCTTCGATGCATTAGAAATATCCACATTACAGTTATTGCTTGAAACTTTGGTTTGTGTTGTTTTAGGTGGTGAAAATGGCCCCAGTAGGTGGAGTTTTTAGCTTTAGCTAACCTGTAGGGACACTGACTGCTCCTTAGCACTTAATACAACCCCAGTTAAAAAGAAATGCATCCCTTTTGAATAGATTCACACAATTCCCCTGAATTTCAGGATGTGATTGCAAGTTGATTTGTTGTAATTGTTGCGAATCAATCTGTGTCAAATTGGACTAATTGGACGTAATGAGGAAAGGCAAATCACCTGTTTATGCAAGGCCTCCCAGTTGTTGTTGCATGCCAGTGTGAAACCATGCCCTCTGATTTGCATGCCTGGCCAAAACAAAGAATACAAGATTAAGGGGCCTTGGTCAGCAGCCAAAACGCTAACTGCGAATGGGATCCTGAGGTCCTTTGTGGAGATGGGAGAAACTTACAGACGGGCAACTTATCGATGAAGCTTTTTTTTTTATATGTGGTAAATGTCACAGCCTCGGATGCAGGGCCGAGTTCAAAGTCAATGTTTATTGAAACGCAGCAGGTTGAGGATCTCCAGACAGAGCAAGCAAAGAGGCTGTGAAACTCCTGAATTCTCCTCTATAACTATGGTAGGAGGGTGCAGCTATGAAAATGATCAAAATAAAAAAAAAACTCCTCTCTAGGAGGAAAATAGAAAAGGCTATGAAAAGATAAATAAACTCACACTCTCCTATTGAGGTGGACTTAAACAAAAGAAGCTCTCTCAAAAACAGAGGCACTATGAAACTTTAGCAACTTAAAACACTCCTTTAATGGAGGCCCAACAGAATCACTGACCTTCAAAACACAAAATCACTCCAGAACACGGAGGAACAAAACAGGCTATGAAAACTTACCACAAACTAATCTATGGTCAAGGAATAACTTACAAACAAAAATAGCTCTGAAGGAGGATAGCTCGGCTTCAGGCTCATGGAGTCTGTGGCTCAAAGACGCTAATAATCAGAAAGTGGCACAAGACAAGGGAGGCGCAGACTATTTGAGCTCAAGAGGAGCCAAAGGGAACAGGTGGAAACACTTTGGGAATCAGACGCTTCATACAGGAGGAAGAGCAAGATACCTGAAACGAGAGGGAAGTTAGTGCTTTTCAAAATAAAACAGGAAATGACGAGACAAGACATGATAAAAACCTAAATCGTGACAGTAAAAGTGGGGATTTTTCCACGGTTTCTAAGCGAATCCTTGAAGACTGAATCGGCGCAGCACTCGGATACAGGAGCATGACCTCGCTGCTATAAAACATTCAGACATGAAGGGACCTTGTCTGAGTCCAGCATCTGCTGACAACAGCCGTTTGATACTGAGGGCAGAGGACAGGAAAGTTATCTCTGCTGCTATATATTTGTGTGCGTTTCCTTCTGTGATCTAGTGTGGTGGCACTGACCTCCAGCGACACCCAGACAGCTAGCTGGCAAAGAACTGTGAAGAAGACTAAAAGACTTTGCTGCCATCCATCTCTCCCTCCCAGGCCTCTTTTCTGTTCTGTCTCTTCCTTGTGTCGGTGCCAGACTCTACGTGCCACAGGTGGACGGTTTTAAAGTTTACTTTAAGGCTAAAAGACACGAATGATAGGAGTTGGCTGACAAAAAAGCATTATTTTAAGGCTCTATAAGCATCATTGACTGGATTCAATGTCAACTGCTCGGACTCGGACTCTTTGGTGTTTCTTCATAGATCCACATTCTTCCTAAATGACTGGTTTTCATGCATTTTCTTGGATGCAAAGTCAAACCCACGTAAGACTCGCTGCTCCTTCGATGCACGACTCAACAGAGAACTAATCATGGAGCACCTAACACAGAGCATCATCTGGCCTGCACGGTTCACAGTTGCACTTTCGCACTTTATTCCGCAGGTTCAACGGAATTTCTTCATTTAAATGTTGCCCTTGAGCACATTTTCATTCGTTAATATCAAGTTAAAGCAGAGCAACTTGAATAACAGAATAGAAATACATGAGACACGTGATCTGTGTTCTTCTGGGTCCTTCGAGAGCTTCTAATACTGTAGAATCCATCGTTCCTGACCTTAATGAAAGCCACCTGTAAGCCAGGTGGAGTCTCTAACTGGTGTCAGTCGCTGTTTCTTCTACAGGTGACGGGGCTCACTACTCATAGTGCATACACCAAAGCAGGTATACCCACATCTGCTGTCCTGTAGGCTTTAGACCAGGCATCTCCAACTCTGGTCCTCGAGGGCCATCTAAAACCTGCAGGACAGCGGCCCTCGAGACGTTTCTCTAAACTGGCTCTTCCTTCGCCTTCCCCCTCTGTTATGCCTCAGCTTTGCCTCCAAAAGCCCCTCCCAGTAGAGGAGGCTGTAGTGCAGGGATAATACCCACATCTGGTCCTCGAGGGCCGCTGTCCTGCAGGTTTTAGACGTTTCCCTGCTTCAACACACCTGATTCAGATGAAATGGAGCCCTTAAAAAGATTGTTCAGTTCTGCACAAACCTGCTAATGATGCATCGACATCATTAGCAGGGAACTTCTGCAACAGTCAGTTCGCTATCTTTATACTGCAATGAGGAAAAGCTAGATTTTTTTTTTTGTTGGGCTTGAAATCTGTCAGTGCAGTGAGAATGATAGATTTTCTCTTGAAGGAATCTGCCTGCTCAGACTCATCACCTTTGTCAGTAGTTAAATCATACCTGCTTTATCTAATATCCAGCTCAAAATGTTCTCCAGTTTAAGCAACAATATCTGACAAAGTCATAGCCACACTTGTTTCAACTGAAAGACTTGTGCATATGAACATCTTTCATATTTATATGTCAGCTATAATGATTTTCTGTCCTTGATACCAATCCAAGTCATTTAAAACTGAGTATCTGAGAAAGCCAGAGCTTTCATTTTCCTACCGCACACCACAAACTACACACCACAAGTAGATTAAAGTCTTCAAACAACAAAAGCGATCGTGAAAAAATTAACATAAATAAAAGTGTCTTCACGGGATGTTTTTTTAATGCAAAGTGCAGTAGGAATTTTCAATCTTCTTCTAACAAAACCATTCGACAAAATTACAGCATAAACTAAATGAGTGAGGGGTTTTTTTGGTCCTTTTTCCTTCTAGTGTCACGCTGCAGAATTATCTGAAATAAAAACTTGAGATAAGCAGATATGAAATGATAACTGTTCTGTATTGACATTGAACGCAGCATTTTGTTGCGTAATGACATTGAGGTCAGCGCGTCTATCACCTGCTTCCTCTTATTCCTCTGCCGGCCACCACTGATTCAGTGACGTTCTTCAGTCTGATGCGTTTTATTCATGCCAGGAACATTTATGCTGTGTAAATATCTTCAATGACCTATAAAATATGCCCACAGCAGCTGAGAGATGCAAGTCTGCATCGATCACGCTAATTAGCCATGTGCTAATCACTTTGCATTGATTGCAGCTGTGACTGACGGGAACTGAGGTGTTCTCGGCTTGGTATCGTGCACAGTTTTGTCCAGATACAGTTAGGGCTCAACCAGCCATTTAATTGGGCCGCTGTCCTTGTCTCAGTGTACATGGACAGGAGCGGAAGGGAGTTTAACCCAAACATGTCCGGCGCTGCGCAACTGTGTGGGAAACATTCAAGACACTCTGCTGCTTTGAATTTTCTCTGTAGGCAGTGTTGCCAGGTGGGAAATGTAGTTTTATCGTACCAGAGACAGAAAGTGAGGGAAATGAGGGAAATGATCGTACACCCGTCATAACCAAAATAACAGGTCTATTGATGCGCTGTAGTCACTCTAGTGTTGAATAGCATCTAACAGACTCACGGCTTTGCATCAGCAGTTGCGTTAGGCTAAATGTCCCCGTAAACAAAGACGAGTGGGAACTAAATGAGCCAAATCATGAGGCCTGGAGGCCACCGACTGTTAGGAACTTCTGAGGCAAACATAGAAAAGCCCGATTGCCTTAAAACTTGTCACATGGAAATGGAAACGCCTTCAGGGTTCACAGAAAAATCCAACAGACAGTTGCGACAAGACTGATTACAACCACACATTCACAGAATGATCAAATTATCGTATATTATTTTTGGGATTATTGATCGTACATCGTACACAGGGCAAAATCATCGTGCAAATACGATGATTATAGTACACCTGGCAACACTATTTGTGGGGTAAAATCATAAGTGTAAGTATAGCCAAATTCAGCTATGTCAATGGTGATTTTTGTCAGATGACGCTGTGGTAAAAAAAAAAACAGATTTTATTAGAGCAGAGCGACAGTCTGGAAATCCTTTAACAGTCATAACGGGCTGATTTTCAAAAACAATTTCTGATGCGTTTGAACTTTTGACTGAAAAAAAATTTAAGAAATATGTGAACGAGAGCAGCTTTATTTAAAATTCGGCTGTAATTATGTGTACTTTAGCTTCTTATTACAAAGAGGCAGAAAGAAACTTTGGTGCATGCAAGGAGCGCTTAGGTCCATTTAAAGGGGAACTCATTATTTCAAGCATGAAATACCTTCATCTACTCACCGAGAACAGATTGGTGAAAGTCGGCGTCCTTCAGAAGATATTTAGATAACTGGAGATCCATATAACGGAGTGAACGGGGCTTAGAGGATGCAGCCTCTAAATAAGGCATTATCTGTCTTTATTTCACCAATACTTTAAGAAGAATGAATGAACGAACGTGTGCTATAGCTCTGTTAGCTCATAGCTGCTGTGTTGTTGTTATTGGCGGCTATCGGGGGGCTTATAGAGGCTTTCTACACACTCTCTACTGGGATGATGTCATCGACGTGCTGCTGCAGCACAGTTTATTCACTCCGTGCTCTGTGACAGTCGGCTAACTTCACACAGAGTTTGCTGCTGATAGTTTTGTGCAACATGGCAGGATATTTATCAGATTTTGACGACGTGGACGACAACTTTGGGTACGATGGACGTCCTTACCGGAGTGAATGAGCTGTGCTGCAGCGGCGGCTGAATGTAGAGTCAAAGAGACTGTTTTTGAGGGAAAATCTGATCCCACGCTAAACCTGCCCTCCTTTATTTTGGCTAATTTATTAAAGTAAGCCAGTTTTAATGCCACTGACTGTGTTTCTAACATTAACTCATGCATGATGGTTTTTATCAGTCACTGTATTGATGATAAAGATGTTTAAAACTTATTTTTATTTCCGGTGGACAGATATTTTAACATTTGATTAAAAATAGGCTGAGAGATGATTTCAGAGACTGATCCTACAGCTGGAATTCAGGGTGTGTTCATTGCGGGTCAGCCTGAGAGCGAGCGAGAACGCAATATGGCGCCCAAACAAACCAACGTGTGACATCAGCTTCGCACTTTCTGTAAAATGTCATGAAAATAGAATTAAAGACTAATCTTACGCAGCTAAATGAGACCAGCTTTTCCTTTTTAAGGGCCTGACTACGACCTCTTTATCTGACCAGACATCCCTGAACTGTTTCCATGTAACCAGGATTTCTGACTTGAGTCATTTCGACTCTTGACCAATCAGAGAGATGCAATAAGCACAATTTGAAGGGATATTGTCGCCTCTTCTGATCTGCATCCATATAATATTTATTGGTTGATAACAAGTCGTGTTTATGATACATTTTCAAGGTCTTTAAAAGTTTAAAGTTAGGACTCGTGTCCTTGTGGACGTGAGAACAGCTTCTGGGGGCTTTGGAGTGAAATAAAGCAGAAATGAATCAAAGGTGTTGTTAGGGCAACACTGGTTTAATTCACGCCACATTGATTTCCAGGAGGCTTTGATCTGCTGCTTTGAGAAGGTGGCAGAAGAAGAAGGAGGAGAATCCCGACTTTGATTGCTGACGGAGTCGTGAAAGAAAGCGCTCGTTCTCTACTTGGCTGATGAAACTTGAGTAAATAATTCACTACTTGCAAACTGCCTGGTGTTGACTTGTAGAGGGCATCTTAACTTTATTTAAGGTGTTGTCAGAAGTAAGGTAATTATGTTGTTGGCTCAGACTTTCAGACCGAGCATAAACACTCACTCTCCTGCTTTTATTCCCCCTCAAACTTCGCCCTCTTTGAACCCAAATTTAAAGCCTCCTTTACGGCAGCACATGGAATATATGAACCTCTCTCTCTTTAATACTTGTATTTCCAGAGTTGTGAAGCAAACTGCTTGTGAGCGTGTGGCAGTAAACACTGAATTACTTTATCAAAGCTCTTTCTATCCATCGGCTGCCTCTCAGTTAGCCAGGAACTCCTCACGGCTGTCCCAGGAGAAGAATTAGATAAAAGACGGGGGCATTGGTTACCTGCCACAGTCTTTTCTTTACTTATATCCTCACTCCACCGTGATGAATCGACTTTCATTTCTGCACTCTGAAAGATAGATTAGGAGCTTGGTTCCCAGGCCCAAATGGTTTACATCTTGCTGTTTCATGCCCCTTTTCTCTGCACATTTTCACCATTAATCTAGTCTTTTATCCTCTCCTGCTGTATTAGCCGCGCAGCCTCGTCATCAGTAACTGCTTTTTAATTTTCGAGCTCTCCGTGGCGGCGCTCTTTACATTCTTGCTTGATGCGTCTCTGTCTCACAAATGTTCTTCAGCTCCATCAGTTTCTGCTCCAGGTGTGATTTCCATTGATTTTTAAACCAGACGCCGGCTGTAATTCTGCACCTAAGTGACCAAGCCCTCCTCTCAAAGACGAATCACCTGCAGTCCTTATCCATCAGTCCATGCTCTTCCACATACATGACTGTCGCTCCTTGCTATTGAATCCAAATTGAAATGAGCCCTGGACTGATTGTGTTTAGGCGTAGGAGCCGATAATATTGCTTCAGGGTGTGAATGCAGTGTTTAGTTGATGTAACCTCTGGTGCTTTGCTCTGTGTTTTCTGCTCAACTCTCCAGAAACGAAAGGTATTGGAAAACTACAAATCAATCCTATGAATATCAGACATGTACTGCATTTCAGCGTGAAAGGTCTAGAAAGTTGGCAGCTGCTGCATACGCTGCCCCTGAGAGCTTAATGCGCTTATAATGCAGGCAAAGAGCCAAAACGCAAGGCGGCTAAGAAGATATTCATAACAATTTGACAAGACATTTGGCATTTAATGAAATTGTCTGAAAACAGAAAGTCTGTTCACCAGAAATAATGCTGTCTAACATATTTATGGAGTTACCACCTGCATCTTTAAAAATATCCTGTGGAGAAGAGAGAAATCTGTCTAAATACTAAAAGATGCTACAAATAGAGACATTAAAGTGGTAAACGTGGCTGGGACACAGCAACTTGAGACACGGTGACTGATGGTTATTTAAGTGGAGTAATCGGCGGTGTTCACAGATGTTTTGTTGCATTTGTTTCAGAAGCTGCACTGCGAGCATGTACAGCCCTAATGGGGTTTATTGGTCAAACTCCACACATACTCACACTTGTTTAGGACTCCTCTGTTGGGTTTCCATGCAGAGGGAACTGCTTTCAGCTGCATTTTTCCGTTCTCCATCTCATGTCCACAATCCGCTCCTGCAGATTCAGCTGGTTTGATTAAAAAAAATTAGTTTTCTTTAGGAAAAGAACTGAGTTAAATGAGCTGGAAGTGTCTTAAATAACAGCCAAGGTAGGAGATATTCCAAGGAAAGGAGCTCCAATGCTTCCTTTAACAGAGGATACACCAGAGCATCCTTTAATTCCCTTTTATAGTGACACTCTGTCGCTTTTATCCAGTCATACTAACTGGGATTCATGTGAATATATATGAGCAACCTGTGACAACACAATGTTCTTTGTTTGTTGGTCTAAATCATAGAATATTACTTTATCATCAAACAAGGTGTCTATGACATATTCTGACAGTTTTCATGTAGCGGTGTGAGCATATTGCAACAGACAGAGCATCTAAAGCTCATTTATCTGCAGTTTCAGTGCGCCGCTGCAGCACAGTTTATTCACTCCGTGCTCTGTGACAGTCGGCTAACTTCACACAGAGTTTGCTGCTGATAGTTTTGTGCAACATGGCAGGATATTTAGCAGATTTTGACGACCTGGACGACAACTTTGAGTAAGATGGACGTTCTTACCGGAGTGAATGAGCTGTGCTGCAGCGGCGGGCGTCGATGACATCATCCCAGCAGACGAGTGTGTAGAAAGCCCTCTATTAGCCCCCGATAGCCGCCAATAACAACAACACAGCAGCTATGAGCTAACAGAGCTATAGCACACGTTCATTCATTCATTCTTCTTATAGTATTGGTGAAATAAAGACAGATAATGCCTTATTTAGAGGCTCTAAGCCCCGTTCACTCCGTTATATGGATCTCCAGTTATCTAAATATCTTCCGAAGGACGCCGACTTTCACCAAACTGTTCTCGGTGAGTAGATGAACGTATTTCATGCCAGAAATAAGGTCCAGGTTTAAAAATACCGGAGTTCCCCTTTAAGAAAAGACTATAAGAGGTATTTTTTTAAACTTCTGGAGTGGAGATCAGGCTCCAGCCATTCTTTACAGCCTCTAAAATCAACCTGATGAGCCGGTGACAGTTTAGCAGTTACATGCGAGTGAGATGTGCTTTTCTTCTCATTGCATTTATTTTTGTGCCATTTCTTTTCAGATTTTGTTGGGATTTTTGCTGCTTGGTTGCGTTTTCATTGAAAGAATTGCGTGCATGTAATCTGCAGTTGAAGTGCGAGCTCGGGGGCCACTGTAGCTGTCTGTCTTGGGGTCACAGCAGTTATGATGGAGTTCACTGAGGGCTCCGAATCGTGCCTCTGCAGGAACGGTCAAGCTGAAACGAATCAGAGCAGCGTCTTTCACAAACTCTTGAGTTTGAACAGTTAATAACTTTCACTCTGAGATAGAATCAGACTGCTGCCCCCTCTGTAGCTTCAAAGCTCCGATGCTCCGCTTGTAAAAGATTTTCATATTTGTTTAGTGAAGCGGCGCTCGTCATCGAACACCAGAATCGACATAGTAAAAGTGAATTATGGTGCAGGCACGGTTTGAGAAATTTCTCTGGACATTTCGATATGTTTTAATTTTATTTTGCAATGACTGCATTGTTGCTTTCACTCTGACTCGCTGTTATTAGAGTCCTCGGCTGCTTTCCTCCACAAAGCAGCAAGCTTATAAAACCACGTCCTTCCAAACCTACAGGATGCAAGTGTTTGATGTGCAAAAGGTAGAATATTAACCCTTAATAATAAAGATTACTTTTGTGAGTTGGCCAAACCCCCTTAGTTGCAGTGATATTTTCCACAGCAGTGTACTTCCTTTCAAGCCTGCATAGCAGTTTGACCTCAAAGGAAGCCAACGTGGGATGGTTGGGATTAACTGGGAGGTCATGGTGTGAGATCAGCATCATCACCCCTCTGAAATGATCATGTGGCTGAACGAGAGCCAATCCCTGCAGCCGAGCAGGCTCTAAAAGCTCGCTGGGAGGCTGTTAGAGCAGCAGATTAATGCCCATGCTTTTTGGAATGTGATTACTCGTTGGTGTAATGTGCACACGTCCACATACATTCAAGCATGTAATGTTGATTTTTCAGGGGATTATTAAAGTCGCAAGACATCAAGGATTGAGCTGAAAGGTTCCACCACCTCTTGTGTAGTTGATATTTGGCGGGGTTAATTTTCTTTTTCCGTTTGGGGTGTTCCTCTCTCACATCGTGAGGAGTTTTAGTGCCGCAGGCTGTTGGCTTAAAGCATAAAATGAATTAGGCTGTTGGGGACATTTCACTCAATTTCCTGCTTGTAATTTACATAGTGGAGGGCATGAAAGCACATGAGCTGCACAGATTCAGCAGCTGAAAAGCATCGACTGCCTTAATGCAGCTGATTTCCCTTCCCTCCTGGATTCCTGTGCTGCTGCACTATCCTTTTTAATCTCTCTTGTTTCCTCATCATCGCCCACTATCTTTCTTCCTCAGACACTTCGTGCAGCTCTGCTCAGCTTGGCACGCTTCTTTCCTCGGTGGCTTCTGACCAGCAGGGATAAGATGGAGAGGTATCTGCTCCCCTCTTCAAGCTGATGTCCTTTGGCTTGATGAATAATTCGTCACCTCGGCCCATCTATTCTTTAGCCTCTGGACTCGATGCTGCAGGGTTTAGTGTCTGTTAGTATAAATATGCATTTGAATGGCAGGTGCTAATGGCTTTGCCCTTGTTTCAGTGGCACATATGTGGTTTCTTTCAGGGCTGTGGGAAAGAATGGCATCTGCCTTCCTGCATTTGTTTATTGAGCTGTATTCCACCCACAAAGTTGGGGAATTTAGCTGTATTTTATTGCTGCATATATTAATGATACAGCCACTGGGTTATCCTCTGTGATGTGAGGACAATCTGAAGCAAAGAAGGAACCGATACCAAGTGTTGAGGATAACGAGGGTCGAGGGGCTTCATTTCTTACTGTTGAGGATTCTTGCAGAGCTCTGTTAGTTTAGGGACAGAAGAGTAGCTCTAAAAGGCAAATGAAAGATTGGGAGCACTCAAGACTGTCTTATGGATAATATCTATCCAGCTACTGACTGATATGTTTGGGTTTTGTAAGGTTTCCACATTATTCTGTTGCAGAGGACAGTTTGTGGTGTTAATTGGGGTAAATACAAAGCCCAGTAATTGTATTGTAATTGCAACCCATGAAAGCAACATGTACTTTGCACGTTCCAGCTAAAAAACAGACTGTTAACCAGTATGTTCATACGCTGCCATCTGATAAAGATAAAGTGGAAAAACTTGATAGCTCATCTATTTTTCTATTCAAGCCAAAAAAAAAGGGAATTTGGTTCAGGACTTAAACGAGGTTGAGTGACTATAAATCTAAGAGTCTGGTTGGTGCACACAAGTACTTTATTGAGAAGCTAAAAACGTACAGCGGATACACTTTAACTGCAACAAAACATGTGGGATACGTGCGGTAGATGAGGAATATTAACAAGTTAAAGGGTCTGCAGCCAGGGTAAAAATGGCTTCCACGACGTCCATGTCGCCTTGGAAAATGTATTTTTTAGCCTTGTCCATGATCAGTTTCTAAACAGCAACAGTTTCTAAACTTATTTTGATGTCGTGTCTCACATAGGCACCCTTTAGCAGATCCATCCAACCACCCCACCTTCCTCATCATGCAGACTTTGTGGCCTGTTAAATGATGGATTTAATAATGACGTCAGTCTCCCTCATGCTGTTTGTTTCAGTCTCCCTTAAGTTTCAAATGATCCACTTCACAGTTCTTCACAAATTATTAATCAATGGATAACAAACCTCTGTTGCTTTATTTAATTTAAAATGTGGGCGTCACCCTCACCTTTTGATCAGCACCTGAAAGCCTCCTGGTGTCTCCCGCTCCTCCTCCACATGTAGAGAAGGCGAAGGCACTTTATGCTGAGCATGCTGGGATTACTCTGCCGTTTCCTCTCTGGTTAATTTTTGTTTTGTTGGGCATAAAATGGCCAAATCAAGTGGAAATGGAGAAAGAAAAGAGAGTGGAGAGAGCGACATCATTAGAAGTATTTCAATTGCACTGCTGAATGCACCATGTGCTAATTAAGGCCAATAATGTGCTGAAATCTGGTCCACTTCAGAAAATCTGACTCCCTTTTATAAAGTGATTTCATTTTAATGCTTGAAATAAATTCAGTTGTTTTTAAAGCCACTATGTTGATGATAAAGATGGGTTTTGATGTTGAAACTCGTCAGGATGAGCCGACAGTTGTGCACATGTGCACATGCAACACATCCATGAAGCAAGCAGGAATACAATCGTGTCTGAACAAACCAACGTGTGACGCCAACTCGCTGCCATTGTGCTGCCAGTGACCGTCGGAGGGCTCAGCTTTGTCACACACAGGAATCTGTTTGCTAAAATGTCTCCCATTTCATCCGTCAGCAGCAATTTTAGCAGCTGTTTGTGGAAAAAACCATTTACAGTGATGCCTTTCAACAGTGCAGAGTCCCTGAGAACCAATAATCCTGTGAAAACATGTTATCTTGTGTGCAAAAGATGAAAAATTATCCCAAAGGGTTCTTCAGGTGCTGCTGGTGCCTCTAGAACTGCTTTTTTTAAATCTCCTTTTGGTTGTTAACTGGATTATTTTTAATGCTAAAGCATCACATGATAAACAGTCAGTCACACTAAATTAAGCTAACTTCTGCTAATTATAAAATTATAACAAATTTGAAGTCATCCATATCAAATACGAGCTGCTTTTAGTTTGTTTTTTATAAAAGACCGTCATGAAAACCAAGAAGCTGACTGAATAGATTTGTTTTTATTCAGGAGTTGAGCCTTCTTTGCTCATTTAAGTGCCTGATTTAAGTCAGCGATGCCAGCTGAATCTTTATTAATGAAGAACATATATAAAGGAACAGACTGGATGCAGCGTATCCTGTGGCTGCTGTGTTGGTTGTTCGTGTTTAAGTAGAAAATAAATAGACGGGATTAATTTTCCTGCAGAACGTGTGAGGATTTGAGTCTTTTTGAATCTTGTGAAAGCTCCTGTTGCATTGATGTTCTGCTCCAGTTCATGCATTCTCCTCCAGTTCATGACACTGCCTGACTTTGTACAAATTTATTGTAAAGAATCTTCTGGCAGAAATGTCGGCGTTGCGTAATGTTTACTCTCTTTTCTAAAGCGGTTTAAGTCACGCAGAAGCAGAATAAGCTGAACCTATTGTTGCACACTGAAAAAGCACAGATGATTTAACGTTTATTGTGCACAAAAGCTCGACGACCGTCACAATAGAGCGTGTTTGGCATCTTCATGTCAAGAGTGGTAAAATGGCTCCAGGTCTCACTCTGCAGGATTAGTAAGACTGGCTCATTTGGACATGTGTGGATCAATATTTAAGTCGATGGGTGGATCGTTGGTGTGAAGCTGAGGTTGCTGCTTGTGGCTGACTGCAGACTATTTCAGCCCCCCCCCCTGCTGTGCATTTCACCCTGCATCAGCACAGTAAACTGTATCTGGAATGACAGAGCTCACGATGCCTGTCCTACAAACAGCGACGTCAAAACAGAGCGAAAGACGTGCACTTTAAAAGCGCTTGTGACGCACTTACTGTGTATCAAATGTTGCTTCATATTATTTAAGACTCACTTGTTGCGAATAAAAACAAAAGCATCAATTGGGGGGGAATGATGTTGAATTAAATTCTTAATATAGGACATCTCGGAGCAGAGGAAAAACCGAAAAATTCCCTTTGAGTTAATCGAGTTTGGTGTGTTGAAAGCTCGCCTTTCACTGAAAGAAACCTCCAGTGCGGGGAAACTCAGCGGCTATCTGCCCTGACCTTTTAAGCACAGAGGACGACGAGGCAGAAAAGAACAGTTTTTTACAGAGTGAGTCGACAAAAAACAAACTGTAAAATACAGAGCCAGATGGCTCGGCAACAACTGAGCACCCCAGACTTCCACAGACTTGTAGAATAGATGCAGCTGTGGATGTGAAGCCTCAAAGTAAGATATTGCCTAAAGATCCAATAACTTCTTCAGTCAAGTCAGACTGAGGTCAGCTGTTCCCTCTGTACGACAGGTCCAGTTTGCTCGAGTTTTATCCCGTATGCAGCAGTGTTCAGATGATGGACTAATGGGTTTGTTTTCAATGTGAAGCTTCCAGCAGCGTGTTGTAAAAAAAGCTGCAACGTGATGGAAGAAAGCTTGGTGTCGGAATGAAGAAAAAGTGTCAAAAACCGGATTATGACAAACAAAGAAGGGCTTTCTTTGTGTGACTACACAGCAAGACTGGGGGCCTCTGAGTAGGCAGTGTAGCGGCTGTAAAACCATTTGTGTTAACTGGATCTGTGGAATCTAAACTCAGATGCACCACACTGTCAGAAAATGAAGTCGTCAAGCTCAAAAAAAAGGATCTTCACAGAAGTATAACGGGCTAAATATGGAACACAAGACTCCAATCAAGCTGAAAAGAAGGCTGTCGGGTTGTGGTCTCAGAGGTAGCTGCCTCTAATCTAGTTATGAGAAGGGGAATTAAGGATAAACGCCTGAGGTTGGATGAGACACGCCAGAATTTCACAGAGAACGAGTCAAGCTCTGCATATTACCAGGACCTTTCGTGAATACTTTGATTACACCTTTGTTTTCGCTCTCCTGTCTCACCGTCAGCCAGACGTGAGACGAATGAAAATGGCAGAATGCAGCAAATTATCCTGAAAGACTTTTAAACTTCACTTCACAAACTTAATAGCTTGGAAATAAATATGATAACGATGATGATGTCGCTGTCGGATGCATTTCCGAGCTCCACCCGGCACGACTGGGGAATCGTGTGAGGTGACGCCACATCTTTAGTGTTGGGGTGTTTAAAAAGCGTAGTTAGTTCTCCATCATTTCTTTAATCCATTTAGTTAGCTGTGCAATTTGTAGTGTTAACACTGATGTATTATCAGCCCGAGGCTTCCTTAATGGAGTTGCCACTTAATTACTACAGAGACCCACTTAAGCTCAGTGAGCAATGAAAAAGAAATGCGTAAGCATAACCCACGATCTGAAATTTGTTTTCATGAAGACGGACGTGCAGGAGCACACATTTGCATAAGCGTATGTGCGTGAAGGCGTTGCTGTGTGGGAGCATTGGTACAAACAGAAACCCGGTCATTAGCGGTGCTTTTATTCACCCCTTACTTTCAGTCCTGGTTATAACATGGCTGTAACCTCTCTTAGCGCTTCATCGCCGCTCCCACAGTAACGCAGGTGAGAGGTCGTCTCGGAGAGCCGGCAGCGAAGGGTCAGAGGTCACGTCGTATATAAACAGGTGTCAAGTGCTATGATGGAAAACCGGGGACATATGAGACTGAGCTGGAAACCCAGCCAGGCTGCCGCCACCGCTGCTGCAGGAGCAGAAAGGTAATGGATGACTTTGCCCGTCAATGTGATGCCATGGTTTCAGGTTGTGCAAATTAAACCATCTCGTATGCAAGAGCTGACCTTTTGAGAAGTAGATGTGCGTGCTTCCATGTGACCATGACCACAGGTCTTTTTGCACTGTTGAACCAGAGCACTTTCTTCACTTTCTTCTGTCTTTTATGTCCAATCGATTTGATTTATGATGATTCTGGAAGAGCAAAGTTCTTACATTTTCGAATTAAATTTTTTTCTTATTCAGCTCTTTGTGTTTTCTGGAGTAGCTGAAAGCGTTCCAGAGATTCTGTGTCGTATAATTAAAACGATCTGACCTCACTTAACTAATCAGGCTCAGAAGTGAACAATGTCCCACTCATTTCATGCAAAGAGAGGAGGCTGAAGGAGGAAGTTTAACACCAATGTGATGAAACTGTACTAATGTAACACAGCAACCCACACATATTAGCTCCTGAGTCTGATTTAAGGACCATTAGCCAGACGCACAATTCTTCTCATTGTCAGATTCAGACATGTAAACTGAAGCATCCAGCAACAGTGTCAGCAGAGAGATTTAGTTCACTTAAAAGAATGGATTTAATTTTCCTAAAGTGATGTTCGGTATTTTGTCAGAAGGATTTTCTCTCGTTTTAAATGCTGGGTTGTGTTCAATCTTTAGTTAAACCTCTGCATACATGCAGGAAAAGTGAGATTTATCGCCGTTTACGGCCTCATTTCCTAATGGTCATGTTTTCCATCAGCATTTATTCCTCCTCCTGCCAGTTATCCTTCTGCTGCTCTTGGCTGTGATGCTCATTAGTTCATTTTTACTTCCGTTATGGTGAATTTTTAAGTTTTAAAGTTCAATTTAGGTGTTTGTAAAGTTAGTTTTCTTCTACGCTCTTTATAGTTTAAGTGCAGGTTATTGTATCTGATTGCCCTTTTATGTATTCGGATGTTGTAGTTGTAACATATTAATTCAATTAAATTCAGTTTATGTTGGGTAGAACCAATTATGTACAAAAGTGAACTTGAGGCGTTCAGCACAAGTCCAATTAAATCAGTCCAGACAATTATAATTTGGTTTGATTCAGTTCAGTCTAATTCTGTCCAGTTCGCTTTATCTGTATTTACAGAATGTATTGATTCAAAGGTGAGAAAACCAACATATCGCACTGAAGTTTGTATATTTCTGGGTTTATGTTGGGTTTAAAATCTCTGATTTCTGATTTTATTATCTTAAAAAGATCAGTGAGATGATTATTTTTCCTGCTCTGGAATGAAGAGATTTAACAGACAGCTCCTGCCACTATAAACAGAAATCATCCTTTCATCCTGCAAGTTTTGTACCAACTTCAAACAGCTCTGCGGTGGCTGGAAGCTCAGTCCCTGTCCAGTTCCTGCTGCTGTGTGGCGTTTCTGTCTCCTGGTACTCTCCTCCCCCCTCGGTGTCCCTTTTACGTTTTAAAAAGGTTTCAACTCAAATGGTGAGAGCTTTAAGACGTTAGAGTCAGGTTTTACTAACTGTACCCAACTTTCTGCCATGTTGTGTCTCTGTGGGACGTAACGGGGGAGGGAGACGAAGCTTTGAACCACGGAGGGGCCCAAAGGGAGCGATGGTGGGTGGAAGCAATTCATTTATCATGCAGCTCTGATATAAGTCTATCTGCTGCGCTATCTTGGCAAAACTGGTAAACATTTGGTCAGAAGCTGCAGAAAAGTCACCTGTGCTCAGTTAATTATGCAAAATTCATGTCTGGTGACAGAAAAACAGTGATTTGGTATCTTTTTAGTGTTCAATATAACTTCTTAAAGAAGCACATCTGTCCTCACTGGGAGAGCCAGCTGTTTTAACTGAGCTGCATACCTCAGTGTACAGGATAAAGAACCGTAAATGTTCAGGTCAGTCGACACATTTCACTGCTTTCTATCTCAGTTTGTAGTCAAACTAAGACTAGAGGGAAGTTCAGGGATAATCTCTCAGGTTGGCATTGGAGGATATTGTACATCTTTAATGATACCGAATCAACATTCAGACATTGGAGGCTAGTGTGAAGCTCTGCCTTGAGCATAGCAGCGTACCACCTCTGTTCTCGTAGATTAACCGCTAACTTCCTGCAGAGATCAAACACCCGGTGGTGACTCAAAAGCTGTCTCAAATGTTGATTCCAGTCGGTGTTTGCCTGCTTAATGGCACAACAAAACCACCCCCCATTGCTACGTTTCTACTCAAACCGATCAGCTGATCTCTCTTTAGCAGAGCCGATAACACAAGTTTAGTCAGTCGCACAGTTCGTATCACGTTGAGTGTAAAGTGGTGCAACAGGAGCAGCCATGTTTGATTTTTAGGTGGTTTCACAAAGATCTGTTGAGCGACAGTCTGATGTAAACTCCAAAGCTGCAGGCAGTGATTTGCGCCTAATTGGACATGTTTTCCTCTCTGCCTAAGAGGGATTGTTGAGCTCCGCTGTGTGAAACTTAGTGTGTTTTTGTGTGCATGAAAGTAACATCAGGAGTTGTCGAACTCCCGTTGTTTCACAACTCTCCTCTTCCCCTCCTTCCCGCTACGTCTTCATTAAAGTGTCTGATTCAGTTACCAGTAACTGGAGCTTAATTAGGAGAATTTGATTTTCACTGCTGGATTTGGTGGCAACTATTGATCATCACTTCTTTTGGGACGGAAACGAGGGAGATGATGCCCACTGTTACATGCTTCAACGGGCCAAAAGCATCAGCTTGGACCCCTGGACTCAACTTTGTAACTGTGCTGAAAGCCTCACGCTGTTTGCAGGAGGACGGCTGGTTCTGAAACCTCTCAAGAACAACAGCAACACACATTGGATATAAAAACTAAAGCCAAGCAGGCTTTGAGTGTGTGCATGTGTGCATTTTACTATCTCAAGTAGAGAGAGGGACTGAGAGCCTTTTCCTCCCAAGTTTACAGTCACACCAACACATATTTAAATGGATATGGCGTCTTAAAATGAGGGTTTCAGCACCGTTTTAAAATGTGATATCATACGATGTGAAAGACACAGAAGTTCCTGGAATAATAGCTTCATGTTGCAGAATTTGAATAGTTTCTCTCTCTTGTGTGACGGTTAGCAGTAAGTTGGTATCAAAGTTTAATTCAGTGCTGGTTGCCAAGGTTAAAGACTTTGAACTATGTAAAACACTTAAATGTGCTATGCTGTGTGCTCTATGTTCATGCTTCTGTTGTAAATTGATTTTTGACAAGTGCCATCTCCACTTGAACATGGTGTGTCGTGACCTGGAACTATGACTACAACTTGTCATGCTAGCACTCACTTTTTCCGAATAATTGCAACATTTTGAGCCTCCTGCCACACATGATGCATTTATAGTGCCGTGACTATATTCAAACAAAGGCCTGGCTTTGATTTGGCTTTCTTCTGTTTGGCCTGGTGAGAATCGGCCTCCTCCTGAACACCTGCTGGTGGGTTTTCCAGCGCTCTTGTTTAACGCTCTTGACAGCAGCAGCAATTTAGCATTGTTGGTTCCATATGTTGTGAATACTTTGTAGATAACCATACAGCTTTTGTAAATGGTGCAGTGAAGCCATTAGGGGTGAGCGACCATATCTTCTTGTTTATTGAAGGCTTTGTTGAAGGCGATTGTTATTTCACTTTGTTATAATGGCCTTGTTCTTCCTTGAATGTATTCTTCCTTGTAAACAACAGACGATTCACTTAATTTTGGGGCATCACTTTATGCTGTGCACTGATTAAACTCCTCTGTGGTTAATTTGCTAGCGTTAGCATCTCTACGAGTGTGGATTACCTTGTCGTAGGGCTTGACCGTGCTTCTGCAGCAGCTCCGCTTTGATACATCCCAAATATACGTCAACATGTTAGTCTCTGCTGAATAGTCTCAGAAACATAGGACACAATCTGCTCTTGGTTGTGTTGGTGCGGTTGTTGGTCCTGTGCTTTGCTGTGGAAAAGGCAGGAGTCAGGCTAAGTAGTTGTAAAATAAGGAAGATTGTCGGTGCTTTCCACAGGTTTTGTGATTAATTCAGTTGCTGTCGGCCCCTCAAAGCTCTAACTTTCAGTCAGCATTTGATCTACGTGGAGAATCATGGGCAAGTCTGTCTGCAACTGGTTAAAAAACCCAAATCCTTGTCACTTGGATGTCTGCAGCACTGTTTCATAAAACTCAAAGAGTTTTCAAACTTATCCAGGTTAATCTACATTCTGTAAGGCTTCTTTTCTGGGATCCTAGAATGAAATGCTCCAGCGTGCATGTAGTTCAAAAAATGCCTCACGGAGGTATAAGCATAACAATCAGGTTTCAGACCTGATAATCAGACTGCATCGCCATGGGCAACGTGGGCGTTCTGCTCCACAGCAGACTCGAATGTAACTCTGAGCCTGTCTGTTGAGCAGACTTGTTAATTCTTTGTAGTAACTGTACTGTTAGCAGCAGAATGACTTTACATGAACTGATACTTAAACTAATAAACTACACTGCAGTTTAACGCAGTGTTGCTCAACTTCTCCTGTCCTGGAATCGGCATTGAACTTTGTCCATTAGCAGCTTTTTCCCACATGAATAGATCATCTTTATGCTCCTACAGCATATTAACTGGTTGATGTATGGTAGTTAAACTAAACGGACACCAAACAACATTGTATTTGCATTCTTATTCCTGCCAGCTCTGTCTGGCCTTTATTTAGTTTGAGCAGCCTAAAACTGTGATGCGAGTTAATCGTATTTCCAGAACAAAGCACTTGCTCTGATGCTCCTTCTCTGCGTTAATCAAATCGTAATATTCCAGCGTCACATCCCTGTCAGTTGTGGTCAATAAATATTCACTGAATTTGAGCACAGTTGAGAAATTCTGCTCATAATCTCCCTGGAATACACGTGGATTGTGTGTTTTTTGACAGTCGGGCTTTGGGCCACAGGTTAAGCAGTTTAAGAATTCTTTCTCTTCACTTTTTCCAGCGGATAAACCCTGATCTCATGCTCACATTGCCGGTTTTTTGGGGGCGTTTTTTGTTTGAGAGGAAGCTTCCCGCTGATTGCTCGGCTTATCCCCAGAGAAAATCCGCTTTACTGCATTTGTCTACCTGAGTCTTTGGCTCATAACGGTATCAGAATCAAGCTGGAGGAGATTGAGGGACTTTGAACTGGATGTTTGATTAAATGAGAACAATTGAATCATCGTTTTAATTGTTTTTGAGATAAGAATTCCTTTGTAGGCTGCTCTCTGGTTCCAGTTTAACCCATTAACACCAGATGCAGTGTATCTGTTAATCTCATTGCCTGCTTCCCCCTTTAAAAGCATCAAATGCAACGGAAAAGGTGGTAATTTAGAGTTAAAGGCAAAGGTTGAAGTTTTTATTTTATGTCCAGTAGCTTACTGTTGAGATTTTTGTGAACTGTGATGGTTGTTGTGTATAACCCTCAGGTTTTATAGGTTGTTTTCAAAGAAGTTTAATATTTTAGGGGTCATTTCAGAAGGAACCTGAGGCCTTTTTAGCTTTAATGCCTTTATTTTTGTCTTGATTAAACAAAATTATTACATTTGAAGACATCAACAACGTATCCGATTGGCAGTTTAAGCTTTTTTAAGACTTCTTTGCAATAAAATGGAGTTTTTCAGCCCTAAATACAGGCAAAAATATCTTTTTTCATGTGTGCAAGCATCAGTAGCAGCCCCCTATGTGGATGAAGAGTTGATCATGTATCTCAACAGTCAACATCAGTCTTGCTGATTGAAACGGGCGACGATAATCAAGCCATCTTTTATGAATTTTCACTGTTCTGCCTGGTGGTGAAGGAAACAGCAGCCATATCACAGCAGTTGATGGCACAAGAGGGATCACATGCCTACGCTGCTCCTTCAGGTTGCCTTAGAAACCAACCAGGGCTATTTGTTCCAATTTGCTCTGTGGCATTGAGATCAAAAAGCTTGGAACCAATGCTAATATGCTCTCTGCATATTAGCGTCTGTATTTGTAACAACACAGTGGGGCATCTGTTCACCTCATTTACATCCGCATTGTCCATGTACAGTTTTCAGTACAAATACAAGACCTGCTATGTTAGAAGAGGTTTAGGGGTTAATGCACCTCAACGGTTTTGAACTTTCTGATGTAACGGCAACCTGCCGGAGCCCATTTTCCCCCAGCGCCCCGTCCCTGTGAAGCCTAAGTTTAAACGCCATTCCTGCACTGCCTTTCCCGCTCCATTGAAAAGTTGACGGTCTGTTTACGGGAGCGGCAGCACTCCTTTGTGGCTCTGCTTTCTGCTTATGAGAGGGAGGCGAACAGTGCATTGAAGACTCACCCCTCCCCCCCTTTCCTTCTTCCAGAATCAATTTGAAAAGGACAGACGGCCCTCTCAGCCCCGTCCCTACACCCCAGTGATGCTTAGCTGGTGAGTACGCTTTAATCCGTTTAATTCAGAACTTTCATGTTACTTTTATTCATTTCTCTGTGTGATTTCTTCATCTTTTACTTGCATTTCTGCTTTAATTTTCGCTGACAAAACATTTGACTTGCTTTGTGTCCCAAAGTTTACTGGCAGGCCGGCTTCTCTCTGGCCATGCGTCTGAGGGTTGGCAATTCTTTTTTCCTCTCATTCACACTCCTTTTTAAATACCTTCCCTCCCTGAACAAAGTCTCACAGGCTTTTGTAGTGATAGTTAGGCCATATTTCACGGTGAAAGCCCTTTATTTTCACCGAGTGAAGTCATTTATAAAGAAGCATGGAGAATATGGTGTTGCAGGCAGAAGTGAAGTAGTTTATGAGTAAAGGCTGCTAATGGACAACCTTACCGCTATCTCTATCCCCTCACTTCTGCCTTGGTGTGTGAAAACGAATTGGTAAATCTTTCCAGTTGGAAACAACTAATTGACAGTGCACAGTGACATCATTATTCATGGGACACAAGCACACACTCACCTCTAACTGAGCAGACTGGCACCAATTTTTATAGCAAATATGCTGGCTCTTAATTAGACCATATTAGCAGTAATAAAATATTATTTTTCTCTTCTGGCTTGTATTGAGAGGACAGTTAGAGAAGAGGCTTTCTCCTGCAGCCCTTCCAAACAAGCCATCCTTGTTCAGCCTTTTTCTAACTGTGCTGTCATGAACTTTAACCTTTAACATGCTAACTGAGGCCTGTAGAGTCTGAGATGTAGCTCTGGGCTTTTCAAAGGACCTCTCTCTCCCTTACGCTGCTCAGTTTAATTTGTAGGTCAAATATCTTTCTCTTAAAAATGCTTCGCTTCTGGCTGCTTTGAAGAAGCTCCACTGTGTTGGTTCTCTCTGCTCCATTTGGAGGATTTCGGGGGGCTCCAGTCGTGGTTGGCTCCCCTAACCCCAGGGTTGTTTGCTGATATTTAGTTCAGGATGACAATAAGCCGGAAGAAAACAAGCATCTTTCAAGCCAATAAGAGAGAGAATTGGTGGATTGAGAAGGATCGTGATCTAGAAAAAAGTTTGGGTGTAGTGGGGGACTCATCCCTGGACAGGGATTCTCTGTAAAGCATTCTCTTTGTGGCCCCTAGGGCCGAATTAAGAGAGCGTCATTATCCCTGGCAAATGACCACCCCGCCTTTGTGGTCCAGCCATGGTGCATTAGGATGCCTTAAAACGTGGCCGAGCCGTGCTCATTCAGCTTACAAAAAGTGGGGCCGCTGTTGGATCCTTGGCCCGGCTCACAGAGGAGGCATTCACCCCACATCGGAGTGGGGGGGAGTGACAACGGCAGTGGCGATAGAGAGGTCCTCCCGAGATGAGTAAAAATCACTCATGCAAAGCCTGATGTAATAGTCTTAAAAGACATGCCGGCTGATGATTTCTTCTTCTGGAGTTTGATCAGCTGTGGAAACCATTAATCTGACAGAGAAACTTAGAAATGAGGCTCCAGTCTTTTAATGTGATAATTGACTTATGTGTCATGAAAACATCCGTGCATCCATCCACTATGTATATCCATTTCATTCTGTTCCGGGCCATGGGGGAGCGTGAGCCCATCCCAGCTGTCATGGGACAGGGTGCGGGTTACACTCTGGAAGTCATAGCGTTGCTAAAAATAAAGTAATGAATAAATTGATCAACGAATGGATGAATAGAAACAGTTGAACACATAAAATCCTCCAGCTACAGCTGCTGTTGGAGCTTTTTCCCCTCATTGTAACCGATAAACAGCCTCTTCTGATATTTTGCAAATGTACTCAATTTTCTGTAAATTACCAGAGGATGGCACTTCAGCAGCCAGCGTCTCCTCTGTACGGGGATAAAAAGAAGGGAAAAAATGACTAATTCCACTTATCCTCATGTCAAATTTACAACAGAAGCAGGCTGTGGAATTTAAAACAGCCTTGCTTGTTCCTGCATGTGCTTTTAATATGCTGGAAACGGGTCTGGTTTGCTCCAGATATCACTGATTTATGGCTACAGTTTGGTGCCGTCTGCAGGTCCTTTTGCCAGTCAGCCAATTTTTGCTAATTATTCACTCCCTCAAAGTAAGTGTAAATAAAAAAGTGCTGTTGTTGCATAGCATTAAATTAAATTTGCTTTGATCTATAAATTGAGAAATCTTATCGTTGATATATTGCTTTATATCCGTATCAAATCGCTTCCACCGGTGATGTGTAACCAGGTGGGTAAGTTTAGACTTTATAGGCAGTCTGAGCCTCCTGTTAAGATGGAGTGGTCAGATTTGATCCACTGGGCATGAAACGGTTGAATCAAGTTTTCATCAAACGCTGATAAATTCGGAGAGCACCAGGCGCTATAAAGTCAAACTCCTCAGAGGAAGCGAAATAACGGGGAAGGCACCGGGAAGCTCCTAGTGAAATTATCGTTCTTGGCCCTTTTCCTTTTATTTATCATCTAATCAACTGGAAGCCTAACCTCTGGGACTGAAGCCACCTTCTTTTTAGCTTTCTCCCCACGATGTGTGGGAGATTTCATTACGTTCCAACACTGTTTCCTGGTTTTTATGAAGTCAATCCCTCTGCTGCGGTAGATGAAGAAAGGGAGGAGCTTTTTGTCAAGAGGCCGAGGCAGAAACGCAGAGCTTGTAAATCCTGCACTGATCTTTGGATCATTAAGCAGTGAGCTCTGGGTTCTTGGGTTCTTTATCACCAGGCCTGGATCCCAGGCCATAATGGAGGCTAACTGGCTAATGATTAGCTGTCTTCTGCATCTACTGCAGAGCCAGAGGCTTTGAAAACATCTACTTTCTCTCTTAATTTCAGAGACGATTCACAGCTACTGTTTTTATAAAGCTCAATGATCTTGTTTTTTGTTAAAAAGCCATGTTTTCCCCAGCTTGCTTCTTTAACTGCGTACCTTTTATAAGTAAATTAATAGTTTCTACACCAGAGTTTGCTAATTTGACAAACGGCATTACCTCCTCTGGGAGCTGCTGCCGAACACGTTTCATTGTCTCTGAAAAAGCCTTTTGGAGTCTAAAGGAAGAAGAAAACAAAGAGTGAGAGGAAGTGTTTTGGAAAATGATCACCTTTTCTTCTTTTTATCAAACATGCTTGATTGCGTTACATTTTTCTGGAGCTATGCAGCTCAGCTCAGTGATTATGATGCATCTCCGGCTCTCAAACAAAGACATGAAGCCTCTCTCTCTGAGGGATGACAGTGAATTCACTGCTTTTGAACAGCAGGCATGTGAGGTTATGTTTTTAAGGACAAAAGATGGAGTTATGCCTTTGTTTCAGCATTTCCACGCACTCCTTTAGCATTGCAACTGGTCCACAGTCCAAATGAAGTGGGCTTTATCTTTAGTCTGTTGCACTGCTGCGTTATTGAGGCTGTTATGCAAACATTGGCAAAATAATTGCATTTACATTGTTGTATTGTTTGTCATAGAGAGAGGAGGAAATCTGCTGTAGATGCAACACATAACAGCTCAATAATCACGTTTAAATGCTGCTCCACGATGCACAAAGATGCTACATGCACATCGTTGTATGATTCAAAGTGAGACATGATGGGATTTTAACATGAGTAAGTTAACACCTACAAACTACAGCAGACGCTAGGAAGTTGTTAGACATCCGCCAGCCAGTACTGACAATATAAATGCTAATTCTGAGTCGTGTCCTCTGTAGCTTTATAGCAAGTTTCAGTGTGAAACCGCAGGTTTGTGTTGAAAAAGAGTAGCGATGCGGCAGCTTCTCCGTGGATGATCCCCACACATCGGGTGGGGAGCGACTGCCTTCTCTGAAGTTCTTAAACCTGTTGTTAAACCTGGAAAAGGTGTGACATTAATTGGTATGTGAAGGGATGCAAATTCCAGACGTTCCAGTCTGACAGTGACGGTCCCTGACAGCAACACCTTCGGCCCTCACCGGTACACTGACTCCTGTATTGGCGTGTTCAAGCCTTTACATTCACTGCCAAAAACATGTTCTTGCTTTAAAAGTTTTCCCTGAGAAAACAGAAGATGCTGCTGTTTCCCTGATGCACCGCATAAATCCAGCTTCAGTGCGTCAACATCTGTTAAATCCTGTTTGAAACCTTTGATTTATTTTTGGCGAAGTCGACTGCACCGGAGTCAGACTACAACTGGAACTCAGCTGCTTCCTCTGAGGTTTTTAACGTGGCGGGAAAACCACTTTCACTACAACTTTCACTCTCCACAACAGCAATTCCTGGCTGTAAACTTGCTGTTTAATCATTCAGTAAGGATTAGTGGCACTGTGTGTTTTCTAATTATAGACCTGGACTGTGCACTCTCCTCCTCTGTGGGGTCAAATCTAGCCCACCAGGCTCTCAGCCAGCAGCTTACTCACCGCAGCTCTCAGCTGCTGCTTTCACACGTTTATTCCTGTGAGCATTCCTAACTTGCCATCTTTTTATTGTTTTTCTTTTCGTCTTTATCACTCCGTGCACTCTGCTGCGTCTGTTTCTCACGCTCGCTCGTGTTGAGTTGATGACAAAGACTTTTTATTTGGATTAAAATAAAACTCAATGAGGTAGCTGTCAAAATAAATCACTTCCTATATCAAGGAGGAAACGAGGAATTGCCTGAAGTAAAAGGACAGCAATTCTTTTTTTCCCGCAGACAATCAATCAGTTCCCTCTCACATCTTTTCACATCATTTCATTCTTCGAGAACAATGGCTTTGATTAACCCCTCTGGGAAAGCTCATTATCCATTTCCATCACAAAAGTGCTTGTAAGACACTTGGGATTCGAAATGCTTGAGCAAAAAAAAAAGAGAAAACATGAATAAAAGGAATATATTGAGCTCTGAAAGACAGAAATGGGAAAAAATGATGGCTGCCAATCAAAGGCAGCGCTCTGTGGCCAGATGCTGGTCTTTCTTTGTTGACATCAGCAGTGTATCTGTTCGCTGTGACTGCTTTGTGTCCAGAAACTGAAACTGAAACACCTAAAACGGATGTATGAAGAGTGGCTGAAGCAGAAGTTTGAGATGAATCTTGTCTCCACGGACGCCGTGTGCATTAAAGTGTTTTATTCTGCCAGTTTAAGTGGCTGAAATGAGCTGCAGCTTGAATTAAGTGCGTACGAGTTTACTTTTTATCACCAGAGTGTGTTGAGGACTTCTATGAGTTCCATTGTTGGGCCGAAGCGGTTTCTACTTCTTTGAGAAACTCCTTGAAATTAGTTCAATCCATTTTTAATCAAAGTGTTACTCCGGAGTTTAGTTTGGTGCGTTCTTCTTTCCCATTCGTCATTTGATGTGGAACCACAAAGAAGCTGCTGATGTTCTCTGAAATAACTAGAATATTATTAAAGTCGTGAAACATATCATGACGCACAAGTTTTAATGAGCACTCTGATATCTTTGAGAAAGCTCGGTGCCGAACTTCTCGAACCAGCCGGATGAAACTCACATGGACACATGATAAACGTTTAAACTCTATGGAGGCTCCAGTTGGTCAGCAAAGCGTTGTTGCACAGATGTTAGCACCAGGAAGCTAACACGTAAAACTTCTTCCAGCTTCTTCATTCTCCTTCTTTTCTATTTCTAACAGTTTCAGCGTCTGTGGATACATCTCACCTCACAGCATGCACAGGGCCTTAAGGAATCAGCATTTAATTTAGGCCCCTTTCCTTTGATATGCTAACTTTACAAAGGTACATTAACTTCAATGTATAAAACTGGGGTTGCATGTAATCCTTGTTCTAATACAGGATGACCTTCACTTCTTGTAGAATTGGGTGTCTTTACAGAGATAATTACTCAGCTTTGGGGCTGAGGGGAGTTCCTTGTCTTGGTCTTTGTGTCACTTTACTCTACATTCAGGAGAGGAAGTCATTCCTTCTGCTTTCTGTGAATACTGAAGTATAATAGCCGGTGTGAATATATCAAACCAAACCTATTGTATCGGTTACTTTAAAGACCGTGCAAAGTGAATACACATTTGATGGGTCATAAATGTATTTCTCAACAATGTGTAAAAAGCATTTCAAACACTTAGATTGGAATTGTGGAGCTAGGCTTCACAAACTGTGTTTCAACATTTCTGTGTCAGGATTTAATGGGCGTTACGTAAAGCGTTACGTTTTGCATAAACCCGCGCTTGCTGCTGTAGTAATGTAATGTAATCCTTGTTCTAATACAGGATGTATATGTCCTGAGAGTATAAAGAGTATAAATACACTCAGGGCTTTAGCCTCGGAGGTTTTCCCGCTCGGTCTCGAGTCTCGGCTAGCATAGCACGGTAGTTTGCAGCTAGCTGGCTAACAACTGTAGCCAGCTAGCTGGCTAAGCTGTAACTAACTCGTCATGTCTCCACTTCGTTCATCTTCCCTGGATGCCACAGTGTCCAGGGCAGTGCCTCCATTATTTAATTTAAATTTCCAACTGACAACGGCATCAAGACACGGTGGATCGATTTTGTTAGGAGCTACTGTGAGAAGTTTATCACCTCCACCCGTCCACTTTACCTCGATAGCTTCACGTATACATATTGCTAACTTGCATAAATTGGAGAAATGCGTTAGCATTCTGTTGCAGACTGTGAGGCACGAGGTTGTGCATTTCAATTGTCTGACTCAGGATCAGTGTCTGACGGCTCAAACATGTAGGAATGGGTCACTGGGATGCTGTTGTTAACTCCAGCGCCCATGGCTACTGTTGCTACGTTACACGGAGGCGGCTCCAGCGCCTTCAGTGGCCACTGCTAATTTTTACCTGATTTTGACACCTAATTTCATGACTTTATCGTTATTTTTAATCGTTCAAATTTGTCTGGGTGGTTAAGAACACTTTATTCTTCAGCCTGACAAACTCAAAACACATTTACTTTCACTTTACACGGCCTTTAACATCTGCGTCTTTTTGAAATCAGCCGGTAATTGATGGCTGTCGCTGTTCACTGTCCTACATGTGTAAACATTATGAAACCACACTCTTTGATAAAGATATCGATACCTCAATCTACAATTTGTGGCTCAGATGGATCAGAATGCTAATGAGAAAACCAACTAATTGTTTGGCTGTTTTCACGTCGCACTTCTTTTGCATCTGTGGGTGATGACATCACCTCTCCAACATAACATAACCCCTTCGGGGGCTTGTTGAAGGTGACGAATCCCTCTTGGAATGATAAACGTAGCTTCGGAGGCGTGTTGTGTGTGTGTGCGTGTGTCAAGGCGGTAAACAATGCCACCAGTGATCAGTCTTGTTTTCATTTTCCTCACCAAATTTGCTGGCATAATGCCTGAGTCATGCATCAAGAAGGCTATAATGAGAAATTGTGTTGTGAGACCACATGGCAATTAAAACAGGATACAAGATGTTTGTTTTTCTAATTACATCACAATGGATTTAATTATAGCCGCGTGCTTTGCAAAGCGACAGTGATGCAAATAGTGTCAGGCTCGATTGTCTGTCTTTTGTTTTGTGACTGGATGCTTCTTCCCTCCCTGGGCTGTAATCAGAGGATGAAAAGATACGATGATACTGAAGCTGAACACTGGCATCATTAGGGAGATCAGGACTTCAGAAAGCGGAGCAAATCATCCAGCTACTTCAGTCGTCCATGTTTGATTCGACCACGTAACTGATATGAATTCAATAGATTTGCATTTAATGGTCTTTTAAATTATAATGTAATGATAAATAAACACAGTGAAGAGCTTTGTGTTGCGATTGAGGAAGATGGCTGAATGCTTCAAGTGAACATGCGGCAGTAAAGTGCACCTTGGACACCTCCCACCTCTTATTTTGCTCTCTGTTTTTCTTAGAACAGCAGCTTCTGACAGCCCGAGGCGCTGTTAAGTCCATGTGATGTAAACGGCTTTATACTTTTGCCTAAACATCTGGCAACTCCAGTTTCTGAGTATGGGTGCTTGAATGAGACATTGTATGGATGAAACCACCTCTTGTCTGGATTGTGAGATGGACTGATGGGTCGTCTGGGACACCAGGAGATCGAATGATGTCATTCTGCTCTGTATACAAATAAGAAAACTGTCCTTAAACAGTGCAGGTCATGAGTTATTATGACAGCTGGCACTCGTACTCTTAAACTATCAATCCAAATTACACCAATAATACCTAAATCAGTCTTTTCTAAATGCACATAAGCAAATTTCTCTGTTGAATATCAGAGAAAATAGTAAATAGCTATAGAGAAATCTGGATCTGGAAGAAGATTTAAAGGAGAATTTTCAGTGTTAACATGTGAGCAGTACAGCTTGCTCACATAAGATGGATTTTAATGGTGTAGTTACAGGAAAAATGTGTTAAATTTTAGAATGTGAAGTGTCAAACCAACAGCAAAGAGCTGATATGAATATATTATCTTTCAGTGAAGGTTGTTCTCTTGTAAGCACGGATCTTAAACTAATTCCATCACTGCAGCAGTTTTCTTTTTGTTCACTGAATTGAAAGACTTTCTCACATTTTTACAAGTTTAAGCTAATGTCAATAATAAAAAATCCTGACTTCCTGGCTTGTGTGTGTCTGTAAACATCTGGAGTTTGAGTCTTCATTCAGCTAAATGTGTTTAAATATATGTGCGGTTTCACTATTTATGCTGCAGATCCTTTTAGAATCGATTTCATGGGCATTTATATAGTTAATGAGAAGTATTAATGGTGAAAATCTGCTTTGTGTTAACAGTGGGACTGATGGTTGATCACAGATAAAACCAGTTAATTGATCTAATATGGGATAATCTAATAAAATAGCCAATTAAATTGAACATATTGTATCTTTCTTTGAAGCTTTAATCTGTGAAAAATTATTTTCTTTTTAAAAAATTGACGTTTTCTTTACTGGTTTGGATGCCGCGCTGCTTAAATTATTTCTGCTGATAACTGGCACTTTTTTTTTTTTTTTTTTTACATCTGTTATGATGCGTTGTCGTGGCAACGGGGAAAAAATATTTGCATGTGCGGAGCAGCTGAGCTTTCCAAAGCCCAAGTAAAGTTTGGAGTAAGACCCCAAATCCAGGTGAGTTGAAAAAGGAGACTTCAAGGATGACCAGACCAAGGAGGAGGAAGTCTGCGGCTCATCAGGGGAAGCCTGAGCTCGCTGACGGATAAAGGACCCAGCAGGAATGTCAGAAAGGCGATGCTATTTTTTCTTTCCGAGACATGGCTGCAGGAGCAGCTCCAGCTCCTCTTTTCTCCACTTTAAGACTATATGGACAGAAGAAAAGGTCACGGTGGAGGAGGAGGAGGATCAGAGCTTGTTCACAACAGATGGTGTAATCCTGGACATGTCACTGAGAAGGAACTGCTGGCTGTGAGTTTCTGTCCATGTCGTCTACAGAGAGTTCACCTGAGTTACCTGCTGACACTGTGACATTATCAGCCAAGTTGATGCCAAGCCACAAAAATAACACCCCAGTCTATTCATGGCGATCTCCGAAGATTTCTCCCACACGTCTCTTCCTTAAGCTCCGTCACCTGATGTTGATCTTGTTAGATTCTTCTATTTTCATCCATCTGTAACAATAACGCTCCTTTAATGGCATAATAATGTCCATTTTGGGCTTAATAAACTATCATTGAATAGAATTAACAAAGAGATGAGACGGTTTGGATTTCTATGACCTGTTGCATCCTGACTGGTGAGCATCTGGGGAGACTTTTTAAGAAGCAAGAACCTGATTTATTTATCTTATTCTTTTTCCCCCAAGCTGATGAATCATCAGCGATTGATCTGTCTTTGAAGAGCGAAAAGACACACACTCAGCTCCTGGAGATGGCCCTCTTTGCACCTTTATTTTCGTCTTTTCATGAACGCTCTGTGTGTGTAATTTGAGGCCTCTGAAAGTGATTGTTGTTGTGTAACCTTCAACAACAAATTTAATGCTTCTTCTGAAATATTTCACTTCGGATTCACAAAGGCGCTTTGGATAGATGGTGTGTTTGTGTTTTTTGTCTTGTAGGCTTTTATTGAAGTTTTTCAGCCGGTCCCAGAGCAGCACAATGGTAGAGAGTGATGAATGCCTGCAGCTGAAATCCAATAAGACGGCTCTGGTAGGAAGAGCAGCATTTGCTCACGCACCTTCTACCTCGCGCTAACGCTCAGTTGCTCATCCAGCGGGAGGCACATCGCTGGCCTTTAATGGAACGCCATCTCTGTGGCCTGTCTCGCCAAGTTTTGTTTCAAGTCTGAGGTGGATTCACTCCAGCCGTCAGTGATCATCAGCTGTCTGCCGTTGTCTCCATCGCACATGACCTTTTTGAGCGCTTATAGACTGCCGACTGCTGTACAGACCACTTTAAAGAGAGAAATGGCAACCTGAATGCAATAAGCCGGCTCTTTATTACTCACACACAAGATTTGGATTAAATTCCCGTGTCGCTGCCTGGCAGTGGTTGTACATTTCAGATGTGCCTTATTGTGTTCAAAGATCAAGCAAAAACATGCATAAATTGATGAAGCCTCTGTTGCTCCCGAGGGGGGGGTTTGTTGCACAATAAAGGCCTTGACAGCATGGATATAAAACCTAAAAATGTCAGCAATCTCATGGCGCTTTTTAAGGGCAAACCAAACAGACTTGGTAGGGCAGGCGGTAAAGACTGTGACCAGCAGGGGAAGATGAACATTTATCTTAAGAGCACAAAACAACTGTCACTTCAATGCTACGCTTACCTGAAAACAACTTAATGTGTCATGTATTCTGCAGTGTGGCTGTCTTGCCTGGAAGTTTGGAGGCTGATTGTTATTTTCTGTATCAGTTTGTTTAAAAAAAGGGTTTGTTTTAAACTCTGATGTTTAAACGAAGTGAAACATCAATATTAATTTACAACTAATAACAGCAGAAGTTTTGCAATTTTAAAAAAGGGGAATTATATATTTTTTTTTTAATCGATTATCACTTCTTTTCTTGTTTTTAAACGTTTTTTTTTTATTATAAGGGCGATAATAAGAAAGTAAAAATGACAAATGTCTTTTTGGATCTTGGTTAATGGTCTTTTAAATTTTCTTTGCGGCACATAAGAAAGATCAGACCATACCTAACCCAACATGCCCCCCAGCTCCTGCTGCAGGCCATGGATCATCTCCTGCCTTGACTCCTGCAACGTTCTCCTAACTGGTCTCCAGCCTGTGCTGTGAAACCTCTGCAGATGGTCCAGAACATTCAATTCAATTTCAATTCAATTAAATTTTATTGATATAGCGCCAGATTACAACAATTGTCATCTCAAGGCACTTAAGTAATATAGTCCAATTCAAGCCAATTGGAATTCAATTCATTGTAATCATAATCCAATAATAAACATCCCCCCTCTGTTCACTGAGCTCCTCTGGCTGCCCTTAGCCGCCTGCATCAGGTTCAAGTCCCTGATGTTAGCTACAAAGAGCTTAATGGAACGGCTCCATCTACTTGAATGCTCTTGCAAAGGCTTCTGTCCCAACTGGGTCCCTCCGTTGGTCCCAGGATTGTCGTCTAGCAGCTCCTACACCACGCCTAAGACAATCCAAACTCTGTTCATGTGTCGTCCCACGATGGTGGAATGAGCTACCGAGCGCTACCAGAACAGGGGCGTCCCTGTCTATCTTCAAGAAGCTCCTGAAAACCCAGCTCTTCAGAGAGCATCTCCTACCCTGCACTCCCCTCTATGCCTGCACTCTATCTCTACACCTCTGACAGAGTCTGACTGGTGGTTTCCTTCTATGTAGCTTATTGTTAGCTTTGATGTTAGCTTAATGCTATATCCTCATTTGTAAGTCACTTTTGGATAAAAGCATCTGCTAAATGCAGTGAAAATTCTCTGATTTTCTGCTTTAATTCATTCTCCAAATTTCAAACTAATGCCATAAAATTTAAAAATACTTGTGTTATCCCAAAGGGAAATTATACAGTTAATGTGATGAAACCTTTTAGGATTCTGTCATACATTTAAGCAAAGGTATTACAGATATAACAGCTGCCAGTGTCCTTGTTAGAAAGGTGGAAATTAATTTGTCGTAGTGTGAAGACGTAAAAACCAGAATGGAAACGGCTTCTTCTAATCGCTCTGAGCTTATCTGCTGCCTGTTGCCGTCCTGCACAAACATCACGGATGAGTCTCCAAGGTTGTTGTAGCATTCGCAGTACCAGCTGCTCCCTTTCCCCCCGTGGTTCTGTGAGATTTTCAGCTATTTGCATGTTCTGGAATAGCCCACAAATTACCAGGAAAGGTTCATTACTGTAACTTCAGCCAGTCGAATGGAAAGAGGAGCAGATTATACTGTATTTTAAATCTTTCTAACCACGAAGACGCAGGTAATGGATTTACTTGTGTGTACTTGCTGCTTTGGACCTTTGGAAAAACACGATGCACTTGTGTTTTTTATGAGAATTGTTGGTGATATTTCGTCTTCACTGTCGGCTGATCAATGATCTGCTCTTATGGGATGATGAAGATTACCTCGACCTTGACATCTGCCAAAATAAAAACCCAAGAGACAAGTTGCTCAATGTGTTCCTCCCAGAGCATCCGTGTATCTTAATGACTGCTGATGACTCATAATATCCATGTAAATCGCTTTTTCCCCCACCTAAAATCGGACAAAGCTAAAGTAAAGTGACAATGTACCTGCCTATGATCTGTTTTTTTCCTATTTGACACACTTCAACGCAGATAAGCAGAGAGGATGGAAAAAACAGCAGACAAGTGGTGTGTGCTGAGTCTCCATGACCAAAACCCTGAGCTCAGTTTCGCTGTGGCAGCAGAGAGCTCTTCAAACCTTTGGCACAAGCTCGTCATCGGCCTGCCTGCGGATGATCGCTCTGACTCACTTCACTTGTGTCATTATTGTGAGAGACTTTGAAAGTGTGTTTCTCTCAGTTGGACATTCACTTTTAATGATATATTACCGAGAAGAACCGTAATTTGGTTGAAACTGGAGCCCGACTCTCAGATGAAGACGCATTTTCTATCACAGCAGGTGAGCCTAAGGCCAGGAATTTACTTGCTTTTTAATCACATATTCTGGTGAGCAGCTTGCTCTGTTGTGGGTGTAATTGTTTAAATGTCCCCTGTGTTCTATGCCTGTTCCTGGATGATTCCACAAGGGGCCACGGCAGATAACTCGGACCAGGAAAAACACCATCCCCACTCCGTTTCGCCAACATTTTTCTTCGTGTTTGGCGTTTTCAAAATGGTTCTGATCTCTCACAAGCTCATCAGCAGCTCCACCGTAAAGATTCGGGTAGCTGTGGCCCTACGCTGCCTCTACCAGTCAAACTACATCTTGCAGCTTGTGAACATGCAGCGTTAATTTCTGCAGACGTGCACAAACGAAGCTCCAAACCAACTCGGGATATGAGAGGCAGCCATGATAAACAGACGTATTTGTAATTAAAAGCAAGTATATTTCTAGCTTTAGCCTTCCAGCTTTCCCATTCTACATGTTGGTGTATCCAAGACTCTGAACTAACTACTGTAGTTTTATTTTAAAGTGTTTTTTTTCTTTTTTTTTAACTTTGGCATATTAATTGAAACTTTAGCTTCATTCTTCCTTGAAACTCAGTTCCCTGTGAGCTAGCCCTGTCATTTGCATTTAGTCATGCACTCGGATCATGCCTTCTTCGGTGTTTCCATGTGTGCTGTGGGTGTCAATTAAACCTGAGATCTGCTCTGCTTCAGCGGGCTAATGGGGCTGCATGAGAGGAGACGATCCATAATAGAATTAATAATGAGGCAAGCTTGCAAAAAGGGCCCAGTCATCATCACTTTCTCACCTGCAGTGAATCCTTCAAGCTCTCCTGCTTTCAGAAATAACACATCAGAAACAAAACTGGACAAAACCCAAGCCTGGTGATAAAACTTAAGTGTTCATGCTACATTAATCCAAGTGAGTTCCAGTCCTGTTCCTCCGTGATTAAAGAAGCTTGGATGTGCTTTGTTAGGGAAGTGCGGTGTTGTGCATTAACAATTCAGATCCATCGGTGGAGAAAGGAAGCGAACGTTCAAGCAGCAGAAGGGTTCATTAGTGCTTCTCTCTCTGCTCAGTTTCACAGAACTGGAACAGAGAGGAGTCGTGCTGCTGCACTCTACCCAGAAACCTAAAAGGAGATGCGAATAAATATATATAATGAGTAGGTTTAACATGAGAACTGTGCCAACACATGATGCAAAGTAAGAGCCATTATTGGGAGAAGTTGATTTCTCCAGTCGTGGCTGCGATGGTTGCAATAAATGAAGGAGCAGGATCGCTGTGGTGCAAAGAGAAGAGCGTCCACAACACACAAAGGCTGTGAGGGGATGAAACAGCGGCCCTAAGGTGCAAAAACAAGAAAAAACAAGAAAACTAAACAACGTATAAGATAGGATAACAATTCATAATAATACAGAAAATTAAGCATAACCATCGTACTGAAAACAAAACCTGAGAAAACAAAATTAACAGCATTTTTCTGGGTACATGAAACTTATTGCACCCGCATACAGCAACAGAGGTGTAAATAATTGAGTTCAAGGAGAAACAGAAGACTGAAATATAAATATATGAGCAGGAACAACATAACATGTTCTGTGCAGACTGACCACGTCAGACTGGATTTCACGTTGGACAGATGGTTCAGAGCAGAAGGGAAAGGAAATGTTTCACAAGGTGCTGTTATGTTACATGTATTTGTGGCTGTTTCCTTATGATTATTTGGTTAAATGTTGTGTTTTGGGCCTCAGGGCCACCATAGAAAGCTGAGGGAAGACTTATTTGAAAAGCAAAATAAATTCAGGTAGCTGCTAAGATGAAATGACATTAAATTCGATGCCTTTACCCCTTCATATAAACAGGGTGCGGCAGCTGGAATACGTCCCAGCTTTGCAACCCTGAACTGGATGGAATCCTACGGTGGTCGAATTTCTTTTTCTGTGAATGTGTTTGACTGTCTGAGAAGTGCATCCTGTAAGATTTACCAAATGGTTTTCAACCCCTGGACCAACCAAAATGGATTTCACCACACCTCAAATGCTCTCTTGCTTGCATTGAAACGTCTGATCTTGTTGGTCGGTGCCTCAGAGCGTCGCAGAGGTTTTGGATTATAATGGCACAGAAATGACTTAATAGCTTTATGGTAGCATCATCCTGCTCTCTCGGTACATGATCTCCATTTCAGCAGCAGTTCTTTTCATTTTCTTGGGACAAAAATTGTATCGTTTTCTACTCTGAAAACAATTGAACTCCAAGCCCTCGAGGCACAAAGGACGGCGTCTTTGCATTCAGCCAGAACTGCAGAGCTGTCGGTTTAAATGCATTTCAATCAGGAGGAACTTAAGAATATATTTAACCTTTGCTGCCTTTGCTCAGTACCAGCATCGGTGTGGTTATAGATGTGACTGCACCCTGTTATGGGTTCTTACTGGATGTGTCTCTATGTCAGGACTACAGATGTGTCCCTTAACGCTGTCCTGCCCACTGTCCAGGCTGAGTGATCAGAGCAGTCTGTGGATTGAATCCTGCAGGTCTGCAGCAGGCTGAGAGCTCTTTTTATTGACCCCCTGTCTGTACCTGAGCATGGCTGCTGCTGATGGGATCATGGCTGTGGATCACTTCCACTAATGATACTCAGCATCCCTCCTCTTTCTAACTGGCAAGTGGTACTGGTAGCATCACTCTCATAAACACAGCACTTAATTGCCTTATCAATAGAGGGGAAACCTCAGCAGTGCCTCTGAAAAATTGGGAATTAATACTTTACATCAGTTATTAAGCAAAAAAACTAAAAATGCTCTGGTTTGTTCATTTCAAATACTAGGATTTTGAAATAGCATGTACTGCATTTCCGCTGTTGGATGCTGGTCATCAATGATGGGCGGGGCTTAGGGAAATCCAAACGATATAAAACCACCGAAGAGAAACCAAACCAGTAAGAGCTATTGGGAACGCAAATCTAAAGCAATCTTTTGAGGAAAAAAAAATGCACATCAGACAAATTTGGCTGCATTTTCTTGCTCGAGGGTGGCGGCACAGGCTCGGACCTACCCCAAGGTATCCATGGGCTATCTGAGATGATATATCTGGGAATACGCTGGTTATTCAGGTGAGTTTAGTGTGGGTCGGGTCCAGGGATCGCGTTAACCTAATATTTTACGTCGTTGACAGAAAAGTCTGAAGGTCATCTGTCATTTTGACGGATTGCAATTCACACCCCTGACCACTTGGTGGCGAGTGAGCATATTAATGGGCTATTGTCTCTCTTGATGCTTGACCTCGATGGCTTCATGAGGAAAAATTATGCACAAGCGGGCACACAGTTCAAGTCCATGCAGACCAGTAGGAAGGTGTGAGCAGGTGAACTGTTCATATTTTAAGTGCAATTTCACTGTTCAGATGTAGCTACTGGGGCCAGAGTCCCAAAAAAGTTACATGTAGGCTATGCATCTGCTTGATTGCACGGTGTGGATTCCATTTTCAGCTTGTTAGGACTGAATATTAATTAAAAATGAATGAAAATTAAATGTTATTGAATGTGTCATTATAGAATAGATTACAAATAAAAGGTAAAAATAGATTATGACGGGATTTTTATAACCCTGTCAGTCAAAATGACGGACAACGGAAAAGTCTCTGGTCAGGTCAGACCTGATTTGGCATGTTTGTGGATTTCTGACCCCCTCCCCTGTCAGGAGGAGCTTTAAAAGCACAGCTGAAGCACAGCAGAGAGGGATCGGGAAGAGTTTCAGATCTTCAAAGTTATTCAATTCTACCTTAAACATCTTTAAGACCATTCCATCTGAAAGATGTCGGCTGGAATTTTTCCCCTCTTGCCCCGTGGTGTTAAAATATCGCTTTATTAACACTGCACTGGGTGCAGAAGATTGTTTAATAGTTCTCATTTGGTCTCTGTGGGACAAAAATCAGGTGTTCTGTGGGTGATGATATAGGATGGAGTCTAAAAGCTGTAACATTGAGCTGCTCGGCTCCCTAAAAACAAAATCATAATTCCTTTAAAACCCCAAACAGCATTGAAAGCATGCAGGTATTTAACAGTTAAAACTAAATAAACTGACATCTTAATGTTGTGTAACTCATGACTGAAAAACCGGAGGCTTGAAGGACACGAGGGGGGTTGATTTCTTAATCTAAAATCCAAATATCCACACAGAAAAAGGTGGATGACGCAGGACACGATGCAGATATTGGAATGATTTGTTTAGATTGCATAAAGGATGTCGGATGATGCTCCCCACTTGTCTGTAATGATGACTATTTTTTCACGCTGATATCCGTGGAGAACATCTTTGGTGGAAAGCAATATACAGACCAGCAGAGAAGAGTATTAAGCTGCAACTTTTATCAGCACGCGCACTCACTCGAGGTGAATTGATAATGAATATTGAAAGAAATAATAAAAGTCTGACGGTGCCTCTGATCTGAAAATGCAGCCCCCCTGTGGGACATGTCGAGAATATTTCAGGGCAACAGTGCATGTGTGAAATTGGCTTGAAGATAAAGAATATTTCAAAAGAAAAGGACAAATAATATTTAACTTTTGTGCAGAGATTATATGCATTTAATGGTCATATTGGCCCGTCTCACAGCAGGATTTCTCTCTTACGGATCTCCTTGGGTTGCTTTTAATACCATAATTAAGTTTATTTATGATTTTGTGGCATATTAATTGTGCTGGGTCGGTTACATTGAGGCTTGTTGTTAATTTTGTTTTACAAAAACCAATTCAAAGGGTTTATATAACCCCCATCTAAGCATAATCACACTGCTGTCATCAACACTAGTTATATTGAAGCATTTCAACACCCAGCTAATATAATCAGAGATATTTACTTATAAAATCAAGCCAACAACAGCAAACTGTTTGCTTCTGTTTGAAATGCTGCAGCCACACATCCTGCAACTCTGCGCTTCTTGTGATGCGTTTTGATCCCGTCTCTCTTTGAAGTGGGATGTAATAAATTTGCTCATCAATTACACTGTCTGGCTCTGCTGTCGGTCTGTTTTCTGTGGGATCCGCTCCAGATAATTACAACAGAACGTGACAAGTCGTCCTTGAGAGAAGTGCATCCCTGTTTCATAACGCCTGTTTTTCATTTCCTAACAAAGGAAAAGCGTGTGGGATGAAGTGTGGTCGGCGTAAAGGATGCCCAGGCAGTGCCTCTGCGCTCCTGGAGGCTGTGCAGACGGCGCTATATCAGACTGTAGGAGTCCTCCGATGGTTGGTGGCATCACAGCTCTGAGGGTGATGCTTTAAAATGTTACTCTCATGCCATCAGCTGCGTCTGTCACTCATCACTGAGACCTTCTTGGAGCATTTAGCAGCGAAAACGATGCTCACAAAGATGTGGAAGCATCCTCCATCCTGGCCCCAAGACGACAAGCCTCCTTGGAGGATATATTAAGGAAACTATTAAGGAATTTTGTATCTCTGGGTGTTTTTAATGGATAACATCTGGTGAGGAGGGTAACTAAGGGTTATGCTTTGGATTAGATTCAAATAAACAGCCTGTAAACGTGTTGAAACCGTGTTTTACTGAACAGGGATACTTTTTTGGGTTTCTTTAATGCCTTTTTATTGATAATTTGTTTGTGAAATGCTATTAAATGTTTTGTTTTCCCCAGATAAAAGTAGAGAAAACAGCGCCATGTTCATCTTTTCAGTGTGAAATTGCTCAGAGGGTTTGCAGAACATCTGAAAAGGAGCGAGGTACAAACGAATGTTGATCTTTACTGTCTTTACTTTAAAGGCGTTGAGCAGATGGTCAGTGAACGTCTTTGTATCGCTTTTATTTTGTTTCAACGTTATTTGACCTCCAGAATGGACTTTGGGGGGGAAAAATTAAAGGTATTTAACTTTTGTGCAGAGATTATATCCATTTAATGGTCATGTTGGCCCGTCTCAGAGCAGGATTTCTCTCTTACGGATCTCCTTGGGTTGCTTTTAATACCATAATTAAGTTTATTTATGATTCTGTGGCATATTAATTGTGCTGGGTCGGTTACATTGAGGCTTGTTGTTAATTTTGTTTTACAAAAACCAATTCAAAGGGTTTATTTTACCCCCATCTAAGCATAATCACACTGCTGTCATGAACACCAGTTATTTTGAAGCATTTCAACACCCAGCTAATATAATCAGAGATATTTACTTATAAAATCAAGCCAACAACAGCAAACTGTTTGCTTCTGTTTGAAATGCTATTAAATGTTTTGTTTTCCCCACATAAAAGTAGAGAAAACAGCCCCATGTTCATCTTTTCAGTGTGAAATTGCTCAGAGGGTTTGCAGAACATCTGAAAAGGAGCGAGGTACAAACGAATGTTGATCTTTACTGTCTTTACTTTATTTTGTTTCAACGTTATTTGTCCTCCAGAATGGACTTTGGGGGGAAAAATTAAAGGTATTTAACTTCTGCTTGTTTCCAGGAAGCAAACGTCACAAAATGTGTTGCTTGGGAACAAAATGCTGCTCCTCCTATAATGCATAAAACCAGTTTGACCAGTTTGGCTCTGCATTCACACTGTATTCTACTACAAAGTGACATCATGGCTCCAAACCTTTAACTTTGATAGGCTGATTAAAATGATCGATCAAGAATCCAACCCACCTAATAAACTGGTTAATTGCACTAACCCTGATGGCTCAGAACGTGACGATTTGGGTTTTACCTGCTGAAGATTCAGGCGTTCTGCCTCATTTAAAAGAAGCTCTGGTGGAACTCTTGAATAAGTCTGATTAATTCTTATTTCTGAGCAAAGACAGCAGAATTTTGAAAGAAAACACCCTCCACCTGCCGCTGAAGCCTCCTTTTAACCTCTTGCTTTCCAGTTAACAGCCTGTGCTCGGAGCGCCTCACGCCTCCCGTCTGTGGCTGTGTCGAGTCGAGTGGTTTCTCGTGTCCTTGCCTTTTTGTTCCTTTATAATAGCCCATCATCTGGGCACTGTACCTCTGACCCTCTGACAAATCACTTTCCTCAAACAGAAAGGCTCCGGAAGACTGGAAATGCACGAGAAATCTTCTCCTCTGACTGAATACTAAATGATACCGGAGGATGAAAACTAATTTTATTTGTTTTGAAGGAAGCAAAACCCAAGCAGATATTAGAAAAATATGTGATGTGCTTCATTAGGACTTCTCAAAGACTGGCAAACAGGGGCTGCAGGGTTTTCTATCTCACAATTTGCCACATTTGCTGTTTTGCATCATTAGATTTTGACTGTTTTGGGGTTTTGTTTGAGGTTTTAAAAGCTTTTACATTTTGAAGATTAAGATTCTGTGTGGAAATTAAGAGCATTTAAGTGTCTTATACCTTTTCAATACGTGGAGATGTGGCTGCGTTATGGTGATCTCATCAGTTTCCTCTTAAGCTAAGAGTTATTCTGCTCCTGTGTTAGTTTCAGGCAGCTGGCTGAGCTGCTGTTCTGTAATATTCTGTAATACTAAATGTTTTAGCTGGAATAGAGAGATACTGAGGGGGACTTTCTGAGGGGTTCCACGCTGCTTTCCACCTTTTTGGTCGTGGCTTTATTGGCTCGCTGCTCCACTGTTTCCATTTTACATTCAGTGTTTCTGCTTTGAAGATCATATATAACAGCATATGTCAAATTGGATTTTTTTTATATATGCAGCCACTTTCAAAATGTCATGTTTTATTCACAAATTTGATCAAATGTCCTAGAAAACTGGAAACAAACAATAATTAGACTCCCTTTTAACTCACAACTGACTTTTACCATTTTACCATTTGAAAGTTGTGTTTAGCAACTGTTAACTTGAAAGAAAAGTGTTAAATTATTCATTACACCAGTGATCCTGGTGTGTTTACAGTTCTGCTAACAAGCAAAATAAAGAGAGAATTTTGGGAGAAAGAAAATTGTTGTCTTTACGCACAAAACGCGTACCAAAACTGAACCGAAACCGTGGCCCAAAAGCCCAAAAAGCGTACCGTGGGTTAATAGAACGTATCACAATGTTTTTAAAAAGCTTTCCAACTACAGCACTCCCATACGTGTTGGCATGCGTTTTGAAGCTCTTTCTGTTGCTTTCCACCTTTTTGGTTGTGGCTTTATTGGCTCGCTGCTCCACTGTTTCCTTTTTACATTCAGTGTTTCTGCTTTGAAGATCATATATAACAGCATATGTCAAATTGGATTTTTTTATATATATGCAGCCACTTTCAAAATGTCATGTTTTATTCACAAATTTGATCAAATGTCCTAGAAAACTGGAAACAAACAATAATTAGACTCCCTTTTAACTCACAACTGACTTTTCTGCGCTCCCATGACTGCTCCACAGCAGTGTTTGATGGCTAAATGTTTCTGTAATGTCTATAAGCTACTATCAGATTGATCTGCCTGCTCTCTATATGGCACCCTATAGAGTTCAGCCTTGTAGTAACTCCCTAATGTGAAACCGGTGGCCAAGACTTGAACAGTCTCTTATTCCCAGAGCTTCTCTGAACCAGCTGGGTGAGTTCAAATCAATACATGCTTGGGGGCTCCCGGTTCACACAATGAAACCGTATCAGGTAGACGCACTAAGAAATGCAGTCGATAATATCACATTATGGGCTCTGTGTGTGTGAATGAAGGTATGAGACTCCGGCTGACAGTGCCAAGTGAAATCATAATAGAATTTCAGATATTATTACATACCAGGGTTGTATAGAATGGCCGACAGTTGCAGGTGAGGTTTGACTCTGTGTGTGTGGCTCAGGTTTTCCCAGTGCACCTCACGCTGCTGTGCACGTGGAATAGTGTCTGTGCGTTAACATGAAAAGACAAAGACATACCGGGCCCTGCCTACACCCTCAGCAGAGTCTGTCAATCCAGCCGCGTACCATTATCCTTCAGTCAGGAGCTTCCTCCATCACTTCTGTACAGATGCCGCTCTTTGTTGAGGCTTGTGTTTTAAAAGAGGCCAGCATCTGCTGGGGGATCACTTCAGTGTGGTTTATGAATCTTCACTACTTCAATTTCTTAAATTAAAATTGGATTTTTACACTCCACACTGAACTTTACTGCTTTTTTTCTGGAAAAACTGAGCTGCTTTACAGTATTTTTTTTAACACAACTGTGTGTCACCACCTCATTTAGGCCTACATTTCTGTGATTGTTCAGCCAAATACAAAAGCATGTTCAAATAGACACTTATTTTGAGTAATTTCAGCAGTTTAAAGATGCCTCAACCTTTGAAACGCAGCTGTTAGCTGCTGACACTCCATCTGCTTCTCTTTCATTGATCATTTCAACAGTAACTTACTGCTGTTAGCCTAATTTGAGAGCAAATTATGTAATGTGAGAACATCATTTAGAAAATCAAGGGCACTATTTATTCATTTAATGGAACAAATTGCAAATCATTGCTCTCTGATTAATTCAAGGACATAAATTTGCTCATTAATGTGTGAAAAATGCTTAAATGCATGTGATCATAAAGTGTTCCGTATCTACTCCTAACTCTGTGTTAAATGCATCGACTGGTTAGAGCCTTCAAATAAAGCCACAAAGCTGCACATGCAGTCGCTTTTCTCCAAAAGTCGCAACAGCTATTTCAGGTCGGACCTGGAAACCTTCTCATAAGGAGTCTGAGATGAGCAAATTAACATTTAAGATGCCTTCTTGAGGGATGCAGCGGTACTCGGTAAAATATTGAACCGTTCGGTCCACTTATGGACCGCGGGTTTTCGGTCGTGCAATTCATTTTGCGCTGATGTGTGTGCCTGTCCAGACAGGTGACAAGTCCTCCCCGCGAGACACGAGTTAATGAGCGTGAATCAGCTCGCACACGGAAGCGGAAGAAAGAAAACAAGCATGGACAGCACTAGCAGAGGAGTTGAGAGCAGCAGTGGATGAGCCATCGGGAGCACCAGGACATTTCCCGGTGGCCTGGTGGGCCACCAGCCTCCAGTGGGGACTGGTCTCAGGTCTCTGGTCTGGACGGCTGTGCTAACAGAGTCTAACAGCGGAGTAATGTTCCGTTAGTTAGACTAATTCACACTGCAGCGTGCATTGAGAGGGCGGCGTTTGTGTGCTGAGACTAGTGGTGCGTTCAGGTTGTACACAAATGTCGGGATTTCTGAGCTCCGAGTCAGAATTTTAATTTTACCATTTGAAAGTTGTGTTTAGTAACTGTTAACTTGAAAGAAAAGTGTTAAATTATTCAGTACACCAGTGATACTGGTGTGTTTACAGTTTTGCTAACAAGCAAAATAAAGAGAGAATTTCGGGAGAAAAAAAACTCTTTACGCACAAAATGCGTACCGAAAATGAACCGAAACCGTGGCCCAAAAAACGTCCTGTACCGTGGGTTACGTGTACCGTTGCACGCCTGCTCTTCTTTAGGTTATGAAACAGTGTGAAATAGAACATATCACAATGTTTTTTAAAAGCTTTGCAACTAAAACACTCCCATACGTGTTGACATGCGTTTTGAAGCTCTTTCTGTTGCTTTTCTTATGCTCCAGGGCCCAATTATTTCTTTCTACCACTGATATTGCTGTTATTTCTATAGATTTGTGTTTTAAACTCTCTGGCCAGGTTTGAAAGAGGGCAGAAAACGCTTTGATCAGTCGTTTAATCAGAAGAAAGATCTGTCTGTTGCTTCCCGTCAGAGGTGAAATCCGACCGGTCAGATGAAAAAGGTGTTGCAAGAATGAGCCAATGAGCTGATATTGGTTGTCGTTACATATTAAAGCGGCTCACACCTGCCAGAATTCATTTGAGTGTTGTGCTGAAGGTATAGTTTTATTTTACGTATATTAATCAAAGTGTTAACATTTATGCTCAATAAATACTTGCAAAATACCAAAAGTCGGGGAGCTGTGAACATAATAGATTTTTAAATAGAGCCAGAAGTCTGATTTAATTTATTAATGTCCAAAAATCCATGCACGGTTTGTGGGATGTAGGACTTTATTTGTGAACCTCTTGACAGAAGTTATCGCGTATTTGGTACAAATCTTTATCGATATGACTGATATTCCTCTGAGATTAACACCCTGTGAAAAATCTCGTGTGAAGGAATTGTTTGTGACTGAATTACATACAAAATATGATGCTTTCAGGTGGGATTTTGTATCCAGGGGACTCATATTAAAGATAAAAACTGAGTAAGAAATAAAATAATACACTAAAGACTCTTTAAAACCTACTGAACAAGCGTATTCAGCATAATCAAACGTACTCCAGGAGCTTTGTGCATGTTTATGATCACAAACGGGAATAAAAGATGGATTTTAGCGTGCGCGGGGATTGTTTCGGGTAATATTTTAGTCTGCGCGGGGATTGTTTCGGGTAATATTTTAGTCTGCGCGGGGATTGTTTTGGGTAATATTTTAGTATTCGTGGGGATTGTTTCAGGTAATATTTTAGTCTGCGCGGGGATTGTTTCGGGTAATATTTTAATATTCGTGGGGATTGTTTCGGGTAATATTTTAGTCTGCGCGGGGATTGTTTCGGGTAATATTTTAGTATTCGTGGGGATTGTTTCGGGTAATATTTTAGTATTCGTGGGGATTGTTTCAGGTAATATTTTAGTATTCGTGGGGATTGTTTCGGGTAATATTTTAGTATTCGTGGGGATTGTTTCGGGTAATATTTTAGTATTCGTGGGGATTGTTTCGGGTAATATTTTAGTATTCGTGGGGATTGTTTCAGGTAATATTTTAGTATTCGTGGGGATTGTTTCAGGTAATATTTTAGTATTCGTGGGGATTGTTTCGGGTAATATTTTAGTATTCGTGGGGATTGTTTCAGGTAATATTTTAGTATTCGTGGGGATTGTTTCGGGTAATATTTTAGCGTACGTTGGGATTGTTTCGGGTAATATTTTAGTCTGCGCGGGGATTGTTTCAGGTAATATTTTAGTATTCGTGGGGATTGTTTCAGGTAATATTTTAGTATTCGTGGGGATTGTTTCAGGTAATATTTTAGTATTCGTGGGGATTGTTTCAGGTAATATTTTAATATGTGTGGGGATTGTTTCGGGTAATATTTTAGTCTGCGCAGGGATTGTTTCGGGTAATATTTTAGTATTCGTGGGGCTTGTTTCGGGTAATATTTTAGCGTACGTGGGGATTGTTTCGGGTAATATTTTAGCGTACGTGGGGATTGTTTCGGGTAATATTTTAGTCTGCGCGGGGATTGTTTCGGGTAATATTTTAGTATTCGTGGGGATTGTTTCGGGTAATATTTTAGTATTCGTGGGGATTGTTTCGGGTAATATTTTAGTGTGTGTGGGGATTGTTTCGGGTAATATTTCAGTGTGCGCGGGGATTGTTTTGGTTAATATTTTAGTCTGCGTGGGGATTGTTTTGGGTAATATTTTAGTATTCGTGGGGATTGTTTCAGGTAATATTTCAGTGTGTGTGAGGATTGTTTCGGGTAATATTTTAGTCTGCGCGGGGATTGTTTCAGGTAATATTTTAGTATTCGTGGGGATTGTTTCAGGTAATATTTTAGTATTCGTGGGGATTGTTTCAGGTAATATTTTAGTATTCGTGGGGATTGTTTCAGGTAATATTTTAGTATTCGTGGGGATTGTTTCAGGTAATATTTTAGTATTCGTGGGGATTGTTTCAGGTAATATTTTAATATGTGTGGGGATTGTTTCGGGTAATATTTTAGTCTGCGCAGGGATTGTTTCGGGTAATATTTTAGTATTCGTGGGGATTGTTTCAGGTAATATTTTAATATGTGTGGGGATTGTTTTGGTTAATATTTTAGTCTGCGCAGGGATTGTTTCGGGTAATATTTTAGTATTCGTGGGGATTGTTTCGGGTAATATTTTAGTATTCGTGGGGATTGTTTCAGGTAATATTTTAGTATTCGTGGGGATTGTTTCAGGTAATATTTTAGTATTCGTGGGGATTGTTTCAGGTAATATTTTAGTATTCGTGGGGATTGTTTTGGGTAATGTTTTAGTCTGCGCGGGGATTGTTTGGGGTAATATTTTAGTATTCGTGGGGATTGTTTCAGGTAATATTTTAGTGTTCGTGGGGATTGTTTCGGGTAATATTTTAGTATTCGTGGGGATTGTTTCAGGTAATATTTTAGTATTCGTGGGGATTGTTTCAGGTAATATTTTAGTATTCGTGGGGATTGTTTCGGGTAATACTTTAGTATTCGTGGGGATTGTTTCAGGTAATATTTCAGTGTGTGTGGGGATTGTTTCAGGTAATATTTTAGTATGTGTGGGGATTGTTTTGGGTAATATTTTAGTGTACGTGGGGATTGTTTCGGGTAATATTTCAGTGTGTGTGGGGATTGTTTCAGGTAATATTTTAGTGTGTGTGGGGATTGTTTCAGGTAATATTTTAGTGTGTGTGGGGATTGTTTCGGGTAATACTTTAGTATTCGTGGGGATTGTTTCGGGTAATATTTCAGTGTGTGTGGGGATTGTTTCAGGTAATATTTTAGTGTGTGTGGGGATTGTTTCGGGTAATATTTCAGTGTGTGCGGGGATTGTTTCAGGTAATATTTTAGTATTCGTGGGGATTGTTTCGGGTAATACTTTAGTATTCCTGGGGATTGTTTCGGGTAATATTTTAGTATTCGTGGGGATTGTTTCGGGTAATATTTCAGTGTGTGTGGGGATTGTTTCGGGTAATATTTCAGTGTGTGCGGGGATTGTTTCGGGTAATATTTTAGTGTACGTGGGGATTGTTTCGGGTAATATTTTAGTATTCGTGGGGATTGTTTCGGGTAATATTTCAGTGTGTGTGGGGATTGTTTCGGGTAATATTTCAGTGTGTGCGGGGATTGTTTCGGGTAATATTTTAGTGTGTGTGGGGATTGTTTCGTGTAATATTTTAGTGTGTGCGGGGATTGTTTCAGGTAATATTTTAGTATTCGTGGGGATTGTTTTGGGTAATGTTTTAGTATGTGTGGGGATTGTTTCGTGTAATATTTTAGTATGTGTGGGGATTGTTTTGGGTAATATTTTAGTGTGCGCCGGGATTGTTTGGGGTAATATTTTAGTATTCGTGGGGATTGTTTCGGGTAATATTTCAGTGTGTGTGGGGATTGTTTCGGGTAATATTTCAGTATGTGTGGGGATTGTTTCGGGTAATATTTTAGTGTGTGTGGGGATTGTTTCGGGTAATATTTCAGTGTGTGCGGGGATTGTTTCAGTTAATATTTTAGTATTCGTGGGGATTGTTTCGGGTAATATTTCAGTGTGTGTGGGGATTGTTTCGGGTAATATTTTAGTATTCGTGGGGATTGTTTGGGGTGATATTTTAGCGTGTGTGGGGATTGTTTCGGGTAATATTTCAGTGTATGTGGGGATTGTTTTGGGTAATATTTTAGTGTGTGTGGGGATTGTTTCGGGTAATATTGTCGTGATGGCAGATGTTGGGTTTAGATCATCTGGTGTTCACATGGTTGATGTTCGACCTTAGTGACGGTGGCTCACTCCGTTTCCATCTCTCACTTCTGAGTGCAGTTTGTTTGTCAAAACTTACAAGAGACAAAGTTTTTGTTATGTTTTTCGTTATCTTTGTTTTGGATTCCTTTGGTCGTGATAACTGTGGCGAAAGTCTGATATCACGGTGCGCCGATGCCCTGCTGTTGTCTCTCCTCTCACATCACAGAGCCGGTCCCACAGCTATTGAATATCAGATACCACCTTTCCTTCGGCACCTCAAACTTCGATTCCACAACAGGCTCGATTTGATATGGAGCGTAATCCAGACAACGTCTCCCAACTTCATCATCCGTCACGCAGTGTCCAACCTGAACGCACAGGCTCACACACACACAGTTCCTCCAGTCAGAAGTTGGCCATCTCTAATTCCTTCCCTTTGTCTGTTCCCACTTTCTCAGGCATTGCTAAAGCGAGCCAATAAGAGCCGCCTGCTATGACCCTGTCATGTGAAAAAAGAATATATAGAATAGATCCTCTGTCTCACCCTATAGCCATCTTCACTTCACATTTTTGAGTGTGTCTTCATGTTTTGTCCAGTTTTCTTGAGACACTCACGAGGCCCCGTTGCCCCTGCCTACCTCCCCCCATCACAACGTCTGCATTAAAGAGATTGGTGGGGTTGAGCTATTGTGTTGAATTAGAGACGGTCAGTGTGGCTGTGGCTGAACCAAGCCCCCCCCAGGGGCAATAGTAAGAGAAGCTGAATAGGATGAGAATGTGGTGGCAATATGCTTCTGTTGCTTATCTCAATATGTGCTTGGTTTGATTTGTAATGGAGACAAATGCTTAGACACGTATACTTTCCCTGTTTTTTTTCATTTATTTAACTGAACATAAACGGGAATGAGATCACATAACAACTGTGAAATAAACTCTGCTGCTTTTCATTCTGTTAAAAACCTGCTTGATGTGAACTCCGGACTTGCAGGGATCGATCTTAGGTTAGGTTCTTTGAGGAAATGTGTGTTATTTTTGTTTGTTGTGGCTCATTTCGGTGGAAAGGAGAATTCCTCTGAGCTTTTGGATGAAGAGGGATTGCTATTTCTGTGCCATAAAAGCAGCTAATGATGAGCATTGAGAGGATCACTGCAGGCTCTGTGGAAGCAACACGTTTTTTCATGCATTTAAAGCTCTGGAGGGGCTTAACTTGAAATGCTGCTAATAGATGCTTAACAGTGACGTCTAATCACTTCTAACAGATCGAAGAAAAAGTAAAAAGCTGCAGAGATTACCCAATTACACTTTATCTGTGTGACAGGTTTGTCTAAAAGCAACAAACATTCATTTTTCATTCCCCCTCTGGTCACATAGACTTCCTCGGCTGTTCTTGTATGCAAGCGGAAACCGCCTCCCAATTGACCAGAAGCAATTTAATCAGTGTCGTAACAGACTATGATGAGATTCTGCTAAGGGAGTTAGCATAGACTTGTAATTAGAGACACCCTCCTTGCAAGCTTGGTGGAAATTAAGAGGCAAACGCGCAGTAAAGGAAAAGTGGACCGGTGCTGGTCTACAGAGTGATAAGACGAGGTTTTCAGGCCATGTTAGCCCAGAGGTCTGTGATCTGATTTAACAAATACTAAAACGGCCGTTATGGAGCCCTGCCAGACCCCTTTTCCCTGCTGTCTGTTAGAAGTAAGTCAGGGTAAAGAGGTTGTCAGGTTGAGCCATCGTTGGACAAGATGGTTTCAGGTTACTGAAGACGAGAAAGGAGTTTGTTTAATGGAAAAACCTCTTTGTTGCTGTAATCCAGGGCCTGTTTGTCCCAAAAGCACCTACTTTATATACCACCTTAATGAGTTTCTTCTTAATTCATGGCTGCTTTAAAGTAATGCCACTAAGTATGTTGCATAAGTCACTGAAGCCACTTCATATACAGCATATAACCACTTCACTTCCTCTTACCGCGTTGAATCATTGAGCAGTCCGCCATCCAGCTCCCCTTAGGAGCCTGTTGATGTCTGAACCGAAATGCACTCGACCTGGCTCCCCGCTGCTTGACTACCAACTTGTCGCTCTGTTGCCATAGATACAACTTGGCATTGGCAGGGACTTATGAGAAGCCTGCGTTGGAAAGGTTGAGATTTACAGACTGCCATCTGGATTAGTTTATATTTCTTTAAAGACGGCTCAACTTGTTTATCTAGGTTGACGTTTCCAAAAATGTCTGAACACAGAGGTAATGTAGTCTTTTGATTCTCAGCTGCAGGGAGAATAAACGGAGTCGTGGGTATTGCTTCGGGTTGTTTACTACGAGCGGTTCCCAGTGAGATATCTGTGCAGTGCACCTTTGCAGTGAGTGCTTCAGGGTTTTAACTTTCAGGTCAAATTGCATTTATCAGTCGACAACATAGTGTTCATTTAAAAGATTTGCAGTCTGGGGAGTTAATTGCACTTGTACATAGATTCTATTGTAACTGTTGCTGCAACTCATTATATTTGCTATGTGTTGTTGGGTGAAGCAGGGGGTGAAGCATGCTTATAAATCCACATGACCTAAAGGTATTCTTATCAAATGTCTCCATCTTGTCAATCTCAAATGTCTTTTTAACCAAATCAAACAAAAGGTAATGGCAAACAATGGTTAACAAAGACTGCACATTGTCTGCAATACAAACACAGAATATATATATATATATATATATATATATATATGATGCTTCCTGTGTACATTTAGAAGAACTACAATGTGGATATTTTTACTTAAACCAAAGAAATAAATCTTCCTGTTCAAACATTAAATCTACAGCATTAACATCTCAAATATTGCACCTGACTGACCACAAATATATTGACAGAAGCACGTGTCTGGACATCTATTAGCTCAATCGACAGAGGTTCCCTGCAAGTTCTTTGCAGATAAAGTACTTTTAATCGACCCACTGTATCTGACTTAATGACGAGCAAACAGAAGCTCAGAGAGTCTTTTTAAAGCATGTCTGTGTGCAGAGGCAGCTTCCTCAGAGGTATAGATTGTCCTGATTTACTGACAAACTATTGCTAATCCTACACGCAGCAGGAAGGGAAATTGGATGGACTACATCAGGTGTCTTTGGAGTGGTCTTAAAGACGCACTCACTTGCAGACGAGAGTCCACACACACACACACACTCAGGAGCTGATGTTGGCACACAGCATGCATCAGTTCTGCCCACATGCTGTGACCCAATATGGAGTGTGACCAGCTGTCCATGACTGGATTTTGCCAGTTTTCAGAGCAGATATTTGTGTGCATCTTGGTTTGCTCGAGTGTGGGACATGAAATGTTTTACATCCACACACGAACCTCATCCTGCCGCCTCTTCCACTGAAGAATCCTGATTATCTGCCATGATCTGTGACACACCGCTGGCTCTCAGTCGAGCTTCTAAAGTAACGAGATGAGTCGCAGACTCGGCCTTTGACTTCCAGGACTGGATGTATAAATGTAAATTAAACACCTGTCGGCATCGTTCCTGCAGGTAATGAAGATAAAAGGAATTTCAGAAGCCTAATTATGTCATCTTACATGGATGTTTCATGTTCCTCACATGTCAAGTACACATGAAACATGGTGTGTACACTTTTCGTTTAGGGCACATTTGCTTGTTCGTTACCGTTTTTAAGTAAATATTAACTTACTTTTTCAATTTTTCAATTACTGAGACCAAAAAAATGTAAAATCAGACTTTAGAAAAGGAGATTTTCACCTGTAACAGTCCCAGAAACATCCGTGTTAGTGTTTTAAATCAATTAACAAACAGAAAAACCATGTGAATGGGCTAAAATTGGGAGCATCTGGTCCCACTTTGCAGTCCTAATTTAAAAGCTTGTTTTAACATCCTTAAAAAAGCAGTTTCATATGACCAAAGCACGTATGGGTGCTGTTTTATTTCATTATAAAATGCTGAAAAGCTTCTAAATAGCAGGACGACCACGATGAAAAACATCAGCAGTGAAAATCTTTCATATGTATAAAGATTGCAGAGATCGAGAAATTAAACGACAAAATCTCTTCACCAGCGTAAATCTCAGAGAATCAGCAAAAAGAGGCTGATGCTCTTATTTCATATGAGGACAACGATGCTGTTGAGCTTCTGAGATCATGTGAACCTTTGGGTTAAACCTGTTCCTGTCATTCTGTTATCTATAAGCACGGTTAGTCTGCTGGGATCCTCTGAGGAGCACAGTTCAGCAGCCGGTGGTTGAAGTATCACTTCAGAGAAAGTCCATTTAAAACAGGGAAACTGTGAATGATCATGTGTCAACTTAAACAAGACAATTAGCTCACATAAAAGAATAATTACAATGTGCCCAACTGAAAACCGACGCCCTCACATTGGCGTCTTCTCACACTGTCTCGCAGTGGGAAAATGTTCATTCCTTCTGTTAGAGGCTTACAATTATTCTATTTTGAAAGAAGAAAAGAAAATGATCCAACATCCATCAGAACGAAGAGAAAAAGGCTTAAATCCATCTCTGAATAGCGACGTGCTTCTCCTGCATCTGCTGGATCTGATCAGACGTGGGAGGAGCAACAGAATGAGTCGGTGTTGTGTTCAGGGTCTCGGTCACTTCAGGCTGCACACAAACTGATGGGGTGGGACGATGCAGATGTGACAATGACATGGAGCAGTTTTTACAGCCTCGACTTGATATGCTCTGATAATGACGCCTGCTCTCCTCGATGATAAATCACCTTGGAAAGAGCGGCATTCAGCTGCTGGCTGAAGCAGTTCCCTGCCTCAGTTCAACAAAGATGGAAGAGCTATTGATAGTTTGGACTCTGAATGACAATCTTAAAGACATATTTAACAGAATATTCACTAAAAAGAAAGAGAAATGTTCAGAATCTTACTAAAGTAATCCCTCTCACTTATGTGTGGCGTTCCACTAAAGCCATGTGGAGCCTGTAATTCCCAGCGGTCTTCCTGTTCTGTTGTTCTAGGAGTGTTTATCAGCTGCAACCTTTGGCCAAAGGTACCCAGACACCAATCAATGACAGAGCACAGGTCTGAGGGCAATAAATAAAGTAAGAGTCTCTGAGGGGTGGACTGCAAAGCAAGTTCAACCCAGCCAGATTTGTTTTTGCACCAGCTGGTTCAAGAAAAACTAACCTTCACTCAGAGTTGTACGTGCACACATAAATGCATCTTCAATTCAACGTAGTTGGACCATCTGACACTTCACTCTTAAGAGGCTGTATGAATGGAGATGGAAAAACCCCAGAAGCTGCAGTTAAGATAAAGGATGAAGCTGGCTGAAAACAGTTTTAACTTGATGAGATAAGATGCTTTTGATTGGGCACATTGGACATTGTCCCATGATAAGCTTCAAACGATACGCCAGTTATGACACTCTGGTGTATAATCAACTTTAATTTGGTGCTTTTAGACTTGTGACACAGTCAGATATAAACTGTTAACGCATGTTGTTGACATTTGAAATGTCTTTACCATTAAGGGAAGAATCAGTGACACGACGGCGCTTTTTTTTAGATGATTTTATCCGAAACTCTGATCATAAACCGCTCCAGAGTAGGCGAAGTTGCTCAGTTAAAACAGAGCGGCCATCATGACACTGAAAGCTGACTTTCATCTAAACCAGGGATGTCAAACTCTGGTCCTCGAGGGCCGCTGTCCGGCAGGTTTTAGATGTTTCCCTGCTTCAACGCAGCTGAATCAGATCAATGCATCATTAGCTGGTTTCTGCAGGACTTAACAATCTTTTGAAGAGATCCATTTAATCTGAATCAGGTGTGTTGAAGCAGGGAAACATCTAAAACCTGCCGGACAGCGGCCCTCGAGGACCGGACTTTGACATATGTGATCTAAACCATCAGTCTCAGTTGGTGTCCCCCCCCCCCTGTCCTCCTGTTGCATGAGCAGGCTCGAGATGATGGATGTTGAGGAGAATCAATGTTTTAATTATTGCTTGACAAGATAAATGATATATGAGTACTTACCTGTGGGTTAATGCACAGAATGCAACATATTCAGTAGATTTACGGGCTTCACTAATCAGTGTAAGACCACATTGCTGCAAGGCTTCGAAGCAACTCTGCTGGGTTTTGAATGAGGCTGGCGTAGACGCTGCTTTTCCTTTTGGTTTAAATGGTGCACAGACTCCATCGTGGTAATGGCTTCAGATATATTCTGTCGATGCAACACTTTCCCACCTCGGGATGCAAAATGTGCAATTTGACCTGCAGAACAAGTCCTGTGTGAAACAACTGGTACATCTGGTTCATGCCTTGCTCGAATGCTTGTTCTGGCTCTGGAGCAGAGGAGGAGGACTGAAGAAAACAACAAATTTCGAGCATTTTAAAAGCAAATGGAAACCCGGACATCTCAGAAACTGTTATGTAATCTCAGAACCTTTATGTGGTTGTTTATGGCCTGAAACTGAGTGCATTGGTGCTTCCACCTGTTTCAGCAGTAGCTGTGGCCTGTTGACTCCTGTCTTTTTTTGTTTTATGACAAGCATGAGCTCTGTGAGCATTTGTCTAATTGGTTACCAGCTGCACTCAGTGGGATAATTGATTGCAGGGCAATATGGTTGAATTGCAACTCAACCAAGCTAATAATTTGTTATTGATTGACGCATCAGTGATAAAACGCCACACAGAGATGTAACGGAGTCGAAAGGGCTGCAGAAAGTTGATGCTCCCAGTTTTTAATCTACTTTAATGACATTACACCTCACTAAGCTAACACTGTAAGGAGTGCAGGATGGGAGATGATGAACTGCTGGTCTCAGCTCAGCACAGTAGACTCATATGTTATGACTGGAGGAGATTACATTTATTCAGGAAGCCAGAGTGAGGGAGTGTGAGTGCTTTTAAGGTGCATCTGTGTGTCTCTTCCTCAGTCTGCTGGCATAACATTTGAATACCGAAGGAGGGGAATTATGGGAAATCATTTATGTACTGAGATGTATCACTCATGCAGTGAAATTGTCAGGAATCAAACATTTTTTAAGCACCACAAATTTTAAGTGAGCTCATGTCTGCTTCAGTGACGCTGTGCAAACTTCACTGAACAGTCGTCCTTTCAATTTTCCAATTTTAATCAGCCATTAAATTAACTTTCTCAGTTTAATTTCAAACAGTTATCACCAGGTCAGAGGTTGGGTACTTCTTTGATATGCCTCATTGCTGAAGTTTATTCGAGGCAGTTTTTCCAGTTTGTGTCCTTCGGTCTTCGTTTTCTTTGCTTTTGCCTTGAATATTCCAGTTTACTCGGCTTTTTATCTGGTCTTTTCAGCCACTCTCCAGTTATCCAACATTCATTTTTTTCATCCCACAGTGAATCAACCCAAATTTGCACCTCCTTTGCATCTGCTTTCCCCCCCTTTCTTCCTGTTCTCCTGTGTTGGATTCAGAGCAGGAAGCCTGGAGGAATTGAAAGTTTGACGGTGAAAAAATGATTTAGAAGTGCTTCTTTTTCTTTGAAGCCAGGTGTAAAAATGTTGCATTGAAGTGCTGAAGTTTTCTCTTCTCTTCTCCAGCTTTTTCCCAGAGGCCCACCTTGGTAGTTAGAGGAGAGGTCATCACCATGACAGTGTCCTCGCAGGACTTCACCCCCTCGTTCATGGCTGGCCTCCTCCTGCTCCTTCTCCTCCCAGCTGTTTTCACGCAGAGCTCTGCTGTCCCAACAACCCCGACCCCGCCTTTGTTCGACCCTCTGACCCAACCAGAGTGCACAAAGAAAGAACATCCGAAGGTCTCCATCCAAGGTCTGACATCTTTTATATAATCCATCCTACACTAACCACTTCCACTTTTACGTAACCACAAACTAAGGTTTTGCTGGTAGAACCAGCTGCTTTTCTTCTGCATTTTCCTTTGGCTTCTTTTTAAGTTTGAGCAGAATAAGTGGAAGGACGAGCTCTCTACTTCTGCTTCGTTCACCAGTGCTTTTGCATAAATAGGTGCACAAGCAAACTGCAATTTGTGTGATTTGAAGGAAGCTTCCACAGCGGGTCAAATCAGAGCCACGAAACGATCAAAACAAGGATCCCAAACAAGAGGCAACTCCCCTAAAATCTCCTGGTAGTCCACCGATGGATGCTGTGGATCAATGCGTTCCCACAGATAGCTTACAGTCGGTAGCTGTTCCTCTCTTAGGTAAGCATTCTGTTTATGGTGCTTTAAAAATGAAGCCAGCATCTTTAACTTATGGATGACACCCTGCAGAGGCTCCCATGTCGAGTCCAAAAGATTTAATAATCACTATTTTTGCGAGACTGGAAAAACTTACCATATTTTTTGGGCTATAAGGCGCATTAAATTAAACAAAACTCAGAAAAGTCAAACTTTATTCAACTCACTTGTTGTACTGATAGCGTTGAGTTTGAAATCTGCTTTGTCAGCATGTCTCTTAACAGGAGCCATTTTTAGGGCAGCAGGTATAGAAAATGAATGAATGACTGCACACACCTTAATGTTGAAGCACAGATCGTATTACTCCGCCAGGCTCCTGACTACGGTGGCCCGTAATGCTCAATCCATCATGCAGTGCAGCTTCGTAGCTTACCGAGGTCGAGCTAAAACATTAGTGACAGATTTTTGAGTGCCGTGTACCACATAAAATCAGTTCTAGGTCAGAAAGCACAACAAGAATTAATTCATACATTAGGTGCACCGCATTTTAAGGAAAAACATAGAAAATTAAAGGATTTTAAGTGTGCTTTATGGTCCGAAAAATACGGGACATGAAACATTAATTTTTAAAAATGAAAGACTGGGATGTGTAAGACATGTGGGGGTGATTGTGATTTCCAACTAATGCGTCATGACGACCATCATGTAAACTTATAAAAACAGATATTTGTTTTGGCCACAGTTTAAATTAGTAAAACGTTTTAGTTATTTAGTTGGAGACAATCTTTGCTGCATGTAGTGATCATCAATTTGCCTCTAACATGTTCAAATTCACTCGAGTGTATTCACTGTAGAGAAGTCCGACCTTCTCAGGGTTGGAAACGGGTTTCTATGATGAAGTTTTTATTGATGAGGTATTGATATTCAACTGGAAGCGCCACCTCCTCACAAAGACCCTCAAAGTTCTCTTTGACTTTGGACTTTCGGGCAGTATAATCAGACTATAATTGAGGTAAAACGGAGCAAAAAGACGGCAGTTGCTAGATAAAATTATAAAATGAACGTAAAAGATGGACGTTGCCATGGTGACCAGACCCTTCGGTGACTGGTCATCACCTTCTTGGCTGTTATACAACCAAAAGTAACTATATTTGGTGAAATCTCGAAGCCTGTGGTTATGGAATGATCAAAATGGCCGCCAGCATACTGCTCAGAAGCGAGGAATCGAGTTAATGCGATCGGTGGAAATAGATGTTGACTTCGTTGACTTTCATGGCAGAAGGTGATGCTTTATGGATGGGGCTCTTGTGGGTTGAGAGACTTTATGGAGCCAGGTGTTAAACTTTAAAGCACCTCTGCAGCTCGGTTGCTGCAACTAAAATAACACTGATTGGTAAAATTTTACAGTTCAAAAGGCTCACAAGTGGAGCTACAGTGCTTTAAACACACAATTTTAATTAGTTCATTGTTTTCTTACTCCCCAGGTCTCCATACTGTAAGGAAAATTGGCCTTGAAGCTTTTGTTTAATCCTTCTGACAAACTGAACAGAGATGAACGAATAACACTGAAAGCACTGTCTTGTTTCCAGACAGCTTTGACAAATGCACAGGGAGGAAGCGTCTCTTGACAGTATCTGCCGTAAGAAATAACAGTAATTAGCTTTTTCATTGGTCACGGCCCAGCAGATACATTTTTCAGTGTTGCCACAAGGTTGTCTGAAAATAACAGGTAATCAGTAACCGGAGGCATGCATCAGACACAGAAACAGATGTTAGAAACAGAGATTTGCATTTAACATTAACAATAGATGGAGGAAATTGTAACAAGACTGATGCGGCGTCTTCTGTAACACCTTGACTGTGCTCGTGTGGTTGAAACTCTATTAAAAGAGGCCTTTTTCTGTGAGTATTGTGTTTTTAATGGGGGGTGCAGTTCTCTGCATCGATGTCTGAGACTTAAATCACTGAGTGTGACAACACGAGTGTATAAACATGTTTTCTGCGTTACGACCTATGTGCCTCTTTTCACAGCAGGAAATTGAACAGTTTTCATAAATATATCGTGGCATCTGCAATAAAAAGTCCCAGTTTTTGGCAAGCATTCAAGGATCTGTAAAGGAACGACCGAAAAGCAAGACGGGTCCTGATGGAAGTGATTGTGTAGAATAATGGCTCTCGCTATCGAGGCTGTTCATCTGTACAGTGGGCCAAGAAACAAGGTTGTCTTCACAGTGTGAAATGGAACATTTGGGGGCACAGAATCGCAGATATGGCAGGAAGGAAAGTAAACATGCACAAAATTGCTGTGTTTATTTTCCGATGGGGTTGTTTGTGTTTCATCTGCCAAGAGCTGTGACAGAGATTGGAAGAGCAAAGACAAAAAAAAAAAGACAGAGACGAGTTCTCATACGTTTGTCTGACATTAACTCTGCCCCTCCAAACAGGCAGCAGACCTTTCCCTGGATTTTAATACAGTATTGCTTACTTTTCTGGGCCAAATCAGCAATTAACCAGGTCTGAACTCTGGTTTAGGCAGTTGAAGGTTAACATAAAGAACTTGGTTGCCATTTGTTCCTCTTTGTTAGACCCTTTTCTTTCTGCTTGAGTCTGAAAACTCGGCCTCCTTTCTGTTTAATTTCCATCCCTTTTCTTTTTTCCGATTCCTCACAAAGCCAGGCTGAGGTCACCTATATGCGGTGTCCTTGCCCCTGTCCTGCTTCACCCACCGGGCCTCCAGATGTACAGATTAGCAGGAGCCCCATCAGTGCTTCACTTCAAAGTCGTGCCACTTGAGAAAGGCTCTCATGGCAGGGAGCTGCCGGGCCACTGGCCTGTCAAAGCAGGCAGAGCGGGGCATTATGTGGAGGCAGCCTTATAGAAAAGGCCCCCACAATGAAAGTGCCAACGAGAACCTGAGATTAGCTTCCATGATTGAGCTTTTTATAATGGCTCGCTGGAGCGCTACAGCAGTCACCTGGAGGAGACCAGTGAGTCGGCTAAGAGAAATCTTTCATAGGCGTGTGCACCCAAGCCATGAAGATGCATGCACTTATAATCACATGTGTTTGTGTTCGTTTGCATGTGAAGAAGGTGTTCCTTTATGACTGGATTCATGTGGCACTCGGGTGTGATGCACTGAGAGATTTAATCCTTGCAATGTGTTTCTTTGCAGGTTGCAGGGATCAGATGTTCTCAGGCCCTTAACTGAAGCATGTTATCTGCTACAAAGCCCAGCTTTAGGCTCTGGCTTTTAGTATGTCCGCTATGACTCTTAAGGACCCCCGAGACAATAAAACCAAGCTGAATTTGTCATATTCACACACATGTATGATGAGGGACAGTTTTAAGGTTTGTGGAGTAAAAACCATTCTTAATTCTTTTCTAAGTCAAGAAAAACTGGATGAAATCCTCAGAATTTTGTACTAATTTACCATGATAGACGGCGCCTAATCATACTGTGCATTTATTTCACATTAGTGACCATCAAAGCTGTTCTGAGTTTGTTTTTGGCCAATAAGAAGTGAACATAACACCAGTTATTGCTCTTTTGATAAGTTTTTTAAAGACTTGAATGAGAAAATATTAAAGTAAAAAGAAAAACAGAACTTCCACTGATGGACGAAGCTGTTAATACGAAAGCTTGATGTACATCAGGCGTCATGGAGACTGACAAAGATTAAAAGTTTGTTTCCAGTTAGGACGACTACTGCTTCACATGCAAAGCAGCCTACAGCACTATCCAACCTAATTTATTCCCTTCAGACAAGTTAAGGACAGAAAATCTGACTCACATTTTTATGGATTTTCAAAAGACCTTCTCAGATCCACTTTGGTAGTCAATAGAAACCCAACCCAAGAGATATGATCTCTTTTCAGGTTCATGCATGTTGAACTTTTCAGCAAAAAGTTGCCTAGTTTGGGTCACAAGATCCAACTTGTGGGTGGTTGTGAAACCGCCCGGGGAGGAGGATGAAGGCTGTGTTGTAGGTGATACCGGAAACCTCCTCGGTTCCAGTTTAGCATGCATACCTTCATAACTCCTCTCAAACCATCTGATCACTCACACGTTGGATCTTGTGTCCAAAACGTGCTTTTTTAGAGGTGGAAAAGCTGAGATGAGGCACACTTTGTCGGGTGAGTCACTCAGTGTGGCTACAAGAGCGCCATCGGATCGGATTAATGGCTAAATTACAATAAGACTGAGTTATTCAGCTCATGTAGACACCTTAATCTGACAAGAAATCAGCTCGGTAACTCGCTATCGGATTAATACCCTGAGATAACTCGATCCAAATGGACCTGTATGTAGACGACAGTGGATCCGATCGAGCGTTCTGCTCCAGATTTTTTTCCGCGATCGTCACCCGGAAGTCGAAGGAGACGATATTCCTGTCGTTGTTGTCAGAAAGAAAGAAACAACGCGATGGAGAATGCGCCGTTGTGCATCGTCTGTGCCATAACCAGCTCATCACAGATGGAGAGGGACGCAGCTTCATCTCGCTCTGCGTTCGCCATCTTTCTGAATGCCTGAGTTTGTTGTTGTTGGCGGTGAAGACGTCAACAGGAAGTGGCTCTATTAGCGATAGCTGAAATGGGGACAGCGCCACCTATGGTACCGGGGTATAACATGCTTTGTGCCAGTGATTCCATTCATTCACCGCCATATATCCAAGGATAATTACCCTCAGATAAGGAGCAGAACCCAACTGTAGCTGTAATCCAGTTAATCTCATCATGTGGACCCACTGAGTGACTCGCAGGTAGAAAAACTGAGACGACCCACACTTTGTGTCGGGTGAGTCGGGGACTCGCAGGTGACCTTCATGGTCCAGCCGAGTGTGAACGACCCTACAACTGCTTAAGAAACATTTTAAGGTGAAAAGTCTTTAAAAAAAACAAGAAAAAGAAGTCCAGTTGTCCTTATTTAAGGTTCTGGTCACCGATAGTGAAGGTAGTATCTACTTCATCCATCCATCTTATACCCAGGGCTGGGTCAGGGCTGCAGCCTATCCCAGCTGCATCCTGGACAGGTTCATCACAGGGAATATTCACTTCATTTCATCTTAATTTAGTTGTTTTTGCTCTATTGCAACTCTTGATGGAAATATCTGCCACTGGCTAATGTCCCATTCTCCTAAAAGCAATACCTCAACCCACTTTGGGGAGTTTCTTTGAATATTGCTCACAGGTTCACTCGGACTCTAGAATAAGCTGAGTAGGAGTCGGTGGCGAAAGGTCACTGTAATTTCCCAGTGCGCTGCATTTTTGCCAATTAATTTTCTTTTCATGGCAGCATTTCACAGAGATGATGAATCGATGTCTTATATCTGTAAGGTCAACGTCATTGTGACATCATGATGTTCTGCAGAGTGCTTTTTGAGATCATAGCTATGGAGAAACCGAAGGGTCACAACTTTAAGAACTTTAAGAAGGCTGTGACGACTGATTTTACAGTAAAAGCTGAACTGTGAATACGAGTCGGCTTGAGAGGGACTGTGAATCCTGCACAGGACAGGAGTGGTGATGGGAACCATCGGACCACTCTGTCCACTTCACTTTGGCATCAACAACATTCCTCCCCACCTCAAACACGTCTGACTGCATGCTTGTATCTGCTGTTCCAGACTGTGTGCCAGTGTTTCGTGTCAACACCGCAGTGCAGGAACACAGCACTGGAATCACGTAACCTCCACCCACAGGCACTGTACGAGCCGCCAGCTCATGATTTAGATGGATGATATTGGCTCAGAGCACGAGACTGCAGGCCTGATAAGAGCATGGCATGAGGGCAGCAACTGGGGCGCTTTGAGTCTAGATATGGAGTCTGTTTTTCTGAATTTATGGAGATGTTGTGGATTACGCTATGAGGCTGAAAAAGTTTACAAGCAATGGGGTCAGCTTGGTTTGAAAGAGAAGCTGCAGCCTCATGGCACCCAGAGCTGCTCTATCTGTAAGTGCAATGGAATATTTCACAGGGGAGCCTGTGTGGAAAAGTAACGGCTGGTAGTGAGACCTTTGGCTCGGGTTTCACTACGTTCCTCAGACTAGAGGAGGAGTTGTCTGATGGATTTAATTGCTTCACATTATGGGTCAATAGTTCAGCTCAAATCCCTGTCATGTTCTGCTAAGGACGAGCAGGGAAAACCTTTTTTCCATTTCCTTTTCATGCCCCATCTCGTCTCTTCTTCTCTGTCATTCCCCTCCTTCCTGAGCTCTTCCTCTTATACTCTCCCTCTTGCTTTCCTCCTTCACTTTCTCTTCGTCTCCCCTTCCCATCGCCTCCTCTCGGCTGGTTCTTTTTCCTCTGTAATGGGCAGAAAAATGGGTGTGTTGTCGGAGCTCCACTTTTTCCAGAGTCTGGGTAGTCGCTCTGTCATTTGGCTGTCGCCTCGCCTTCTGAAGGGCTCTTGAAGAGCACACACGTTACTCTGTTTGCCACAAATTTCTGATCTTGTTTGGCATTCTCATTTATCTCCATTTCCCCCACTATTTCACCATTACAGTGATAGGTCTAATTGGAACTGTGATATCAGATCTGTGGGTGTGTCTCCAGCCATCGATCAGGCAGCTGAGGGGGGCTATGTTTAGCATGCTGCTGGGCCATTCGTTCCCCAACTGATGCTACGTCTGATGCAGCCGAAGAGATAGCAGCGAGATCAGAGAATAGAGTTATTGCCACTTTAATGGAAGAGTGGAAAACGGCACGAATTGCCCTCTTTACTTTCCAGTGTCCATGCTTTCTTCTGTCCTTTTAGTTTTTATAGCCTCTTGGAGCTTCAATCTTCCTCTCAGGCAGAGAATTATAGTCAGTCAGTGATGTTTGACAGTCTGCTAAGATTACACAGACACCAGGATAATTCAGATAGGGCTTTTTTTCTGTTCTTAGGTGTGCTATTTTAGTGTTTAAGAGGTTTTTAAAGTAACAAGACCACAATCATGGCAGCCTATTGAGTACAGTGAGAGTTTCAGGACTTTATGTTCCATGCACCAGTCATTAGTGCAGAAAAAAGATGAATTTAGAAAGCTAATACAAAGCTGATACAAAGCTGAGATTGTTGAAATATCAGTTGAAAATACATTATTATTGATCAGAAAGCTTTTGGTCCCAAAAAACCTGTCTGACGCCTACAGCTTCTGTTTAAAGAGCTTAGAAAACCCAAAGTTCAGGCTTTTCACCATCACCTTCTCTTGCCTAAATTGCTCCACTGAGGATCCGAGTTGCTGAGAAGTAGGAAAAAAATAATCATGATATTGAAAAGGTGATGTCTCCACACCGAGAGAATGCACTCTAATAGATTATACACAAGGTTTAAACACAAATGTGCCTGCGCAGTAGGAGAGGTGTCGTGGCTTATATTCCCTCTGAGTCACAACCAATTCAGCCAAATTCATTTGTAGCACATTTCATGTAGAAAACCATTCAAAGTGCTTTATAGAAAATAAAAGCATTAATTCCCTGACACTTGTAAATGGTTAATACCATCGAGTGAACTCTGAGAAAGTTGCTAAAAGTCACGATGAAATTAATATATAAAGAGCCGTACATTTGTGTCCATGTGAATTCACTAAATGGTGAGAAAGCTTGGTGTAGTCATGAGTCACTCTGACTTACTGAAAAGGCAACATGGCATCATCTTGGCACTCAAAATTATTTTCACAGTGTTGAAAACCGTAAAAATAAAGTAAAATTGTCATAGTTTCCCAATGAGTAAATGAAGCCAAGTCAACAGACGGTGACTGCAGTCTGCTGCTGTCTATAGACTAGGGCTGAGCGATTTTATCGATACTTTATCGATACCGCAATATATATCGATATTTTGTTTCCCGATAAAGTATCAATTTTTAAAAAAATGTTATATAAAGTGCATATCTCAGTGGTTTTGATGGCTTTTCTGTTTATAGAATGTAGGATTGCTGTAATTTATTGTTTGGGCTCCTTCTCAAAAATTAAAAAAGATGGTTTGTGATTAGAGAATTTGGATTTGTGTTTATGGTATTTAGCAAGTAAAAAAAGCAGGTCGATGATGTAATATTAACATAAACATGAGTCTGCGTACGCTGAAGACACGTTTATGACATGTTTGTTTCTGTTTGTCTGGCCGTGTTGTTCCGGTTCAAAGGTCAGACCATCAGTCCAATCAGCAACGATTCATGTGAAATTCACACTGTCCCTTTAAAATCTCTCAGAAAATGAATTAAATCTTATCGCATTGAATCGTATTAAATCGTATCGAATCGTTGGCTGAATGCCGTGTATCGTATCGTGAGATTAGTGTATCACTGAAGCCCTACCACAGACTAAAGAAATGTGTCCATTTGAAAGCATGACGATCCGTATCAGTGGATCGTCTCCAAAGTTAAATTCTGAACTTGTAAATCGGCCATAGAATCAGCCGGCGAATAGGATGCCCGGTGAAAATCAGTTGAAAGGTTATTAGGTCACATCCAATCGTATAAAAGCTGTGGTAGCATCTTTCTTACACCCCAAGATGCCGCTTGGTTACTGGTACAAAGAAAAACTCCTCATTACAGATCTCTACAGAAAATTCTAAAGCTAAGCATTTTTATCTAATTTTATCAAAAGTAAAAGGGTCGTTTCGCCATAAAATGTTTTAATATCTGGTTGTTTTTATCCATATTCAGGCACCACCAATAAGACACAATTTAAAAAAAAAAAGATATTTTCTGATCTATTGTTGAGAAATATTAGAAGCTCCACAGGGATGAAATCAACTATATGAAAGGAAGAGCCCTTAAGAATGAGCTGCATATGTGACCGACATCTCCAAGTTCCCCCTTAAGAGTCCTGGGAGAACATGCCCACAGTGGTCACTGTTTATGTAACTGACACAAATGTTCTTTCTGCAGAACAGGTCCCAAAATCCACCGACACATCTTGTTTTCACTGATATTATATCTGCTGATACCGCTGCTGATGCCAAATATCAGTTGAAAATGGAGGTTCCTGTTAAAGATGTCAAATGAAAGCAAGTAGAAGATGCTGTGCCACTAAAGCTGTTTGCTGAATGAATGCCCTTTAATCCACTGAAAATGTTTAGGAATCCTCTTTCACAGCCTGTTCCTCCTCTATAGTTTATAGTTTTTGCACCTTTTAAACATCAAAATGTTCGGCTCATTCTGAAGACATTTTGTATTATATGGACAGTCTGTGTTGAGGAGCTTTGGCCTCATATAATACAAAAGCCAGAGCCAGATTACCTAAATTCAAGCCCCTGGATTAACTTTCTAAAAGCAGTTATTGTAGTGCTCACTGTGGATGAGTCATTCATGGTCCAGCCAGCCTCCAATCATTTTTATCCTTTTTAGACAAACTTGAGGAAATGCTGAATGATGCAAAAACTGTGAAAAGGCAGAGATACCATGAATCATAGCAGAAACCTCCAGCATTTATGCTGTTTAAACAGCATAAACTCTGCAGGAGGAGAAGGCGTGTTCATACACGTCATTATGGCGCCCAAATGAGTGTTTTTATTCATGAAGATCCAGTTAGATTAAAACACATTTCAGTCCACTACGTTTTTTTGAAGCTATGATAAAGTGTGCTGGGATTATTTCCTCTTTTATTCACCGACTCGCTCGAACTGCAAGTACCAAATTGGCCTGTTTCACAGCTTTTTTTTCTATTCTCTCCTCATATTTCTGTCAGTTTTACAATGCAGCGAGAGAACAGTGAGCAGCTTTGGATGTCGCCTCACCTCTGGAAGGCAGGCAGAAAACCCTAACCTGGTCACGGACTCAGAGGCTATTAGCCTCCTGGCCCCAGCTGCTTCCTCCTGTGGCTGCTCATGCTCTGGACTCTGCACGATCTGTCTCTGCTCTGCACATAACCTGCAGACCCCTCTATTCGAGGGAAGGAGCACGGACGAGCTGTGCTCCGCTGAGGCACGGCAGCCTCTCTCCAACTATCACCCTCTGGAAGTCAGCCACAGAGAAAATCTAAATTGTAGGAGAGATAGGGGAAAGAACAGGAAGACTGGCATTCAAATGCTGGAGGTGATATAAAGAAGACCAAACAAAAACATATTTTATGGGACCGATAAGACTAAGTTGTGAAAAGATTGAAATCTACAGAGAAAGTTTTTCTCCTTCAGCTCTAAGCTAGCCTAAAGAAATGGAAAAGTGGCTTTTATAATGCTGATTTGCACAAATAAGTGCTTTATTGTAAATGGACATTGCATGTAAATGTGTGCATTGCAGGGCTGTTTCCCTCACATTTGTTGTTGTTTTTGCATTTCTAAATGTCAGCTGTGTCGGATGCATTCAGAACACTATGGGATGTGTGCTAATTGACACTGAAGGTGATCCTTCATTCACAGAATCACCTGCCAGCTGAGTGCAGCCAGCCTTCATGTGACCCGTTTTGTTAACAAACTGCCCTGAAGAAAGCCATTTTTAGCGTTGCCACTTTGCAGCAATCCTTATTTCCATTAACAGACATTGTGTTGCTGTGATTCCCCTGCAGGCAAATGATGGACGGCTACCTTTAGTGGAGTATTTGTCATTCACAGCTCATTAAGCAGAGGAGTGCTTGAGGGGAGAAAGCAACTAGATGCCTGATTATGATGGTAATGATAAAAGAAACTATGACAGAGTGCAGGATGTTATCAGGTGATCATGTGCTGTCACTCTGAAAGAGGAGAAAGTCAAAGTAATTTGATGAAATTCTCTTTTTTTTTTGGTGTTTACGTCCTCTGTCAGTGGTTTGTCCTCATCTACTTTAGTGGCTGCCGTTATTACATTACCACTGAAAAAATATCTCCTCCATCACATTGCATCAGTCAAGTAGGAACATCTCCATACAGAGCCATCATTTAGGAGACAGTCTGTGAAGTTTAATCAGCAGAGTTTGCCCTTCTGTGTTCTTACAGCAATGATCTTTAGCCAAACCCTAAGAAAATGAGGCTGTATAACCAGCCCAAAATCAAACATTTATGCCGATTTAGGAGCTCTTAACCCCCCCTCAGGGAAAAGCTCCTGTTCAGATAAACAGTCACCCTCTTACTAAAGGAAATAACACTTAGAGTGGTGCACTATTCATTACTCAAAATACAAAGTGTACAACTGAACCGTAAACTAACCGAGTAAATGTGATCCTCAGCTGCTGTAACATCAACACACGATCCAAACATCTACCGAAGCTTCCTCTCATGCACGCCACACTGCGAGCGTCACCATAAAAGGAGTTATTAGGATATTTTTGGCCTGGTTTGACGCTTCCTGGGTTGGAGAAGTGAGCAGTGCAGAAAAAAATTAATGAGATTTACATTTTTTCTAATATAACGAGCGTGATTCTGGCTAAATTTACCAAGCTGCTGTTGATAAGTTTGAACTTTTCATCTCTCTTTAACCAAACAGGAACCAGCTGGTGCCATGATGGGCTGTAATTGGATTAAATGAACAAGCATCTTCTGTTGTTTCTTAAATTGAGATATTTTTGGGTGCCTCTCTTTAACAGAATGGTACCGATCCTCACAGTCTATTTCATTTGGTTTTCACAGTCTGGGTCATTAAATGAAATGACTTTTACCTCGTTAATGGGGGCGGTGAGTTAACCCCACCAGCTGGAGGGGGTCTGTAATGTTCTCAAACTGAGGAGCCAAATTTAGGAATCCCGAGGTGGTCGTGATGCGTTGATCCAGAATAGGAAAACTACGACATTATGCAACGTGTCACGCAGAGGATCAACCGATGTGTTGTGACACATCTGCGTGGCTTTAAGGAACATAATGATGGCAGCTGCCACTGCTCATAAGGAGATGAAGGTATCTGGGGGAAAATCGATGTCTGCTCAGATGCTCAAGAGGATTATAGTCGTCCTCGCTTGTTTCAGCCTGCAAGGATACGGTTCTGATGCAGTGGTTTGTCCTGAGGGACTCTCAGTGAGGGCTTCAACATGTCTGTTTAAGGAGGAAACATCCTGGAAGTTAGAAAAGGAAATAGCTGAATATCTGGAAGAGCAGCGGCTGATCTGAGCCAGCACTTCAGCTCCTTCACATGTAAACACGGACGTTTGGGGCTCGGTGCTTGAGTGTTTTGGCATGGCTGAAGCAGCTTCTGGGGGTCTTACCGAGAGCCAGCAGGTGTCATCCTGAATTCTGGCCAAGACTCATGTTGAAGTGCTGCTGGGAATTGCATTTTTTGCTTTTTACATTCCCTGTGATCTGTATATTTCAGAGTGTGAAATGCTCTGTCTGGGTGGTACATTAAGTGTCCCAAACTGGTATGTAATCACACCCCCTATTATCAGATTCTGCTTGTTCCTTTGTTCCATATTTAATACGTATTATTATGGTAAATGCAACGTTGCTCTTCATAGCCAACGTCATCCTCCCAGCTCAGACACTGAGACGAGGTTTCTGCTTGCAGGAAAATGAGCCCAAGGGTCGAGTTTGAAGTGATTAGATGAAGCTAAGATTGGATCTTTATCAATGGATCTCGACTCCAACTGCAGGGACTCTCACGTTCCCTCAGGTTTAAAGCGATAACAGATCGGAACGTGTTCGAGCCGTGTGGTTTCTTGCGTTTCAGGTTATTTTATCTACATTTTTGTTGTGTTTTCATTTCCACAGCTTCATGATAAGATGGTATTTGCCAGATTTGATTGCTCTTCATCCAGACTCGGCCGTGTGGTGACTCACATTGGTGCATTTTCAAGAGAATGCTTAAAAAAAAACCTGTCGGAAGAGGGAAAGATTTTGATTTATGCCTGCCTGAGACGGATGTCTTCGTCCCTCTGGCGGTCATGGGCTAACACATTAATCCGTCTGCCTGCTGATTGCACGAGTGAAAGAAAAACGTGATCATTCATCAAGTCCACATTTAACCTCACGAGTCAAGCGTGAGGGAGAGAGGCTTTCATTTTGATCCTCCATCATTTCTCCCGTCTTTGCCCCATCACCCGGCCAGACAGTTATGAGGGGAGAGTTGGAGCAGGACTCATAAAAACACTTGTAAGCTAGAGGATAAATGTCATGTCTGGCTGTTGTTAGGTCCTTCTTAAAGGATAAACAAGCTCATGAGCTCATATGCGTGCTACTGAATGCTCCTTCCTAATTTTTTACAAGCTTTTTGAAGAAAGATTCGAGATGTGGGCAAATGTTTGTGCTTTTCAGTGTGAATTTCAAGTGAATTATCTTCCACATTAAACTCTCTGAACTGAGCACTAACAGCTCATGTTTTTACTGTTGGGAGCATTATGCCTCTATGGAAATTATTCTCTTGTTATCATTTTCTTCCCAGCACAGTCCGATTTTATGGTTCGTGTCCTATGGTCCATTTTAATGGTCTCATTTTATGGGGAGAATGATTCACTTTTTAACAGGCTGTCACTTTTTAATTTGTGGATGTTTTCCAGCATAAATTTAGGATATAATGCAAGGGGCCAGTCTTGAGTTTAGTTGGATGTGCTGGGTTTGATTTTTGTTGTTGCTTCAACATGCTATTTTCATGCTGTTCATAGAATGGAAAGCATTGGCTTTACAGTATTTAAAATGGTCCCATTAGTTCTTCAACGTTACACTGCTCACACAGTTTCACATTTCAGTGTTTGTTAATGCTGCACACGATGATCCCACAGGTTCCCTTACAGCAGGGATGTCCACCAGGGCCGCTGTCCTGCAGGTTTGATCAATTTATCAGTGCATCATTAGCAGGTTTGTGCAGAACTTAACTATCCATTTCATCTGAATCAGGTGTGTTGAAGCAGGGAAACATCTAAAACCTGCAGGACAGCGGCTCAATTAGCACAGTTTATAACCGGGTCAGCTGTCATTCATTCTTCCTGCTCTCTCGTTACAACCCTGCCTCTGTTATTTGGCTTTTTCTGTGACTCTGCTCATCAATAAGTGATCAGTTTCTCAGAGCTGTTTGACTTTGATTGGATTTCTTTACACTCACGATACGGTTACTTGCTCAGTTGACTCGAGTTTACGGTCAGAGTTCGACCTCGCTGCTCGATTAGACCACCGTCCTTCAGTCCTTCGATCACTTCGGTGAGTTATTGATTGAAGTACGTTTGATATTCTGTCATTCTAACGTTCTCTGTTGGAGATCACGTATGATCACAGCTTCATTCACTGCACAGATGTTGTCTTTAAGTCACTTGGATAGTGATTTGATTTGAATTTCAGGAAAATCAGGATTCTACTAAAACAAAGACAAAGTGTTGCTTAAAGCAACTGCGGGTTGATGAATAGACGTCTGGCAAAAGAAACAAGAAAACTATGTGAATGAGAGCAGCTTTATTGGGTGTTATCACTTTGGAGCGGTTCACCTTGGCCCAGCTTGTCTGGGTTTGAGATCTTTGATCCCGTATGATTTGGGTCAGATTAACTTGTCTGGTCTGACGACACAATAATCAGTCAGTATTCTCTATTGTAACATGAGCAATGATTATATTTGTGTCTCCCAACACATTTTTATTAAAGTTTGGCATTTAATCAGTACTAAAGGGCAGATATTTTATTTGCGACAGTATCTAAAATTTAACATCAGGGTTTATAGTAAATGACCACCACACTTTCCTATAAAGGGTGGTTTTACCAACTGGTACTCGACTACAGCTGGTCTAAACAGCTGCAGTAAAAGGCAGCTGTTTTCAGAGGGAGTAATTGCTCACATGGGAGCAGTAGCGTGCACTCTGTGACAGTCTCTTCTTCAGGACTGTACGCATAAAAGTTGGCTGAGGAACCAGTGTGAATGTAATAAAGGAGATGAGTTAAAATCCTGCCATCCTCCCTGCCAACACATTTATTTAACCCCTTTTAATGAACCATTCTGAGAACACTTTGAGCACACTGACCTTTCAGAAACTACTTAAACCCAAGGCTAAACTAAGGCTTTGTTTAAATTCTGAGTGAATTCTACATAAATTATGGTCCCTTATATAGATGACTCACTGGAGTATGGGGCAGACAGTGCTGATGGATTTTAGACAGTACTTCAATGCAGAGGTGCTTCATATTTGTGCACCAGACTGTATTGTATAAATAAACAAGTACAGGATAGGAAAACGCCAAATCTGAGGGTATGACGTGCTTTTGGCTGTGTTTTTGGCTGAAAATATGCTATAATTCACGTGTCTTTGCACTAACTTTTATGCAAATCACTTGTAATTCTTCTTTTGTCTTGACTGTACTGTGATCACAGGGACTGCAGCTGTCACTATATAATAATCTTCAACATACAGAATGAATTTTACCCACAAAGAGCGATAAAACGTCAGAACAAAACAACCGTTGGTGAACTGTAGCTAGAGGCACAGTGGTGCTAATGTGCTAATGTAGCAATAGCAATAATGTTACAATATATCCCTGACATGTTTATACTGAAAATATAAGTTTTTAAATATGACTTCTGTACACATTTAACTTTTTTTCTTCTCAAATCCTGCAGTTTAGGCAGAAATAGAGGCTCAGTTGTTAGCGATGGCTAGCAGTCGTTGGTGGTGGCTAGCAGTAGTTAGCGATGGCTAGCAGTAGTTAGCGGTGGCTAGCAGTCGTTAGCGGTGGCTAGCAGTAGTTAGCGATGGCTAGCAGTTGTTGGCGGTGGCTAGCAGTAGTTAGCGGTGGCTATTTTAATACTGACTAGCTTGTAGTGCATTATATAGTTAAGTAAAGAAATTTCAATAAGCGCTACAAAATGGCTGACTCTCTACATTGTGCACCATGAACACAGCCTGTCCACTAAGAACAGGAAAGCTTGCACTTGCTTTACTTGAACCACACAACTTTAGCTGGTAATAACTGTAGTTTCATTATGTCGTGGCCCTGACTCAGCTGGTAGATGGCTGCTTTCCAACTGGAATGTCAATGTTTATTGATGTGATTGTGGAGGGAAAAGACACTGCATACTGTATGTATATAAATATAGATATATATATATATGAATGACGACACATGTACAGTGCTTTTGAACCACATGTTTGCATTGCATGGCGTTCACGTCAGAACAGTCAAATAACTGATTTAGAACACTTTCAATCAACAGATTTGTATGCTAGAAACATTTTTACTGCTCCCCTTCACATGGATGTCACTGAGCACACTCGCTCATGATGGATTCTTTAAATCAGTCTCAGGTCTGTTTTCAGAAGATTGTGGCGGTAAAGGTAGCCTAAACTTTGCACCCCTCTCCTCTTTCTCTTCAGCTGTGGCCCCTGCAGTGATTAATCACACAGTGGTGCACAGATGGTCCCTCTCACCTGCTTGCACCGGCCTCAATACCAATCCTCCATGTTTGAGCTGGTCAAACCGATGCTTGAATCTAAGTAATAAAACCTGTATGTTCATACTATATTATAGATATTTATAGAAAGGCAAAAAGTAGGCCTCCTGCAGAGGGATTTGATTTATTATGTGATTAGCAGAGATTATATTCTGATAGTGAAAGTGTTTTAAAGGCTGTAGAGGCTCTACGTTCTCAGATTAGACTTGTTGTTGCTGGTGGATTTCTGGGAGATCTTTGGCAGCATTGCTTTGCATACACTGCCATTTAAAGATGTATCCAGAGGTTTTAATGACATTTATGTTGAGACTGTGAGGGCAGAACCTTCAGCTTGGCCTTTTCACGTAATTCACCATTTACTTTGATGTGTTTTGGATCATAATCCTGCTGTTAGAGGTCATCCTCCTTTCATCTTGAGCCGGCCATGTGATTTTTGCTTCTAGACTTATGTAATTATATTGTATATATTATATATATATGTTATATTATGGTTAACTCCTTCAGGCCCAATTGCGTCTCACAACTATAAAAGCTGGAGTAAAGTTCAACCTGACAGCAGCTGAATCAAACTAACCAATTCATATCCACATCTGGCAGATGGCTCTTATTTCTCCAAAGTCTGCTGGCACAAACTTTACTTGAATGCAGCATTTAAGTGTTTGTGTGTGTTTCTGTTCTGTCTCTGTGTGTCTTATCTGTATTCTAAATGAAGAGCACCATCCTGTACTGTAGCTGCAGCCTTCTGTCTTTTCATCATTCATCTGTCTAGTTATGCTTCCAGATGATGGAGCCATATGGGCCCCATCAATCCTGATATCCATCTCTTTGCATGGTGAGGAGTAGTTTGACTCTTGGTTGTGACTATTTCTATTACTGTGGGGTAGTTTTGCAGAGGAGTAGAGCCTTTTTTTTAGCTACTTTATGTTATCCTAAGGGTTTTTAATTTCTAATTTCTTCCTCCCAGTGAATATTTATCAATCGTGAGGCTAAATGTTCATGATTTTCGAAGGATGATGGGTGGTGTATTAAGCTGCCTTTTTTTTTGTTTTTAAAGTTAATGACAAACATCTATTTTGAATTATTTTGATATATCATTCGGTATAATAGAGAGTGTTATCAGGCTGGGACAGGAGTACAAAACTGTAACATTTGGTGGAAAATGGGAGACATGAAGTGGGGCAAAGGAAAAGGACACGGACCTTTTTAACAGGAGAAATTACCAAGATGATAAACGGAGATCCTTACGCTTGACCTGATTACTGACCCAGATAGGTTTCTCTTTTTATGTCGAGCAGAAATTAGGTGAGACCCTGTATGTAAAAGACAGCCTCGGTGTCAGCGGGATCCTCGCAGTATGGCCCATAAACGACCCCCTTTCACCCAAAAATCAACACAGTGTTGCGCACATCTTGGAAAGCGTGGATGGGAGAAGTGAACTATATGCAGGGTGAGTACCAGGAGATGGTGTTTGGTACTCACTCCATATGTAGCGTGGTCTTCCTCGGTGTCGCCCCCCCCCCTCTGCTTCAGCCTCCTGCATGGCAGACATTTACTCTGCTGCTTCAGGAAAGGAACATCCTCAGAAAAGGAAGACGTGGGACGTGTGTGTTTAGCTTTAAGGAAGAAGAGGAGAAAAATATTAAACAGAGCTTGCTGCTGTTCTTCATTCAGCTCGTCTCGCCATCTGGCGAGTGGGCGACTGGAGATTTCTCCTCGGCTAGCTTGTTTATTAGCACCGACTTGTGCCACATTCGTGTGCTTCTTGCTCTTTTCATGTTTGTCAAATGAAGGATGATTGAAATTCTTCGAGTCTGTACAAAATGCACCTGTTTTGTCTGCCAGATGTGGATGTGAGCAGCAAATCTTTCAGTGAGCTCGTCGTTAGCTTGAAGCCACTGCACAACTTTTCCGAAAAAATTCTTTTCTTCGGCTCTGGCTCCAGTTGGCGTTTCTTCGGTGGTGAAACGCCAAAGGAGCTGCTTAAATCTGTTGCTTTTTGGATATCTCTGACAGTAGTTGCCTTTCAACATGTGTACGGTTAGATGAGATGATCGGTCAGGTACGCAGAGGGCTGAGCGATTTTATCGATACCGCAATATATATATCGATATTTTGCTTCCTGATAAAGTATCGATTTTTCATCAGTTTTATTTTTTTTGCAAACTTTATTGAAAAGTCAGACGTTACAATTAGTGAAAACACAGAACTTTAACATAATACAAAACAGTGCCGGGGGGGGGTCACATTAAAGAAAACAGCGATAAATTAGTTCATAAAAATGTGCATAACGTGCATAGCTCAGTGGTAATATTCACAATAAAAACATGAGTCTGCGTACGCTGAAGACACGTTTGTGACATGTTTGTTTGTTTCTGTTTGTCTGGCGGTGTTTTCCTTCCGGTTCAAAGGTCGGACCACCGTCCAATCAGCAACGATTCATGTCAAATCCCACTGACCCTTTAAAATCTTTCAGAAAATGATGTGTATTAAATCGAATCGTATAAAATCGTATTGAATCGTTGGCTGAATGCCGTGTATCGTATCGTGAGATTAGTGTATCACTACAGCCCTAATCTGCACCCCCGACTATATATCTGTACCGGATAAAGCCTTTTACTCCAAAGGAAATCTCTTAATTTTCCCACTGGCTCAAGGACGCTGCGTTTTATTCTCCAAAATGAGAACAAATGAAAGCAACATTTATTTCACAAAAAGGAAACAGTTTTATATTTTATATATACGGATCCTGGTTTGTCTGCTTCACATGGTACAATATGTGGGCTCTTTTCCTTTAGTTGTTTCAGGGATTTTCATGTTTCTGTTGCATTTACGTCTGTTTTCCACATTTTTAGTTTTGATCACGTTGTATTTTTATTTAATTTAATTTAATTTGAACATTTCAGGGATTACGGATCCTGGTTTGTCTGCTTCACATGGTACAATATGTGGGCACTTTTCCTTTAGTTTTTTCAGGGATTTTCATGTTTCTGTTGCATTTACTTCTGTTTTCCACATTTTTAGTGTGTATTTTCATTTAATTTGTTCTCATCTAAATCTCTCATTAGAATTGTCATCCAACTGTTACCCAACTTTTTAAAAGTCAAGCTGGTCAAAGTAATCTCAGTCACCACAAAGTCCCTTTGCAGTATTCAAACGTCCATGTGGTGAAGTCCGAGTTCACACAAAGACTGAGGACAAAAAGCTATTTTCCTTCAATATTCAGTGTGACATTAAAAGCCCTCCAGAGCTGCTCCTCTGCTCTGCTGCTTGGACATTTTGATTTGTAAATGCTGGTTTGAAACGGTGCTGAGGATTCAGCCTCACGCACCACACAGAGCCGTATTTGTCCGAATGTCTGCTCATATCAGGATTTCTATGGTTGATGTGGGCCGGACAGCTTTGTTCCTCTCGGTAGGAGCCGGCATCACAGTGAAGGAGGCTTTTCCTTCACTACTGATTGCTCCGTTTTTCACCTCCACTGACGATCAGTGCACTGATCAGTCTTTTTAGCACAGATGAAATGATCCAGACAATAATAAAAGGGGAAAAAAGGAAGCTTTAAATGGCTTTTACTTGTTTTCTTCTGTTAACCATGTTAATTATGCACCCAGACTTGTGCATGAAATGCCTAAAAACTAGTTTTTCTGAGTCAGTAAACTGCGTTTCGTCTGTAAAAGTGACTGCTTTTATGCCTTGACATGTTTTAGCCCCTGATAACCTCTCTATCCTCCTGTCTCTCAGTGCTCAGCCCGTGGATTTCCTCCTTCTCCCACCCTGGCGTGAGAGACTACTCGCAGCTCACCCTTGACCTGACAAGGAATGAGCTTATTGTGGGTGCCAGGTAAGAAACTGTAAATCCACTCAGCTTTTCACCCCACAGAGCATATTACTGAGAATATGATACCCTTTCTGACTCACTCATTCTGCGCCGGCTTTCGGATAATGATGCTTCTAAAGTGCTCTGCCGAGGCCTTGCTGGACCAAGTTAAGCTTCGGATTTGGCAGGAGGAATGAAATTGGAAAAAATGCGTCATTCTTCAGTCGTGTGATTATGTGTGCATATATGTTCTGATAGGGTATGAGATCACCTTTAGCCGGAGTGAGAATCATTCAGGTTTAAATAAAACCCAAAACAATGAATCAACAGATGTCCCTCACCTTTTCTTGTCCCGTCTCCTTCTTCCAGAAACTACCTTTTCAGACTGGACCTCAGCAACATGTCTCTCATACAGGTAGGCAGGATTCCTCCCTCTTTGCATATTCTTTCATCTTGTCAGCTTTTGTTGTAACAGTCTCCTAAATAACAGAAGAAATATGACAATACTGCAGGTGCTCCTTTTGGATTATCTGTTTTTCTTATAAAAAACGTTGGATTTTCAGGAGCGAACGTCTTGTTTTGGTTGAGCCGATGTGTTTTATTCACTGCATTCACTGTGAGGAACGGGAGGTTTGGGCTGGGATATTTTATTCCAACATTAATACATATTATAGTTTCTTCTGCCTGAACAAACCACTTCTGGTCCTGCTGTATGTTCTTAGATGTCAAACTGAACAATTTCATGTTTCGGTACCAAAGGCAGCTGCTCTTCTAGCTCGATCCAACTCATTTATGTAAATAACATAATTCATCAGTCATTTTTTAGCTTGATGAGCAGCTGTAACACTTATTAATGAGGAATGACTTTGTTAAAGCTCTGAAAAGGCGATTTGACTGTTTCTATAAACTCGGGGTCAGAATGCAATCAGGTGAAAATAAATGGATTTATTTTTGCAGGCCAGCTCTGGTAAACTGAATCTGATTAGATGCTTTGGGAATAGTTAATCTAATGGAAATCTAACAGTTATTCGGGTCTCAACCTGCACCTTCCTTCATCGTTAACGAGACAAAAGCTTTCATCTAATTTCCAGAATTTAAGAAATGCAGATCCAGTCCTTGTTTGTGGCTTTTTCTTTGTGATCCGAGTCATTTTTTCTCATAAATTCATCACAAATTTCCAGCGTCTGCTACTTACTTTATTTATTTGGACCTACGCTGGCCCTAAAATGCTGTCATACAGATGTGATGTTATCATATAAAAAAGGACCTAAAATGTCATTTAATGTTTTGACTTTTAAAAAATTCCAGGAAATGGATCTCATAGATGGTTTAGTGGTAATTTGTCTTCTAATTTTATTGGAAACTGCATTTTTGCTGCTTTGGTCGTTATATTAAGACATCGCATCTCAATAAAACATAATGGGACACCTGAATCCGCCACTACCATCAGTTGTTCTGCCAGACAACTGTTACTGCTCAGCTAAAGAGGTTAAAATGTTACCACCAAATAAAACCGCTCGTGTGTGATATTAGATTTTAATCTAATCCATGTTAAAAGGCATCCGGTGGTGGTGGAAGAGACGTTTCAGAGGGGTCAACTGATCAAAAAACGAAGCAAAAAAACACCTGAGATGGTTGAAACAACTAAAATTAGGTGAAAAAAGTCCAACATCAGAAGAAATGTGGTCAGAAGAAACTCTTGAAAGACAGTAGAGCTCATGTCAGTGTTTAATGGTGTAAATATGAACATTTCCACACACACGTAATACAAAGACAGCTCCAGGTATTGTGACTAAATAGATCGAAATAGAAACTATTATGAGTGTTAGTGAGCATTTCCCTTGTTCAAGGATGATGGCTGCATCAGGGCTGGAGAAGAGGCCTTGTGCCGAGGTCAGCTGACTACCAGAGTGTACTGAATAATAAGGTTAATGGATTTTAAATTCCCTGATAATACAGCATATTCCAGGCTGACAATACCAGGATCCATCAGGTTCAAACTGAGAAAGAATAGTTCTGAGAACGTGAGACATCGTCTCCCATCATCGATACAAGATCTTCTGCAGAAAAAGATGCGACTATGGATGAAAATTAATGTTTCAGATCACATAAACTTATCGAGATGATGCCGCGGTCAAAGCTGACGACGTGCGTGTGTTATGAGGTGCGAATGGCGTTCGCCCTCTTCCTCACGGGCCCAGGTGTTTGCTGTCCGGCGCTCCACTTCCCGGTGACACCGGAATAACTCACAGACTTTTCCTTGCTTGTTTCTTGGTGGAGCTATTTATTGTGCCCCCTTTGCTCCCCACGTGTGTGTTCAGTGCCCAAATTACTACAGTCTGTACATATCTTTTTTACCAATCAAGCCCACATCAGCTCCAGATTTTACATCATTCCCAGCCATTTATCGTCCCCCTCTCCACCCATCTTTTCTCCATTTAAAGGGCTCCCTCTCTTAATTAAGCTCCTCCCCCATAATCATCAACCTCCGGGTAACAGGTGCTCCTTATCACCTGCAGCCGACATAGATTCCCCCCGATACACAGAAATACTCATACACAACCACCAACATAACAGAATTTAGATTAGCATCAGTGCCAGTGATGTCCCAGTCTCCATAATTATCCAACCCCAAACCCACAGACTAGTAGGTGTGCACCCCTAATAGCCTGCAGACTACAGATCAGGTCCTGGAAAATGAGGGAAACTTCGTCACAGCGTGTTTATGACTTCATCCATCCATCCATCATCTGCCGCTTATCCGGGGGTCGGGTCGCGGGGGCAGCAGCTTGAGCAGAGAAACCCAGACCTCCCTGTCCCCGGCCACTTCCTCCAGCTCCTCCGGGGGGACCCCGAGGCGTTCCCAGGCCAGCCGAGAGACATAGTCTCTCCAACGTGTCCTGGGTCTTCCCCGGGTCTCCTCCCAGTGGGACGGGCCCTGAACACCTCCCCAGGGAGGCCTCCAGGGGGCATCCTAACCAGATGCCACCTCATCTGACTCCTCTCAATGCGGAGGAGCAGCGGTTCTACTCCGAGCCCCTCCTGGATCACTGAGCTTCTCACCCTATCTCTAAGGGAGGCCCAGACACCCTGTGGAGGAAACCCATTTCGGCCGCTTGTATTCGCGATCTCGTTCTTTCGGTCTCTACCCACAGCTCGTGACCATCGGTGAGGATGGGAACGTAGACTGACCAGTAAATAGAGAGCTTCGCCTTCTGGCTCAGCTCCTTCTTCACCACGACGGGTCGGTGCAGAGCAACACTGCAGACGCCGCACCGATCCGCCGTCAATCTCACGCTCCATTCGTCCCTCACTGTGAACAAGACCCCGAGATACTTGAACTCCTCCACTTGGGGAAGGATCTCATTCCCGACCCGGAGAGAGCGTTCCACCCTTTTCCGGCTGAGGACCATAGTCTCGGATTTGGAGGTGCTGATTCTTATGACTTCATATTTACAGGAAACAATAAACTCATTCTCCATGTGGGAGCGGCTTTTATCACACTGCAGGTTGCAGTCGGTGTGTTCACATAGACGTGTGTTTGTGTCGTCCGCCTGAGGGTTTGTTAGCAGCCAACACTGCAGGAAAGTAGCTTCTGTGTTGCTGTGAGCTCTGGGCCGCAGGGTTGCTGTACGGTTGCATCACGCATCACAGATGACAAGCCCAGATCCTTCCTGGGACAGTGTAGTCTGAACCCGAGTATCACTGTCACCGAGTTAAGACAAGCAGTCAATATCGGCACACGGTGTCTGAGCCTCACATTGACTGTCTTCTGTTTGCCAAAATGTTCTTCGCACAAATGTAAGCACATATTCCGATGCTGCTGTTGTCATTTCTTGTGACTGCAGTAACTGTCGGTGAAGGTGGGGGGAACAAAACGTCTGTATTCTCCGAGCAAAGCCATGCTTTTGCATGTGAAAGACCATTAACTGCAAATCACGTCCTCCAACATCTGTATGAACACAGACTGCAGCTGAGATAAGTGAAATGTCTCCAGAAAGGGGGGGGGGGGGGGCAGTAATGCTGTGAACAGCCACTGTGTTATTTACTGAAAACGGCATTAAGGGAAGGAAAAATGTGACAATAAGCTGCTGTTCTTCAGCAGACTACATTTAAAAGATGGAGGGTAAAGAGACCATTAATTGTAATTTTAAATTTAGAGCATTAAAAACATGAAGTTTCAGACATTCTCTCTTAGGTTGTTCTTACTTTCTCATGCGTGTTCACGTCATTAACAAAGATCTAGTTCAGAGGTGTGCAGTTAATTGCAATTATACTTCTTTTAACATGATTAAATACAATACAAGAGAAGGATTTTTAGTTCTGGAGTACCGTATTTTCCGCACTATAAGGCTCACCTGATTATAAGGTGCACCCTTAATAATTGAGTCCATTCCTGTACTTAACCCATACATAAGATGCACCTGATTATAAGGCTCACCTGATTATAAGATGCACCTGATTATAAGGCTCATGCTAAAACATGGTCCGACGGTCAAGGACAACATCATCGGTGGTTTTTACTCTAATAAACTTAGAAACTGCACATCGGTCTGCATCACCATCTCAGACTGAAGAACAGACTCTCACTGGGACATGGGCAGAAGCATTAATGACACGATTCAGTCGCTGAGTACGAGCTCGATACAATCTTAGCCCCATTCAGAGTGAATGGCTGAGATCCGCCTGACTCTGGATTCACACCGAAGGCAAAGGGAGCGATGGAAGTGGCCAGTTGCCGTTCTTTTTCAATGTTAGAGAGCAAAGAGGCGTGGCTAAAGTGAACGTGGCGGTGAGCGGCGTGAAGGGAGAGCGGTGAGTGATGCGGAGGGGCCTTAATGCCCCGATGAATGCTCACCGCTCCCCGCAGTGAGTTCAAAATGGCGGTTTCCGTGACAGGTTTTGGAATCCGGTCCATAAAGCGCACCGGACTATGTCGCACACGGCTGATTTTTGTGAAAATTTAAGGCTTTTAGGTGCGTCTTCTGGTGTGGAAAATACAGTAAATGTAATCTGATCTTAAAATGTTTGGTAGACCTGCCAGTCTGCTCGAAGATCTTGGGTTTGCAATAAGTTGGAGAAGTTTTTGTCTCCACCAGTTGGAGGTTTGGTGTAATTAGAGCAAAGTGAGAAGCTCATTAATAGCACAATAATTTCAACTGAAGCTTCATTTTTAGTCACATTTTCTTTGTTAAAACGGCTGTTGGCAGTCTTATTACAGCCATGTCTACAGCGCCACCAGCCGAGTTCAGTCGTTTCAAGCTGCTTTAAGGCGTGACACAGTGTTTAGTGCAACTCTGTGGTTATCCATCTGTTTCACATTGATATGACACGACTTAATCAAACGTATCCAGGTTAGAAAGTCCAGGCGAATGCATGAAAAAACACGGTCCCTCCACTCGTTTCTTCCTGTCTGATCCAGCGTTGTTGGCTAATTGTTCACAGCTTTGCGTTCACCCTTAAAAATAAACGAGAGCAGGGTTTAGTTTTCATTTCATGAAGCATTGTTTCACTCTACACTTGAGCACAGGAGGAGAGCCCATCACCAGACTCAACTGTCTGACAAAGTGTCCTTTCACAGCAGCCACCACTGAATGACATGATGTGTGCAGCTGCCATCCGTGTGTCACAGCCGGCATCAATGCGCCTTTTGTCTGCCTGTCCTAGTTGTCTGGTTTCCGAGGAGAGATGTTGACTTATGAGCATTTTCATTTGTTTTCACACTGCTCGTGTTGTTCTCTTTGTCCTGGAAAAAAAAAGCATCTGCCATCTTGTGCTCATGCACACGTAGGAAGCGTGCACAGACACGAATCCGCAGTGAGAGCACACAAACGTTTGCTTATGGTGGACTCGAGGGCTAAATGGAGTGGATCCTTCTTCACTCTGGCCAGAGCAGCGGCGTCATCTGTGAGGCCAAGGCTGAAATCGATGAGGACATTATACAAACTGTTCAGTGAAGCAGAGGAAATCTGCAGCCCTTTGCTCATTTTCCATTAAGAAGAGCTGTCCAGAAAGACCGAAGAGGGCAGCATCTCAAAGTAACCCCTCCTTCTTTTCGTTTCATCAAAGAAAGTCGCTGGTTGTTCAGCATCACCTCCAAACCCGGCTGTTAGTGTTGCATTTTTCACATTAGTTTGTGTTTATTTCAGGCCAGATGTGAGGCCAGATGTTTGGGCCTCATTTTTCCTCTAAGTGTAGCTCTTTTCGCGTGACCAGGAAATGATGTCACCAACCGTGTCGATATGTAAGTGAAGCAAACATACAAAGAATTTTCTGTATTTCTGCAGAATTTGTTTATCGTAAAGATGAAAATTTGGTCATTTTGACCCAAATTTACTCGCTAAAGTAGGAAAAAGTGCTTTTTTTCTGCATTTAATTTACTACAAATACTATCAAGTCAAAGTAATGTCATCATGTCACGAAACAAGTGTTCTGTATTGATCGTCTTTAAGGACTGGCCCCATCATGGTTATTATTATTATTGGGATTATGAGCTCCCTCGGAAAGCTTGTTCAGTATTCCGAATGCGTTTCATCACGAAGCCATTTGGGTGCAAGAGGTTTCAGTAATTGGTGAGGGGAAGAATTTTGTGCTTACCTTTGCTATTTATTCTGTCCCATGTCTTAATGAGGCAGCAAAAGCAATGAAATGGATACCTGGAGGGGTGCGGGGAAGGCATGGCTCTCCTCCGAGGCTTCAGTGGTCCACAAAGTGTCATGAAAGTCAGCTCAGTGGTTTCTGTGCCATCTCACTGACAGAAAAACAACAGGAATGGGAAGCAAACTGCCTTTATATTTGACCTGCACACCCTGTACTGCAGGAGCTTCACTATAATCTCCATCACTGTGGCTGCTTAATGACCCCCCCCCCCCCTTTAATGTACCAGCATCTACATGCTTTGACTCAAGCCTAGTCTCTGAGATACCTGCAATCGTCACATCTGTCTTTTTTAAACTCAGGGAGAGATGAGGGTCTGTATCACGCCTGCTGCAGGAAAGGTTTCAGAAAACTCGATACAACTCGTTTTTTTACCAAAAATGAAGCTTCCCAGCAACCAATTAAATGGACAAGATTTCATTATCACCCTCACAGACATGTTAAGGTGGTGGTTAAGGCCTTCTCCACCCGAGTAACCCAGGCGTGAGCTGCTGCGTTTGTGTCATCATGTGCATGAAATTGGTTGCTGTCGTCACTGAATAAAAGGTCGAATTTGAGTCCAAAACACTGCATATTTCCAAGGTTAAACAAGTAGTTTTGTTGCTCAGATCAACTAAAAGAAAACCGTAGGATCTGCTGCTTTTTGTTAATCGAGATGAAATGAGCAATTCTTCAATAATGATGGCAAACGTATCGATAGTTTTACTGATGTCTGCCATAAATGCTCCACACTGGAACTTTAAATCACTTTAAGTTTCACCGGATCCTTGGATTTAATCCCTGAGGGTAACTAAACAGCCGGAGGTAAAGCACACATCCAAGTTTTAGTTGGGGGTCAAACTAACCTAATAAACCTTTGCAATAATAGTTTGATTTGTAGAATTATCAGTAATGATGACAGTAAACTTGCTAGGGCTGCAAATAACGACTACTTTCATAGTCGACCAGTCATCGATGAAATGTTAATCGAGATGAAATGAGCAATTCTTCAATAATGATGGCAAACGTATCGATAGTTTTACTGATGTCTGCCATAAATGCTCCACACTGGAACTTTAAATCACTTTAAGTCTCACCGGATCCTTGGATTTAATCCCTGAGGGTAACTAAACAGCCGGAGGTAAAGCCCACAGAGGCAGCTAGGCTCAGCAGCCAGGCTGACCTGTGGAAGTGGAGCCGGTCCTGTGGGACACAAAGCATGACTGGTTTTACCTTTAAGCAGAGGTCGTCCATTGAGAGCTGCTGAAAGTCATACAAAAACCACTTAGAAATAAGTTGCTGATTGATTGAAAAGCAAACCAAAGACGGTGGCCCGCCTGCCATCTGATCACAAAGCTGCATTCTTCTGTCCTCCATTCATCTGGATAAACCGGTCGGCCTGGACTTCTCAGGTCGACCACATGCTGCTGTGTCATCTGTCCTCGCAGCTCAGCCCGGTTAGAGGTTGTATTTACTGCCGTGTTTGCTTTACTTTCTTTGCTTGCTACTAAATGAGCACCGAATTAAACCGCCTGCCAAGACGGCTCGTCTCACACCTAAAGCCAGGATAAGTGCTTTCTGCGAGTCCCGGCGACGGACTTCGTCATCTTTCCTGTACATGGATTTCTCTTTGTGTGTGGAGGGAGAGGAGTGTGAATACCAGGTTTGAAGCCTTTCAGTGGCAAAGCGTTTTAAAAGATAGTCCATTCCTCAGGGGGGAGAGCTGCTGAGGTGCTGATGCCAGGGCTTTTAAAAAGCTCAGCCCAGGCCTTTCTGTTCAGGCACCTGGGAGAACACCTGCCACGGCCATTAGTGAGCAGGCAAGCGTAGAAGAATGAATGTGTGGGCAATCAGTGGAGAAAAAGAGCAAGAGGGAGGGGAGTCGGACCAGAAACACGGCGGATAAGGAGGTGGGCAGGAGCCGGAGAATGAAAGACAGCAGAGATAACAGGAAGAAAAGAAGCAGAGACTGAGAGAACAACTCGGAGAATCCTCAGAGCTGAGATGAGGACGAATGAGAGAGAGGAGAGGAGACGAGCTTCGACTCTGCTCCAGCTCAGTGTTCTCCTCAAAAAGCACATTTACATCCGACTGGATAAAAAAAAAAGCTTGAAGCGTTTCCAGACCGTCGCTCTGCTCTAATAAAATCCTGATTTTAGAGCCTCATCTGATGAAATCACTGTTAAAGTGACTGAAAGACGGCGTCTGTGAGGTGACTTCAGCTGTACTTACATGTACGATGACCTCTGACCTCTGAAGGTGGTGGAAGCAGCTGAATGTCGTGCATGTTTCCTCCATCACTGTCTGGCGTGATTCCCCTCCTGTGCAGTTAAACAGTTTATTCAGTGTTTTTCACACCCAGGGAGAGCTTTCAGAGCTTTTACAGCTCATGCCTCTTCGCCGTCGCACTTTCCAAATGTATTTTTGTAAAATAGGAGGAAAATAGCAGACTGTAGCAAAATGAGCAGTTTCCTCATCCACATCCAGGTTGGGGGTCAAAGTAACCTAATAAACCTTTGCAATAATAGTTTGATTTGTAGAATTATCAGTAATGATGACAGTAAACTTGCTCGGGCTGCAAATAACGACTACTTTCATAGTCAACCAGTCATTAATCGACTAATCGGTTAATTACTAATCAAAACAATCTAAAACTGATAAAGGATACATTCAAGACTTTTAACATTAACTGAAAATGCTAAGAATAGTGCGGCTTTAATGCACCAACATTAATAATACAGCCTGGTTGTAACTTTGGACTGTGAAGTTGAATAATACAGTTTTAATGTTAAAATATAAGAAAACTCTTATTTATAGCTAGCAGGCTATGCTAACAAGCTAAATATCTCACCATGGTGAGTCCGTCTCCCAGAGCTCCAACCTGCTTCCTCTTCACATGTTCATGCCTGACAGACGTGCTCCAGTGACACCTGAGGTCGGCTTTACAAAACCTGCAGGTAATCTATTTTTTCTGGGTGTTGAGGGTGAAATGTTCCCAGACTCTGGACACTTTTGGAGGAGAGGACGATAATTCAGCCCCAGCCATTTAACTGTGTTTCTACAGGTCATTTCCTGCTATTATTTACCATAACGCCATGCATCTCTAAGCAGAGATAGGTAGGAAGTGAGATGACTCACTCTGTACGAAAAATGATGATCAGCTCGACAGAAAAAGACGTGATGACGTAACCGACAATTATCGACAATTAAATACGTCGGCGACTAATAATGTTATCGATTTTTGTCGACAACATCGACTAATCGTTGCACAATTAATACTTGCAAAGCAACTAAATTAAGGCAGAAAGGTTCAAAACACGAGCAGCAGATACTCATTATTACTTAGAACATTGCTTTTTACCCCCCATCTTGCATATTTATTAACCTAAGATTTGAAATCCAATTAAACTTCATGAGCAATGTTTTTAAAATGTGGTGAGTTTGTCGAAGGTGATTTCCTGAACCCTCTTTCTTCTGCACTGCATTACGTTGATGTTGTCGGGGTAGCAGCCTGCAATCAGCCTCTGCTAATGTTAGCTCTGTCTGTTGTTCAGCTGATACTGAGCAGCAGGAACAGCCAGTGAAGGCAAACACTTTGGCTTCTACGTGTCCCGGTGAAGAAGCAACTCAGCATGATTTATTTCAGGGAGAGGAAAGCCAGTTTAATCTGAAATGACTACATACAGCACAGAGAAAACTACAATGCCCTTTTTTCCTGATTTCTTGCATTGTAACATGCCATTTAAATAGATATTTTAGAGCATTTTATGTGTCGAACCCACGTGAAATGGTCATAGTTTGTGAAATAGAGATAAAAAACCCTGAAAAATAAAGAACATATGTGCATATTTGCGAACTCCTTCTGTTTCAAGCACCAAATTAAGACACTGTGCTGTCGCTCACCTTCAGAAATCATATAATTATTTAGGTTAAGTCGACTTTTGTGCATTCTTGGACTCACTATCTAGTTTATATGCATCTGTTGGCAAAGGCAGCTCTCCAAACTGGTCAGGGAGAAAGTTCTGGAGAAGTTCTTATTATACCAGAGCACCTTTAAAACCTCTATTAGAAAATGGAAAGAATACGGAGCCCCTACAAACCTGCCATGAAATCTTAGCCCAACAAACCCCACAGAGCTGGAAAGAACCAGAGAAGCAGTCTGCTAAACCGGGCTCGATGGCTGCATTTAACCCGCAGCCTAAAGGGGAAAAATAGAAAGCATTTATTAACACATAACACAACATAGCATAGCATAGCATAGCATAGCATAGCATAGCATAGCATCGAGCTGCGGGGCTACGGGACATCAGACAGTTGGTCAGAACTGAAGGAATCATGGTTGGAATATTGTTTCTTGGACAGATATATATAGATATTTGCCTTTTATTTGCATGATAGCGACCAGAACCCCTCAGAAGGTTGAATCAGACGTATTCGAATGTGCTGGAAGGGTCTGTTTAAAGCCCAGAACTCAAATCAGTGGAGGATATGTGATATGACCTGAAGGTCGCTGGATTTGAACATATCTGACATCATCTAAGCGTCTGAACAACATGTGGACGTATGGACTCTGTCAATCTCATCTTTAGAAACTCATAAGAATAGAAACCTAAGCTGATCAGTTTAATTTTTCTATAAAGAATCAATAAACTCCGAAGCTGAACCCGGATTTAACAGATTTTATTCAGCATAAAGCACATGCCCTGAACATTTGAATGGGGGACGATTAAATTATGTCTTTTGTCACAGGCTTGAATTTCTAATTTCAAGGCTGGGATGTGTGCAAACACATCCGCTGCTGCTTCACACAAACAGCACCACCCACCCGGCTACCTCGCAGTGGGACTGCTCAGGCATCCCACTCACAGCTCAGACTCTCCACATCAGACGTGTTCTCAGAGCTCTTTCTTCTCCACCTTCCCTCTTCTCTTTTTGCAGCTCCGCTCTGTCTCTTTTTTTGTGGGATGCGGCGCTCGTATTAGTGCTGGAGGTGGGCTTGATTGCAATCCACCCACATGCACCGTCCGAGCGGCACCCACTGACAGAGCTTCCTCTCTCTGATGTGCCAGTCGGCCTGATCTCCGCCGCAATCAGAGCAGCAGGGGGAAGGTGGTGGGAGGTATTTGTGTGTGTGGTGGGGAGAGAGCGGTAAAAACAGCCAAAGTACAGAAAGCTCAAGTGTTTGATGGGCAGCAGAGCGAAAGTAGAGCTGAAGCAAGAGCTCTGTACGCTCATTTGTTTCTCTCTTTCATTTTTCTCTGTGTTGGGATGCAGGTTTGACAGATGTGCTGTTAGCTCTTCTACATCTGTCTCACACACACACACAAATGAAGGAATAATGGCAAGTCTTGCCGGAGAAAGAATCGATGCTTTCTTTCACCTTCTTTTGTCATTCAAAAATAACACAGAAGGAGCCTCGTTTCCGTGGACCTTTCATTTCTTCTTCCACATGTTGCATAGTTCCAGCAGGAGATGGACTATCGATTTGACCAAAGAGCTGCAGAATTGTACTGAATATTCTTGCCCCCCCCCATCGGTTTGTGTTGGATGATTTGTAGTTTCAGGCATGCCAAACAAAGCCCATTCCTCCCATCTTTGGGCTGTGTTTGCACTCAACTTCCAACCTCCATGCACTTACAAATGTGCCGTTTTCTGCCGAGGTCAAAGCATGGAAAGCTCCCACATTTGGACAAATGGTGCAGAATGTAAGTCCTGGTACCAGTTGGTACGAGGCCATAGATGTTTACTTAGTGTTTTAGTACATATGGTTTGGAAATAAGGGGAGGTGAGAGGGGAAGGAGGAGGAGGAGGAGGCAGACTGCAGGTAGAAATGTGCAGAGGAAGCCTGCTCTCTGCTGATAGATTTCTGCAAAGATGACACTTAAAATACTGATATAGATGGTTTCCAGACATGTTTTATTTCATTTTAACACCACGAAGAGTCGATTGAAGCTACAAACCTTCACATTTTTAAGTTTTTACATTGAGTTGAGATGAATTCCTTAATGGGAATTATAAACATTTTTAAATGAAGCATAAAAATATTCAACAAACTGAAACTGTGGAGCGTATTATTGGGGCTGCACAGATTATTGTTCTGACATCAGTATCGGCTGATATGGAGCTCATTCACAACAGGATTATATCAACCGATGGTGGTAGTTTATCTGGTTTATTTGGTTTATCCTGGTTTATTTGGTTTATCCTGGTTTATCTGGTTTATCCTGGTTTATTTGGTTTATCCTGTTTTGTCTGGTTTATCTTGGTTTATCTGGTTTATCCTGGTTTAATTGGTTTATCCTGGTTTATCCTGTTTTGTCTGGTTTATCTTGGTTTATCTGGTTTATCCTGGTTTAATTGGTTTATCCTGGTTTATCCTGTTTTGTCTGGTTTATCCTGGTTGTGTTCATTCAAAGACTGTGATGATGGACTGAAATGCGTTTAAAATGTTTATTTAATTGTATCCCTGGTTTTAAAAGGAAAATAAATTATCAAATCTATCTTTAACATCGGTATTGGACCAGAATTTCACAGTTGGTGCATCTGTACGAGATAATTAGCTTTAAGTTTAAGCTAAAGGCTGTTTGACTCCAGCCATGAAAAACTTCATATTAACGTAAAAAAGGTGGAAAAAGGTGGAAAAATGTCCCTTCAGCAGCTATTAAACTTATCTGCAGAGCGTTAATGTCCTTTACAGTAATTAAAATGTATATTTTTGATTAAAATACGACTGAAAACTGTAATCTATAGAGTCTGGACCACTTTCTTTGTCCTTTTTCTTTGTGCCATTACTTGGTCTCATCCTCTTTAAAAAAATATCTTAAAAGGCTTGTGTTTTCTTTCCTATATTTCACAGAAAAATGTCCTCCTCCCCTGAAAATGTGCCAACACGGTTAAAGTTTCCTTCCAGCTCTGATGGAAGCCTGTAATAACTGGTTGTAATTGGTCCAAAGAGTCCAAACCAGCTGAAAACAGTCCATGCAATGTAGAGGCCTCCCATCTGCCCAGAGCCAACAGGATGGGTTTAAAGAAGCCCAAAACCTTTACCAGTATGCTCTGAAGAGTGATCCTAATGTCCCAAAAGATCCCCTCTTTCAAAAGATGAAATAATTGATTAGATAATAAGATAAGTATCTTCCTCCAGGTCTTGCTTTTAGAGAGCAACCTAGCATTTAACGGTGCATTAACTTTCACAAAGCCGCCTGGGATAAACAAAGCAATAAATATCTAAGCTACAAAGATAGAAAACGGAGCATAAACCCATCTTAAACAAACACTAACATGCATTCAAATAGATTCTGAGATGTTAGCTTTTCTGAATGAGCTCACTGTGTAAAGGTCTGGCTGAATCAGGCGGACAGTTTAGCTTTTTAATGGCGGCAGCAGGGGTAAATACAGCTTGTTTGCTCCTCTCCTGGTAATGCCTGCATGTGTAAAGAAGTGAAGGGAGGTGAGGGGTCTCTGGGGGGGGCGTCTATCAGATAATCCCTGCATAGATAAGACGGCAGCAGCAACATGAAGGTGGAATGTAAACATTATAATACCGTCTGGATCTCAACATATCTGTCTCCATCCATCCACCTGCTACCCCCCCCGCCTCGGTTTCTCTTCTTCTGCCAGTTCTCTGAATCCCACCTAGCTGAGGAAATCTCGAGGCCTCCACCTGTGACGTTACCCTGCAGGAGAACATTATATTTAGACTCCAACGCTGGTGTTACTTGCAGTAATGGACACACGCCGGTGGAAAATCTGCTGCAGTGCAGAACGGTTCAGCCTGACTCCTGGGTTTTGTCTCGGATCCCAGATCCGTGCTGCTGTCCAACGGCACTGTTCCGTGTGACGGAGCACATTTCCCCCTGATTGCTTTGCCCTTTCTGTAAATGCACTGGGGGTGAGAGGGTTGTGGAAAAGGACAACCGGCCATCGTCCCTGGCATGAAGGCTCCAAGCTTTTCTTTGGTTTTGTCGCTGGGAAATGTCAACAGTTCAGAATCGGGACTGGCCCCCTGTGTTTTGGGGGCCTGGGATTAGATGCTTGTGTTTGCAGGTGGTTGAGCTGAGCTGCAGCCTCCCACAGCTGAAGATGAGCAACTCTCAGGCGGCCGTCCTGCTGTGTGACACCATGGTCGAGCTCTTTAAACTCATCTGTGTTTTCCCCCCTCAGACCAACAGTGGGGAGAGTACCGAGGGACAGTAAATCCTCCGTTCGACTGCTTTAACATGTTTATGGTCAGTAGTTTGATTCAGCCCATAATGCACCGTGTTTACTGAGGTATTCAGAGTGATTCTGTTGCTTTATCTTTAATAAAAACCAGAGTGCAACACATCAGGAAGACGTAGAGAGACCTTTTACACTGGCTCAGTGTGTTCCCAGTGAGGGTGCATGTGACTTTATGGTCTTAAAGCAAAGCATTCTGGTTAAATGTTTTGGACTCAAAACTTCACCGTGTCCCTTGAAATGAAACCCGGCTGGGAGTGACTCTGACCTTAGTGGCTTAAGCCTTCACTTACTCTGTAATTTATTTGTTTTCTCAGGGCTTAAGACGCGTTATCTCCTCCAAAGAGGTTGTAATCCATTTGATCTCATACATCTGGTGCTTGACTTTCTTTGCATATGGAAACTCCAGCAGGAGAGCTGGAAGCAGCAGAATAACAGCACAGTTCCTGTAAAACAAGTACAGCTTGCTGGTTGTATTTCTTATCCTTTGGCCCTCTTTTCTCCATCTTTGCAACATGACTCGATAGTTTAGTGGAATCTGTGGGTCTGTATAAAATAAAAATGATCTCCCTGAAAGCTTTGCTTTCGCAGGCTCTCCTGCAGGATCAGTTCTGTTCAAATGTGCCTCATTTGACTCCAATATTTGGTTTCATAGTCTTGGATCGTCTGCCATTATGTAAGAATATTGGACAAAGTATATTTGTCAAAATCTATAACATTTCACTTGCTTAAACTCGGCGATGTTGCAGGGAATAACAGCTGCTTTGACTGTTTGCTGCTGTTTGGTCCCAACGTGCTTCGGCTCTCTGCAGCTCATCTGTGGAGCCAACAGGTCAACTGCTGCTGTTGGCTCCTGTTTACACGACCCGTCTTGGGTAAATTCCCTCTTCAGCAGAGATAGCTGGGAATGTCCCAGTGCACCGAGAGGAAAATAAATGCATCTGCTATCGGAGGTGTTGTTGTTGGACTTAGAAATTCCTCCGGGGCAGGAGGAATGACATCTGCTTGTGCTGAAGACGCTCTTCTCGTGCTGGTAGCATTAGTTTGAAGTAGGCTACGGTCCGTATACGTGATTTCTCATCTGAATTGTTGAGACGGCTCAAGGACAGAGCGTCACGTGGAGAGCAGAGGATATAAATGAGAAGGGGGCCAGGGGACGGACACTGAGCCGGCCATCTGAGATATTGTAGCCCTTGTTTAGCTCGCAGTATCAAAGTCCTCTCCTGCCCAGTGTTTGATGAGTCACGGCTGATTTTATTCACACTCCTCATTAGTTTCTGTGCTGCAGTTGGGCTGGAGATTTAATTATTGATGAAGCCTTTGTCAGAATGGAGGGATAATCTGCGAGCTGCAGAGCTGAAGGCAAAAGAGGGGCCACTTGTCACCCTGTAATGTGCTGCAGCTTGGCCAAGTGGCTGAGAAATAATGATTTTCAGCCGTGTGTGTTTGCAGTTGTTCGGCGTTCTGTTGTTTTTCCCGTTGTTTCTATATGGATTTATGTCTCCACACTGTAGAAAGTAAATTGTATTAGTTTCTGCCAGAGAAAAACGTTCTCGCGGTGCACTGCCAAACATAAAGAATAAAGGCAGAGACCTGACAGTCGTGTTTTAGGAACAACTCTGCAGGTGAAAGCAGCATCTTTTTATACAGACTCTGAGAACTGATCCCACTCTCTGTTTACGGCGTGTTTTAACGCTGCTGGTGTGTAGCAGTACCTGCGTCCTTCTCAGGACATGTGTGGGTGGACTGTTTGAGCAAGACGGGAAGGAAGAACCCGCTGTGCTGGTTGGTTGGTCATGGAGGGACTGTCTGTTTTCACCTGCCAGCCTCCCTGATGTGGAGTCGCAGTGAGTAGGAGGCCGCAGAGCGCTGAGTGGGCAGCTGCATGAAGGCTGTTAGCACAAACTGAGCCAAACACTTCACATCTGAGGAGGGGAAGCAGCTCCTGCTCCATCCATTGATGATTACTGTGACTTCATTAAAACTTTTAATGATATTTAGAAACTGAATGTGCTCCTCTGCAGACACCCCCCCCCCCCCCCCCCCACCCCCCCCCCCCCCCTCCATGCATATTTCTGCAGGACACTTTGGGCGTGATGCTGCTGTTGCTCTGGACTCTTAACAAACCGAATGATGTTGGATGTGATTTGCAAAGATTAATGAGGCCTCTTGCTGTTCTGCAAGAGGGGGGGGCTGGATGATCTCAACTGATTTTGATGCTACGGACACATTTTGGGGTTTGAATGCTAGCCTTTTTGTAAACTGTAGCAGAGGCCTACGGGAGAGCAGATTACACCAGATGTGTGATCAGGAGTGTCTGCATCTGGATGGAGCTCTTAATCATACGAACATTACGTGGCTCCACGCTCTGAACTCTCCTCCAGCAGACCGCTTCCCTCGGGGAGCGGTAAGCAGGTGGAGGTGGAAGTAGGTCCTGTTTGACACGGAGAGGCTTAAGCAGATGAGCTCACGGCGGACAAATGTGCGTCTTTGTGTGCAGGGCTGTGAATGGACACTGCAGTTGTGTGTGTGAGAGTGAAACACAAAGGAGGGGATGTGGGTGTGTCCACGGATCAGTGCGGAGACAATGAGCTGCAGGACTCCGGGTTGCTGAAGGCCTCATTTCATTCTGCTGTGGTTTTGTGGCTCTAAAAGTTTACATCTGTACTTTTCATATATACACGAGAGAAACTAAGCCCGCAGGTGTTTTTAGATCCATACAGTCCTTTAGTCTCGCCTGCAACTGGAAACGGTGAAGAATGAAACCCTTTTGACACTGGGCTGTTATCTGAGTGGATTTTCACGAGCATTTAGCCAGAATATCAGATGGCTGACTTGTTTTTATGACGAACAATTCTGTCCAATCACAAACGAGAAATAATTCCTCTGCCTCCCAAGTGAAATGGTTTATTTGTTTGGCTGCTCGGGGCAACTTTTTCTCCCCTTTGCTGATACCTTTAGCTTATTGTTGGGAATAAATAATCAATTCAAAATCCGGTTGGAACGGTTCGCTCCTTTGTTCCTGCGGTGGTGGAGGTTGTTTCTCGGACCCGCCTGAGCACCAGTTGGTGCCAGATTGACGGTGTATTAATGCGAAGGGTGCGGGTCATTAGCTGAAATGGCAGTTTACAAAAGGAGGTGGAGTGTGTGAGAGTGAAAGGCTGGAAATGAGAGGAAATAACAGTGATAAAAGTGTTGGATTATAAAGATAATATCTTTCCCGTCTGTAATAATCAGGAAGAACTCGAGGAAAACCCTGTGAAGAAGTTTTCAGCATCAGGTTGAATGAATTAGAGGAAACTGTCCAAACCCGGAACATTTCTAATATTAATGATGATAAACAGTGTTCTGGTGCGTTTGAGCTCCAGCTGCATTTTGTTTAATGCTTTTCTTGACTAAAGTGGCGCAGGTCGGGTCCGACACAAATGTATCTGGACTGTAACAACTGTCAGACAGCTTCCATTCAAACACCATTATTCTCCTGACGCGCTTATTTACAATATTCATGAGTTATAATTAGTTGTCGCACACGATGTTAGCAGTGTGTCAGTGAGAGGTGGCCTTATCAACACAGCGCCACATTTCAGGAACGACTACATTTGCCGCCGCCGCCGCTCGCAGCCTCTTTACTTCATTAGTGTTTCCAGCTCTCCGTTGCCCCCCCCCCCCGCCTCTCCTTTCCTCGTAAAAATAGAATTCATTTCCGAGCCCAGACACCATCTTTATGCAGTAAAAGTGATGAATCCTCTATCTCACTGCTAATTGTATTTTCTGCTATTTTATTTGCCCGTTAAAAATTCATGTTTTTCCACCTCATCTTCCTGCCTTTAGGGGAGAGATGCCGGGGGCGAGATATTCTTATTGCATCTAAGGGGAGGCGAAATTGGGAGAAATGAGGTGTCAAGCTCAGGTTTGCAGAGGGGAATTGATGGCAGGGGCTGAACATGGTTGTTGGCCTTACTAAAAGATGAAAATGAACTCTAACATGCTTCTGAGACTTAAGGCACAAATGATGAAGCGTCGTTGGCCCTGGGCTGTATCTGCTAATAAAAAATGGCAGCAGCTTAGTTGGCAGATGAGTCTTGAATTACAATAACAGTTCTCCAGTTCACATTTGCAGCACCTTCATTGTCAGTGTGCGAGCACACTCCTTACTTTCCCGTGCACAGCTCGCCTGTTTGCACGTTAGCGCTGGAAAATCGGAGCACTCGGTTTTCTGCTTCGTGCACTAAAAGGGAAAAAGAGCATCCAATCACTCCAAATCTGCTCACACATCCACGTTCGACAGCTTTTTCTCGATCAAAGTTAGAGTCTGTAATATTCCTCGAGTAATAATGAAGCTAATAACTGTTTAGCTTTGCAGAAAGACACTTTTAATGCTGTAATTTTGCAGAAATATGCTAAGCTACGAGCTGCAGGAAGTAGCATCATATTCACTCTACTTTAGAGTTGAATCAATCCTTTAACAAAGTAAAAAGCTGGATTCTTTTCCACAAATATCAAAACATTTGTTACGTTTTTATATCAAACACTTTTTTTTCTTTTATAAATAGATTCAGCGTCGGATGTAATTAACTGAAGTAGAAAATATGTCTTCAAGGCTGAATTTCCTGTAAAAGTTTCACATAACACAGATTTTCTGCATCGTTATTTTCTGTGGCGCTACACGTTGTATCCGTTAGATGATGCAGCATGCTGGGGGGGGGGCAGGCAAAACACCTTTTATTATGATGGCAAGAATTCCATTCTCTACAGCTAAGGAAAGGCGCCTCGGTGCCTGTTTAATTATCTCCTCTGGCGTAGAAAGAAATGGCTCCTCCGTGATGATGCACGACTGTTTTTATATCTTACTGTACTTAATGATCCACGTGTCTCTCTGGAACATGAGAAGGTATGAGCAGAAGATATGTTTTAACAACTTTCAACAAGGTTGAGGGAAAAATCACCACGAAAAAGACTTCAGGAGGTGATATTTATGATGAATTTAACACAGCAGAGTCTAGAAATAAAAGAAAAACCTGAAAACAAAAGCAAAGACCCAGAAATATAACTGGATATAAAGTAGAAATGTTGTTAAAATCACTTTAAAAATCATTTTAACAGTTTTTCTCTTTTAAATCCGTTTTATTTTCTTGTTTTCTCCTTTTTAACTGAGTTTAAAACAAAGTTAATGAAGATGAGATGCTGATGGTGAGGGAACCTGCATCACAGGACATTATAAATGAATAATTAGGCAGTAAATAAGGCCCTCCACAACAACATCGTCTTTATTTTTTTACCTCTTTTGGTCATTCAGTCGGTGGCAGTTCAGCCATTCATGCTTTGAGGGAGCTGAGGCGAGGAATGTGTGGAAGAGGATGTTGAGCTTGGATTCGTATTCTCACAGGCTGTGTGTGAGCGTGGCTTTGTTCCAAAGTGGTGTGAAGAAGAAGAGACGGACCCGCTAACCTTCACCAAAAAATGAAGGTCAACAGGTTAAGCCCATGGGGATTCTTGGAGATGGGGCCCTGCCGAAAAGATGCAAACGTTCCAAGTCATGATTCATCGGAAAGGCATCCGTCTCCCTGTGTGTTTACAATGACGTCACGCCATTAGTCCCAGGCTGCCACGGGCTGACAGGCAGAGGCTGTGGAGGAGCTGCGTTTCATTTCAACCTGCAGATTGATGGACTGCTGTGGAGGGGGCGGGGCTCAGCCCTTGAATGGCAGGTGCCTCGCTGCTCGCTGCGCTCGGGGGAAGTGGATTTTAGTTCTGTTTGGTGGCAGCTGTGACACGTCTGGAAAGTTTTGCTTCTGCGGAACAGATTAGCTACTTTGGAGTATTTTTATTTTCTCCTCACTTCATGTTCTCTGTGTTGAGCTCAAGTTTAATTTGAATCACGGTTTATTCTGTATCCCCGTCCCCTGCTGTCTTCTGTTCAGTCGGACGCAGGTTAATTGAACTGAGCTGCTGTGGGAAACAGAGAGATGAGCTGCAACCATCAATAAGGCCCAGAGTCGCTTACAGGTGCTCTGCTGGCTGGAGGAGCTAAATATAACTTTCTGAGTCTAATTGATTTATCTCAGTCGTCTTAAACTCACACTTATATATGATGACAGAGGCTTTATCTGTTTTTCAAGCTTAATTCATTTAGACACGGGAACTGCCTCGGCTCGAATCAATATATATTATCATGTATAATGAGGTGCTTCTTTTGCTTCTGTCGTTTAGCTTCATTCAGCAGCTTAATCGATTACCTTAAAAAGTTTTGCTGCCAGAGAGTTCGCATGATGAGATGAGACCAGTTTATTGATTTGTACGAGACGGGCTTTGGTCAAAATGCCTGTTGTGAGGTCAGCAGCTACCTACAGCACCTGAGCTGGGAAGGAAGTACTCAGCAGTTTAGATCAGTTTGAACTGCAGTCAGACCCCGAACGAGAAGGAGCTCAGAGAGTCTCACCCATCGAGGCGGTGAAGGGTTACTCATCTGTTTGTACGCGGGCTGAGGACACACTGTCCTGCTGCTGTGGACAGTTTTGGTGCGTTTACATGCGCTACCTGTGATGATTTAATGCAGAAACACAGACATAATGAAGCTGTTCCTGCAGTCACACCAGAAACACTCCAGCTCTCTATATAGATACAGATAGTTACTCTATTAATCCCAGAGGGAAACAGTTCAGCAGTTAGCTGTAAGCTAGCAGTTAGCTGTAAGCTAGCAGTTAGCTGTAAGCTAGCAGTTAGCTGTAAGCTAGCAGTTAGCTGTAAGTTAGCAGCAGATGCTAGCAAACAATGCTTTCTCATCAACAGTAATGGACCAAGCTGGAGATGTGCACAGCGTAACTCGTAGTAATGCATGTGCACCGTTAATTACTGCTAATTACATTTTCTATGTATTAAACAATTGTACCTGGAGACCTCCATCTTTATCAGAAACATGCAGATAATGTAACGCTAACACACCGAGAGTGAGGAGAGGACCGGTGTTGTGTTGGAAACACACCTTAAACACAGCTGCAGGTTGTCTGAGTTACAGAACGGAACCGTTCAACTAGAAAGCTTCAGCTAACAAAGTAATGTGGGAACAATAATGTTCATCTTTCAGAAAGGAGCAGCAGTAACTCATTAGAAGTTGGTGTACGTCATCTTCATTAGCTAAGCTGTTAGCGTTAGCTGCTGCTAAAGGAAGAAATAAATCAGTAAATAAACCATGATGAATTATTTCTCAGATACTTCCATTTCCACCAGAAGCTGGCTTCATCCGTCCAGCAGGGTGGATGTGAGTGGGCGGGGCTTAGCAGAGGAGGCGGAGTCAACCTAAGGAGCGACGTACTTTAGAAATAAAATTCAGAACGGCTTGTTAAATGTGCGTTAGGGCAGTTCACCCTAGTGTATGTCATCATTCATTAGCTAAGTTTACGCACCTCATCTCTGACTAACAGATTTGCATCCATGACAATCAGCAGCTGAGGTGCAATACGATGATGTTGGTCTGTGTCAGTGAGATGAAGTACAGCCCTGAAACGTCACACACCTGCCTGTGTGAGAGTTTCACAGCTGAACGTGTGATTAAAAAGCAACACATTCTCGACCTCATGGGTTGGACAGTATTTAAGGGACCTGTAAGGTTGTACGGAGTGGATTATTTGCTGTAAAATAGAAAATTTTAACCAATTTTAGCCAATTTTAAAACAATTGCATGACTTAGAGACGGCTCAGCGGTACTCTAACTCATGCTAACCTAAACAGCTTCAAACTAAGCTCATGTAATTTATGTGCTTTAGCGCCTCGAATAAGTTCAGCAGTAGTTTGTCATTTTCTAATCAAGCAGAAGTAGATCTGAGACTGCCACTTAAAATGTAAAGGAACAATTAGCCCCGTAGATGCCTAAAAGAAACAATCGTATCTTACAACAAAAGCAACATCCCCAGAAATCCCTGCATGATGCTCAGATGTTTGTTTAGCTCATTAGGTTGTGGATAGTTCTGTTCAGTCGCTCATTAGCAACAATTTATGCAGAAGCTAATCGCCCAAAATCATGAACTTCCACTTCTGCATTAACTTCATGATCTGTGAAGGGAAAAAAGAGCTCTGCTTGTACACTCGGCTAATTTAATCTCAACATTTTGTCCCCGGAATGATTCTGGCAGATCTATTAGGTTCTCATTAGGTGTGCTTATAAGTCTTTATTTCTATTTGAATGATTAAAGGGCTACTTTGTCAGAAAATGAGGATGTAAGAAATGTGATTAAACGCAAACTGTAATTTTCTAGAAGCTCTCATTTAGTTTTCTCGGGGCTGTACAGTTTTAGGCTCTTCCGCCGAGCTTTAATTAAAACAAAATGAGGATACAGAAAAAAATGAAACCGTCCGAGACTGCATCCACGGCAGGCTTTAAGGATCAGCGTCACGTGGGTTAAGTTTGTCTTGAACTCTTAATGCAGAGCTTTGGGGTGTCTGACCCGGTTTAGGGCGGCCATTTGGAAGGTAAAGCAGTGGAAACAGAGAGATCGATTATTGCGATTTAAAAGCAGACTTCAGCTAACCTGAGATCAGAAAAGCTGGGGAGATGGGAGAAGATGGCTGAAGTGAGGCCGGTGACACACTGCAGGAGGTCCTCTGGCTCCTGCTCACACAGTCTCTGCCAACCCTCCTAAAAGGAGCCAGCGCGATACTGGTGGCCAAACAGCCTGTGTATGCATTAGTGTGTTTGCAGTGCAGCCGTGCAGCGCTGCTGCCTGCATCCGTAATTAAGCCCGAGACATAACCATCAGTGGGAATATAATTGGCTCGTAGGAGTGATGGGGGCGGCGGAGTGGAGGTGAGTGCTGCAAACTTTCCGAGAGAGAGAAGAAGAAAGGAGGAGAAAGCCATTTACATGCTAATGCTGTCCTCAGCCCTTCAGCTGCCTTGTTCCTTGCCTCACCCGCCACCCTTGAACAGGCCGTTTGCTGGCAAGCCAGTCGCCATGTTTACACAATAAACAAACAGCAGTGAGGTTAAAGTCTTTTCATGCATCTTTTCTGAGAGCGCCTTCAGTAATGGCAACAGTCTGTTGTTGCGTAACTGTTCAAGTGTCTTACGAACTCAGCCGACTGCTTTTCGGCCTCTTTGTCATCCCTTTGTCATCTTGTGTTTGTTTCCTAGGCAACAGAGTGGGCACCGGACGAGGAAACCAGGAGGTCCTGTCAGAGCAAAGGCAAAACAGAGGTAACCTCGATCACGCCCCCAATTACAGCGTTTCGTGTCAGCGCTGCCTGGTGTACAGTGAAGCCATTTTGATGTCTTCTGGCAGTTGTGGCTCGGTCCGTTTGGGTCTCTTGGGAAGGCGCCGCTACATTTCAGACCCTTCAATCAAGAGTTGTTTTTCTGGTAGTGAAGAGTACAAAGAAGAGGGAAAGAAAGCGTGCACAAGAGCTCAGGCCAACGTAATGAGACTCCTGATAACTGCTGTGATCAGGAGTGTTATTTTGTGAGAACATCATGTTCGTCTCCCACAGTTTCAGCGATAACAAAATCATTTTCTCTAAAAACCTGCTTCGCTGCAATTACCTCAGCTCTTTGGAGCAAAAACCAATAAATCAATTTCATGCTTTTGTGAAGAACGGATTTGATTTTTCTGTGCCGCAACATTTACTCGACTCGCCGTAGAGCCTTTGTCGACGTCACGATTAGGTCACCATTTGGCTGCCAGCTGGCATTCATAAAACCGAACAATGCACCGCACTGCGTGCCAGAACTTGGTCCATTTTTCCTCTCAGCAAAATGTCCGAGGGTATTCAGTAGCTTTCTATAAGCCTCCTCCTTCCTCTTCTTCACAGATCGAATGTCAGAACTACATAAGAGTCCTGCTGGTGAACAAGACTGATGTCATGACCTGCGGCACGAATGCTTTCCAGCCTCTATGTACCACCAGAGAGGTACAGTTTAGTGTGTGTTTGGGAGCGTAACTCGGCGCCACTTTCTCCCGTTTAACTTCATCTCCGTATGGCTCCTTTTTCCCATCTCAGGTTGGCAACATGAGCAGAGTGCTGGAGCGTGTAAATGGCGTGGCGCGCTGCCCGTACGACCCTCGTCACAACTCCACGGCGGTGGTGACAGAAAGCGGGGAGCTGTACGCCGCCACCGTCATCGACTTCTCGGGTCGTGACCCCGTCATCTACCGAAGCATGGGCGGCATGCCACCCCTGCGCACCGCCCAGTACAACTCCAAATGGCTCAATGGTACGGTAAAAGTTCTTCTTCTGTCCCTCTGGGCTGCAGCAAACTTTTTTCATAGCTAATAACGTCACTTTTGCTCATTTGATCTTAAATGTCAGAAGTTTGAGAAACACGAGGCTCTCAGAGCTCATTTAGTCTTATTAAACACAACCAATGAAGCATGTTAAGTGTTCAAAGCTGGCAGGCATTCTGATGAACAGCTTGTTAGAGAGTCGGTGTTTCTCATTGTTTTTAAATCAGGTGGGAGACGTCTACTCTCAACGAACAAGAAAGCTGATCTGCCCTAAAGCTTCGCTGGATTTTCAAATAATCCACACAAAGTTGTTTCAAGCAACCTCTGAAAAATCCTGCTGTTTCTTTAAGCATTTTCCTCGCCCTCTTTGGGGCCACAAATGGACCAAGTCTGCACTTTTGCTTCCAACACAATCACCTCTTTTGTCATAGCAAGATGGATGAATCTGACAGAGGTTTTTGCAAAGGATTACAAAGACTGTTTTGGTTGAAAGTTCTGCGTAGGACACGCAGCACAGGTTAGGAAGGGGAATCAGTGGGATTTATGAAATGGAGGAAACGGGAATTGCTGTCCAATCCGGTCCTGTGAGTGTCGGTGTCAATAATCTCCCTGCTGCTGACACCGTGCCTTTTTTTTTTACCCGTGAACACACGGCAGCAGAAATTCATCCGCACACACCCCGACTCCTGCAGAAAAGAGGCTGTCAACGAGTCGCTTTGATGCTCTGTGCAGAAACACGGATAACAAGCCTCATGGAGGTGTTCAGAACAGTGAAGTGGGAGATATTTTAAGCAAATGTGATTGTGGAAGTAAAGGTCAAATTCATTTTTTGAGTCAGACGATGTGAGATGAGTGCAGTTTTAGAGCTCTCCTGGTTTAATTAAGAGAGATTCTTTAATGGTGTAAAAAGAGCTGAAACTAATGATTATTGAGTCTAATTTTCACTATTCCACCCCTTTTTTTAAGGTTTTTCTGGGCACGAATGGCCTTTATCTGGCAGTACGTAGGCAGAAAAGGGGGCAGGCAAAGTGGGGGAAGACATCAACTAATCATAAACCTACAGTAGCAACATCTGGGCAACTTTAATGCGAAGTTGTTTCAGGAGGAGTTGAGTGGCAGTGAGAAAAGAAAGATGGAAATGAGGAGTCTGAAGGGGTGTTTGTGATTGAGGAGGAATGAGGGAGTCGTAAGGCAGGGAGGAGGATGAGGAAGGAGCGGCGAAGATAGACTGAGGAGTCAGTGAGCGATGTAATTATTCCTCACAGCACAGAGGGTGAAATTACAACACACAGCAAGCGCCGCGCGGTGCAGGGACTCTGCCTGGGTGTGCATGCGGGGCTGTACTTGTGTCTAAGTATTTAGGCTGTATGCGAGCTGCATGTGCTTCCATGCGAGCCCCTGCTGTGTGTGTGTGTGTGTGTGTGTGTGTGTGTGTGTGTGTGTGTGTGTGCTTTTAAACCACAACAAGCAGAAAGAGAGTGTGGAACGAGGTGAGTCAGAGATGAGTAACAGAGTAGATGGCGTCCTCATCAGAAACAACAGCTGGCTCTGCACAGCCGGGCTCACATGTTGCCCTTCACCTCAGCACTCGCACTGCTTCGCTTCATGGCTGATTCGGAGGTTTCTGGAGCTGCGTTCCCTCTGGATTATGGGTGTGAATGAAAATCTCATTTCCAGCTCTAAGCCTCTCCGGTTCAGGAAAACCGCAGCCAGGGAGGGGGTCCTGGATCAAATCCATCCGTTCCCTTATTGGATTGGAAGGCTGCCAGGTGCTGACCAACTGTTTCCCATCATAAATCTGAATGTCACCTGTGAAGTGATCTAAACAATGTCTGTGTGCTTGATGAAATCTCCCCCAGACTTTGTATATAACTTCATATTTATTCATGGCACCCTTATTCACTTTCGACCTCCTCTAAGCTGCTAAAAAACGTGGCAAATATGTTCATACCCTCTATAAAAACAAAGAAAAAGCACCAGTTTCTCAAACAAACGGGATTTAACGCTGAGGCTTAATTTTAGACGCTTTAAATCCTTTTTCTCTGAAACTGGGATCAGCTTCTTCTTCAGCATCTTGCTTAAAGGACACGTGATCTCGTGGAGGGGCTCCACCACCTGAGCCTCAGCCACTCAAACTAAATGCTGCCGAGTTTTTAAACCAACGTAACAGTGACAAATGGCTAAATATTCCTACTGAACACACCTCGATTAGAAAAGGTTTAACTCCCATTTGTTCCTCTTAGAGTTTGGCTTCTGGCAGCTCAGGCGTGGCATTGGTTCAGGTAGAGCTTTGACGATTGGCTTAAATTGCTTCTGTCGTGCTGCACCTGCAGTGCTAACAGCCCGCGGATTCGTGACATCCTGCTGTGTTGGCAACACTAATCAGACTCCACATCACCAGCACATACACCATAAAGGGCCTAAAGGGCCTAAAGGGCCACCAACAATCGTGTCGATTCATTTAGGTGGAATCCACACCATAACTTTAACTACAAAGATGGTGACGGATTATATTTTAGGATGACTTTCAGAGCGATTTGAAGAACAATAAAAGGAAATAAATCAAAATACAGCCAGCATCTCCAAGGATGTGCTCCCTTTATAATAAATGCAGATAGAAAGTAAATCACAGGGTGTTTCCTGACTGCATCTTTTATGTTTGCTAACTGACGGTGAAGGAAACCCTTAAAAATTCCCTTAAAAATCACCCAGCTGTAGCTTTAAATCCGCCTGAAAGTTGCACATAAATAAAGCTCCAAATGACTTGTGTTTGGGCTGCATGATTAAATGGCAACGATTATTATTTTGATCAACACCGAGATCACGATTGTTCACTGAACAAAGTTTTTAATCCACTTTTATGTGTCTGTAACTCCACATTCCTGCTTCTTCTCATCAAAATAAAGCTGCTGATCCTCATTCAGATCAATTCAGAGCGTCTCTGAGAAGAAAAATAGACATATTCCAGCTTTCCCTTTGGGTTTAATCTTTCAAAGCTGCTTGTTGGTGTTGGATCGTTCACGCTAACAACCACGGGAATGTTTTTCTTGGCCTTCCTGCGGTTTGTTTTCAGATGCTTCAGTAACTCTGCAGATGCTCCATTCTTGGTCAACTTTATTCACCCAAACAACAGATTTGGATCCTCTTCCAGGGACCAGCTCTTTGGTTTCTGTTTCTTCGCTCGGCCCTCTGTTCTTGTCGATCCGTCCTCGCTTCATCCAGGAAACTTCTCATCGGGAACAGCTGTGATTGGTGCAGGCAGGGAGCGCTTGATTCGCTTTGCCTTGCATTTTAAATTCCTGCTTTGGAAACACAACTTAGTCATTTACTAACATGTTTTGTAGGAAATGGAGCTTACTAATTTAGTTTAAAGCATGCCAACGGATGCCCACCCTCATCCAGAAACACGCGGCTAAACAACTAAATCTGCAGAGGAGGATGGGAAAAATATCTGAGGTCAATGATCCATTCTGCAGCTTTAAAGAAAGTTATCACATCTACGTCTTCTCGTCTCCGTTCTCCAGCTCTTCAGAAGCTTTCCTAAAAGTCAGCCTGGTGTATTTAAACATCCCATCTCCCTGTTGTTAGTGAATCACGCAGCGTTTCTCCTCGTGTGATCGCTGGGTCGCCGTCTCCTGCCGATGAGACGGTTTCTGATCCCAAGCTTCAGGTGACGCCGTCAGATGGTTGAGTCTCTTCACCTGTCAGCAGGTTACTGGAAACACTGGAAAACTCCCGGCTTCAGCGATATGCTGAGAATCCGTCGGCTCCATCCAGCCGCTGACTGACACGAACACGCGTGTGGGTCCGTGTAGCAGCTCAGGCGTGTTGAATCCACATGTATGCAACTTACATGACAGCTGATGCGTGCTTTAAAAGAATCGGGTCCTTCAGCTCCAGGGAAAACTAACAGGAGATCATTTTCCATTCAGCCTCTTTGTGGTAACTGTACTCGTGTTTAACACCACTTACTTGTTCATCTGTATGCTTGTTAGCACTAATTATCTCATGGATTGTGGATTTACTTTACACGACTCTGTTTTTAGTCGTAGATAAAAATACTAAACGATACCTTTGGGTGTTTTCAGCGACTAATTAAATTTTTCCTCTGAGTTGATGGTATATTTGGTTGCTTTTTGGAATACACACTCGAGTAAATGTTGAGGTCCTCCACTTCATTAAACCTAAACTGAGTAAGTTAATTGGATAACCTGCTAAATTAGGCACATTTGTGCAGATTAATCAAAGTAGGAGGACGTTTGCATCACATTCCCCTTTAATAAGACTTGATTACAGCATTCCTCCTCCAGCTGATTGCGTCTTTGTCCTTTTTTACAGCAAAAAGCAGCTTGTGTCCCACAGACTGAACCACCAATTTGTTTTAATCACTGATGTGGAATGAAATGAGTTTTTTTGTCTTTCTGCTTCGTTTCAACATTTTCTTCTTTTATAAAAAGTCCTTCAAGAGTCGCACTCCATCAAGGCTGTTAACAGGTTATTTCCACTCAGTGTGTGAGGCGACGTCGTTATCTTTATTTCTGCTTTATGTGTGCAAATGACTTTACAAATTATTCCATTTGTGTTTGTGTTTCCCCTTGTGCGAGTGTCTGGAGTGTGATATCGCTCCCAATAACTGGGTCCCAGTAGGAAACTGCAGCAGAGGAGTGTTTCCTTTGATTGTTTCTGAGTGCGACTGTCTGACAGATGAAAACGCAGCAGTAAAAACAAAAATATTCAGTATGTTGACGCTGCGATCAGCTCGGTGTCAAAACAGCAGCGTGGGTGTTTCCTCTTATAATTCTGTGCTTCAAAAAATGCAAAAAGAAGGTCGTTGTTGAGAACCTGAGAGCCTTGCGTTGGCTGGTTTCATCTTAAACCCGAGCTTCTCTTGCAGTGATTTTACATTCAGGCGACGGCACTCAGGACACAACACGTCTCCGTGATGTTATGTGTTCATGAACTTGGATTTAACAGCTTTGTTTGTAACATTGTTTATGTTTATGCATTTAGCAGATGCTTTCATCCAAAGCAACTTACAGTTAGGCAGATAGGGTAAGGGGGTCTTGCCTAAGGACCCCTGGAGATAGTACCTTTTATGCAGGGGATTTGAACCCAGATCTGGTGGCAATCATACCACTAAACTATCCAGCCCCATCACACACTATCCAGTCCCATCACACACTATCCAGCCCCATCACACACTATCCAGTCCCATCACACGCTATCCAGTCCCATCACACGCTATCCAGCCCCATCGCACGCTATCCAGTCCCTTCACACGCTATCCAGTCCCATCGCACGCTATCCAGTCCCATCGCACGCTATCCAGTCCCATCGCACGCTATCCAGTCCCATCGCACGCTATCCAGTCCCATCGCACGCTATCCAGTCCCATCGCACGCTATCCAGTCCCATCGCACGCTATCCAGCCCCATCGCACGCTATCCAGTCCCATCGCACGCTATCCAGTCCCATCGCACGCTATCCAGTCCCATCGCACGCTATCCAGTCCCATCGCACGCTATCCAGTCCCATCACACACTATCCAGTCCCATCACACACTATCCAGCCCCATCCCACACTATCCAGTCCCTTCACACGCTATCCAGTCCCATCGCACGCTATCCAGTCCCATCGCACGCTATCCAGTCCCATCGCACGCTATCCAGTCCCATCGCACGCTATCCAGTCCCATCGCACGCTATCCAGTCCCATCGCACGCTATCCAGTCCCATCGCACGCTATCCAGTCCCATCGCACGCTATCCAGTCCCATCACACACTATCCAGTCCTATCACACACCATCCAGCCCCATCACACACTATCCAGTCCCATCACACGCTATCCAGCCCCATCACACACTATCCAGCCCCATCACACACTATCCAGTCCCATCACACACTATCCAGTCCCATCGCACGCTATCCAGTCCCATCGCACGCTATCCAGTCCCATCACACACTATCCAGTCCCATCACACACTATCCAGCCCCATCCCACACTATCCAGTCCCTTCACACACTATCCAGCCCCATCCCACACTATCACACACTATCCAGTCCCATCACACACTATCCAGTCCCATCACACACTATCCAGTCCCATCACACACTATCCAGTCCCATCACACACTATCCATTCCCATCCCACACTATCACACACTATCCAGTCCCATCACACACCATCCAGTCCCATCACACACTATCCATTCCCATCACACACTATCCATTCCCATCACACACTATCCAGTCCCATCACACACTATCCAGTCCCATCACACACTATCCACTATCCAGTCCCATCACACACCATCCAGTCCCATCACACACTATCCAGTCCCGTCACGATTGAACCACAGAATTAACTGATTATTTCCTGAGATCTGTGGATGAATCACGCCGCCACATAAAGTCTGTTGGTGCTAAAACAAGGCAACTATAAATTAACGTGACCTCAAAGCGAGTTCATCGTGGAGGCCTGTCCAGCGATGAATTGGTATTCAGTGATGAGTCGTGTGTTTGCAGTGAATGACGGTAACGTCACTGCGATTCGGTCCTTTAACCGCGCCGTGAGGGAGGGGTCATTAATCATCTGCTGTGTCACCTGGGCCAATAAAAGCAGCACTAGCATCCAGTTAAACAGACATAGATTCCATGGATTTACCATCAAAACATCACACAGATTTATTAGTAGCTGTTTTTTATCCTCCCTCCCTCTGCAGCCTCTCATCTGAGTTAAACATCTGACATTGAGGCCTGTTTCCAAACCGGAGTGCAACTGTAGAACCTCCAAGTTTTTATTGCAATCAATAATGTGAACAAAGGTCAAAGCAGCAACATCTAGAAGATTAATGCTGCAAATATTCCCATTTCCGCAGAGTCAACATAATGACCCCCCCCCCATTCTGTCTCCCTTCCTCCCCGCAGAGCCACACTTCATCTCAGCCTACGACATCGGCCTCTTTACCTTCTTCTTCCTGAGGGAGAACGCGGTGGAGCACGACTGCGGTAAGACGGTTTATTCCCGCGTGGCCCGGGTCTGCAAGAACGACATCGGTGGGCGTTTCCTCCTGGAGGACACCTGGACCACGTTCATGAAGGCGAGGCTGAACTGCTCCCGCTCCGGAGAGATCCCTTTCTACTACAACGAGCTGCAGAGCACCTTCTACCTGTCCGAACAAGACATCATCTACGGCATCTTCACCACCAATGTGTGAGTGGACTCGTATTTTATCAGCTGTCGATTCTTCTTCTGGTAGTTTTCCCCCTTTAAATGGTGCTTGAACACATGTTTCTGTTTTTTAATGTTTGGGTGCTTCTGCATGTTAAAGCCCTGACTAGTTCCTGACCCGCCGGGATCAAAACAAACGTATTTATTTGTCCAGTTGAATATGTGAGTCTGGTCTTGCTGATGATGTAGTCGTGGCTCTGAAATATCAGCCCCACGGCGCTCTCCATGGTGCTGAAATCTGCTCCTTCTGCAGCACAACGATCCGCCTTTCGTCTTTTGTTTTTGGATCTGCGATATTCTACAGGTTATATACCTGATATTTCATCATATATTTACAGTAATCTGACCTTTTTGACCATAGCAACAAGCAGTAGTGTGTGAATCCTAAGGTTTGTAGGTCCTGTGCTCATTAAGCAGCATCTGTGCCAAACTTCCTCTTAAACAAACCGTTTCACTTGGAATTGCTTCTTACTGTTGATGTTATGGATTGGCAGCAGGTTGTAGTGTTTAAGAGCTTTGAGTGGTCAGCTGGAATAGAAAGCTCTATACAAGTAGAGTCCATTTACCCTATAGCAGTAATTGAATTATTAAATGTATACCACAGTCACCACACTGGGTCAGCACATTGTGGTAGAAAAATAACAAATTACCTTTGGGATTGTACTTCCTCGCCATCGTGCCCACAGCAGCTGTGGCTTACACGAACATGTTGTTCTCCTGATGCTGCTTCCTGATCTGCACATGTGCAGAAAGTCCCTAAAAACAGAATGAAAGGACATGGTAAAGGGGGGCGGTTGCTACACGGTGGAAAACGTGGACCTGAACCAACATTTCCAGACGTGTCGCTGCCAGTTGATGCACCTCTCGGCAGACGGCCAAGAAAGTCGGCGCCTGTTGGTCTGAGCTGACGCTCGTACTTCAGCTCTGGTTGGTGCTCTTATATTTAAGTGGTGAGCAGACAGGAAATTTAAGGGTACACGGGCGTGCATGCAGAGCCTCCGGTTCACTCTCTGATGAGGAAAATTGCTCAAGGAAGTCCAAACAATCACAGTAAACTTGAACTACCTTCGTTTTTATTTGTGGATATTTTTCTGCACTCAATTCATGTTTATTTGAAACCATTTTGCAGGGGAGCTGAAGTGTGCCGGGCTTATTTAGCGTGAGAAATAATTCAGGAGGCAACAACTTCAGATCTTGGGGATGTTGTCATAAAAAGAGCATTTTAAATGGAGACTCTGGAGTTTATTCAGGTTGCTGTTTAAATGAGGTTTAGAGATTTGCTTCAGTAGATATGACCAGCCTGGTCTCAAGCCAGTGAATGCACACAAGTTGTGTGTGAAAAGGCTTTCCTGGGAAAACCTTTTTAATGAGAATGTGGACTTAACAAGATGTCAGTTCCTGGTATTTAACAGCACTACAGATCCCAGGACAGTTCATTATTATCTGCCGAGATACGCACGAATGATTAGTCTGTTGTTTCATTACTTTGAGCTCCATTCAACTGCTCATCTGTAACCTTGATTATTACCCTTTGGGGGATGTAATCTTCTATTAACTTTATGATAAACTATTATTTCTTTTTCAGTCCCAAAGTTCGCATTTGCATACCCTTTATTTTGTTTTTATTTGATAAAAGTCAGGAATTAAAGCTCTTATCATCTGAACTGGATGCATGTGTGTGGATGGTGAGGGTGGTTTCACTTTAAGATTATCTAATCCCGATTCTTCTATTATGCCTCTGTTCAGGAATGGATGATTAAGTAGTTTTGGTCAGCTTAGACCCCGAGCGCCTGAGGCCTCTGGGCCAGAGCCTTTGTGTGTTTTTACTCAATTTTTCATGTTGGAAAGTCAAAGAGTCTATTGAAAAGAGAGAGAAAAATGACCCAAAGGACAAAATAACTACAAAACAATACAGAAGGACTAGAACCTGCCTGTGCCTCTGTTTAAAAAGTGTATCAGATGGACGCTTTTATCCGATTTTTCCTAAAATATGGTTAAAAAACATGTTAAAACATAGTAATAATCCCACAAAGGGCTCGTTTTGATGACAAACCCAACCAAACATGCTGCAGCTGTGCCTAAGAGCCCTTTAACCACCGCTGAGAATATTAATGCAGGAACAGCGACATAAAAGCCAACATTTAAGCCTCTTTTCATTTAACCATCAGATTTAATCTGCAAAAGGTTTGTTACGACCCCAGTTGCATAATAAATTGGGACGCTGTGTAAAGTAGATTAAAAACATTAAAATCTTGCAAACAGTGTTGAAAGTGAGACTTTTTTCTTAAGTTGAATTTAAAATCAGCACCTTAGAGAGGCAGAGTCTTTCAGTGCTTTAGTGGAACTGGAAACCTGCACATCTGGAAAGGCTCCATCAATGCTGAAAGGTATAAACAGGTTTTTGAGGAACATCTGCTCCCATCCAGACGACGTCTTCTTCAGGGAAGGTCTTGCTTGTTTCAGCAGGACAAAGTTAAACCACATCCTGCATCTATTCCAACAGCAGGGCTTCGTAGTAGAAACGTCCAGCTGCCTGCAGTCCAGATGTTTCCCACCTGAAAACATTTAAATACAACAAAGAAGAACCAGGACTGCGGAGCAGCTACAATCCTCCATCAGACAACATTCCTCTCCCAAAGGTCCAGCAGCTGAGGTTATATTTCCACCTGTACAGGGAGACAAATCTCCAGAGTTTAGATCCTCCCTGCGGTGGTTAATGATCAATAGGCACATTCCCTCTGTAGGAACCTTTTGCAGTTCCTGGAACCTTCTCAGGAATAGGGCCGTTTTTTTCATGCATTCAGACATACAGGAACTAGGGACCGCGGCCCTCAGTTCAGGAACCATTTTAGCTCCTTCAGGGTCTTTTCTGGTCTCCACAGCAACATGACGTAGGTGTTTGGTGGCTGGTAGCTCCGCCCCTTGTCTGAAATGTTTACTCATACGACACGGACCCAACCGTTTAGCGGGTGCTAAACAAGAGTTTTGTCTTGGACTGTGTGCATGTGAAGTGGCCATGTGGGTTGCTGGCATTCAGATGTGTTCGGTCAGGGGAGAAGCTGCATCCTGCCTCTCACCTCCTGCTCCCTCACCTGTTAAGCTTGCTGTATTTGACACTACGTGGCTGCTTCCTATCAGCCTGCAGCCATTTTCAGTGATAGATGAAGGCGCGAGGGAGAGCAGGAACTGGGAGAGACGAATGAAATGAAAAGCCAGGGGGATGAAGAGAGTAGAAGATGGAGAAGGAGAAGGGAGATGAGAAGAGGTAATGAGAAAAATCATTGAACTCCAAGCTTTTGTCTTTCTTCCATTGTTTCTTTCTTGCTTTCTGAGGGGAGTCATCGGTCCTCCCTCCAAACCTGCCTCCCTCATCGGGCCGGGATATGTTAATGCAATCACCACAAACACTGTCTCCATCTGTCTGGCCTAAATTGAACAGGCTCACAGCTGCTCCCAGGAGTTTGGGCTGTAAAACCGAACGGGAAGAGTTGGAACAGAGTACTTATCTTCTCTATCTGCTCACGATCCGAGCCAAACGGGCCTCAGTGCTGTCCGAGGATGGTCTGTAAATGGGTGGGGTGGCACTTTCTATTCTTTAGGACAAAAAGATTGACAGAAAGGGCTAAATTTATGGGATTTAAAGTGGATTTTTCAGCCTATTCTGTCATAACTCAACAGGTAACTCTTAAGACTAATCACAGGACTGATCAGCTTTCTGTTTCTGGAGGATAAATGTCTAGTTAAGCGTCTCGCCATGCGTCACAAAGCCCACTGACGACACTGTGCAGCCCAGTTTCTAAGCTGGTTAACGGAAACATTTCAGTTTCATGTGTTCTTTTTTGGGACATTTGAAAAGGTTGCTTGACATTTGCTTTACAATAACATGGAAAAGGGCCGGTCAATCCTTATAAATTCCTGTTTGGGTATTCATCAGGCCAAATGCCAGAGTATTTATGTGTAAATTTGATATTTTGAGGTGTTTAGTTGGGGGTGATGGAGGGATTCCAAAAGAAATTTGATGGCTTATTTATGGGCGTCCAAACATTTGACAGATTTAGTAATATATGGTTATTAGTTGTATTAAATCAGGGACTTGCACAGATGCAGTAAGAGCAGCAGCTTTGGTTCTCCCAATGTGTACAGAAATGATGCGTTCAGGTACAGAGCTCGGTGTGGGAAGATGACGGCACATAGAAGCTTTTCACATTCATAATGTGAGCTGTATGGACACTTGAAATCAGAAGTATTCCTCCTGATTCTGGGAAAGAGATGTGTGACCCTCAAGGGCCTCTGCGTGTTATTTTACAGCAGTTAGAATAGAAAGTAAGGTCATGTTTCATGTGTCAAATTTGTGGAATGCCCTTTAAATAACGTGAAAAATAGCCATTAGTCACAGCCTTTCTTAGAGAAGAGAAAGGAAGTTAAAAAAAGACAAGCACAAGCCAAAAAAGCTTGTCAAGCTCTTCTAGAAGGAAGGTTTTAACTTTTCATCAGAATAAGCCCACTCAAGACCTGAGAGCTCAGTGAGGTCTTTTAATTAACTCCAGGTCCTTGCTGTCAGGGTCCCTCTGTCGTGGGCTCAGTGTAGCAGCAAGTGTCCTACGGGGGTATCTAATCTGCCATTACTCACTAATAATGAAACTCTTTATCTATTTCTAGATGCCTCCACTGACCTTCCACTTCAGCAGCTGTTAGACGGCCTTGTATCTAAGAACCTGGTGGTAGGATAAGGAGTGCAGCATTTTAAGTGTATTTTCTGTGCATCTGTCACTTTAAATTCAACATCTCATGTATCTTATTAATAGAAAATAATCCTTACATCACATACATCCTGTCGGCACCTCAGATCTTTTCAATTATTAAACATTTGTGGGCCTCCTGTTCCACTAATCTGAGCTTTAAGGCAGGATTTAGATGCTGGATGCTATGCTGCTTTGGCAGAATATGGTAGAAAAGGTGGAAGGTCGGTGAAAAGGAGGCATTTGAACTGTGACTTTATGGTAAGTTTGAGTCAGAACTGGTTTTCCCATCCTGAGCAGACGTTTAATTAAGTCATTTTATTGCTCTTATGGCCAATGTTTGCTTTCGTGTGAACAGAGAAGGACGAGTTCAGGCCCGTCAGTGACAGATCCGTTTGATTATCAGGCTAAGCTCTTAATAAGGAGATTTATTGTCGCTCTATATCAACTCCCGAAGAGATCCTAAAATCCTTCCAATCCACTGACAATACGAGAGTGACTCAGTGAGATCAGATCAGACATCTGGGACCAGAGATATGAAGGGCAGCCGGGTGAATCCAGCCACATAACTGCAGCATTTTGTATTTCTACAGCGTCCTCTTCCCATCATTTTGCTGACATCTAACTTGAAATGAACTGAGAGCCTGCAGTTGAAAGCTGGGCCTGATGTGAACCCAGCAGCTGCTGGTCTACCGGGTGGGTTTTTTATTCCTTTATGGATTTGACTGGATATTCAGTAAAAATGGGTCAATTCGAGCTTTGACTAAAAATATCATCACTACCGTTTTCACTGTAGTTTCCTATGACAGTGAAACCACCTGGTTCTTCGTTGAGTTCCCTGTTTACTGTGTTGCTGACTCAGTTTGACGGTGACTGTTTTGGGCCAGAGTTGTCGTGTGAAAATGCATCTGGATCATCCTGCCAGCCCCTGCAGCCTCACGGCTCTGCTGACTGGGCCCTTTCCCTTTTTTAAAGCCATGCAGGACTCAACTTGGGTTGAAACATTGACCTTAATGTGGTTTTAGCTGTTGTTTTTTTCCCATAAATTGTGGTAAGGCTCATTAGCTAAAAACCGGGGATTCAGCTCAACCTCGCTGTACTCCTGCTGCACCGAAGTCTATAAACAATGCATGTGCAATAAGGCCATTAACTTGTCAAATCCCTTTATTTAAAAAGCACTTTATAAAACCCCTGCTGACTTAAGTGCTTTTGAACAAGTCGGGTAAAGAAAATAATGGAAAATAACACATATTGTGTGTATATGTTGTATATTATACAATCTAGAAGCTGTATGGCACAGAAATACACTAAATGATAAACATTTTTTATCAGTAGTTGCATTCAAAAGGACAAAGTTTGTGTATAAATAGGAAAGATCATGCAGAGAAACATTCAGGCAGCAACGATATGAGCCTCCAGCTTCCAGTCAGATGTATATCAGCCTTTTGTTGGACTGATCTTCACCGATTGTTGTTGCAGAGTAAGGCTCAGTGGGGAGTTTATTACCTTTCTGAAATCTGCAGTAACACTTCCTGAGGGTCAAGTTTTCTTTTGTTGGAAGAATAAGGCTGCTATCAACCAATCTTATGTTTTATTTCGATTTCCTGAAACATCTGGTGCAACAACAACAGAAAACAGAGAATCTGTTCGACTAATTTCACATCGGCTGTGTGTGGATGGAGTTGAAATAATCTTTAATGTGCGTAAGTGTTGATTAATGAAGGATCTGATTGGCTCAGTGGAGTCCTGTGGCTCAGATAAATTCTATCCTGCACACATTCCTTCCTAATTAGCTCTTTTTAGAGTTGGAGAGAGTCCAGAGTTATAAATATCACCAGCATCACTCTTTAAAAGGTGGATTTTGTACATTTAGTCTTTAAAAACGATCGCTGCATGGAGCAGAGTTCCACCACATGATGTTCGTTTCCCTTCCTTTCATTTATTTGAACGTCTGTAAAGGGGCAGAAACAACAAAAAAACTCTTTCATCAGCTTTTTGGGCAGTCGGATCACTTCTGGCTCTTTTACGTTTAACTGAAGAAATAATCATAATGACAAGAATAAGCCGTCTGACATTGAGTGTGCACGAGCCTGTCCTGATTAGGGCTGCAGCGATACACTAATCTAACGATACGATACACGGCATTCAGCCAACGATTCGATACGATTTAATACATCATTTTCTGAAAGATGTTAAAGGGACAGTGTGATTTGACATGAATCGTCTCTGATTGGACTGATGGTCTGACCTTTGAACCGGAACAACACGGCCAGACAAACAGAAACAAACAAACATGTCACAAACGTGTCTTCAGACTCATGTTTATGTTAATATTACATCATCAACCTGCTTGTTTTACTTGCTAAATACCATAAACACAAATCCAAATTCTCTAACCACAAACCATCTTTTTTAATTTTTGAGAAGGAGCTCAAACAATAAATTACTGCAATCCTACACTCTATAAACAGAAAAGCCATCAAAACCACTGAGATATGCACTTTATATAACATTTTTATATACAAATTTATCACTGTTTTGTAGAATGTGACCCCCCCCCCCCCCCCCCGGCATTGTTTTGTATTATGTTAAAGTTCTGTGTTTTCACTAATTTTAATGAAGTTTGCTAAAAATATAAAAAATAAAAATAAATAATAATCGATACTCGCGGCTGAAAATCGATACTTTATCGGGATACAAAATATCGATAAATATCGCGATATCAATAAAATCGCTCAGCCCTGGTCCTGATTACACATGACCTTTACATAATAAAATTATTGGTTTTATTTTGTGCAAACGTGTTATTTCACTGCTCCTCTTTGTGAGAGTCGGCGTCACGGAGAGAAGTTAAAGCTGCATCCAAGTGTAAAATTCAAGCTTTTTACTTCCCAGTCCAGAAGGAAGGTTGCAGCTTCTGAGGTGCAGCACCAGTATTTCCATTTGTTCCGTTTCTTATCTTTGGTGCTCAGTGCAGGTTTGGTGTTGGAGGTGTTTGAGTAGTTTTGTAGAAGCAGCACAACATCCAGGAATCTTTCCCTCCTGACATGTCTGAGTTGGAGCAGCCAGTATGGCGGCACATGAATAAATATCTCGGTTTATTCAAAGGTCTGCAGTTGCACAACTTCATGAACTCTTCAAAAGTTCATTTGAAATGTAACCAAACCACTGAAGCCATCAGGTGACTAGTTTTTCTTTTTCTACCTGCTAAACACGGCTATCGATACGAAAACTAATCCCAGCAGAGCGTCCCCTCGGCTGATCTAATGTAGCACCAACCATGTTTGCCATTTTAAACCCAAATGAGTGTACATACCTTTCTGAAAGAGCCGAGAGTGACGGGGAGCAGCCAATGGCAGCAGCCAATGGCAGCAGCCCTCCTCTCCAGATTTAAGGAGGTGCAGCTCTGTGCGATCACCTGGATGATGTCGGAGGAGGCTGATCAGGAACAGTTTGTTGGTCTCTGGTGAGTCTTAGATATGTTGCCTTTAAAAAGTCTCCGGTTTCAGTTCCAGTACAAATGCTAACTGTATGTAGGAATAATTCTGGATACTTTATCTCAGCAGAAAAAGGGAAAATAAACAGATTCTACACCTGAGGTCCTGCTGATTTATCTTTCCTTCAACTCTCCAAGTTTCTCCTTCCATCTTTTATTTGAAATATAAAAGACGATGACCACGTGAAACCCAAATGCTAAGATGCTAAGATTATTTCACAAAAATGAAAAAGGAGAGAAGATCAGAGAGTTGGACTTGGGTTAATTCTGTAACACAAGATGGGAATTCAATAAATGAAGACAACCGGCGGCAGGATCTTCTGGAAAGAGATGAATCGCATTTTCGCTCCCACACCACGGCGGTGCTGGGCCTCAGTGCTGCGACAGCAAACAGCAGATGTCAAACAGCTTCTCAATCACTTTCCCAGGCTTTTAAGCCCACTCCAAGCATATTGGTTGCATCCATTAGCACAAATGACCTTTCAGGACACACTTTTGAGTTTTCAAAGTGTAAACCCACAATTTTACTTCCTATTCTGTCAAACTTTTGAGTTTGTGAAGAAGCAAAATGTTGCATTAACTGATCTCTGAACAAATACGTTTAGAAGAGCGGCGAAAGTCCTGAAACGCTGCTCTGTGGCGCTTTAAATGAAAATCTTCAGTATGAATTAAATCGACCGTCTGAGCTCAGAAGTGTGGCTCGAGAACCAACATCTGCTCTTATGTCACATTTTCTGTGAAGTCACACAAAGAACCTTCAGATCTGGCATCATCTTTTCTCCGTTTTTGTTCTTAAAATGTATTTATTTATCTGTGTGTTCAGAGCAAACAGTCGGTGTAACTTTGATGGTGCAGCGCTGCTGAAATGAGTTGGTTTAAGGCAGCGTGCGGCGCTCCGGTGGCGCAGGCCTTCGTGGAGTAATGATACGTCCTGACAGAAGGATCCGTGGTGCCAGAAACTCGGCTGAATTAAAACGTTGGGACAAGCTGTGAAACGATTTGATCATTTAAAGGAGCAGTGCGTAATAATTATTTAATTTAATTGAATTTATTCGTTATTTGTTTGCTTCTTTCACTGATGAATGTTTCAGTTTAATAGAAATAGATATATTATTAATATTTGATGATTTCCTTTTTATTCTTCATAACTTTCAGTGATAGTTTATTGCTTCGGTATTTTTGTACTAAATTAAATTAGTAAATCAAACTTAATTTGTTATATCTTTAAAAACAAGCTAAAAGTCTTTTTAAAGGAGCAGTGTGTAATAATTATGGGATTTATGAACAGAAATGGAACATAATACATAAAACTACGCTGTTAGTGCTTTATAGTCGCCCTATGAAATGAGCCGATACGTTTTTATTACTTTAAATTTCGCCTTTTTATTTACCGCGGTCCGCTCCACTCAAAGGCTTAACCGGAAGGACACCGCTCCATGTTGATTACAGTGGCCTAGAAGGGACAAACGGCACAAGCGCGATACTTTGCGGACGATCAGCTGATCTGATTAAACAAACGTTTTCTCCGCGTGAGTTTATGCGCCAAAACTACTAAGAAGCTTTGTTACTGAGATCAGCTGATTTCTATCAAAGTGTGATGACACTAAAAGGCTTTGAAAATAATGTCAGCCAGATACAAAGTGTTGCCTGCTGATGCTATCCCTCCATCAGACTAAACACAAACAGCCTTTAGCCTTATGTAGCTAACATTAGCTTTTATTACCACACAGGTAGCTACCTGGGGTCCACAAAACACTAATATAATGCAGAGCCACTAGCGGTGACATTTTCACAGAATACCTAACCAAATGTAACATCTATTTATCATTTATATCTCTAAAAGTGACCTCAGAACTTGAGGTATGTGCTGCACGCAGCGTCGGGCCACCGTAGTTTATCCAAGGGTGGAGTGTTGCGTTCAATGCATACTCGGAAATTACAGAACCCGACGAACAGCAGACAATTAGACAATGCTCCTTTAAATGTCACATTAAGTTCAAAATATTAAGATGATATATAAATGTTACACAGCTTGTGTTCTAATGCGAACTTTGAGTGTTTCAAAAGTTGGAACAGCGGCAACAAAACACTTAAATCTGGGGGGAGGGGAAAAACTAAGTTAACTGGCAGCCGGTCAGCAGCATGATTGGATTTAGATTAACTTTGCAGAGACTGAATATTTCATAAGAAAAGAAAGGATCTGTACAGCTGAGATATTTGGGCCCTCAGACATTGTTTATTAAAAAAAGACGGATTCTGTTGTGGAAATCACATCAGAGGCTCAGGGACACTTCTGAAAACCACCGTTGGTGAACATGTTCTCAACAAGTGCAATTTTAAAAATATATTACAAAGAAACACATGAACAAGGTCCCAAATTACCGCTGCCTTCTATGGGCCACAGTTAATTTAATGTGGGCCGAAGTTAGAGTTGGAATGAGTCATTTTCACATCTTTGAGGGCCTCATTAATGCTGGATTATAAACACAAAGCAGCTGACAATATCTCTATCCAGCAGGATCTTGCTTATTTCAACAGGACGACGTCTCGAAGACGTTTTTAAGCCTTGTAAATGTCACCACCTTGGGTTGAACTTATCTGAAGTGCTACTCATTCTCTGTTTCTTTGGTCGTAACGTCAGGATCATCAGCATCTCGCAGCCATGCCAAGCTGCCAGCAGGCCGCCCTCTGTGGAGTAAAAAGTGTTGTGCTGGTTTGGCTGGGAAAAGGGGAAAAACAGTCAGCAGTTGCAGGCAGTTAAGAATCTCATTACCTTGCAGCTTATTACAGCTAAAGAGAATCACGGTAATGGCTTTACGCACACTGGCAGTTTGGTTGAGTTTTACTCTCATATGTTACATCTGTGAGGCAGCTGTGTGTGTGTGTGTGTGTGTGTGTGTGTGCTCACAATCTGTGCAAATTCTTCCCATATCCTCAGCTTAGTCCTGTCCTCATTCACCACGCAGCACTGATAGCAGAGCTTAGCCTGCAGCCACAGCGACCCAGACACATGGGCCCTGTTTAGTGGAGGTAGAAGTGATAGGACTTCCATTTAAAGGATGGGAAACATTGCAGAAAGGCTTTATTACACCGATGCATGCTGCTGATTTCTGATATGCCTTCACTTACTGCCAGCATTTGAACTGTTGTGAATATTACAGTTGATTCCTCTCTCCCTGCTGTCTTCTCCTCCCTGTCACTTTCCCTATAAAGCAACAGTATTGCAGCATCTGCAGTGTGTGCCTTCAACCTGAGCGCCATCACCCAGGCCTTCAACGGACCCTTCCGCTCCCAGGAGAATCCCCGCTCCACCTGGCTTCCCACATCCAACCCCATCCACAACTTCCAGGTTAGCTTTTACCTTCTGAAACAGTCCGGCTGGTCAGAAATGACCCAAAAAAGAAGAAGAATCCAACAAGTAAATATGCAGTCTGCTGAGTAAAAGTGATTTAGTTTAAATTAAATTATAAAACATCTTCAATTCCAACAAAAACATTTCTGTCACTGCAGAGAAAAGGTTTCTGCTCAGTCAGTTCATGCCCTCAGGCTGGATAACAGTTAAAGGGGAAAAATACTCTTAAAGATGTTGTAAACTGACAAATCTGAACCTGAGGCTTGCTTTATGTGAGGCTCCAAAATACAGGCTGTCAATGTGGGGAGATTATAAACAAAGTTTAACTGAACAACAGTCGTTTTCTCTGAAATTACGGCAACATCGGTGAGAGGAGCAGACGCAGAGTGAAGCTACGATGAGAGAACAGCAAACTTTACTGCTTATTGTGTTAGCATCTCATTGTGTTAGCATCTTATTGTGTTAGCATCTCATTGTGTTAGCATCTTATTGTGTTAGCATCTTATTGCATAGCATCTCATTGTATAGCATCTTATTGTGTTAGCATCTTATTGTGTTAGCATCTTATTGTATAGCATCTTATTGTGTTAGCATCTTATTGTGTTAGCATCAATACAGCCTGCTACAGCTGACCTTTTTATTATATTTAGGCAAATAAACATGCTTACTAATCAGCTTTGTGTCACATCTTTGGGGGTGAATGTCAGGATATGGCTGTGATGATGTAACATTCACAGGTGTGAGTAAATTGGAGCTTTAATCGTGCACGTTAAATGCTAATTTCACATTTGTTTTTAATTCATGAAAAGCTCATTTACGCAAATTATGGATAAGATCATTTTAATCTCCTTTTTATAAATTTTTTTAACATTTAAGGTGCTGAGTGTTGATGCTGCTGAACAGTGAAAGCGATGCATCTTTTATATGATCTGAAAAAAAACAACTCAAACTCAGTTAATGTCAAATAATCGACTCAAGTTACAGGTTAAGTTCTGAAGCGCTGACCGAGTGTCTCATTCAGTTACTGAGAACAGAGTGAGGAACTGAACCAGTCCAGTATATTTGGTTTTTACTGCTTTCCTGCTTTCCATCCCTGCCTCTTTGGTTCCTGTATCCGTTCCACATGCCCTCTGACAGCCCCTGTCATCCCTCCACAGTGTGGTACCATAGAGGACGAGGGTCCCAACGAGGGTTTAACGGAGCGCAGCCTGCAGGACGCGCAGCGACTTTACCTCATGAACGATGTGGTGCAGCCGGAGTCCGTCGATCCGCTGGTCATGCAGGATGATGTTCGCTTTTCAAACCTCGTTGTGGACATTGTTCAGGGAATGGACACCCTCTACCACGTTATGTACATCAGCACAGGTTCGTCGTGGAGAAGCAAATTAAAAGAGAAAAAAGAGGTGAGTTTTAACTGACCTGATATGTCTTCTTAAATCAGAATACGGCACCATCCTGAAGGCGCTGGCAACACCCAACAAGAACCTGCAGGGGTGTTACCTGGAGGAGATGGAGCTCCTCCCCCCAGGTGTGCGAGAACCAATCCTGAGCCTGCAGATCCTGCACAGCGACAGGTCCCTCTTTGTTGGGCTAAACGACAGAGTCCTGAAGATCCCTCTGGAGAGGTGCTCCACCTATAAAACTGAGACGTGAGTAGAGCAGTTTCTGCACATGTCCACCGAACTGCCTGCTGTGAGCCTTTAGCTTTAATGCTAACGCTGCTCTTTTTTTTAATCACGCACACTTTGGTATTCATGTCCAATTCGACTGGTCTTGGCTTTCCTGGACAGTGTCAGGTCCAGGATGACCTCACCAGACTTCACTCTCAGTTGGAAGAGCAGCAGAGTGAACAGGAGATACTTTAGAGACTAACCGGGGGCTCACACCAAAAGCGGCGTGAGCGGCCAGCTGCCATTCATTTTCAATGTAAGCTGGCGTCGATGAGCGGCCGGCGTTGTGAGCGACGCGTTGTGGGCTTCGTGAGCTTCGTGAGCTTGAAAAGTTGAGAAAGGCTCAACTTTATGCAAATGAGCAGTGACGCTACGCGACGACAGCCAATTAGGGCCGATCTGGATTCCAAAGGCGGAAAACGGCAGAGCGCAAACACAAAGAAACACAAAGAAGGTTGCCAAGAGTACGATCCATGGTGAAAGAGGGAACCGATGTATGGATGGATTATTATATATATATATATGCTAGTTGCTACACATATAAGCCCCGCCCCTTTTTCCGCTTCCGGCGGCAGAAGAGGTACAAGCGGCGGGTTGTGAGCTTTTTTTTTTTTTTTGTGAGCCCCCGGTAAGCTTGTTGTACCCCGACTGTGTTAATCTTCGACTTTATAACACTCTGATAGTTTCTGCCTCCTGGCTGCTAAATACTGTGATTTCCAAGCCAAATTCTGGCAGTTGTATTCGACCAGTTCCTAAAAAGTTTCATTTTTCATTGTCCGTTCTTTGCTTTTTGGCAGTGGATTTATTTTGACCTGGTGGGTTTTCAGCTGAAGACAATTATCTGTCCTCAACAAGGATTAATGTGTGGAAGCCCTCACCAATAATCATTAAAGTCCTTATGGAAACCTGACAAACGACTGGGGCGGTATCGTCCTCCGCTCGTTTCAGGGAATAAATTAGAAATAAATTAGTTGTGGTTTTGCTGTAATGAAGTTCCACATAATACGATCAGAGGGGTAAGAAATAGGTGTGAGAAGCTTTCTCCACAGTTATGATTTTGTCAGAAAGAGACAGAGAGCGGCCTTTTGCTCCGCCATCGTTATCGATGTGAAAATCAATGTTTAGAGGATGAGCATTGGGGGGGGGGGGGGGGTGATCTCACTGGCTGTTTGTCCAACCTTCTGAATCTCATCAGTTCTCTCAATCGGGATCCTCAGCTGGCCACCGCGGTCCTTCAAAGTCAACTTCATTTTAGCATATAAATGGCTTAATGCTGTTTCTGCTGGTGTGTTGTGTGTGTGGGTTGGACGGCTTCTAATATCCACGCTGCATGATGAGTCAGCGGCCTATTTCTACTGAATCCAAACAGCAGACAGTTGCACACACCGGGGGGGGGGGGGGGGGTAACCTTTGCATTAAATAAGATGAGGGTGACGTATTCCAGATGAGAGTCAGACATGGAGATGAGGAGCGATAGAAAAGCAACAAGAAACTGAAAGAATCCTATTTAAGATGCAGTGAGAAATAATAAGAGTGTGCCCAAAGGATACCATGGGGGGGGTGTCGTCCTTAATGGAGTTTGCAATATTCTGCTCACCTCTGCGGCACGCTCGGCATATTTCACTGCACCACGACTTATGGAGCTGCCGAGCACAACAGATGTCAAACCTGTCAATCAGGCTGACAGCTGAGCTCATTTGGCCGGGTTTGGGGAGGCAGAAACAGGCAGGTGGGGGGGGGGTGTAGAGACGGGCGATTGAGCAAACTGTCCTTGTATTTTCACAGTTAATATGTGGTCATCTTAATTATTCTGGTGCTCGGTTTCCTTTTGATGTCTCTCTTCAGGCATCGATTAAAAGCTACAAACATAAAACCTTTGAATTCTAAAGTTCTTACTGTAAATAATCCCCTTATTCCTCAGTTTATCCATCGATTTACCTGCAGTTTCCCCACTTCCACAGGAGCATGCCGGTTAACTCTGAGCTGAGCTTAATTCGTAAACCTGGCAGCTGTTAGTAAGAGTTTTTCTTGCTTAACTTGACAAAATGTCGTCAGTTCAACTGGTTTCCAACTGCTGTTGCACTGGCATAAAGCTAATAATGTGTTGCTCATTTTAACGTTGTTGGTGCAGTGCAGTACGGAGGTGAAAAAGCATCACTCGGTCCCTTTATTAACCGATTCCAACACTGATACAGAGGTGCATTATTGAGCTGCTCTTCGGTGTATTGTTGGTGGTAAAGACTGAGCTCCAAGGCAGTAAATTAGGTTTCAAACAGAAGAACTTCTCAAAAGACTTGCATAGCATACAGAAGAGTTTGTATATATAGATAGTTGCTGCTGTAACTGTGCAGCTGATGTTAACCGAGCAGATTACAGAGCTGAAAGTGGCCACCAGGAGCAACTGAAACAGCCCCGGATCACACAGCTGTGGGACAGCATGCAGCCATCACTGTGGAACAGGATAAATCTGGACCATATGAGCTTTTTTCTTTACTCCAGAATCTTTATGCTCTCTGGCAAACCGAAGCTTTTCCCTCACAGATAAGTGGTTTTCTTAAGGCTGCGCAGTCTTGAGTTTTCTTCCTAAATGCTCTTACTTTCACTATTAAACATCGCTGCTGATTTTCTTTATTTTTTTTTTTAAATCAAAGATGGCTCCCCACTGTCCATCCTTCCAGGTTTTAATAATGCTTTCTTAACCCAGTTCCAGTAGTTTTTCTGAGTCTTTTGAGTAGTTTTGTTTGCTCGACTCTTCTGAAACTGAGAACTTCTCTGTTCCTACCAGCACAGGCTGTGCCTTCTCAGATGCTTGTTGAAGGAATGAATGAGTTCCAGGTGGTGAGTTATTCATTTCTTGGGTTGGTAAAAGCTTGAAGGTATGTCGAAGGCTCACTTTGGGCACTTCTAAATGCACTCAGTATCAGTAGGTCCGTATCGATAAAACTCATTCTTACTTTTTCTAACTCTGAAGACATGAAAGAAGAGACTCTCCAGTGTTAAGGAGACGTCCTTTTAACGCATTGCTCCCAAAACTGACTGTTAGCAGAGGTCGGCTCTGGTCTTGTTCTAACAATCTTTCTCCTTTAGAGCCGTCTTCTGTGCTCCGTCTCTATGGTCACCCACCGCTCGGACACCTTCTGCCCGATTCAAATGTGAACAAACGCCCGTCATTGTGCCGCCGTCTGAATGAGAGCTGAAAGGACTTCCGTTCAAACCCTTCTGCGTTGTGTGCGGTCGTCCCGTTCAGACACACAAATACAACAAATCCACACACTTTGGTAGCAGCTGAATACTCTATTTTTTCTTTTAAATTAAAAACAAGCAGCCACATGCGTCTGTTTTTGGTTTCCCATCATTGCACAAACGCACCGCGTCAATATCAAGGTGAGACATTATTTTGAATTCTGTGCTTTGGAAGGAAACATCCAGCTGGTTACTGAACACCTGATGAGCTGCAGATGTAACACACAGATCCGTCACATATGCATTATTTTCAGTTAGTTGCTGACTCTTACGGTTTACCGAGTGGAACAAATACAGCCATCAGAGAAGCCAATTATCTTTAAGTGCCTGTAATATGTAGTTTTCCTTAGTTATCGATCTATATCAGCGATTCTGGCAAACCTCCCAAACCCCAAAGTAAAATAACATTTGCATCATCATCTTTAACCCAAGAGCTTTTTGTTGCTCTGCTAAACCGTTTCAACTGTCAGTGATTTGGATCCTTTTAGCGATAGCTTGCAGACAAATGCTGCAGCACGTGTGTGTGTGTGTTTGTCCTCTATTTGTGGTAATTATATCTGACCTGGCCAATTGGCACCTCTGGCTAACAGCACCACTCTGTCCTCCACACGGCTCCCATCTCTCCATCTCAGTCTGATAGTAAAGTGATTTATTTTTGCTTTAGCGCATGCTAGCTTAGCATCAACGCTGCGTTTGCCTTTTTTAAGCCAAATAGCGTTTACACCTGCCACAAAACTTACATTTAAATTCACTTAGTTAAAGCGATATCACTTGTCCGACCACTTCAGGTCTGCATCCAGTCCTGCTGCTTTAAAATCAAACCTGCATTTAATCAATTGATTTTGTTGAACTGAAGGACTTTTTCCGTTAATAGTAAATTTAGTTTTTAATGCTTTTATGTTCTATGTAAAGTACTCTGAACCACCTCTGTCCTCCACACGGCTCCCATCTCTCCATCTCAGTCTGATAGTAAAGGGATTTATTTTTGCTTTAGCGCATGCTAGCTTAGCATCGACGCTGCGTTCGTCTTTTTTCAGCCAAATATCGCTTAAACCTGCCACAAAACTTACATTTAAATTCACTTATTTAAAACCATATCACTTGTCCAACCACTTTAATTCAACTGTTCTTAAAAAGGTGCATTTACTTTTCTTTTTTGTGGGAAATGCTGAATAAATGATACTGTTGGAGGATAAAATGGAAGAAATGAGGCTTTCTGCAGCAGCTGCATTCCTGCAGCAAACCCCTGCTCACACATGTTCTTACATAAACATTACGTTTTATTACAAGAGGTGCAATTGTCCTGCTGGTGAGTGAGATTTCCTGAAGCGCTGCAGCTCGGTTTGCTGTGTGTGTGATTAGCAGTGACCCAGCAGCAGTCCTGGAGCCAAGAGGCTCAGCCTGCCTGCAGCACGAGTTTAAAACAATGTCAGGAAACCACTGAGCAGCCATTGGGGTAAACCACTGACCATTAGCATCTCCGCTGCAGTCGGTGTTAAAATGCCACTTCTACTATTGTTGGGCCTCTGTAGGACGCCCACACATCGGTAGACTTCCTGTCTGACAGCAGAGCTTCCAGGCTGCTCCGGAGAACCTAATTTACCATCACAGCTCACTGCTGCTCAGCCCATATGACCAATCAGGGGAAGAAGTCCCCAACCAAAGAGTGAGGGAGAAAGTGAGAGATGGTGTTCACACAGTGGATGTATTTATTACTGCTCCAGAATCCTGTTACTTTTATTACAGGCTTTGTTCTGGCTGAGTCTCGCTGTAATCACTTTGGTCCCTGCCTCACTTTCTCATCCTCCTGCTTCTTTCAGCATTGATTTGGACCAGAGATGTCTTAACCTCCAGCTCTAACTCCCCTCTAAAGCCCTGATGCCAAAGGCTTTTTAATCCTATGCTCACAGCATTAAGAATTATAATAATTAAGGAGATTTTAGAAATGCAACTCCACATTTATTTTTAATTAGATTAGATTATTGTTCTAAGTCAGGTTTCCTGGTATTTGCTGTTACATAAGAAATGAGAGGAATATGTGAAATATTCCTGTTATTTCAGTGTCACATGCATTCATGAAACATCTCTTTCTGGTTGTAGCTGATCCACAAACTAAGATCAAACACCACTCAGACTATGGAGGACATGCATGTGATGTATATAATCCCACTGTGACGTAAAGATGGCTGCAGGCTGAAAACGGTGAAGAGCTGCTGTGCAATAGATGATACGAACAGATCCAGAAAGAAGTCAGTTACTCTTTAAACAAAGAGCAGTAAAGGGAGCCAAATGGATTTCTGCTACTCAGAATAGGCTTGGAAAGGTGGATTTGTGTTAGATTTCAGAGTAAGAATCCCTCTTGTACGATATTAGGACAAAGCACAGACATGATGAGCTATCTCCTGTTTTTATTTATTGTACACAACCTTTTTACACTGGTCATGGTGACCTTAGGAGAACAGTAACGGGTCTATTCTGTAAGTGAAATTTGTGGCTTACCATCCAAATGGGCTCAATTAAGTTCAACGCACTCCCTTCTCTTTGAACCTGGGACAGGATTACAAAGTTTCTGTCTAATAGGTGGAAGTTTGCTCAAGCGATCTGCAGACTGGCTTTGGAAGTGACGTTTACCTTTAAGTCTTCAAAACATCTGTAAAACAAAGCATCTGGCTCAGATTAATGAGCTATGACCAGGAGTTTGATCTGCAGAAAGCATCATTTTGCTTGCAGTTTGGGAATGATCAGGTTGTCCGTCTTTCCCTTCTTTCCTAACTCTTGTGCGGTCAGTTTATGATGATTTGAGCTGTAGAGTACAGGAACAATATAAGCCTAAGACCACAGTTTTATAAATATGTTTAATGTAGCGTTAGCGCTGTGACAGACTGTAATGTAACCTAAATCTCTTCCTCTGCTCACATGCAGCCATGTTGTCTTGTGTTTCTCTCCCTATCACTTTTCTATGATTCCTTTCAGTGCTGTTGGTGAAACCAACGCTCATAAGAAAGGGGGCGGATTTACTGCTTTGTTTAATGATTCCCTTTGATATTTAATAGAAGGCCATCTCTTGGGTTGTTCTATAGGATTATTTCTTTGTGTTTTCCAACAGGCATATCTCTGAAAAGTCCAGTGAATTATTTATCGAGGCTTTCTCTAGCACACCTTCCCCCTCAATGGTTTCAATTAATGATCTTGTAGCTTCCCAATTCTAAGCTAACAAAGGTAAAGGATGCCATTGTAGCCGTTAAAGTGAAGGTCAATTGTGGAAAGAAAACAACGGTGGTAAACCTTTTCTGACATTATCACTGAGAACAATAACATTGTACGCTCCTCGTTTGACTCTGAATTCATCCATCAAAGATGGTTTTTCCCAGATAAAATCTTGAACATTAAGAGAAGCAAACAATGCCCCTATTATAGCTACTGGAATATAATGACAAAGTTTTATCCAATCAACTAATATGACCAGTGAAAACGGACTGTAAAAACATCAAGACACTATTGAAAAAGAACAATTTGGGCTCCTCACAAATACATAATTACAGGCTGATGTAAAACTTGATATTTTCAGGTAGATTAACCACAACATACAGAATTAGCCAACACTAAACACGGACTACTTTGTGTCTATAGGTAATCATACATGTTGTCGGTCAAAAATGGCATGTGGAGTTCCTCAGGGTTCAAATCTGGAGCCTGTAAATGTTGAACAAAAAGTAGTCCGTCTTTTAGTGTTTAGTGTTGGCTAATTCTGTATGTTTATCCAAAGCAACAAAATTATTATATTATTATCTTATAATCCCATTAAGGGCTTCGAACAAATAGAAAATTGGATGATCCAGAACTTCATGAACCTTCAAATATCTCTTAAGTCATCAGGAACAGGTCTGCTTTCTGTCCTCAGAGTTAAAACTAAACACAGAGAGGCTGCCTTCAGCTTTTATTGGATCATATATGTGGAACAAACTCTCAGAAAACTGCAGGTCTGCATCCAGTCCTGCTCTTTTAAAATCAAACCTGCATTTAATCAATTGATTTAGTTGAACTGAAGGACTTTTATGTTAATAGTAAATTTAGTTTTTAATGCTTTTATGTTCTATGTAAAGTACTCTGAACCACCTTGCTCTGCAATATAAATAAATCTGCTTTACCTTTCATTCACAAGGGTATAAAACTGTATGGTGGACAGTTTGTTTTTGGGACAAAGCCTTGTCATTTTTAGTATTTCTGCTTTATTTGTGCATCTCTTTGGGATTCAGCACCCATCATTCTTCAGCCTTGCTCCAAGTGCTTTAATTAGGCGTATTAGTGCTGCATGGTAGGAGGTCTCTTTTGTATCTGATTAATCATGAGCAGACTTGCTGAATGGTCAGCACATTGGGGGGGGGGAAGCCTCAGGGACAGACATTCACCTTTACACAGAGGATGAGCAGAGTTTGAGTGGTGCAGTGAGAAGATAGTTATTTTGGTGAGATGGACGTCGGCTGGTGTATCCAGACATATGCTTAACTGAGTCAGACCCTCCAGACAGCCTGACATGATCCAACAATGCATCTAATAATGGCTGCAATCCATAATTTATCAGTTCTGGTGATCATATTTGCAATTATACGCAGACAGCCTGCCATTAAAGGTGAGGTGATGTATTGTTTTTATGTCTTGTTGTTAAATGTCTTGTAATAAAAGGAGACATCGGTTTTTACTGCAATCGCAAACGATTTAAAATGCCAGTTATATCTCCACTGAGAGAACACAGCAGATTTATCCTCGAATGCAAGTCCTCCACACATTTCCTTACATGGCTGCGGAGTTTTGGTCTATTTAAAATGGAACAGGTTGTGTTCCATAACTTCTCTGTTCCACTGGGGATTTGTGCACGATACCTGCCTGAGCCTTGCAGATTTTTCAGCTCAGTTAACAGGTGGGGGAGCGTCTACTGTACGAAAACGCTCACTGTGTACAGGTGCACACTCTTACATGCCTCACAACCTGTACATCTGCAGAATCAGGCCCCTTTTCCTCTCCCTCCACAGTGGGGGGTTTAAAAAAGACAAATACAGGGAGGCAATATGATTCTACTGCTTTAGAAAGGTGAGAGTCAGTGGGTCTACATGATGAGATTAACTGGATTACAGCTACAGTTGGGTTCTGCTCCTTATCTGAGGGTAATTATCCTTGGATATATGGCGGTGAATGAATCGAATCACTGGCACAAAGCATGTCATACCCCGGGACGATAGGTGGCGCTGTCCCCATTTCAGCTATCGCTAATAGAGCCACTTCCTGTTGACGTCTTCACCACCAACAGCAACAAACTCAGGCATTCAGAAAGATGGCGAACGCAGAGCGAGATGAAGCTGCGTCCCTCTCCATCTGTGATGAGCTGGTTATGGCACAGACGATGCACAACGGCGCATTCTCCATCGCCTTGTTTCTTTCTTTCTGACGACAGCAACAGGAATATCGTCTCCTTCCACTTCAGGGTGAAGAATCTGGAGCATGTGCAGAACTCTCGATCCGATCCACTGTCGTCTACGTGCACGTTCAGTGCACGTTTGGATCGAGTTATCTCGGGGTCTTAATCCGATCACAAGTAACCCGATCCGAAGGTGTCTCCATGAGCTGAATAACTCAGTCTTATTGTAATTTAGCCTTTAATCATGTAACCGCTCTGACTCAGTCTGTCAGTAACACCCTCCTGCTAAATTCATGCTTATAGCATCCATCGGGTTCCTCTGACCGCGTGCAGCCAATTTTTATATTATCCAGTTGAGACGATGTTCACTGAAGGTCACAGGAAGGTCACAGGAAGGAACTGACGTCACACGACGATGTTTAGTGAATATTCCCTTAACTGTGACCTCTGGAAGACTTTGCACGGCATTGGTCAGACCACACTTGCTAATTATCACACCGTAGAGTTCCCCTCATGGCAGCTGCTTCCATGCTTGCATGCATCTCCACGGCAGGCCGACTGTAGACTTCTCAAGCTGCAGTTTGAGACAGTTGAGTTTCCTTTGCATGCTCTTTGGGCTGCATGTGGTCAACTGCAGATGGCTGTTGTCGACTCTCCCGCTCTGATGGCATACGACAGCGTTCATCTCACACAGGCCGGATGCACAAGCATGTCGTGAATAATGAGGAAGACCTTCACTCACCTCGTGAACACGAGGCTCCTGCACAGCACGGCAGCAGCTCGATCCACTGTCGTCTACGTTTGGATCGAGTTATCTCGGGGTCTTAATTCGAACCGATTCTTGTCAGATTAAGGTGTCCCAATGAGCTGAATAACTCAGTCTTATTGTAATTCAGCCATTAATCCGACAGATGGCGCTCATGTGACCGCACTGACTCAGCGCTCGCTGTATTGTTGCATCATTTTTCCCCATGATGTCAAAGATTTAATTATTTAAAGGCAATCATTAAACCGACCGCTGATATCTGCTGTGTACTAAAGCTGTTCTACGCTAAAACACTGTTTTAGTAATCTTTGTTTATTCTGAAAACCCGACCAGAGTTAAAGGAACACTACAAAGACTGAAACTGTGGACACTTAAAGCTCTCTTACACTTTATTCTTAAACTGAAAGCAGCTGTTTCAGCTCCCTCCGCTCCTCTGGCCTTAGGTTTTCTACCACATCTGAGCACTACTGTGCAGAAATGGCTTCCATTCAACCACGAGGGCTTTAGTCACCTCAAAAGTTGTTCAAAGTGGCGGATGTCTGCAGGTTAGTAAAGTCCATCCTTTCCAAATTGGTCCCAGTTGGAAATGTACAAAGTTGAGATTAGTCTTGACTGGTTAAGTCGGTGTAAAAAGTTCTGATTTAACAGATGTATCATTTGTTGGAACACTGCGACAGACCAGCTGTTGGCAAACTTTTTATGAGTGCTGCTCATTGTGTGAAAATGTTGCTCCGCAGCATCAATCCCAGCTTACATCTGCACTGCAGTCATTTTGTTGGCATCTCTTCCAACTCATACAATTTCTCTCTGGAGTATATTTCATGAGCATGTCTACATTATATTTATCTCTTCTCCCATTTTTCCTTTAAATGAATGCAAATGAGGTGAATCCAGAGCTAAATGGGTCTTTCCCTGAGGTTAAAAGCCCCCCAGTCTGCCTCTTGGCACACAGAGCTAATAAAGCTTCAAATCGCCACCACCTCGGCCTTTTAAATTCGCTCCATTCTTGAATTAGGCACTCATTAATTGTTCTGCTTAGCTGATCTCTGTAATAGTGTGTGTTGGAGCGGAGTGTGTTGCTGATCAGAAAGACAAATGAGAAATCCAAAGCCATGATGACGATGCAAACCCCACAGAGATGAAATGCGGCTGACCTTGAGCCAAAATGGCAACAAGCTCCTCCCTCTGCCCTCTCAAATGAACTGCTGTGTTCACCGAGCTGTAAATTAGCCTGGATCTCATTATGATTATTGTTTCATCGACAGAGTGGCATCCGGTGTCAAAGTAATAGTCACTTCATTAGAAGCAGACAGTCAATGTGATAGAAAGGAAGCCGATGCCTTCCGGCTGGGCCACAGATCACCAGAGAGCACAACGCTCACTCATTCCTGGCCTGTGGGGTCACCTCTGATGTGCTGACTCAGCAGTATTGTCTTTATTCGATGCAAACCGACCTCGGGTTGGTTGGACCCTGTTGCATCGAGCTGTATCAACACCTGGAGATTCCTCATCCTCCAGGCTCAACACTGCAGGACTCCTCAAATAAACCAAGAAAGCCTGCAGCAGGCAAGAAAACAAGCCGCTCTGCTTTCAGCAGACGCTCCAACGCTGTAATTAAGGAGCTGAGACCGATGGAGGAAGGGATGTAAAAGGCTGAGGGAAGCCTCTGAGAGAGAAGAGAGTTTTACCGTTCAAGCCTTTAATTCTGCGTTCCTGAGGCTCCTTCAGCTTAGCCTCGTCATTAACAGCTTTGGATTTAATTAGCCATCATTAAGCCTCGGTTTTACTGGAGGAGCTTACAAATATTTAATCACTGTTGGGGTAATGCACCGTTGTTGCTTTGAATCTCTGTACAAAACATCTGGAACAGGTCTGAAGCCACGTTTGATATGACCCAGGTGTGTTGTCATCTCAGATATTTGATGTCTCTTTGCCCATTTTCTTATGAAAATGTTAATATTTCAAATATATGAAAACTATTTTGTCCTCATAATCCTTAAAAAACAACAACATAGCTTCATATTACACCCAAGATATGAAGCCGCTCAGCCTCATGTTTCCTAACTGTCACAAATAATGCAAATCTCGCTGATAAACTGAAATAATTTCACACTTTAGCACTTTTTGAGTTGCAATTGTGCTGGATTTAAATGCTAAATTATTTTCTAGATGAAGGGGGATCGTATTTGTTTAGTTATAAAAAGAAATGTCTAACTTTGGTGCATTCACCCACTGCTGGTACCCCACAGACTGTGCCTGGAGGCGCGGGACCCCTACTGCGGCTGGGACTTCAGGCAGCGCAGATGCACCACGCTGGAGGACAGCTCCAACATGAGTCAGTGGAAGCAGAACATCACCCTTTGTCCGGTAAGAGTGATGTCACTGGAGCACTTACTGTAAGATTGGGAAAGAGCCCTCTCAGCTCTCTGCATTTGGCTGATCGGCCTTCAGTTCGCCCGGCTGCTTCTGTACACTTTCACATCATCAATAAACACAAATGGGCCCGGTGGCAGTGGAATCCATGCATATCCTTGTTATCACACTGCCTCCGCATGTATGCTTCTCAAATCATGGGGCTTTACTTTGTTATTCTGGTACATACTGATCTCAGTTTCATCTGACCAAAGAATGCTGTTTGAGTCAGACTTGAGGCTGATGAAGGGTTCGTTCACTGTGGTGAACCCTCTGCATTTTCTCTTCCAAGTCATCCTAAGTGGATTTGACCGAGGCCTCCACAGTGCTTTTCCCTTGGCTGGAGGTTGCTGCACACTGAGTTTGGGGCCAGCCTGCATCGTCACTCCGTGCCAGAAAGAATATTAATTAACAGACATCTTTTTGATCCAGTTTGCTTTGGTTCAAACTTTAATCTGATGGAGATCCAACCATACATTAATGTAACCCACCCCCCACTTTGAGTGGCTGTTCTTTTGTATTTTTGTATCCAATTTAATAACAATTTTGATGAATGAGTCTCTGCTGAACCACTTATGGTTATACTACTAATGTGTTTATATTTCTGTGCATGTATTTTATCATTTATAACTAAGATTTTCAGACCACAGCCCCACATGAAGCGCATTAGTCTTTGGGCTGAATGTGAATAAGAATAAGCTGTTTTCTGTTGTTCAACCTGATCTGAAGATCTAAGATGTGCAGGCAGTCCCTCCCTTCACTGAAAGAGGTTTTCTTGTTTACCAGGGAAAGGATCTGTGATAATCCATCACTGTTTGCTTTCTGCAGCCTGATGACCTTCAGTCATTTGCACTGAAAAATCCTTCAAAAGCAAAAAAGCAACTGTTGGAATTGACTCCAGACCTAAATAAACCTGCTTCATTGATAAAGACGTAACCAAAGAACATCCCATGAATTCAGCGTCTTTGGCTTGAATATGTCAGGATGTAACAGAAGAAATTACACTAAACTACGTCATACTTTTCCAGCTCTCACTGTCTTACACTTACCGTCCTCATGATTTGTTTTAAAGCTTCGGAACCAGACCAACGATGGTGGCTTTGGACCCTGGGCGCCATGGCAACCCTGCAACAACGACGATCCTGTGGATGGCGCGAGCGCCTGTTTGTGTCGCTCCAGATCTTGTGACAGCCCCGCCCCTCGATGTGGAGGCAAAAACTGTGAAGGCCCCACCATAGAAGTGTCAAACTGTTCCAGGTAGAAAAGGAAAAAAAAACTTTTATTTCTCAGTTTAATTAGGATGGTGACAAAATGGAGTGGATGGATATGACATAACACCAAAGATCTGCACTGAGCAGCCAGAAAAACATGGATTTTCTGCTCTACTGAGAGGAAAATGCTTGGTTTAAACAGTAGTTTCTGTTGTCCTGACAGTTAGCATTAGTAACAGTAGCTGTAACGCACTGATTATTCTTATGATAGTTTGTGCATCTGGCTCAGTATGAAAGAGCTGGACAAGTGGTTCTTATTACTATAAATACTAGTTTTATGATTAAACACATCAAAATGTCCTGGATCAGGAAAACTCCAACACCCTCAGAAATGTCCTCAGTGACTTTGAAGCATCCAGGAAACATTTTACTCCAACAGAACCTTAGAAACATCATGAAAATGTGAGAAAATGTAGGCGACAACCAGTTATTATGCCCCAGTCGGCCAATCAGAGAACAAACTCAGAGTTTAGGCACCTTCTTCCCAACGGATAAGTAGGCCAGATTTAATCCTGGGTGCTGAAATTGAATTGTGCTTATGCAGAGAGTGGCAATTAAATCATGAGGAGTTCTACCTTGGAACAAAGCACTTAAGCAAATTGAATGAATGCTTCCCCGCCAGAATGAGCTCTCGCTGTGTGTTTGCATGTCTACTTCCTGTTCAGAATCAGAGCGACGATTGGACGGCTGCAGCTAAAAAGCCTTTTTCCCCCATTTAACGCAGGACAAAATCGTGTGAAAAGCATAATGTGAAGTCACTGTTGAATATTTAGGTTTCTGAACAGCCGTTGCTAATATCCATGTGTCTGTTGCCATAGAAATGGAGGCTGGACACCCTGGTCGTCATGGGGACAGTGCAGCACGACCTGTGGGACAGGTTTCGAGCTACGTCAGCGTTCTTGTAACAACCCATCACCCAGACACGGTGGCCGCGTGTGTGTCGGACCGAGCAGGGACGAAAGGTGACGATAATCGAGTCGGATTAACCGTTTCTCATCAGAGAAAAACTAAAGTGAATCAGGAAAGTGCAGCCAGAACCTGGGAAGCCTTGCAGAAGCAGGAAAACCGTCTGTGTTTCTTAATAAGACCTTGTTGTTTGCTGCTGCAGGTGGTTAAGTTGATGGCTTTGAACCAGGAAAACTGTTAATATTTAATAATATGTTCAGATAACAGAAGATATAAAAAAAAAAAACCTCCTGTTCAGCTCCATAAATTTCCTTAACAAACTGCATCTTGAGAGAAATTTAGCAGCATCATAACAACCTGATCAGGCCGAATACGTCATTTAGTTGTTTTTTTCTGACAACTTGATTATTTTTTGCTTCCATCTATCCTGAAACTAAAAAAAGAAACTAAACTGAGGTCCACAGGATTAAATCTTTCTACATTTCAGGCATAATTTCATTTAAAAAGGAATATTTCTCGTTGTAAACTAACCTGTAACATGTTAACACTCGTTATGAGGATGCAAATGAAGAGATTTTCTGGAAAACTAATGAATGAATCCAACATAACAAGGACAGATCTCTCAAAACCTTTAAACTGACCACGGCCATCTCTGCAGGTTCTGCAATGAGGGCGTTCCCTGTCCTCAGCCCATCTTCTGGACCCCCTGGGGCTCCTGGACCAAGTGCAGCACAGAGTGTGGTGGGGGGGTCCACTCCAGGGTGCGCACCTGTGAGAATGGAAACAGCTGCCCAGGATGTGCTCTGGTAGGAACAATAAAAACAAAAGAAAAAGGTTGCAGAAACATGTCCAAATTCCTCATTTCAAAAAGGACTTTGAGCGTAACTTTATTTAAAACTGAGGTCAGTTTGACATAATTAATCAGAAGTATCCATTTCCTGGCCTCAATGAAACACCTCGTATGATAAATTAACTGGTTTTTTTTACATTTTACAGCTCATTTCGTGTTTTTCTGCTGCCACTTTGTCAGAATATTTTAGCTTCTGTGCGATGATCCACTGAGCAACGATTTAATTAACAGAAAGACTTTTTCATTTTGAATCCTTGACCTAAAGCGCCTCCGCAGGACAAAGTGGAAACGTGTCCACGTTTATCTCGTCACTGACTTCCTGACATCAATTAATCGTCACATTTTACTATTTGAGTGTTTCCTCCTGGCAGAGAAAGCAGAAATATTTCAGCTTCCTGATACATTCTTATGCTTCACATGGTAGCCGGAGCTCTGATTTTAACACAGCAGCTACGAATGACGACCTTCTCCTGCAGGAGTACAAGGCCTGCAACCTGGAGGCGTGTCCAGAGGTGAAGAGGAACACACCTTGGACGCCCTGGATGCCGGTCAACGTCACCCAGGGCGGAGCTCGTCAAGAGCAGAGGATGCGCTACATGTGCCGGGCGCACCTGTCCGATCCCCACGAGCTGCAGATCGGGAGGAGGAAGGTGGAGACGCGCTTCTGTCCAAACGATGGGACGGTGGCCTGTGAGACGGACAGTAAGTTCACCCACGATATGAGAAGAGTTCTGGCCACTCTTGCTGTGTTGTGGGGCTTAAACACAGGGTGGTTGGACAGATGTCACATGTTCGCTGCCACTGTTTAGATTCCTTTAGATGTGATAATGGAGCATCAGTGAAAAGTCATTCTGAGAGTAAACGTCATTAAAAACGTTAAGGCAAGTTTATTTTATAGCACAATTCAACAACAAGGTGATTCAAAGAGCTTCACAGAGACATTAAAACAGAAGAAATAAAAAGCATGATTTAAAATTTAAGCAAAAGAAAGAAATAAGAACAATAGATAAAATCTGAAAAAATTATATATATGAAAGATAAAATCAGGAGTTAAAACATGATTCCGTTTTGAAACTCAAGCTTATTCAAATGCAGCTGAAAATAGATGTTTCTTCAGCCTGGACTTAAATACTGAGAGTTTCAGCTGATCTGAGGCTTTCTGGGAGTTTGTTCCAGACATGTGGAGCATAGAAGCTGAATGCAGCTTCTCCAGGTCTGGTTCTGACTCTGGGAACTGATAAAGAACCGGATCCAGATGACCTGAGGGGTCTGGGAGGTTCATAGTGGGTCAGGAGGTCACTGATGCATTTTGGACCATTCAGAGCTTTATGGACCAGCATCAGAACCTTAAAGTCTATCCTCTGATGGACCAGCATCAGAACTTTAAAGTCTATCCTCTGATGGACCGGCAGCAGAACTTTAAAGTCTATCCTCTGATGGACCAGCATCAGAACTTTAAAGTCTATCCTCTGATGGACCGGCAGCCGGTGGAAAGACCTCACAGCTGGACTGATGTGCTCCACTTCTTTGGTCTCAGTGAGGACTCGAGCAGCTGAGTTCTGGATGAGCTGCAGGTGTCTAACTGACCCGTAAAGATGCTGCTACAATAATCAAGCTAGTTTTTTAAGTGTTTTTCCAGGTCCTGCTGAGACATCAGATCTTTTAGCCTTGATATATCCTTAAGGTGATAGTAGGCTGACTTTGTTATTGCCTTAATGTGTTTGTCCAAATTTAGGTCTGAGTCCATCACTACTCCCCCGTTAAGCTAACGGAAGCAGAACCAGGGCCGATACTTCTGGTGCAGAAGGGCAGAGAATTTTGTTTCAGGATCAGTGAGGTGCAGACAGATGTGTGGCATCTGTACCCGAGAACCTGAGCTTAAAGGCTGCTAAATGCATCTCGAGCCTCCGGGGTTTGTCTGGAACTGACCTTGGTCTAATAAATTAACATAACAATCACAGTAACGTGACAAAATGAGCGGGTAGCACTAAAACTGCTCATTTTAATCAAACACATCTCAGAATAGTTGATTGTAACATTCCCACCTGAGGAATAAAATATTAAAGACATTCTCACTGCATCTTCCTGCTTCTCCCACCAGTCTCTTTCAGCCAAAATGGAGACTTGAACCCTTTTGTACTCTGACCTTCAGCCTGTTTAATATCAGATTTAAGAGGTGGGATCTCACATTTTAAACCTACAACTAGTAAGATTTCTTTATTCAACTTGCTCCAAATTGTTGTTCAGAACCATTCTTTTAATGATTCAAACACATCAACCAAAATTACATTATTTTTGTGTGGATTTTTCCACCAATTACAGATAACTTGGTTTTGAAAGGGAGTCGTCCACAGTGTATTCAATAAGTTTTTACATTTCAGCAGGATAATCTGTTGAATGATGGATTCGTGCACACACACACGCACACACACACACACACACACACACAGTAAGTCCTGTATCAACAGAGTGAGAAGGCGGCAGAGCAAAGATTTCTCCCAGCAGGGCTGTGACATGTTTAAAGGCCCCCCCGTTAGAGCCATTAGCTCCCCTACATGCTGTTAGTGACGGGGTCACAGTCCAGCACTTCCACGCACACACTGACACACGGCATTACGCACCGCCACAGTCCACTGCTCTCCACTGGTGGCTTTTCCATGCCCTCTCTCCTAAATCGATTACCTGTCTACCCCTGTCGGCCTCCTGGGGGGCTGCAACGATTCCGACAAACTGATGAAACACCGACAGCAGCCAAGTGCACGAGGGGCAGAGAGAGAAGAATGTCTGTTGGCAAAGCATGCGTCATATATCTGGCTTCAGATGGTTTTTGATCCTTGCTTCGCCTTCTCTCATCGCTACCTGTAGGCCTCGTTGAGGAGCTCCTGAAAACACCCGTGCTGCGGATGGCTGGGGTGGGCTGGTCGTCATGGGAGACCTGGTCGAGCTGTACGCAGAGCTGTGCCAAAGGCTACCGCACCCGGCGGCGAACCTGCGCAGGACCGGAAGGGAAGAGCGCCCCTGTGGCGTGCCGAGGCTCGCCTGTGGAGTACCAGGACTGTAACGTGCAGCCGTGTCCTGGTGAGTGAAGCCACACCGTAAAACACAACAACTGCAGTGCAAAAGCCCTTAAATTCTCCCATATTTGCATACTTTCTTTTAGCGTTACATGCTTAAACCAAGTGGTGAGATGGTGTAAACGGCCCGTTTTTACTTAAAGGTCAGGGTCCCGTTCCTAAATGTTCTTTAACAACAAACTGCTGCAACACGTCTCTCTAAACAGCCGCAGTTTAGATGCTGCATCCTTAAAGGTCTCGTTATTCATTTCATGTTTGAGATGTGGTAAAGTAGCCTGTAGGCAAAAATGCAAATTCCAGAGGAAAACCCTGAAAACAAGGCCAGCAACAATGAAGCGATCCTCTGTGGCAGTCTTTCGTGTGACCTTCACACTGCAAGTCTATGAAAACTCAGAAAAGCAGAGGTTTCACCAGCTTTTACTCAAGTTTTTGTGACTAATTCACACCACATCAGGGCTTTGTTTCGTCTCTTGAATGATCGGATTTAGGGTCTGTTTATTATTGTTATTGGAAGCTTTGTCTTCTAAAGGCTCTTTTACACCAAACATACCTACGGCGACAGAATGGGTCTCAGTGTGGGGTAAAAACACACCGGAGACGACCTCCAACTGGGAGCAGGGGTCTGAATTATTCAGTTTGTACAAAGTCAGGTGATTATTAGCTCAGTTACAGGCTGGTTTTCATGTGAGGGACACAAAGTCCTGCATTTCAGTTTAAACCAACACATCACATGGACCGTTTTATGCAAGCTTGCTTTTATTGGGCATTTAAGCTTCATGCACAGAGAAATAACTGTTGAAGTCCCATTAAGATACAACAGAGTGATACTGACCCAAAGGAATCGGCTGAGGAGCCTCACAGAAGAGATGAGACGTTCCCAACAGCTGATCATAAGCTTGTTGTACAAGAGCACAAAGGGGCAATGAATAAATAAATAAATACACCTCAGATATGAGCTGAAATATCTGTGGAAAATGTGACATCTCTGGCAAAAGAGGGAAAAAACTCGGATATTTTTCTCCAGGTGAAGTAGGAATGACATCTGATTGATTACAAATTAAAAACAATATTCTTAACCCCTTAATGTAGTCCAGTAAAATTGTTCTTTTACGTTCATAAGGAGACGTAGTCGCTGCTGTTACCTTCAGGTATTTCAGTCTGCTCCAAACAACAGCTTTAACTTTACTTTGAGGCCTTTTTTTAGCCATTTTAAGGGGTTAAAACCAGATGAGATGCAATTACGTACCAATTGTTCTTTTAATTTATCACTCAATTAGACGTGATTCCTTCACTTTTGCCAGGGCAACACTTTTAACCTAAGTGCCACCTTCAAACCATCCGGATGAACTATTAAACAGATATAAAGTCAGTTCTTGGCTTACTTCTAACTTCTTCAGTGTATGATGAGTTCATAAAGAAAGGATCAGAGCAGGGAAACTGAGATGGAGGCGGGGGGGTGGGAGGTCAATGGTGGTAGTAAAATACTGCAGAGTGGATCGTTAACTTCATTAGCTAATGGTCACCAGCGACAGTGCAGGAGGAGCTCTTGAACAAATTAAGTTATCTATTTCAAACTCCTAATCAAACCACAATCAGCTGCCTGCAGCACTTAGAGGCTCCACTTATTAAGCAGGCTGAGCGCAGGCCAACCTGCACTTCTGCCCGGTGGAAGTTAGGATGGAGTTAAAGATTCATGTCGGGTACAATATGAATCGGTCGTCATGGCGCAGATCAAATTCCTGCGTTGCATTTGAATGGAGGCGGTCCATAACCACATGTGGTCCCTTGTGGTTAACGGAGAAACCGACCTGTGTAACTTAAGGAAGCTCAGATGAGGCAGCCGTGGCTGCTTCTCGGTGGCGAGAAGCCTTCCGCCGGCGCTGTCACGTTTCTCCTCACGTGTTTTCCCTGAAGAGATTCAGGTGAGAAGGACAAGGCCAGCGACAACAGGGAGAATGAGTGCGAAATAGTAATTGATGATGAAATTAGTGAGAGAGGGATGGCTGAGGAAATTAAAATGAATTGTTTTGGCACGTGTGCAGAGGAGAAACGGGTGTGAGCGATGCCAGTAAGTCTCACTGTCAGCCTGTGTTCAGTTATTCGTTTCATCAAAGGAAGTTGTGACCTAAAAACCGTTGAGTTTGTTCCCCCGACTCGTTTCAGATGAGCATCTGCAGACAACAAAACAAGCTTCACGTGACTCAGATCAACTCTTAAAACCCCATAAAGATCAACTTCCTCAAAGCGGCTGAATAAGCCCGACTTCTGACTTTGTAAATGTGAAAGAACACAGCCAGACGGCGTGTTCGGTAATCCAGTGAGTCAGATGCTCAGCCAGTCAGGAGGAGAGTCAGTCAGGCAGAGCTTTGGCTGGCTGTGAGAGCTAGTCGGAGTTAAGTGGTCGCAGCCTGCTTTACTGTGTCAACTCTTATCCACTCAGCTGGAGGAGTTTTCTGCAGCACTGCGAGGTTACTTGGCAACGCCGCCTTCCTCCATCAGTCAGAGAGACATCAGCCAGTCAACCGGCCACTCAATTAGTCAGTCACGCTTTTCTGATCAGATGAAACATTAACAGTCCCCATGGGAAGAATAACTCGTGTCGGACTCAGGAAAGCAGAAGCATGATCAGGAAGACGCTGAAAATACGATCTGACCTCATCATCCTGCAGTTCATCACGTTTAGCAGCTTGTTTTTCCTGCATTTATACACAAATTCATCCAAACTTACAGGGACATTATGGTACCGTGATCAAGGGCGTAACCATGGTTTAGACATTGGGGGGGTCCAAGAAAAACTAAATTGTTAAGTGCATTATCTATAATTCTTTATTTATATATGAAAAATTGGACATTTAGAACATAGTTTAGAGGACTATATTGACCATGTAAGTTCACATCTAAAGGAATAGTGTAATTTCTCCGAGACAGTGACTGCCCCCCCACTTTGTTTTGGTTAGTTGCTTACTGTTTACTGACCTTAAACACACCTACCAATTACAATTATGCTCTTCCAGTAGTTCTGGAGCAAATAGGACAGCTTCCAATGGAAAACGACCAAATACCCAAAGCATGTTTATGGAAATATTTTAATAAGGACAACTAATGATGTAACAAATTACAGACTTTTCCTTTAACAAAAACTGTGCTGAGGACTTTTAAGTCCAGGTTCATTTCTATTGTGTCAATGTCTCAAAATGTGCATCAACAATGAAAAGTCTAATAGTCTAATGTTATTTTTGTTTTAAGTCTTTTACTTTGAAAGGGGGCGGAAGTTTATTTTGTTGATTCTGTGTTGGATTTCCTGTTCTGGTACAATCTGCTCTGTTGAGCAGCGGCTCCGTCAAAAGTAGAAGTCCAACGTAAAGATAACGAGAGCCCGGTGGGTCACTCTCATCGACTGGAGTGTTAGCGACCGCGGCGCAGCCGTTACCACGGTAACACACGGAAATACACTGAAAATAAATAAGACATAACAAGAGACTGATCCCTTGACAGGGTTCATAAAAGGAGAACATGCATTTTACATATTTTCTTCTGTATATTGGGGGGGACACGACCCCCCAAAGAATGCGTGGTTACGCCATAGCCCGTGATGCATAATGCGTGTGTTGCAGTGAAAGGTTCGTGGTTACGCCATAGCCCGTGATGCATAATGCGTGTGTTGCAGTGAAAGGTTCGTGGTTACGCCATAGCCCGTGATGCATAATGCTTGTGTTGCAGTGAAAGGTTCGTGGTTACGCCATAGCCTGTGATGCATAATGTGTGTGTTGCAGTGAAAGGTGCGTGGTTACGCCATAGCCCGTGATGCATAATGCTTGTGTTGCAGTGAAAGGTTCGTGGTTACGCCATAGCCTGTGATGCATAATGCTTGTGTTGCAGTGAAAGGTTCGTGGTTACGCCATAGCCCGTGATGCATAATGCTTGTGTTGCAGTGAAAGGTGCGTGGTTACGCCATAGCCTGTGATGCATAATGCGTGTGTTGCAGTGAAAGGTTCGTGGTTACGCCATAGCCTGTGATGCATAATGTGTGTGTTGCAGTGAAAGGTTCGTGGTTACGCCATAGCCTGTGATGCATAATGCTTGTGTTGCAGTGAAAGGTTCGTGGTTACGCCATAGCCCGTGATGCATAATGCTTGTGTTGCAGTGAAAGGTTCGTGGTTACGCCATAGCCTGTGATGCATAATGCTTGTGTTGCAGTGAAAGGTGCGTGGTTACGCCATAGCCCGTGATGCATAATGCTTGTGTTGCAGTGAAAGGTTCGTGGTTACGCCATAGCCTGTGATGCATAATGCTTGTGTTGCATTGAAAGGTGCGTGGTTACGCCATAGCCTGTGATGCATAATGCTTGTGTTGCAGTGAAAGGTTCGTGGTTACGCCATAGCCTGCGATGCATAATGCTTGTTGCAGTGAAAGGTGCGTGGTTACGCCATAGCCCGTGATGCATAATGCGTGTGTTGCAGTGAAAGGTTCGTGGTTACGCCATAGCCTGTGATGCATAATGCGTGTGTTGCAGTGAAAGGTTCGTGGTTACGCCATAGCCTGCGATGCATAATGCTTGTTGCAGTGAAAGGTGCGTGGTTACGCCATAGCCTGTGATGCATAATGCTTGTGTTGCAGTGAAAGGTGCGTGGTTACGCCATAGCCCGTGATGCATAATGCTTGTGTTGCAGTGAAAGGTTCGTGGTTACGCCATAGCCCGTGATGCATAATGCGTGTGTTGCAGTGAAAGGTTCGTGGTTACGCCATAGCCTGTGATGCATAATGCGTGTGTTGCAGTGAAAGGTTCGTGGTTACGCCATAGCCTGCGATGCATAATGCTTGTTGCAGTGAAAGGTGCGTGGTTACGCCATAGCCTGCGATGCATAATGCGTGTGTTGCAGTGAAAGGTTCGTGGTTACGCCATAGCCTGCGATGCATAATGCTTGTTGCAGTGAAAGGTGCGTGGTTACGCCATAGCCTGTGATGCATAATGCTTGTGTTGCAGTGAAAGGTGCGTGGTTACGCCATAGCCCGTGATGCATAATGCTTGTGTTGCAGTGAAAGGTGCGTGGTTACGCCATAGCCTGCGATGCATAATGCTTGTTGCAGTGAAAGGTGCGTGGTTACGCCATAGCCTGTGATGCATAATGCGTGTGTTGCAGTGAAAGGTTCGTGGTTACGCCATAGCCTGCGATGCATAATGCTTGTTGCAGTGAAAGGTGCGTGGTTACGCCATAGCCTGCGATGCATAATGCGTGTGTTGCAGTGAAAGGTTCGTGGTTACGCCATAGCCTGTGATGCATAATGCGTGTGTTGCAGTGAAAGGTTCGTGGTTACGCCATAGCCTGCGATGCATAATGCTTGTTGCAGTGAAAGGTGCGTGGTTACGCCATAGCCTGCGATGCATAATGCGTGTGTTGCAGTGAAAGGTTCGTGGTTACGCCATAGCCTGCGATGCATAATGCTTGTTGCAGTGAAAGGTGCGTGGTTACGCCATAGCCTGTGATGCATAATGCTTGTGTTGCAGTGAAAGGTGCGTGGTTACGCCATAGCCCGTGATGCATAATGCTTGTGTTGCAGTGAAAGGTGCGTGGTTACGCCATAGCCTGTGATGCATAATGTGTGTGTTGCAGTGAAAGGTTCGTGGTTACGCCATAGCCTGTGATGCATAATGCTTGTGTTGCAGTGAAAGGTTCGTGGTTACGCCATAGCCCGTGATGCATAATGCTTGTGTTGCAGTGAAAGGTTCGTGGTTACGCCATCGCCTGTGATGCATAATGCTTGTGTTGCAGTGAAAGGTTCGTGGTTACGCCATAGCCTGTGATGCATAATGCTTGTGTTGCAGTGAAAGGTTTGTGGTTACGCCATCGCCTGTGATGCATAATGCTTGTGTTGCAGTGAAAGGTTCGTGGTTACGCCATAGCCCGTGATGCATAATGCTTGTGTTGCAGTGAAAGGTTCGTGGTTACGCCATAGCCTGCGATGCATAATGCTTGTGTTGCAGTGAAAGGTTCGTGGTTACGCCATAGCCTGTGATGCATAATGCTTGTGTTGCAGTGAAAGGTGCGTGGTTACGCCATAGCCCGTGATGCATAATGCTTGTGTTGCAGTGAAAGGTGCGTGGTTACGCCATAGCCTGTGATGCATAATGCTTGTGTTGCAGTGAAAGGTGCATGGTTACGCCATAGACTGTGATGCATAATGCGTGTGTTGCAGTGAAAGGTGCGTGGTTACGCCATAGCCCGTGATGCATAATGCGTGTGTTGCAGTGAAAGGTTCGTGGTTACGCCATAGCCTGTGATGCATAATGCTTGTGTTGCAGTGAAAGGTTCGTGGTTACGCCATAGCCTGTGATGCATAATGCTTGTGTTGCAGTGAAAGGTGCGTGGTTACGCCATAGCCTGTGATGCATAATGCTTGTGTTGCAGTGAAAGGTGCGTGGTTACGCCATAGCCTGTGATGCATAATGTGTGTGTTGCAGTGAAAGGTGCGTGGTTACGCCATAGCCCGTGATGCATAATGTGTGTGTTGCAGTGAAAGGTTCGTGGTTACGCCATAGCCTGTGATGCATAATGCTTGTGTTGCAGTGAAAGGTTCGTGGTTACGCCATAGCCTGTGATGCATAATGCTTGTGTTGCAGTGAAAGGTTCGTGGTTACGCCATAGCCTGTGATGCATAATGCTTGTGTTGCAGTGAAAGGTTCGTGGTTACGCCATAGCCTGTGATGCATAATACTTGTGTTGCAGTGAAAGGTTCGTGGTTACGCCATAGCCCGTGATGCATAATGTGTGTGTTGCAGTGAAAGGTGCGTGGTTACGCCATAGCCCGTGATGCATAATGTGTGTGTTGCAGTGAAAGGTTCGTGGTTACGCCATAGCCCGTGATGCATAATGCTTGTGTTGCAGTGAAAGGTTCGTGGTTACGCCATAGCCTGTGATGCATAATACTTGTGTTGCAGTGAAAGGTTCGCGGTTACGCCATAGCCTGTGATGCATAATACTTGTGTTGCAGTGAAAGGTTCGCGGTTACACCATAGCCCGTGATGCATAATGCTTGTGTTGCAGTGAAAGGTGCGTGGTTACGCCATAGCCTGTGATGCATAATGCGTGTGTTGCAGTGAAAGGTGCGTGGTTACGCCATAGCCTGTGATGCATAATACTTGTGTTGCAGTGAAAGGTTCGTGGTTACGCCATAGCCTGTGATGCATAATGCTTGTGTTGCAGTGAAAGGTTCGTGGTTACGCCATAGCCTGTGATGCATAATGCTTGTGTTGCAGTGAAAGGTTCGCGGTTACACCATAGCCCGTGATGCATAATGCTTGTGTTGCAGTGAAAGGTTCGTGGTTACGCCATAGCCTGTGATGCATAATGCTTGTGTTGCAGTGAAAGGTTCGTGGTTACGCCATAGCCCGTGATGCATAATGTGTGTGTTGCAGTGAAAGGTGCGTGGTTACGCCATAGCCTGTGATGCATAATGCTTGTGTTGCAGTGAAAGGTGCGTGGTTACGCCATAGCCTGTGATGCATAATGCTTGTGTTGCAGTGAAAGGTGCGTGGTTACGCCATAGCCTGTGATGCATAATGTGTGTGTTGCAGTGAAAGGTGCGTGGTTACGCCATAGCCTGTGATGCATAATGTGTGTGTTGCAGTGAAAGGTGCGTGGTTACGCCATAGCCTGTGATGCATAATGCTTGTGTTGCAGTGAAAGGTTCGTGGTCGTGCTGGTCGCCCTGGTCTCAGTGCTCAGTGGGATGCGGCGGCGGTCACTACCAGCGGACACGCTCCTGTAGCAGCCCTCCACCTGCCAACGGAGGGGACATCTGCATCGGTCTACACACCGAGGAGGCCCTGTGTAACACACACACCTGTGACGGTAAGGTCACGCATAAATCCACTGATCTAACTGATCCACCACAGCTTGAGCTACTTTCATCTCACACACCACGCCATTTCTGTGCTGTCGCCTCTGCTAAACGCTTCTTTCATCTCTTCCTAATGAATAAACCAGGTCTTAGATAAATAAAAAGATAAACATTCATGCTGAGAAAACAACCCCCCCCCCCCCCCCCCCCTACCGTGTCGTTTCCTGGTATTACTGCCATAGCAACCTCTCTGGAAAGAGATCCACTTGGGTTTTCGTACATGTGGAAATCTCATCTTTGTACATTTTACGTCTAATATTATCAAATTACAAAGAAAGATCTGACTTAAAGTCTGAATCCTGCCAAAGAAAACAACAAACAAAGCAGTCACTTAACCCCAAATCATAAGAAAGACAGTTCTGCTGCCAGCTGCCTTCGTTTGGTTCACTCATGAACCCTCATCCACCCTCAGAGCCTTTTCTTTCTCCTTTTCCTGCCTCCACTGAGCTCCTCTCGTGTTCATGTTGCTCCAAGCACAGAAAAATTACAAGTTGGTGCTCCACCAGACTCCAAATCAATCATCAAACTGTAAAACCCAGCAAATATCTGTTTGAAAAAACTTGGATGGCGTTGTTCCAATAGTGTAAAATTCAGATGTGCTTCTTTAATTCCTGCAGATGAGCTACTAAACGGTGCATTCAGACTGTGTGTCGACTGTTTCGTTAGCAGCAATCATTTAATGAAAACTGACGCCTTTCAAAGCTCTGCAGAACTTTAAGTTGACACTGTTTTGAGCAGCAGAATTATCAGCAGCAGCCACTTTAATGCTCAAATCAAACCAAAGTGATACAGACACCGACTCAGCTGTATTTGTTCTAACTTTTTAAATATTAAGTTATGCTTCTGCAAAGCAAACAGTTGTCTTTGGGGTTCTTTTAGTCTTTACTTTGTCTTGTTTGTGCTGATGCAAGTAAAGGAATGCCCTCCATGCCTCCCCCACATCTTTCCAGTCTGCTCCCACAAAGGCGATGAAATATACATGAAATCTGCCTGCTAATCCAAAAGATGTCAGCCTGACTCAGATCCTCAGTTTTAATATCAAATGAGAGGTGTGATGTGTTCTTTTCTTCATCGGAGCAGGAAACAAATGACCCAGGATGTTCATTTATCTAACATCCTGGGTGTTTGTGGTGCTGCATGTCTTGTATTTCTTGTAGTCTGCCTGAATTCATTTGTTGTTTCTCCTTAACCATCATTTTCCTCAGATGCTTTTCGTCTTGAATCAGTCCAGCTGTCAGTCACACAGAGGCTAACTCGTACAGTCGGCCTCCCCGGTAATTACAAAGAATGCTTAATGACTTGGAGCCCCTCCTCCACCAGATGCTCATCAGCCTCCTTTATATCAAGCTGACACTTTCCTTTTTGACATGGATCAACACATCCTGTTAACTCGGCACCAGCCCCAACATGTCTCTTTGTCTGCTCACTTATTGGCAGGCGCGCCATCAGTCATCTGCCGGGGTCTTCCTGGTGCCACGGCCCACTTTGCATGTGTAATTAGAGGCAAGCTGGCTGTCACAGAGATATTTGATGCCCCCGTCGCAGGTCATTTGATTAAAGTCTCCACCGGTAATGGAGGACAGCAGGAAGAATTGTCAGCCTGGCATACTAACAAGCAGCCCCAGGCTTGGAAGTTTTTGGTCTGAGTCAACAGTCCGATCGTGCCGGTCATTCGGTGACCAAGATGAAAGGGAATAAATTAAGCAATTGTAGCGGTTTGTGGTCATGCACAGTTAAGAGCATTTAATGTGTTTTTTGTGTGTTTAGATGGTTGTGCAGAAAGACAGGAACAGATTGTGGAGACTAAGCAGCCAGTAGGTGAATACCAGCCTGATAAAGGTAAACCGGGCCGGTCTTCTACTTCCACCACGGCTCTTTCTTCCAAAGCTGCACACTTGAGAGCACGCCGAGTAACAAACCAGCTTTTTAAATCAACCTTTCACTGAGGTAACTGGTGCTCACTCCACTGAATGTGGAGTGAAAGAGTGCATGGTTCAAAGAAGGGAGCTCAGAGTTTTCTCTTTCCTTCTGGGTCGCAGGCTTTTGTTTACTGCTTTTAGCCGGCTGTGGGGAAACGGCACTAAAACTTGGCTCGGGAGACAAATATCTCTGCTATGCACTAAACAAACTCTTTGGGTTTACTCTTTCAATCCTGTTTACATCACAAGCGCTTCTCGGTGTGTTTGGGTTGCTCGGCCCGTCGGTGAGGTTATTGGGGCAGGTGGCCACAGCCTGGGTGGTTGCGGCGGTTTCCAGGCCGTCTGGGTTTATATTGATTGATCTTTTTTCTGTGTTTAGGTGGCTGGATGGCCTGGTCGCTGTGGTCAGCCTGTGATGACTCAGGCTTGCAAATGAGGAGTCGGGTGTGTGGTGCTCAGGGCAGCAGCCCCTGTGTGGGGAACAGCACACAGCGCAGAGACTGCAATGAAATACCCGGTGAGTCAGCTGCCTCTCAGCTATCTATGCAACTCCTTTCAGGGGCTGAGGTTGGCTGTTCAAAGGCAGAATGACGTTCCTTTACTGGATTTTTAAGGGCAGCCTCTTTTGTGCCCGTGAATGTTGCAAAACGCTGGCTTCCATCATGCTTCCGAGATTCACTTAATGTAGAAACTTGTATTCTTACCACAGTTCACAGCCCGTCTACCTCTGTGTGCCTCATGGTTTGTTCTTACTGGCAGGGATATCTGCCTTTGATTCTTCCGCGGTGAGCGAATTTATAGAAATGACTCCACCGTTAATTCCCCCTTTTTTAGTTAAAGTGACCCAGAGAGACTTAGACTTAGTTAGACTTACTTAGACTGCGCTGCGGCTTTACAAACGTAAGGTTGCATTACTTGTTCTTCAGGTGGGTAAGCAGCCTTTTCTTTCTTAATGACAACCACAGTGAGTGAAAGTGAGAGTAGATGGTTAAAAGATGATCAGCCCAAACTGAGACAGAGAAATCTCTGAATATTCACTTTTTTCATAATTAAAATAAGAATCAAACAGAAACTTCAGCAACTAATTACTTCAACCAGAAGATGGAGTCCAGGTGGTTGTGGTTTAGTTAGTGAAACCTACCTGGCTGAGTTTAATAAGACGTAGTTTGAGTAGAATACATCCAATTCTGGTGAAGTATGTGAGATGTTTGGCTGCAGATTAGCGCAGCAGCTCGGAGGTTTGAGCCACTCTGAATCATCCAAACCGACAACAGAAACGTGTGAATACAGGAAACATTGCTTTATTGTACCAGCACAAACAAAAGAATGACACATCTGGTATGAAATGCTTCCCATTTTGTCATCCATTGTCGGATTAACCCACGCTCATCGTCTTTTTTCACCCTGTTTTACCAAAACATCACCAGCAGCATCAGCTTTGCATTGAATATATTCACTGTCATCATCCTCTCTCACTAATACACACAAACTAAGTGCACTAAACTCATCTGCTTCTGTTAATTACCCATAATTAAGTCCACGTGAATGCAGTAAGTCAGCAGTTCACTCACTGCGCACCTTGTTATGCTGATGTCGATCTGGGAAAGTTTCTCCTGAAATGATCTCCCGTGGCCTGCCAGCGCCGGCCTCTCCTGGCTCAGAATCCCGAATGAGACGAGAAGAAGGCCATTAATATTAATAGGATGTCACAACAGCAAAATCACATTTAATTTTAGTGCAAATTTCAATGAGGCGATGCGCCGGTTGAGGTCACTGACAGGGAGGAGGAGGTGGCTGTGAGGAAGCTGAAAAATTAGCTAAAAGAAAAAAAATTAATCAGGAAATGTGCGACTGCAATTAAAAGTGTTGACACACAGCGACCCTCCCTGCTCCCTCTTCAGAGGAAGACGGGACGTGTTGTACCTGTAAATTAAAGGCTTTCCAGCAGCAACCAGACGTGCTCAGCGAGATGGATTTTCACTCCAAACTCCCTTTCTATGTGGTGTATTCTTAATAAATCCCGATGGATCGTTTGCCAAATCCCGAGAAGACATTTCAATTTGTCACTCGCCGTTTCTCGTTCCTGCATGCGTCAACTCGCCTGATGTCACAGTCGGTGGTTGTTTTCTGAATGCCATCGCTCCTGGGAGCGTTTGAGTGTGCATGAGCGTGTGCATGCATGTGTGTCTGACTTGTGTTCCTCTCCTCTCTGCAGTCATTCTCCCCGCATCTGGTTTTGATAAGGACCAACAATGTGGAGGTAAGTGGATTAACTGCTGCCTCGGCTCCGTCTGGGTGCACGTTTGGGTTTGTTTTGCCCCCGTATGTTTCCACAGATGTTTTCATGCGTTATATGTGCCATTTTAATGTTTGTTATTTCACCCTCTGCACACGCTTCTGATAACAAGTCGAGGAGGAAGAATGTACCAAGAAATCGCAGACGCGTCTAAACCGATTACTTTTTTCATGGCCTCATAACTTGATCATCTCAGAAATAACTTCAATACTCGTCTACAAAAGGATCCAAGTTTAAAAATCAGGCCGATGTTTTCTTCTTAGAGGAAAGATATGCATGTTTGGACTTGACAGGTCTCTGATATCAGAGCTTAAACAAGCGAAGTTCAGTCCGAGGCGAGTTATTTACTGTGGATTAGACCAACCCAGAAGGACCAAAGTTAATTTAGCTAAAAACAGTCATCAACTTGAGTTCCTCTGACTGCTAACGGGACTCAGTCAGTTAGAAAACCGACAAGCCTGCAACTTTCACTTCATTCTTAAAACTTTAGTCTTCAGCAAGTCTGTGTTGGACCATCCAATTCCACCCACACTCAGTTTAAAAGGTAAGGGTCAGTGGGGTGTAAAGTAACAGCAGAAACTACTCAGTTGGACAAAAAGGCTACTCACATCCAGGGCTGAAAAATTATTCCAAAATCCCCAGTTCAGTCGCTTTTGACCAGTGGTTTCCAGCCTTTTCTCCACCAAATGTCCTTACAGGACATCCAAAATATGTCCTCAGGTTAGAGGCTTTAAAGTGGTACCGCTCACCTTTTCTTTCATAAGACGCACGCTTTTATTCTCCTTATTTTACTGCCGTAATTTAAATACAAAGAGGGTCTTTCTCTGCTGTCCGATGGAGAAAAAGCATCCAAAAAGTGGAATTATTTGAAGTTTTAAATGTTTCACGTCACCTGAGGCACTTTTACATTCTGAGATGTGAGAAAAAGGGTTAAAGACTTATAATCTGTTGCATAAAGGGAGATATATGGTGTAAATATGATATATATTTGTACAAATACCCCAGTCTGACACAAGAGATGAGTTATTTAAATTAGTTTTGGCCTTTTTGACTACACAGGGATACATTTTTAAATAACTCACCGAATTTAAATTGTGTTAAAGATCAAAGTTAGCCTGATTAATTAACTGTCTCTCAGTCAGATGCATCACATTTGAAACACATCTGGCTCCAAATGATAAACTCCAGGCTCCGAAACGGTCCACAACCAAGAGATGGCCATCTTTTATCTTCAGTAAACACACACTAAACCTCCAGATGAGTCACTGAGAGCAGCCCGGCATGTGTCTGTGAAGTGAACGGTATAAAATAGCTCTGGCGTGGGAAGTTATGGCCGTTAATTCATCTTGTTAAATGGGGGACAAAATCACTTAAGGGAACTCTTAATGGCAAGTTTGACAAGGAGAAATGATCACAGCATGCATAACCTCCATCAGTGTCAGTAAGGGGAACTCTTATTTTCAGGGAAACTCTGAAACTCTATTGAATATCTGACTAATTCACTAAAGTCATGTAATGACACCGGTGGTAAATATCTGGAGTTCATAAAGCCTCTGGTCTGGATTTGTTGGGGGTTTTTTCCTCCCCCGACAGGATGAAGGGATTTATATGAAACCATCACTAAAACTCTGTCCACTTAACTTTTTCAGCTTTCACCTCCATCCACCTAATTGCCACGGGTGTTTCCTGCTTCCTCGGGGCGGGGCTGCTGTCCTTCCTGATCTACGTTTATTGTCAACGCTTCCACAAGCCGTCGCAGGAGTCTGCCATCATTCATCCCACCACCCCAAACCACCTCAACTACAAGGGCAACACCACACCAAAGAACGAGAAGTACACACCCATGGAGTTTAAGGTGTGTGATCTTCAGAAGAGCTCGTTTGACACCATGCAACACAGCTAATTACCATAAAAGATCAGCTTACCATTTGTTACCCAAGTGCACACACACTTAGGATGTTAAAAAGCAACAACATCCTTCACGTTTAATTCACAGCTTTTATTCATTCATTTATCTAAATGGCACTCGCCACAGAAGATGAATTACTATTGTGTTTAGCTCCCAGTTGCTCTCGTACTGGAGGCTTTCAGCCCGTCTACCTGCACACAAACCCAGTTCTTATGAATGAGGCTCATTAACTCTGAAAAGCATTAGTAAGCTCTCCACCGCCCACTGCCATCAGTCTGCTGCGCGTTCACATTTACAGCGAGTCAAGGAACGATCCTCAAGTTTCTGAGCTGCAGTTTAGTGGCCTCGTCTCAGCTGGTGTGGTTCTGTTAAACGTATCGTATATATGCAGATAATTCACTTCTGGGCTCATATGTTAGTTTTAATCCACTAAATTTAACCAAACGCTTCTGGCTTCTGGGTTTCGAAGGTGTTAGTGGTTGGATTTTCACCTGCGAACACGTTTAAACTCCAATTCAAAGTTATTATTGTAGTTTAATAGTTTACTGATGCTATCCCCACATTTCCTGAATGCATCTGGAGGTTAATCCCAGTCGATAGGATCTCATTTGGGATCTAACGGCAGTAACAGGGTAAGCATTTCTTTCTTTTAATCATCCCGGACCCCTGGTTCTTGTCGTCTCCGTTACTGTTGTGTGGACGTGGCGCTGACAACCATTATGGCGTTGAGAGCCCGAACTCATTAGATTTAATGACCGCAGGGGGTGGCCAGACTCTGCTGGATATGCAGGCGATGTCACGATATACCACAACAGCACTTTTGTTCAATAGGTTCTTTCTCCTCTAGGCCAATTTATGTTGCCCCGCTTGTGTATTTTACCGACTCTAACCTGATTATCCTCCTGCCTCGGTCCCCAGAGCTGTTCAGATGGATTACATTAGTCTAATGCTTCCCCTGGAAAGTGTTTCACCCTATGTTCGGCTTTTACCGGAGACTTGGCAATGGCATTAAAATAAAATGTGGATTTTGGACTGGTTTTTATTTCAGAGGGCTCCAGCGGATTTCTGTCCTCCTATATATTAGAGCACTGAGTATATTTGACACGATTCAAATTAAATTAATGTGCTCTGGTTAGGAACACACAAACCTCAAGACTTCCACCTGCAGACCAGAGTCCCGTAAATAACGCTTTAATACTGAAATCTTTCTCATTTTAACACGTTTGTTTCATTGAATCCTCAAATTTCCCCTCGACAACAGTGACTATGTGATGAGTAAAGTGCTGCACTAGAGCCGAGACCAGGGTAAAATATCTATAACGCTCATTTACCTCAGGATTGGGCGTTTTATCTGGATAAGGAACAAGAGATATTCACCAATTGCCAGAAGACAATTAGCATAGAAACTTGCTGCGTTTTAACTTCACTGCTGTGTCGTTTCAGACACTGAACAAGAACAACCTGCTGCCAGATGAAAGGTCCAACTTCTACCCAACACCGCTCCAGCAGACAAACGTCTACACCACCACCTACTATCCCACAGCGCTCGGCAAATTTGACTACCAGCCCAACTCCTCCCCCTCACCGTGCAGAACCTACAACCACCCCAACAACAGCTGAGACGCGGCCCACAGCCGGCTGCCCCTGCCCCCACGGTGACAGAACTGAAACACTACTCAGTGCTCGGCTCGGCTCCTCGCCATCACCCTCCTTCGTGCTCCCGTAGTCTCTTCTGCATGGTGGGGTTTGTGTTTTCAACGGTGTTTTTGGAGCTTTTCATCAGAAGGGTTTGGAGAACAATGCCGGCATCCTGGTAAAGGCAAGAACTTATGCAACCAGATGGGTTTGTTTTCGGAAGGGCCTGCTTGGATGTAGTGGTGTCAGCTCGCTGCTTTGTGTGGGGAACAAGTGGAAAAACCTCAAAACCGACAAGGTCGGGCTTTGGGAAAATTGTTACGACCGCACCCTGCGATTTTTGGACATTAATGTGAATACGACTTTTAACAAAAGAAGAGTTATCATTGTACGCCTCTGCATTACGAACCGCATCCTCAGTAATGAACTTCAGTCCCTCGTTACAGGGAACAAAAGAGAAATGTCGATGGTGAAATAAATTAGAGATCAATATCAGCTTGGTTGTTTGGGGGGGGGGGGGTGAACTTTTTCCACTGTTGGTATTTGACAGGAAAGATAAGAACTCTGAAGGTTTTGTTGGGCGTTGTGGAAAAGTCACAAGCAACATTTACCCTTAGCTGGAGGGAAATGTTGTCTAAATGCTGATCGGAGGACAGCTGCCTGTGTGGGGAACACCGTGGGTGCCTGTATGCAAAAAGGGGGCGATTTTCATTTCTATTTCTTCTGTTGTATTTTTTTCCAAGAACAATAAAGACTTCTGGGAGAGAATTGATTGATTCTCCAATCGATTCTCTGCTGAATGAATGCAAATCTACTGAGTGCAAAATAGCTCGGTGGTCATATCAAATATGGCCAGTGTGCTGAACAACTGGAGGGTTTTCTATGACTGTAGAATAAGCTAGTAGACGGGCACTTGTTCTTTTTTTTTAAATGTTTGTTTTGTGCTCTGATGAGCTGTAGCATAGAAGGAAATATTTTGTTGAATAAGATAACTGATTAATTCTTGTTTCTCTGAGGTTTTGGTTATTCGGCATCGTCAGAACATGACATTTTAATGCTAACGTTTCCTTTTTTTTTCCTTTTTTTAAAAAAAAACAAACTAACAAAACTACCCTTTGGCCCCACTTATTGCTTAATGTGTCAGTATGAGGATCATAGCGTGCGTGTGAATGTGCATTCATGCTAACACAGAGGGGTTACTGTATTTTCTACAATGTAAATGCTTTCAAACATATGACTGAGGTCTGTAAAGGTGATTTATTTTTTTCCGGGGGGGTGTTTTACGTGTGCATTTTTCCACATTAATCATAATAAGTTAAAGCATCGCACCGCTGGTTCCTGCAGTTGTGGAATGGACGTTATTTATAGTTGCAGCTTGGTTTATAAAGGGCATTTTCACTGCTATATTTTATTATTATCGCCTGATTGATGAATGCTAATCCAACAAAGCTTGTCCATTCAGCTGATGTACATGCACGAGATGAGAGCTCTATCTGTATATAGGAGCGACAGCCTTCAGCCCATTTAATGTTCCTGAAGAGGATTCTGTACATATATCTGTATATTGTATAGCTAACACTGTTTGTTTTAAAAAGAAGAAAAAGAAGAAAAAAAAAAAGCCTTATAGTTGTTTGAAAAAAATAAAAGTGCAGCAGCTGAGTGCGTAACAAACCTGGTGGTTTGTTCGGGGACAGAGCTCCACAGTATGACCGACCACCTCCAACATCACGCTTTCAAACACTTGTAGCACCAAAAGTTACAAATATCACACACAGTTAAGTGGAATTTAAAAGACGGCATTTTGACCGAAACAAAGCTTTTACTGGCCTGGTTAATACTGAGCTCTGTCCCCCGTGATGTGAGGCTCTGTGCCCTTCTATGCAACTTACCAGGTGTACTGTTAGACCTGTCATGTAGACTATAATCACTGCCTTTTAGACACTGTGAATTTTTTGTACCCTATATTTTTGTATATTGTACATTATAAAAAGGACAATAAACCTTGATGCCAACACACAAGGATGGCCAGTGTGCTCCGAGTGATCTTTAACGTCGTAAATCTCAGTTCCAGTAAAGAGGACAAACTGCTGAAGTCTGATCCCTCCTGAGAGCTGAGATGGAGCCACAGCTTGTCGATTCACAAAGAAAACCACATGAAATGCAGAAGGAACAGAGGCTTTCATTCTACAGCCCCTCCACTAGCAGCTAACACGGGTCAGAAGTCACTAATAGTTTTCTTTTGTGTCTAAACAAACTAAGTGTTAAGAATTCAGAGATGTTCAACATTTTCCACTTGGTCTCTCTTTCCTAAACACAGCTTCAACCATAACTACTGACTGTAAGGAACGGCTTAATATTAACATTTAGCCTTTGGATTACAATGTCATACAACAAATTAGACCAATTACATAACAGTTTCTTCTCTTTTTGTTCCTCTACAGATGGAACTTGGACATTTTGTTTGTAGTAATCGTTATTCCTGTTTTAAAGGACTAGCTTCCTAACCATAAGACAGACAGATGGAGGCTTTGGGAAGCTTTTATTCCACTAACAGTAACAGTTTACTGCACCTGCCTTTGCTCTTTTCCCTGAAACAGCAGCAGTAAGACGATCATTGTAAACAGCAACCGACCAAAGCTCTTATTCAACAAAGTCCAAAGCTCAGAGCATAAATAATTACATGAAACTAAACGGCAAAGTAATCAAAAAGAAGGCATCAGACTTATCAAGTTCTTCAGCTGTGGTCATGAATAAGAGTGGCAGCCAGATGTTTAAATGTATTTTGTGAGACCGGCTCGTTAGGATCCAGGAAGCTCTGAAGATTAATCCAAGTGTAGGAGGCAGCAGATTTATAATAATAACACCTTCTCAGACTGGAGGTAAAGTTAAAGGTAACAAGCCCTCAGAGGAGAGACGATAGCTCTGTACGTAAGACGGGAAAAAGCAGAGAACTTTGTAAATAACAACACCTTAGTGTCTGAGACGAGTTCCACCTTAGAATACAACATGCAGTGCTGAGGAAGAGTTTCATGGTTTGTAACGAGCCTCTGTGAACCCCAGAAGAGTTAACGCCTGGATTTAAGCACAGTCTGTTGACAGCTACATTTATAAATGGCATTAAATCAGAAGTAGAACCGTGTATCAACATGTCCAAGTGATTTATCTTTGGTAAATACATTATCCAAGCTGCTGGCTGACTCTATACCACCATCATATTTTCATTAGTTACTGTTCAATCAATTCTTTGCTGATTTTAGTCCCATCAGAGGTCGAGTTAAAAAACCTTTATCCCTGCAGAACGAATATTAAAGAAATGGTGCCTCCGGCGTGGATGGGAGCTTCAACAAACATGTGACCCAGTGGCAGGACAGTTTAGCATATCGCCCTTCCTGCTGTACTTCCTGGTTTGCAGAGAGTTGGTAAAATAATGGTAAAGCCTGTCATTTCCAGGTGATTTAAAGCAGCTGGAGGCAAAATCCAACTGTAGTGAGTAACGGCATTGAACGCAGTTTAGAAGTAAAACAAATCATTCACTTTATAGGCGGAAACCACCCTGCCTGACGTGTGCAAAGGTGAAGAAGCTAATCTCCATCCCACATCAGTGGAAATGTATTCCGACTCGGAAACGTCTCACTCAAGTGCTTCTTCTCCCTTTCATCCCGACAACAAATGACTGCAGCTCTGGAATCCTTCGCTATATGAGAGGAGGGGAGATGGATGAGGCAAACGAGCCAAGTAGTCAGGATGTGTCCAGCAGAGTGCCCGTGGATCACTACTGGTGGCAGTGGCTCAGACACCAGCGCTTCATCATTACACCACAACATTTCTGCTGTTGTGCAGAAAATCAAGATCAGTTTCTGTCCCATTTGACAGAGGAAGACCATAAATAGACCCTAAAACATGCTGTGTGCTCTGTCTTTAGCCCTCTCATAAATATCTGAGAGCACCGTTTGGATCATACAATAGAGAAACGAGATAAATGACAGAATGAGCAAAGAAGTCCCTCTTTAAAGCTTAAAAACACAAGCCCACGACGCCCTGTGTCAACCTGCTTTGGTCCAGTGCACCTTAAGCTGTGCTTACCAATTAGACCAGCCTCTATGCAGCTTTATTAATGGTCACAGTGAAAGCATTAATCCTTCAGTATTCTGCTGACAAACAGATGCAGAGATCAGGATGCTGGCAGGCAGCCAGTCAGTGGGCTGGAAGAGGCCGCTCAGACAAGATGGTGGACAGTGAGGAACGAGAACAGCACTGAAGAGAATGAAGGGAAATACAAACTTCTGTGATGATCGCTGATGTTAATGAGTTTTGTTTAAAAAAAAGAAAGAAAAATGAGCCCACCGCACTCATTCATCATGGAAATGATTAGCTACCCCCGAAGGCCATCCTTTACAAACGTGCAAACATTTCACATGATGAAATGGCTTCTTATTAAACAAAGTGATAATGAATAAAAGTGCAAGTGGATCTAAAATAAACAGAGGCGCCCGCTCGAAAACAGGCAGGTTAATTCATTCATTTATCAATAAAAGTGACGGTGACGGTGCTGAAAAGCCGAAACTGGAGCGTGAGAAGTTCATACTGTACATGTCTTTATGTGTAACATAGTCAAATCTATTGGGGATTATTAAATACTGTAAGTAAATGTAAGAATAAAGCAAATCCTAATAAATAAAGCCAATAAAAGGCCTTCACATACACTATGAACAGCTGATGCCAACTTATTCATTCCTCAACTACTTAATAGAAACGACCATAAGGAGTAGGGCTGAGTGGTGTATCCATACCGCGATATTTTCGATTTTTTTTTGTTGCAAACTTTATTGAAAAGTCAGACGTTACAATTGGTGAAAACACAGAACATTAACAAAATACAAAATAATGCCGGGGGGGGGGGTCACGTTATACAAAACAGTGATAAATTAGTTCATAAAAATGTTGCATATCTCAGTGGTTTTGATGGCTTTTCTGTTTATAGAGTGTAGGATTGCTGTAATTTATTGTTTGAGCTGCTTCTCAACATTTAAAAAAGATGGTTTGTGATTAGAGAATTTGGATTTGTGTTTATGGTATTTAGCAAGTAAAACAAGCAGGTTGATGATGTGATATTCACAACATAAACATGAGTCTGCGTACGCTGACGACACGTTTGTGACATGTTTGTTTGTTTGTTTCCGGTTCAAAGGTCGGACCATCAGTCCAATCAGCAACGATTCATGTCAAATCTCACTGTCCCTTTAAAATCTTCCAGAAAATTATGTGTATTAAATCGTATTGAATCGAATCGTATAAAGTCGTATCGTATAGTGAGATTAGTGTATCGCCACAGCCCGAATAAGAAGGTTTTATAAAGGTGTCTTCACTTAAGTTTCGTTGTGCAGATGCAGAAAAGGTGACTTGAACAGATGAGACACACCTGGGTCCGGTGTACTCTAACCTGGGGATATCGACTTGCTTTTGAGGTGTTCAGAACATTATTTTCTGTTGTGTGCTACTCTTAATTAATAAAGCCATCATCAACAAGTTATGCATTTGATTGCTGGGCAGTAAAGAGGCGCCGCAGTGCTGCTCTGCACCACCTTTAAGCAGCCACCACAGAGCAGAGCCTCTGAAAAACACAACCATCTGATTCTATGTTCTTCTGTGTTTGTTTCTGAGTAATCAGCCTGCTGTTTTGATGTGTGCTGCAGTATCCCAGGAGGTCTTTGGCAGACAGACGTCTCCGTGTTCTCGCTCAGCGACACAGGATGGGCAGATCACACAGTGTCTGAAGTTTCAGCCAAACAATGCTGTCACCGTCTGAAGGGATGGAGACTTAGCTGCCATCGTAACTCTGCATTCTGCTCCGTGGGAAAGCAGAAAAACTGTTTGATGCGATTCATCAGCTACACAGAAATCCATCGACCACTTCTGTGTGCGACTGTCAGCACGAGCCCAGAGAAAAGTGGTTGCATTGGAACTAAAAGAGTCCCGACGCCATCAAAAGGCTTCAGAGTCCATCTCATGAGATCATGTTGATGGTACTTTGCCCAACAAAAAGCAATACAAACACAACCCACCACAGTTACTTCTCTGAACTGACTCTAACCGTTCACTCACTGGCCAAAGAAGGAACTAAACAACTATTCCAACTATCATCCCCTGGATTTACCAAAGAAACTGATCTGGAGTCGCCCGAGTTGTTCATATTTAAGAGGTGAGCTGACTGGTTTCAAGATGAAATCAAAGCTGAAAGTTACTGAACATAATAAATGTTTGTTTTTTATTGACCAGGCAGTGTATAAATGTCATTATCGAGTAGAAAATGAGGGGACACCAAGGGAAGGAGAAATGATTATTGACCAAGAACGAGAAGAAACATTTAGTACAAAGTTAATCGAGTAATTTCTCACATTCTCTGAAAGTTTTACCATCATCACGACCTCTTAAAATCAAAACTTTTAAAACTGCCAGAGCCAAAACAGTTCTCTCTTTGAACTTAAAGAAACTGGTCATTAAAGAACAGATGAATGAGTGATGGTGAATTAAAGCTAAAGCTGTGGTTGCGCATCTTCACTTTTTACATAATTTCTGTTGGACATTATGAGTAAAACTTAACTTCCTGTTTTTAAAAAGTTGATTAATGCTGTCATAACGAAGAAGGTTCACTTGAATTTCCCCCTCAACTATCAACAATACTTCCAAACTATCAGTGAAATATAATCACCTAATTTACAACAACATGTGACATTAGAAATTAAGAGTATAAGTAGCAGCTAGGAGCTGCTGATCGATGCTCTGATTAACTGATCATCAGTCAGTGTGAGCAGCTCTATAAAAGCAGGAGTTCTGTCAGTTTAACACGATGCCAAGGAGGAAAGACACCAGCAATGATCTCAGAGAAGCAGCTGTTGCTGCCCATCAGTCTGGGAAGGGTTATAAGGCCATTTCCAGACTATCTGGAGTCCATCATTCTACAGAGAGAAAGATTATTCACAAGTGGAAAACATTCAGGACAGCTGTCAATCTTCCCAGGAGTGGACGTCCCAGCAAGTTCACCCCAAGGTGAAAAAGCCAAGAGCTACATCTCAGACTCTACAGGCCTCAGTTAGCATGTTAAAGGTTAAAGGTCACCCCAAGGTGAAAAAGCCCAGAGCTACATCTCAGACTCTCCAGGCCTCAGTTAGCATGTTAAAGGTTAAAGGTCATGGCAGCACAGTTAGAAAAAGACTGAACAAGGATGGCTTGTTTGGAAGGGCTGCAGGAGAAAGCCTCTTCTCTCTAAAAAGAACATGGCAGCACAGCTTAGGTTTGCAAAGCTGCATCTGAACAAAGCACAAGACTTCTGGAACAATGTCCTTTGGACAGACCAGAGCAAAGTGGAGATGTTTGGTCATAATGCACAGCAGCATGTTTGGAGGAAACCAAACACAGCATATCAGCACAAACACCTCATAGCAGCTGTCAAGCACGGTGGTGGAGGGCTGATGATCTGGGCTGGTTCTGCAGCCACAGGACCTGGGCACCTTGCAGTCATTGAGTCCACCATGAACTCCTCTGGATACCAAAGTATTCTAGAGTCAAATGTGAGGCCATCTGTCCCACAGCTAAAGCTGGGCTGAAACTGGCTCATCAACAGGACAAAGATCCCAAACACAGCAGCAGATCTACAGCAGAATGTGGGGAAAAAGAGAAGAATCAAGGTGTTGCAATGGTCCAGTCAGAGTCCAGACCTCAGCCTGACTGAAATGCTGTGGTGGGACCTTAAGAGAGCTGTGCAGAAACCAATGCTGCAAACCTCAATGAGCTGAAGCAGCGCTGGAGAGAAGAGTGGGACAAAAACAACAACTTCAAGTTGTTGCTGCTAAAGGTTCTCCTACAAGCTGCTGGATCATGGGGTTCACTTAGTTTTTCACACTGTGTCTTCACTTTGACTTCGTATTTGCTCAATAAATCATAACAGTGTATTGTGTCATGTGTTGTTCTCCTGAAGTTGTATTCGGCTCATTCTAAGATTATTACGACTGTACGATGACACATTTTAAGCAGCCCGTCTTTGTCCAAACTCGCATCCACTGGTGTCCCAGACAAAGCTGTTCACAAAATAAAGAGTTTGGCACACCTTCGACAGGCATGTCAGGGCTCACATAAAAAGACAAAGGAGTCGGCAGCCTCAAAACATCTCCCTTTCACATTTTTGGTCACATCAACCCTCTAAAAACAACACTGCAGCACTCTCAGCCCTCTTCGGTTAGCCTAAAGGTGATTTCTGAACGTTTTAACTCTGTACATTGCTGAAAAGGTCATGTAGCGGAAGGAGAAGTTGGCTTTCTCTCCTTTCATTTCGTTAGAAGAAGACAAGGTGGGTTAGAGGGTGCCACTAGTTAACCCCGGCTGACAGAGAGAGATTAGTGGGACAGAGCGAGCGGGCAGTGATGGAGGGTCGTCTCCTCCTCCTAATAAAGCAGAGAGGGGAGCCCAAACGATGCTAAATCACCTCCAACGCTCGCCTCTCACACAGAGCCAAAGCGTTAAAGTGACCACTGCGAAGTCGAGGGCCTGTTTCCAAGAAGCTCATTTGACAGACATTGGGGTTTATGGTAGTTGCGAGATGAGGTGCTTGAGCGAGCCATTTGCCTTTTATTCAATCTACTTAACCAGCTGACGGCGGTTGTAAAGGCTGGCAACCACGCTGAGAGGAGGCAGTATTGATGACGTTGTTGTAAATAAAAGTGCTGATGACACAGAAATACAGACGAGGGACACCTCACGTCTGAATGTGAGGAAGGAAGCAGGCCGTCACTTTATTCAGGTGTCTGATCCATACAAAGAGGCAGAACATGATGCACTGTGCAGGAACTGCGCTATTGAGCTTAAACGCCTTGAATAAATGCTAAATAAACACCTCAATTTGAGCTCAACTGCATTTAAAACCCACTGGGTCAGGACAGCTGTCCATCTTCCCAGGAGTGGACGTCCCAGCAAGTTCACCCCAAGGTGAAAAAGCCCAGAGCTACATCTCAGACTCTACAGGCCTCAGTTAGCATGTTAAAGGTTAAAGGTCACCCCAAGGTGAAAAAGCCCAGAGCTACATCTCAGACTCTACAGGCCTCAGTTAGCATGTTAAAGGTTAAAGGTCACCCCAAGGTGAAAAAGCCCAGAGCTACATCTCAGACTCTACAGGCCTCAGTTAGCATGCTAAAGGTTAAAGGTCATGACAGCACAGTTAGAAAAAGACTGAACAAGGATGGCTTGTTTGGAAGGGCTGCAGGAGAAAGCCTCTTCTCTCTAAAAAGAACATGGCAGCACAGCTTAGGTTTGCAAAGCTGCATCTGAACAAAGCTCAAGACTTCTGGAACAATGTCCTTTGGACAGACCAGAGCAAAGTGGAGATGTTTGGTCCTAATGCACAGCAGCACGTTTGGAGGAAACCAAACACAGCATATCAGCACAAACACCTCATACCAGCTGTCAAGCACGGTGGTGGAGGGCTGATGACACAGAAATACAGACGAGGGACACCTCACGTCTGAATGTGAGGAAGAAAGCAGGCCGTCACTTTATTCAGGTGTCTGATCCATACAAAGAGGCAGAACGTGATGCACTGTGCAGGAACTGCGCTATTGAGCATAAACACCTTGAATAAATGCTAAATAAACACCTCAATTTGAGCTCGACTGCATTTAAAACCCACTGGGTCACAGTCCACCTACATAGGGACCTGACAGTTGAAGTTCATCTTAATTCAGCTCGTGTTTTCCTCTAAAAACAACCTGCAGAAGCAGTTTATTCAGTAAAGGTCAATGACTGAAAGATGGGGACATCCACCCCCAGTTAGACTCTTCATTAGTGACAAAGTTGTTTAATGTAAATCATTCAGGGCTCACAATACACAACACAGTATAAACTTGGACGTATTAAAGTTTAGTTTGAAAAAGTAATTACGGATTGGTTTCAGTCCAGACATTCACAACACGCTCCGACAGGCTTTTAGGCAATTTCCCCCGTCTTTGGGTTTGTTTGATGCCTTTTGCTCCATTATATCAAAAGTAAAAGCACACAAAAGTGCATCAAATTCACCAATTATTTTCAAACAAAAGCTGCTATAAGATATTAAAGTTTTCTTTCCTTCTTTGTCCTCAAAACTCAGACAAAACAACAACTAGAACTGCGTTCTGCTACAGATTCCTGGAGGATTCAATTTCAATAAAGTTCTTTCTATTCAATTTCAAATTAGATCCAAGATGGATTAAAGTAATTCAGTTTCAGTACAACTTTGTCTTGGCTGAAAGAGTTTTTCCAGAGAAACAACTTCATTTTTGGTCCAGGACATTATTTAACTTTTTACTTTGCTTTTGTCAAGCATCTAAAATGCGGCATGAAGGTGGCTCACAGGTGTGACGGTGGCTCACAGGTGTGACTGTGGCTCACAGGTGTGACTGTGGCTCACAGGTGTGACGGTGGCTCACAGGTGTGACTGTGGCTCACAGGTGTGACGGTGGCCCACAGGTGTGACGGTGGCTCACAGGTGTGACGGTGGCTCACAGGTGTGACGGTGGCTCACAGGTGTGACTGTGGCTCACAGGTGCGACGGTGGCTCACAGGTGTGACGGTGGCCTACAGGTGTGACTGTGGCTCACAGGTGTGACTGTGGCTCACAGGTGTGACGGTGGCTCACAGGTGTGACGGTGGCTCACAGGTGTGACTGTGGCTCACAGGTGCGACGGTGGCTCACAGGTGTGACGGTGGCCCACAGGTGTGATGGTGGCCTACAGGTGTGACTGTGGCTCACAGGTGTGACTGTGGCTCACAGGTGTGACGGTGGCTCACAGGTGTGACTGTGGCTCACAGGTGCGACGGTGGCTCACAGGTGTGACGGTGGCCCACAGGTGTGATGGTGGCCTACAGGTGTGACGGTGGCTCACAGGTGTGACTGTGGCTCACAGGTGTGACTGTGGCTCACAGGTGTGACGGTGGCCCACAGGTGTGACGGTGGCTCACAGGTGTGACGGTGGCTCACAGGTGTGACGGTGGCTCACAGGTGCGACGGTGGCTCACAGGTGTGACGGTGGCTCACAGGTGTGATGGTGGCCTACAGGTGTGACGGTGGCTCACAGGTGTGACTGTGGCTCACAGGTGTGACTGTGGCTCACAGGTGTGACGGTGGCCCACAGGTGTGACGGTGGCTCACAGGTGTGACGGTGGCCCACAGGTGTGACGGTGGCTCACAGGTGTGACGGTGACTGTGGCTCACAGGTGTGACGGTGGCTCACAGGTGTGACGGTGGCCCACAGGTGTGACGGTGGCTCACAGGTGTGACGGTGGCCCACAGGTGTGACGGTGGCTCACAGGTGTGACGGTGGCCCACAGGTGTGACGGTGGCTCACAGGTGTGACGGTGGCCTATAGGTGTGACGGTGGCTCACAGGTGTGACGGTGGCTCACAGGTGTGATGGTGGCCCACAGGTGTGACGGTGGCCCACAGGTGCGACGGTGGCCCACAGGTGCGACGGAGGCCCACAGGTGCGACGGTGGCCCACAGGTGCGACGGTGGCTCAGAGGTGTTGGTGGCCCACAGGTGTGACGGTGGCTCACAGGTGAGACGGTGGCCCACAGGTGCGACGGTGGCCCACAGGTGCGACGGTGGCTCACAGGTGCGACGGTGGCCCACAGGTGCGACGGTGGCCCACAGGTGCGACGGTGGCCCACAGGTGCGACGGTGGCCCACAGGTGTGACGGTGGCTCACAGGTGTGACGGTGGCTCATAGGTGTGACGGTGGCTCACAGGTGTGACGGTGGCCCACAGGTGTGACGGTGGCCCACAGGTGTGACGGTGGCCCACAGGTGTGACGGTGGCCCACAGGTGTGACGGTGGCTCATAGGTGTGACGGTGGCCCACAGGTGCGACGGTGGCTCACAGGTGCGACGGTGGCCCACAGGTGCGACGGTGGCTCACAGGTGCGACGGTGGCCCACAGGTGCGACGGTGGCCCACAGGTGCGACGGTGGCTCACAGGTGCGACGGTGGCTCACAGGTGCGACGGTGGCCCACAGGTGCGACGGAGGCCCACAGGTGCGACGGAGGCCCACAGGTGCGACGGTGGCTCACAGGTGCGACGGTGGCCCACAGGTGTGACGGTGGCCCATAGGTGTGACGGTGGCCCACAGGTGCGACGGTGGCTCACAGGTGTGACGGTGGCCCACAGGTGTGACGGTGGCCCACAGGTGTGACGGTGGCCCACAGGTGCGACGGTGGCTCACAGGTGCGACGGTGGCTCACAGGTGCGACTGTGGCTCACAGGTGCGACTGTGGCCCACAGGTGTGACGGTGGCGGCCCTTTTTTTGAGCACCTGCATGAATCTCGTTGCTCAGTGTCGGGAGGCCGGTGTTTTTTATGCCGGGTGCAGCGCAGACGACGTTGAAAACAGCCGATAATAAAATGTAAAACCCAAACAACAACAGATTAAATGTTTATTTCGATAAAGCTGAGAAACCTAGAAGAAAAACTAAACCCTTCCACTCATGTTACTCTGTTCCTCCTGAAAGCAGAAGTGACCTCTGACGACTTGTTTTAATGCTGCACAGCAGCAGCACAGATAGACGGGGTAATAAATGAACTATGAGGTCATTTTTAACGCCCCTCTTTCTCTCCAGCCTCGGGGCGTTATTACTTCCACTGCCTCTCAATCACTGAAATGTTCTGCGAGGTAATTAGCTGAAATGAGTCGCGGTGCATCTCCGTAAACTGGGCCCCGTTTTCCTCAGGAAACGTACATTAAAAACCATATTTCTGTTTTTCCCCTCTTTCTCCCGAGCGCTCCAGTGAGATCAGCGCCGTGTGGGTGTTGAAGCCAGGAATGTGTTGAATTACTGTCTGGCTGTGCAGAGTTTTGCTCAGCATCCCAGTTATGAAACCAGTCAGTCATTCCAGAAAATACCCGCAAGCTTTTTGGTTTTGAGCAACAAAAGGAGGATTTGGCTACAACTCCTACCTCTTCTTTGCTTCCATCTCAGGTAAAGCCCTTCCTGAGCCTGCTGTGCTCACAGCAGAGACAAACCAGAGCTCCCCGGAGTCGACCCAAAACACGACAAACCGGTCCAGCGTAACAAGGTGTCTCAGCGTGTTTCTGTTCACTAGGAAACAGACTGGAAACTGCAGGGAAATCTCTGCATGGCATAAGAAAAGAAGGACAATTCAACCAAAATAAACAGCTGCACACAGATGTTTGTGTGCTTCTGTTCTTCTTTAAGCACAACAGACAATTTCTGCCCAATTCTCACTTCTAAGATTCAGTTTTAGAACCGATTTATGTTTGGAGAACGCTTTCAGACTGTCAACAATTTGTCGTTTCTTTATTTAACTGTTTCATGGATAAAATGTCATTTTAAAATGAGCAAAGGGAGAAAACTATTTATATCCAAATCCAAACGTCATGTTCAAGTTATACAGTTCAAGTCATGTGTGACAAACTGAGACAGGAATCTTTATTTAATAATAAATCTATTGTTACGGGTCTAAAAAATGATAAAGTTCCTCATAAATGTGGAAGTACAAACATGAAATTGATCCTTCAGCTCTATAATAAGGAGGCTGCAACGTAACTCTAATTAATTTAATGAAAAAGACAAATTTATCTACGTTTGTTACACCCCAGCTCTCTCGGGGAAGAGGGGAGATAACAAAGGAAAATAAAAAGCAAAGATTCAGAAAAGTAATCAGGATTTAATAGATAAAATTAAAACGTACAACAAACCAAAATCAGACTTAGAAACCAAAATTAAGAAGGGTGTAAACTCAACAAAGGTCTCTCTTAATCAGATAAGACACATTCAACATCTCCAAGTGCCTACAAACAGTTATCCTAAAAGAGCAGAACACCGAGGGCCAACTACCACCACAGAGTCTCTTCCAGCTGCCCCCCCGAACACCAGGAACAATCAGCTTTAAATAATCCTGGGTGGCTCCAGGATTGGTGCATCTGTAAAGGAGGTGGAGGGGACTGGAGCCTCCGATGAATAAGGAATGAACCAGATGGGTGAAAACAACAAAAAACTACAGCAGCAGACCATGGGTCGTAACCACGATGAAGTGGGTAAATAATGGACTTGGGGAGGGTAATTCAACTCATTTTGATAATAAAAAGGCAAAAAAAGTTATGATCAGAGCTGTTTTTGAGTGTTCTGCACAAATTCAAGGTAACAGACACATTGCTTGTGAGTGAAAAGCAATTTTTCAAGGTCTAATAATAATAATAGTGCAAAAATGAGCTCTTTCAATAACAGCAACCAGAACTGCACTGAATCATCTGTGCATCAGAAGTATTTCTAATGCTACAAATACTGGAAACAACTGAGACTAAATAATTGTGTTTGTCATCTAAAAACTAGTTTGCTCCATATCCAACAGTTAGGAAAATGTTTGCATTAAATCGTCATGAGTGAGATAGTAACATGAGATGGTTTTGATCCCCATAACTAAGAAAAACAGTAAAGTAACTCATCTGTGACACAAACTGATCATCACTGCTCTCATAAAGGTGAAATGGAAGCAGAAATAGTCTTTTATGAGGGCTGGGAGATGTGAATGTTTCACCCAACATATTAAATTCACCAGAGGAGAAAAAGTGAGGAAACGAAAGGCAAAAGTCGGCGTCTCACCAGCAGAGGAGTGTTTTTTTTAGGTGGGTACCGGTCAGCACTCACACATGCATTCACAGTTTATTAGCCAACTGTGCCACGTCTCAGGAGGCACGTTCCAGCAGCTCTGAAGTCAACATCCGGCTTCAGCTGCAGAATATGGCGCCCTTTCACTGAGCTGCAGCAGCAGGGATGGGTTAATGAAAGCGCCGACCCTGTCAGGTCACCGGTCACCGACGCCTCGCCTCATTTTCAGCCCAGTGGTGTCACACACGCAAAAACCCTTCACTTCCAAGAAGAACACAACATGGCTGCGACTTTCTCTGTGGCATTTTAAAGCAAACGGATAATAATTCACGCCGTTTAGGTCCAGAGCTCTGAGCTGTGGTGAGGACTGATTCCTGACAGGCTTTACAGGAAGGACCTGCATCTACTTAGGCAGAGATTTTCAAATAAATGGATAGATTTGCATGTTCTCCCCGTGTCTAACCGAGTTCTCTTGTCATTTAAGTTCGCCACAGAAGCCACAAAAGCATTGGAATCGTACACCTCTGAGATTATGAATTCTTCCACCATTTGTAAATGAATAGCATCACACACCCAGGGTTCTCGAGCCTGGACTCAATGTGACACTCACAAACCACATTATTCACACACCGTCACACCACAAACTGCTTTTACCAACACTGGGAAGAACAAATAAATATAAAACGCATCATGTTGCGGCACAAAAACAATAGGCAAACCTCACCAATCTTGCCAACTTGGTGATTTATACACTCTATATTTATGGTGCGGTTGCTTATTTAGTGTTCTGGTTGGCAATAATCCCCGTGTCTGCAGAAATATGGTCATGTTTAGAAGTATCTGTGTCAAAAAAGAGAGGAGGACCCACACGCAGTCGGATACAAAGCCTTGAAAAACTTACAAAACAGGAAGAGCGGCAAGGCAGATACTCCCGAGAAAGCCAAGTCCACAAGCCTCAAAGAACGAGCAAACAAACAGCAGCGAGCAGAGCAGAACAAAGCGGGAGGAGAGACGAACAATGATCAAGCAAGAAAGAAGGGAAACCGAGCAGAATACAAACAGAGGGAGGTATGAACACCAAGCAGCTGAGTGGCAGGCAGCAGCTCAAAGTCAGCGGTCAGCAAAGCAGACAAAAAATAAACTACAGTTATAGTTTCAACAGCTAAACAGACGGATCACACAACCAGCATTCATTTAAAATCATCAAACTAAGATTAAAGTTAGAAATTAAATACTTCCACCTCGTTTAAATGAATCGTGCTAATAGATGTGAGGCCACAGTATAGATTTCCTGCCCCATCTTAAGTGAGATCTCTTATTCTCCAACTCACTCATTGACTTGAGTCACTGCTTTTTCTCCGGTTCCCTCATTAAACTTTGGTTTTAGCCAATTATGTGTGCAACACGCGTCTCATTCCTCCCTCAATGGTGACATCCTGGTTGTGGCACTGCAGCACTACAATTATAAGTACTTCCATTTAAAATTATGAACTTGTCTTTGGCACATTTTGAGCTCTTTTAAGGATGCATCTCATCACTGCTGTGCAGATGACATTTAGCAGTATATCTCTTTTAAACCCCCTGATGCTTCTAAGCTATAGACTCTATTAAAAGTTGGATGGATGACTTTCCTCAAGTTAAAGAGGAGAAAACAGAAGTCCTTGTTTGCACCTCTGATAAAAGGCTGAGGAATAAAGGAGGTAGAGCCAGACTCTTATAAAAAGCAGCTTTAAACACATCTTTTAACCTTGTTCTTGGTTGACTTTTCCTTTTCTTTCTATGTGATATTTATCGTGAAAGGTTGTTTTCCACTCCATGTTGCACTGTATATTTTGCCACTTTTTGCAATTATAAAACAAAGGAAAGAAGGTATAAATCTGTCCTGCCCGGGCTGTGATACGAATGCGTCTTCAGGACAACCGAACCGTCACTTACCAGCAATCAGCACAGCAGCTTCTCCTTGTTTCTGTCAAAATGCAGGCTTTATGCGTCTGGCACCTCGTGTCCTTGGTCATTTTCTTTTTTAATCACAGTAAGCATAGGCGTCCCATCTTCACAACATAATCTGAAGGACAAATGCAGGGCATAAACACCGAGTACACATTCTCAAATTGATAGTAAATAGTGCCAGCTAATATACAGAAGGTTGTGAACCAAGTAAAAAAGACATTCATGCAAAAGATAGACAGATCATTATTCATGTATGAGCAATATATTCAATAATGACAAAAACCCCAAGATGACAGACATGGTTATAATTAGTGCTAACATCAATTGTAAAATGATTGCTTAAGACATTTAAGACATACATATTCACTGTCAACAGTCAAATGAAAGTCTCTGAAATACAATTACAATTTTAATATGAACACACAGCATAAAATCTTCACAAAGTAGCTTTTTAAGCACGTTAAATTCTTGGTATTCTTTCAGAGCAGTAAATATGTGAACTGGGTTGTATCAGTACAAACAGGTTTTTGGAAACAAATCCTGACGTCCACTCGTGAAATTGCCAAACACTTTCAATTTAAACTTAGAAAACATCTTCTGACTACAGTCATTTAAAAAATAAGCAGCTAAACTCACCCATTGTTTATGGCACATAACTGTTCGCTTTCTATGCTAATGGCCGTTGTGTCCTCGAGCTAACGGGCTAATTAACGTTAACTAGCAACAGCCCGCCGGTGTAGCATAGCTTTACCGTCAATTGAATTAACTTACATTATTATTATTCTACGTTTTCTACGTTATAAGTTGCAATAATTTTATTCTTAAAAAGTTCTAACAGTTAATTTCACCAAAGTCTCGTAAATTTGGTCACTTGTGACGAACTTTAACAACAGTTTTTCTAACCGTTTACTCAGTAGAACATATTCTCTGTAGTCCCACCCACGAAAGAAGCCGATTGGTTACGCTTGCCAATTTGAAAATGATTGACAGTTTACTGACCAATCAACGCAAGGCAATTTTTGGGTTAATCATAGCACAAAATAACAACAACGCTTTACGCAGCACAAAAAAAAAAAAACTATTAAACTATTAAAGGTTAATATATTAAATATTTAAAGGTTAATAAGGTACCAGGAGATCTGAGATGGACAATTTAATACTTAATAAACCAACAGTAGTATAAATAACGACCTTTGCGGAGCTATCTCATCATAAGTAGCTGTGGTCAGCAGTGAGTTTTGTCCACATTTGAGAAGGATTAAATGTGGAATAATTCTTGATTTATTTCATATATATCCTTTGTAAACACCACAACATTTGAATTGGTAATCCCACTCGTTTCTCAGAAGCGTGAAGGCAAACACGATTAAAGTAAATTTGCGTAATTATGATTACTTTAGGATTAAGTGCATTCGCATCGTCATAATTTCAGGTGGAGATACATGTATCAAATATGTATATTTGTCTCATATTGACAGTATGATTTACACTGGCAGGATAGTTTACGAGGCACTGACTGTACAGACTGTTAAAGAAGACATTTAATCCTACCAGACGTGTTCATTGAAGCCTTTTTTCAGTGTGTCTAAGCAAATTAAACATACAGTAAAAGAGCTGCTCATCTTAATGTAAGAAAACTTCAAAGGGATTAAAGTGGATATACATAAAAACTATGGTTTACTGCAGCAATACGTGAACATAGCTAACTTTTCTGAGATTTTCAATAATAACACTTGTCAAATAACTTGGAAATATCTTAATATTCACTTTTGTAGCAACAGAGTGGTGTTACTTTCATCTGCAGGTCGTGTCACAGTTAATTAATTCCCCCAACATGTGTGACACTTCAGATGTCAAGGTAAAACGGACTGTGATCTTAATTTATTCAGCCCTTTTCCGTTAAAAATCCCTTTCTGGCTCCAAAGCTGTTTTTTCTTTTATGTATAGAAAGACTTCTGAAATTCAAATGAGCTACAGCAACAGCTCCAAAGTCTTTGTGGGCCTCTGAGTTACCTCCACATGCTATGAAACTGAGACGTCCTGTCTAAGAGCAGCAAAAGGAACAATCTCACCCGTCTGCCCCCAACACAATCACCTTCAATCACTTTTGATGAGGAGGAAAAGTTAGAGGAGCAAATTATGTTTTTAAGGGGTGAAAGGGTTGGGAGGCATGACATCGAAACAAACAGAAGCCTGGAAAAGGCCACCGATTTTTTTCAAATGCCCATCTACATAAGCTGCAGCTGGTGTTTGTAGTAGAGGTGAGCTGTGATTTAAATAGGCAGCCTGCAGGATCAAAGCTGTTCCTCTGGCTGCAGCCTTTCCGCTTGCATGGTTATTATAATTGCTCTTGCTCAGAGGACATGCTGCTTCCGTCAGGGCCACGTCTTCCTGCATTAGGTCTGAGGAGCCTCAGCTTAGCACAACCTGCCTTTGTAAGTAAACACTGTTTTTCTTCTGCTCTGAGCAAAGCCAGAAGTTTGATGCAGCAAGTTTTAAGACGAATGATGGGGTCCTTCATCGGCGACGGCACCATCAGCTTCAGGCAGCCTGTTGACCTTCAACATATTTCTCAACTTTTGAAATAACATCTTACTCTCTCAATTTCAGTTTAACCTCAAGGCAAAACCTGGCTTTCACATTAAAAAATGTGCTCCCTGTATGCTGAAAAGTTGGAAACATGTAAAAGTTGTAGGCAGCTTGAATCATGTTAGTGTGTAATGGAAGCAGATACACTCAGGTTGGACCCCCCCGCCCCCCTTTTGCCTTCAGAACTGCATTAATTCTTTGTGGCATACTTTCAACAAGGTGTTGGAAACACTCCTCAGAGATTTTGACAGCATGGCATCACGCAGCTATGATGCCGATCTCTCCTGCTTGTACCCGTTAAAAAGTCAAAAGTTCACCAGTGGAATATGTTTGTTGTTTGACTTTTGGATATTTTGTGCTAAAAAGGCTTCGGTAGATAATCATGATTAGTTTAACTCAGACTGGTGGGGCCTAAGTCAGTCATCTGCAGTGTACAAACAGAAATGATGTCCCTCATCACTTGGAGTGAAATTGCTTTACATCTACATGGACGAGTGCGTCTCGTCCCCAGCTGACACTTCAGTCTGTGTACTTTAATCACGGAGCAGTCACAGTGAATGTTAAACCCTCCTCCGAGGTGTATGTGTTCGTCTCCTGCATCTAAAATACTTCTTTAAGCTGATTTTTAAATATCGGCAGCCTGTTTGTATCCTAATATATGTTGTGTTTCACCACAGAAACGGTCAGATACCTCAAATTCACCCGTGATGAAGTTCCAAATTAGCAGCCAGCTGTCAAATGCCGGTAGCTTGGGCTTTTACAGCCCATCGCTCCTCATCAAGAGCACCTAGGCCTTTTTAATATGTTGAAGATAAAGTAACAGGCACTGTGATAGCAGTCCTGCTAAATGAGCCATTTGAAAGCATGCCTCATTTTTCATAATCCTGAAGAAGTCAATTAGGGGACTTGGGGAGCTCGGGGAGGCCTGATGACACATTGAGGCGCCGCGTTGGAGAGGAGACACGAGAGAGTTTGAGTCATGAGAGGAAGAAAAACACGGGGTCTCAAAGGGAATACAACAACAGGGAAATAGAGGCGGCAGCGTCTGAAAGGGATAAACAAAAGAGGGGCTATAAAAATGTCAGACACAGTGACAGTGACACTAGTTTCTGTCAGCCAGCCAGCCGACTGCTTTCTCTGGTTTGACACGCACGCCAACAAAAGCCAGGATACCCAAATTGCTTGTGGTTAAAAGACAACTATTGTTGCACTTTGAGTGGCTCCAAAAAGACTAAAAGAGCTATGATTCCACATCCTGCCCTGACAGCCTTTTAAGAAGCAGTCAGTGCAACCAGCTGAATTTCATCGTGAAGTTTTTGCTGCTTGTTTTTGTAGAAACCGCTCTGAGAGTTTGGCTGACGCCCATCTGCAGCAGCTCGGCAACCTTTCCCTGGGACCAGCGAGCAAACACAGCCATGACAGAAGTGTGGCAATCGATAATTAAACTGTTTACTCTGCTGTTAATGTATGCAAGATCGTGTGGTTTTTCTGTTGGATTCTGGGTATTATTTCATGGAGAACTTGTACGAGGAACCCGGGGGGATTAGGCTGGAAGAGAGGAGCAGGAAAAGAGCTGGAACTGTGTCAATAAACTAAAAAGCCAAAACAAAAACCTTTTCTTCTTCCAGCTATGATGAACCCATGAGGCTGCAAGAGGCTCCTAGGGGATCACCGGAGACCAAGAGTGGGTTTATTTTACTCCTCGGCAGAAGGCACGTCCAACCGAGAACCTTTCCAACTTGTTTCTGGTGTTATTCCACCTGTCACTTGTGAGTTTGAGTAAAATATCTCGCCTCAGGTCGCAGTCTGACCACAAAAGGAGCAGAAATAATCACGGCACCGTTTAGTTCACACACGGACCTGTTGACTAATTGCAGTGGGTTGCGTGCTCACGCACCCCAGAGACCTTTGTTCTCAGCAGTAATGGAGCATGAGCTCATCCCCAGCTGCGCCACCAGGGGGTGGGGCCTACAAAAAGAGACGTCATGGAGGCTTTTAAAAACAGCGAGGTCACGCTTACGGGTCAAACGCGGTGATTTGGATCCAAAGAGAGACAGAAGCAGAAGAACTGAAAGATTTCTGAGAATGCCGGCGTCCTCCGAGAGCTTCTGCCTCGGGACGAATGTGCGAGAATGTTTCTGTGCTGCCAAAATAACAGCAAATGAGTTCAGGCCCCACCAGAGCATGATGTGATGTGCTCCTTAAAGGCACAGTCCGTGAGCCACATGTGAACTCAGACTGACGCATCGAGCAGTTCCAAACTCGGATGTCTTCAGGTGAAATCAATGAGATGAGCCCCTTTCCCTTCCATCACTTGCACATTATGAGATGCAGAATTCATCTGTTGGTTTCCTTAGCTAGGATATTATTTTTTGGATTGGCTCCATATGAATTAATTGAATTACGATTACAATGAATTGAATTCCAATTGGCTTGAAATGGACTTTATTACTTAAGTGCCTTGAGATGACAATTGTTGTAATCTGGCGCCATATAAATAAAATTGAATTGAATTAGAATGTAAAGATGCCGTTGGTTTCTAAATCAGATCAGGATCAGATTACTTGTCATGGTCAGAAGCCTGAAAAAGTAAAGCTGGTAAAATGGTCAGACTCTTATTTTCCAGCCAGGCTGAACTCAAATTGGAGCAAATTTAGCCTCCGATGCTCTGATCTTCTTTTAAAATCAGTCTCTCATCACCAACTCAATGATGAGGTATAATAAACTGGAATTAGCTCCTTTAAAAGCTGCGGACCTAAGCATAGAAGGGTGCTATGATGCATTAATCAAACCCGATTGGTGAATTCAACGTCAGAACGTAGATGCAAAAGCTGCGGAGAAAATAAATCACTCCTGTTTTACACATTAAAGACCAGGCATCATGTGCAGATATTTCAATAGCAGCAGCCCAGAGAGGAGAGGAAACGAGCGACAAAAGGAATAAAATCATTAATAACATAATAACGGAGCAAAGGCTTCTTTCTGCACTGGAAAATATGTGCGCCGGTCATTCTGAAGGGGATCCATCATAAGCGAGGCGTGGAAATAATGGAGCCAATGCTCTGCAGCTACAGATAATAGAACCAGAACGGCCAACTATATTAGCTCACAGGATTTAATTTAAACAGCAACAATGAAGCGTAAGCGTTGAATTTGATAGTTAGGCACAGTCCCACCTGCGTCCACCTGTGAAAAAAGGCAACAAGAATGTGTCCAGTGTGAAAAGGAACATCTTTAATAACCTTCATTAGCATATCAACAAGAGGAGAACAACAACACTGTTACTCTGAAAATGTTAATTTTAATAAGGTGCTGAAAGTGTGACAACCGTGTTGACAGGACATGAACATTAATAACCGAAACCCAGAACGAGTGTGCAGCAGAACATGGCCTTTTTACAGAGTCTGCTGATAAAACAGTCACAGTGTGGAGGAGCGGGAGGCTGGACGCTCTGCTCTGGGTAATTAAGGCGACACGTCCGAGGGAAGGAGGCGACCGGTGCTTTACGAGGAGAGTAAAAAATAAAAAAAAACAAGGAGCAGCCTCCTTTAACTCCAGAGGAAACACATAAAAACAGAGAAAAACACGACATGTCAGAGAAAAACTGCAAGTGACAAACGTTTTTCTCGCTGTTATGGGGCAGCTGCAGTTTCATCAGTCGACAAATCCAGGAAAAAGGCTTCTTCCTGTTCTCTTTCCCTTAAGGTTTTTAGTCCGTTTGCACATAAAACACCTGCTGGTGCTTCGGAGGAGGAGCAGCTTGGCAATTACAACACAACTTAATCCTCCGGTCTGTGCCGTAAAACAGTTTCTCTCAGAAATCATCATCAAACATCATATTTCTTGTGAAACCGGCTGTTAACTGTGTTAGTGTTGGAACATTTGCAATAAATACTGTCAGACTGAGGAAAAGCAAACGGTTACAAAATGTACAAAACAATTTAACACAAGATTAAAAAGCAAATCTCCCAGAAAGTGACATAATTAGTAATAAATAGACTGAACGCCTGAAACGGAGCAAACGACTCTGCTTCCTCCTAATGAAACGCACAGGTGTGTCGTTGGCTGGCATCCAATCAGCAATCAGGTGGGTCATTTTTGCATAATATTCTTGGGAGGGAAGTAAAACATAATCTAAGTACCTGCCTTTCGGTGACTTTAACAGTTAAACCTCAGCGGTGAGTCAAAGCCGGCAGTTCACAGCAGGAAAAACCCTCTTTTATCCCCCAGCCTGCTGATTGGCTCCCGCCCTCATCCTTTCCTTCTTCTTTTAGGGACAGGAGTCGAGAAAAACTTTAAATATTACCAATATCTGTAACCAACAACACGCTAAAATCATTCAGAAAAGTTTGCTCACATACAAACAGAATGACAAATAAAAGGAGGTAACGACGGGCTGCGCCTCATGGCGTCGAGTCGAAAACGTACAAAGAGTAAACATCAATGTGGATTCGTTACTGGTTCTTCTCAACCGCAGTCAACCGTCGCCACGGTTACCGTTTTATATATATATATACACATTTTATAACATCCAATCTTAAAAGAGCGGGGCCTTCCCACTCGACTCCCTTTGCTCCTTTTGCTTGTGCAAGAACAGTCATTCGGTCGCCTCGGTTCGGCGCCGTCACACGGAGACGAAGACGTCCAGGTAGAGACGGTCGTAGGACTCCCTGAAGAAGAGGATGAGGACGAGGCTGAAGAGACACGAGCCGGTGAGACACCAGTTCAACCACGACAGATCTGGGACAAAGAAAAGGAAAAAGGACGTGTCAAGGTTGCATTTCAAGACTTTGGTTTCAGTTTATGCTAAAACAGTCCAGAAGTTGATCTGTTTCCAAACCTTAGAAACTGCACCAGTTAATAGGAAATTACATCTTAAAGGATCTTCTGAGAATAAACTCAGCTGCGTAGTGTCACCAGAAGGTGGCGCTACAGGCTCGGTACCAGAAAAGAAACAACAACTGTGGTGGAAAACCTGTGATTATTGTTTGCATCGTTTTAAATCGTTTCCAACACTTCATGAACCGAACAAAACAGGCTGAAAAACATCCAACTTTTCCACATCCGTAGACATTTAGTCACTTTTTACCTTTTCCATTCACATCTTCAAAGAACGTGAACAAGAAACAGTGAGTTTAACTCCACTGTTCAACTTTTTATTTAGACCGAGGTGCAGTTTATAAGTTTAAACGTGTAAAAACCACCGATAACAGACAGCCCATAACTGAGGGTGCGCCTTATAGTCAGGTGAGTCTTATATATGGGTTAAATACAGAAATGGAGCCCATAACTGAGGGTGCGCCTTATAATCAGGTGAGTCTTATATATGGGTAAAATACAGAAATGGAGCCCATAATTGAGGGTGCGCCTTATAATCAGGTGAGTCTTATATATGGGTTAAATACAGAAATGGAGCCCATAACTGAGGGTGCATCTTATAATCAGGTGAGTCTTATATATGGGTTAAATACAGAAATGGAGCCCATAACTGAGGGTGCATCTTATAATCAGGTGAGTCTTATATATGGGTTAAATACAGAAATGGAGCCCATAACTGAGGGTGCATCTTATAATCAGGTGAGTCTTATATATGGGTTAAATACAGAAATGGAGCCCATAACTGAGGGTGCATCTTATAATCAGGTGAGTCTTATATATGGGTTAAATACAGAAATGGAGCCCATAATTGAGGGTGCGCCTTATAGTCAGGTGAGTCTTATATATGGGTTAAATACAGAAATGGAGCCCATAACTGAGGGTGCACCTTATAATCAGGTGAGTCTTATATATGGGTTAAATACAGAAATGGAGCCCATAACTGAGGGTGCACCTTATAGTCAGGTGAGTCTTATATATGGGTTAAGTACAGAAATGGAGCCCATAACTGAGGGTGCACCTTATAGTCAGGTGAGTCTTATATATGGGTTAAGTACAGAAATGGAGCCCATAACTGAGGGTGCACCTTATAATCAGGTGAGTCTTATATATGTGTTAAATACAGAAATGGAGCCCATAACTGAGGGTGCGCCTTACAATCAGGTGAGTCTTATAGTGCGGAAAATACGATAAGTCACCAACATCTTTGCAGAAACCTGATCGGAGCTGGCATGAAGGAACATTGAGTGAAGATCACCAGGACTAATGGCTAATCAATAAAATTCCTGACACTCAACAGCCTTTGCTGCCTTTCGTAATGATTCTGAATAATTGAAGTTACTGGCAGAGTGCCCCATTATAATTGACCTCCTGTTGAACCTAAACAAGATGCAGAATGAGGTGCTCTGTTCTCTCAGCTTTGTTCAAGCTCCATTAACCACAGGAGAGGCTCTCACCGTCTGCACGGATGCTGAATCTGGAGCGAAGGACCTTCACTAAGACAAATAAGCTCTTCTTTTTCTTTTTCCCAAGTGAGTCACACAAAAATCCAAAAACACAAATCAATAAAAGGCCCAGCTGGTGCAAGGCTGCGGTGGCCGACCGAAAGCAGAGAAATCAGATCACACTATATCCCAGCTCATATTCAAGCTCTGCTCTCGTTTTAATATGCAAACTTTCATCAATGATCGATACATTAGAGGCGGCTGCAGCGTAGCTCCGACTTGCTGTGTCACTTCCTCCAAAAGAAGCACAAAATGTGGGTAAGAAGTGGGAAAGCAGAGGATGAACTGGGGCGAAAGCAAGGTGTGAACAGGGGCTGGGGGCTTGCAGATAGAAGACAAGACTCCTGAAGCAGCCTCATTAATCAGGACCGTGGGAGCTGGACAACAGGAGATGGATGCGGGTTAATGGAGTTGCATTTATCTGACCTGCTTTCTCCATCTAACTCTCTCCGGCTGCCTTCTGCGGGACTTGTCCACTTAAAGCTGGCGAGAGAGAGAGTGTGAGGAAGCCTGCAGAATTAAAGGAATGCTAATGAGAAGATTCGAGCTGGAGAGAAAGTGGACAACTGCTGCTCTCTGATCTACGAGCACAGATCGGGAACAAAGTTTGCAGGAAGAGTGCGAACAAACAGGAGGGGAAGTACAGAGGATGAAAGGAGAAGATGAAAGCGAATTCGATAAAAGGAGGAAGCAAACCGACACGCTGACCCTCGAAGCTGTTACCCGTTTGCCTTTCTGGTGTTTCCGTGAGCCGCCAAAGAGTCTTATACAAAAGTAAAGGGCCGGGCACTTAACACGAGGACCGTTGGCCGGGAGACAGTCGAAGAAACATTTCTATTGGTCATGGCTTCATGTTTTTGGCAGCTCAAAAGGAAGAAGGGGAGAATGTTTAGATAATTAGATAATTGGGCCCAGGCAGCTCGTAGGCTACAAATATCAGCAGTGGGGCCATGACAACCTGTTAAAGGTCACGACTGTGACAATTTATTCACAGCAGGAGAGGTTTTAACAACAAGAGAGGCTGAATAAGTCTTTTCTTTGGAAATCTAGCATGTACAGGCTTCTATAGGACATTTCAGTTGACAGCCAGGTGTCTCATTACATCATCTTTACCATAAAGACCTGCTGGAAGCAGGAATAAAATGTCTAATTGTGCTGTTGGATGGTCACGCTCACAAACTGCCAAGCAACTGCTCATTAGTGGCATAAGGAATATGTCTCTGCTTTGTTTTTGTTTGCATTTGTAACGTTGGAATCACAGAAAGTGCAATTACGGCCTGACCTGAAAATACCCTGATTTTGTGGATCCCTGCTGCCAAAACCGGTAGATGAAGACATCTCCCTTTAAGATCAGCCTGAAACTTTCCTTTCTGATAAAGCTTATAGTTATGGCTCAGGTGGGCCTGAAACATCCCATAGTTCTGCTGCTATAGGCCCAGCCTGCTGGGGGAGCTCCCATGATGCACCTCTCCTCCCTCCATGTACATATGACATCATTGCTGTCATTAACTTGTGTTTCTCTCTCTCAGCAGGTATCTCTGGCCTGGTGTTACAGTGTTTGTTGTCCCCTCTTTCCTGTCCTCTCAGCCCCAGCTGGTCCAGGCAGATGGACCCTTCCTGGTTCTGGTTCTGATGGTTTCCTCCAGTTGCTCAGGACGAGGGACCAAATCAAAGAGGTTTCATTGGTTTTCTGAGCTCGGCTTTTATTGGCTTCGTATAAACTGGACAAATTTAGATTTGATTGGATTCCTATTAATTTGATTTGTAATTGGCTGTTTCTTTAAGTGCCTTAAGATGATGTTGGTTGTGATTATTTAAATAAGACTGAACCTCTCAGATCGTTTTTCATTTCATGCTTCTAGCTTAAAAGAAAAAAGCCAAAAAAACCAGAGGAAAGAGTCTTTTTTCATCCCCTAGCTGCAGAACCAATAAACACTGCACAGCAGCAACAGAGAACAATCTGACTGATGTGCACAGCTCATGGTTTGCTGTGACGGTATGATCACATTCAGAGGTGTGAACACCAACAGTTCATCATACTAACAGCCCATTACTGCAGCTGCAGACCAACAGAGCAGCAGGTCAACAGGCATCTTATGGCCTTTATCAGTCTTAATTGAGGTCAAAGCGGCGTTCTGATTAATGACGCTTAGCTCTTTATGGCGCTGGCCTTTGAGTGAGAGGACTGGGGTCACACCTGAGGACCAGCTCGGTGTAAATCCCACCACCAGCAACTAAGATATGATCAAACGTGTGCACGTATTCAGCGGATCAACGGTTAAAGTAGCCTGTTAGCTCACATTCTCGACTGGGTCCCAAACTAAAGGAGCAGACGCTTGCATTCCTCTCAGGAGCGGCTGAGCTCGACAATGAGGAGTTGTTTGTTGTTTCCTCTTTTTGTCTTCGCTGTTTTGGAGGTTGAAGAAGTCACTCCACAAAGAAATGTTCACTGCAGAGAACACAAACTTTAGCAGGAAGAGGAAGGGAGAAAGTCTTGGTACCAAAGAGGTGCAGCAATTATTTCTCAGAAGTGAAAAATGCGCCATGCTGGAGCCCGACAACACAACTCAGCGGAAAGCTCACCACCACCCTTCAACCCTCTTCTCATCCTCCTCCTCCTTTTCTTCTTCCTCCACAGGCACTTTTTGCTTCACAACATCTCTCCGCTGCTTAGCATTCCAGCCTGTGCGCCGCGCTAAATGACACCAACACACCGCAGATGAAATTGAAAAAGAACGACGCCAGCAGCAGGTTTACGGCCCGGAGGCTCCATTCATGTTTCCGAGTCACGTGGTTCGGGGAGTTTGGGGGATTTTTTGAAATACGACAAAGTCAAGAGGCCACTTATAGCTCAGTGATCCAAAAGCAGCCTCTCACGGATATTAAAATGGACAAGGAGGTAAATTCATACACGACCTCCTGCTCTCTCAGAGAAGCAGCCATAATTCAGAATGCATAACGAGGCAGAGGGCAGCCAAAAGGAAAGCCCTAAAATGAACTGTAAACTGGAAATAGAGGGAAACCTTTACAGGCTGAAGTTGCCAATTTTCAATATCAGGAGGTTAAAGAGTTCTGAAATGACGACGCTCATGCAGAATTCATCAGTTTTGAAGGCAGAATATTATTTGCCACATCCATTATGAGACCACAGAGAGGAAATTACAGTAATGAGACAGCCCACTAGAATACTTCCAAAGGGAATTTACATAATCAAATTAATCTCAGCAGGAAAGATCTCTTCTGGAGAACAGAATGCCGATTTACAGGCAGGACAGGAGTCGTGCCCCTGTAAATGATCGGTGACAGTGGTTAAAATGACAGTTTTACTATCTAAATTGAAGGTAGAAGTGTTTCCTACAGTATTCTTTATACACTACAGTTAATTCTCTGTAAATTCAGCTAAGAAAACGTCTACATCGTACAGTGGGCCATACATACAAACTGAATCACCCATATAGTGTGCCTTGTATTCACCACCTTTGATTCTTTTTACTCTTATAACCTGTCATTTAAATGGATAGGTTTTGGTATATCAGGCCCTTTTTAACAGTTTGACTCAATTTTCTGAGTTATTGAGGTGTATGACGCAGGCTTTGGTCAAGACACCTGCTGGTTTAAGCACAGCGGCTCTATGTCTGAGCCCAGTTTTAACAACTCTCCATAAACAGGGGTGGAGTCCTCAACTCTGCCCTTTTAGAGAGGTCAGCAGTTACTCACCCTCCCCCCCACTCTCTATAGAGATACAGATAGTTACTCCGTTGATCCCAGAGGGAAATAGTTTAGCAGTTAGCTGTAAGTTAGCAGTTAGCAGTAAGTTAGCAGTTAGCTGTAAGTTAGCAGTTAGCTGTAAGTTAGCAGCAGATGCTAGCAAACAATGCTTTCCCATCAACAGTGATGGACCAAGCCGGAGATGTGCACAGCGTAACTCGTAGTAATGCATGTGAACCGTTAATTACTGCGTTTAAACATTTTGGATATATTAACCTCATTAAACAATTGTACCTGGAGACCTCCATCTTTATCAGAAACATGCAGATAATGTAACGCTAACACACCGAGAGTGAGGAGAGGACCGGTGTTGTGTTGGAAACACACCTTAAACACAGCTGCAGGTTGTCTGAGTTACAGAACGGAAACGTTCAGCTAGAAAGCTTCAGCTAACAAAGTAATGTGGGAACAATAATGTTCATCTTTCAGAAAGGAACAGCAGTAACTCCTTAGAAGTTGGTGCACGTCATCTTCATTAGCTAAGCTGTTAGCGTTAGCTGCTGCTAAAGGAGGAAATAAATCAATAAATAAACCATGAGGAGTTATTTCTCAGATGCTTCCATTTCCACCAGAAGCTGGCTTCATCCGTCCAGCAGGGTGGATGTGAGTGGGCGGGGCTTAGCAGAGGAGGCGGAGTCAACTTAAGGAGCGACGTACTTTAGAAATTAAATTCAGAACGACTCGTTAAATGTGCGTTAGGGCAGTTCACACTTTTAAACCTTAATATATGCTCCAAGAACAGGAAAAAAAAAGATTTTTCCAGAGGATTTTGATGTTTTTTCAGTCCTGACTGTAGCAATGACACCGACACTGGCTTGAAGACAAACCCCTGATAGCTGTGACAGCTAACCCTCATCCATATCTACAACTCCCTCCCAGACACATCCTGCGGATCACAACTGCCCCCAGTACAATTCCTCCTCCCCACACCCGCTCACCCAGACTGGAACCCACTCCTCAACAGGTATAAATCCCCACATTTTTTCCTGCATTGGAAGGATTTTAACTTCAGAGCTTTGATGCTGCTGCTGCTGTGAAACCCTCCAGGCGTTATTCTGTTGAGACTCGTTGGCCCATTTGTTGGTGACACGTTTGTTTCTTCCTTTGAATTCTTTACCCGAGTTTTCATCAGAAAGAATAAATGTCTTTGAGCTCCACGTTTGTTTTATATGCTAGCTCCATGTTGTTAGCTAACCTGCACTTTCTTTTCATTTGACTTTTTTCCAGATGTTTATTGTGTGTGAGAGAACTGCGACTGACTGTTTTAATCTGTCCAAAATAAGCGGCAAGTTGACAACAGTGAAGGCCTTTTTCTATGAAGTACACAACGCAACGAGAGAGTAAAAAAAAAATGCTACATGAGCTTTAGTCCAACTGTGTAAAAAGCTCAGCGTTGCAGCATTAAAACAGTTAGTGTGAAATGGAAAGAATAAAGAACCACAGCAAACCTGCAAAGAAACCACTAAACCTTCAGGCAACAAGGGCATCAATCAGAGGCAGCGAAGAGGTCAAAGGTCAAAATAAAGAAGCTCTTAAAGCAGGTACTGGTGTCTGTCCAAAGGGCCACTTTAAGCCCTATAATCCGCAAAGTTGGACGAGTGGCTGGAAAAAAAGATAAAACATGAAAATAGGTTTGGAAAACACAGACATGTGGAAAAGGTGCAGATGAGACTGAAAATGGACTTTCTGGCCATCAAAGAAAAACCTGTGAGCAAATCCCAATTAAAAAGAATATATATGATGCTAAATATAAGAGTCTCAGTCCTGTGTGGCCCACAGCATTCAGCTCAAACCTTAAAATCAATGCCTCACTCAACTGAACACTCACAACATGAAGTGCCAATTCAAGCTTTTCACATTTAGTTGAGGTTTAATCTCGACGTGCATGAAATGCTGAGGTCAGACGCCTGCAACCACGGCCGTGCTCATGATCAAACGCAATGCTCATGATTTCAATGAAGCATTGAATGTCTGAACCTTCCTCCTGTGGAGTTTAATTCTGAAATGCGTCTCGGGACGACCAACAGACAGCAGTTTATATCACGAAGTGCACGTTAATTACACCGACTGGCAGCTCCCACGGCTCTGACCTCGCGGTTTGTTGCATAACGACGTGGCCGGTGTGAATGAACAGCAGCCGGTAGGCGGCGACCCGCCACACTTTCAGAACCTGCAGCAGAAAGAAGCGTCTAACGAAAGCTTCGATGCATCATTCTCTATTTATCAAGCTCAGGGTGGGAGGAGGAGAAAAGACAAAAGCCTCCTCTCCCCACCTGTCGCAGGGATCGTCAGGATCCGTCTCGGCGCACCCACTCAGCATCTGCCTTCGATAACTCTCACACAGATCTTCAGCTACATCGTGTCGTCAATCATTGAGCGCAGCACAGATACATCATGTATTCCTCATGCGTTGGGAGCCTCTGTGAGTGCTGGCCTGCAGCACATCTACCCACACCTGGTGTATTTCTGTCTCGGCTGTTATTTAGCTGCACTGTTCCAAAGAAATCAGAATACAATATTCAAACAGCTTCATTTCTGTTTGAATTGGCCCTCAGCTCCTGTTTTAACTGTGCAGCACAGCGGTCCTCAAGTGTCTCAATCCTCTGAGCACCACCTGCTGAACGTGTTCAACCAAGTCAACAGATTACTCGGTCTTTGTCTTCCTCTGGGTCGTATCCTTCCAGCACAAACTGCTGCTGCTGACAGAATGACGGACGTTTGAAAACAGATCCTGCACCAATAATCCGGCTTCCCCGAATTACACCACCTGCAGCGGATCGAGACGGATCAAAAATGGCCGTTTACCTCGCAGGAACCTGGCAGGAACGCAATCCGAGATCAGAGCTGCTAACGAAAAACACGTTTTAGCATTTAGAATAAAACCAGTACGAGGATTCAGTGAATATTTGCCTGCTGGGAGACGTCTTTCAGGACACAAAATATGATTTTTTCCAATGTTTGCAACAGCTTTTATTACTGAAAGGTAGCAGGTCTCAGTCTGTGTCCTGATGTGGCCGAGAAGCAGGAAATCGAACCCAACTTGGGACCCCCGACAGTGAAAATAATGATGCACTTTATCTATTTAGCACTGTTCCTCCTCTACAAGATGAAATAAAACACCGTTAATTGTGTAATTAATGCCCTTTTCGCCCCTTAAATCAATGTGTAGCTGACTTCTGCAGCATTTCTCACTCAAAAGATAAACATCTTCGTCTCAAATAGGACGCAGCCTTGAAATGTTGGGATGTTAGAGGTCCCCCGAGGGCCTCGGGGCCACAAGGGAGGCAGGATCCTCGTCTGAGGCCTTCGAGCAAATGCAAAGAATCTGGCGGACGAGGATGAACATGAAGCTCATGAATATTTAAAGCTGGCTGAAAACATATCTCTTATTCACTCAAACAGCGCAGAGGAAGCCGAGCGGAGCTTTGATGTTGGGATAACTTACAAGGAATGTGAAGCCTGGTGGGCAAAGGCGACGCACACCTGCTCCAACACACACACGCCGACGTCTGAGCTCGCTTTATTTGAATTTGCTTTCCTCTGCTGAGGCTGAGAGGTGGATGAGAGGCAGGTGACATGCTGTCCCCTCTGCAGTGGGCCTTAATGACATCAAACGGTGTAATACAGCCCAGGAAAATATAATAGAAAGTTTTCTTTCTTTGTGCAGAATGTGTCAATTGCATTGGAACCAATTTCCCCCCACCCTCCATCTTTTATCTGCAGCATCTGCAAGGCTCAGAATGGATTTCTGAAAACAATGAAGCTTGTGGTTTCTGAGGTGAAAGAAACCTGCAGAGGGACAGAAAGCTTGAGAAATCTCAGCTCACTCTGCAATCGTATACGGAGAGATTTAATTCACAGGAAAACGTGTAAGTGGCCTTTTTCCAAGTAAAGAGAGCTCAGAATGTGAGTAAATACAGAAATTACAATGCTGTGTGGAAGTATTTCTTCAAATATGGTGAAGAAAACAGGAAATATGTGATTTATAAAACATGCTCAAACATAAATGTAAATAAAGTATTTAAGGTAAAAACTGTTCTCAGCAGCTTTAAAGTGAATCTCTGCTCTGAGCTCCTTTATTCTCCAACACAGCCTGAACCCTCTGAGACAAGCTTTCTGTCATTTCTTTAAGGAGTCTTCAGGAATAGTTCTCCAGGCTTCTTGAAGGACATCCCAAAGCTCTTCTTTGGATGTGGGCTGCCTTTTGTTCCGTTCTCTGTCAGATGATCCCACACTGCTTCAATAATGTTGAGGTCCGGGCTCTGGGGAGGATTCATCCCTCCATAAGACCTGTTGCCACTGATTTTCAGTCCACTTCTTGTGTCATTTGGCATAGCTCAGCCTTTTCTCCCTGTTTCCCTTCCTTAAGAACGGCTTCTTGACAGCCACCCTTCCATGGAGCCCATTTCTGATGAGGCTTGGGCCAACAGTAGATGGATCAGCTGAAGGTCCAGATGCATCTCTCAGGTCCTGTCAGGTCACAGCTGGATTTTTTCCTCTTTCTTAAGGACATCACTTTCAGATCCTGTTCATCTGCTGTAGATAGTTTTTTAGGCCTGACACGTCTTCTTTTGTCCTCCACTTGTCCAGTTTCCTCAAATGTTTTAAGGACACACTGCACACCATGCTGAGATATGCCAAGTTTTCAGCTAATAGCTCTTTGGGAATCACCTTGTTGCTGCAGAAATCCTATTTTCTGTCTGTCAAACTGTGTTTTCTTTGCTGTTTTTCATAGATGCAGCTAAAGAAATGGGAACAAATGATGTGTCTTTGTGACAAAGAGCCTAAAGATCCAGTTTAAAATGGCTTCTTTGCTAAGTTGTCTGTTCTGTGTCGACACAACACTGGTTCATCCCTTGAGTTAGGAGCCTTTTTTCTGCCTGAATGCTTCATAGCTCAGAGTTAAGGGGCTGAACAAACTGGACTGAAAATGAGTGAAGAAGCACTAAATGTCCGGAAAAAAAAAACTTTGAAAGACCTTCAGAAAGCCTGGAGAACTACTGCTCAGCACCACTTTAAAAGATTAAAGAAAGTCTGGCTGCTTGGAAGCAAAATGTAAAGACACGAGGGGCGGCTGAGGTTTGCGTGGCATCGTAGGTGCAAAAAATGAATGAACTCGTGCATTTCTGCCTTGACAAGTGATTTCAGGACTCTTGTCTTACCTGTGCAGTAAAAAGTGAGGAAGAAGAGCAGCAGGCCAGTGAACAGATTCCCCAGGAAAGTGACGACTCCACAGGTGATGCCTTCAGGGACCGGGTACACCGTCTCAATGAAGAGCTCGAAGAATATCGGTACGCTGCTGTTAATAAAAATGCCAATCAGGATGCAGGAAGTGTACAGGATGGCTGTGAAAGGACAAAACAAACATAAGTTAAAAGCAGTTTAAATTGGGCACTTCTGCAGAAACAGGCTTTCACATCCCATGTGAGCACCTCTTTAAAAACGAGGCCCGATGGTCAGAGTTATGAACCGCAGCAGCGGTGATTTATTCCACCTTGCACCACTTCGACTCTGCCGTTTGTTTTCAGCCGCACTGAAACCTATGATGAACCTTCATCCCGAAACATTTCATTTGGAACGCCGGCCCTTAAGGTGGCAATTTACCAGAAATAAAACCGAAACACTGTAGGCGTCTCGCCACGAAGCGGCGAGCTTTCCAACCCAATTCCACCTACACCTTGACCCGGTCTGCAGTGACACACAGTTAGGTCCAATTTGTCAGTTTTGCCACTTGAAAAGTGTTTTTCTGGTTTACTTTATAACTCGTATGTCGTGTGCTCTGTTTTCAGAACCGGTTGGTTTGAGGTGACAGGCGCCAATAGAAGGCGTGATAACGAGGACCGGGTGGAGTTTTTCTCCAACGATCCTTTACTCCATCAGAAAAGTCTTTTAAAGGGAACCCGACTGTGAGGACTAATAGGCATAAATATGCTTTAATGTTTGCTTTACGCTAGAATGTGTTTCAGCAGCGAGAAAAACCACAATAACGCCGCATTGGGTGTCATTTTCAATGTCATTTTCAATCCAAGGGGAACCGGGGGAGCGATAAGAAGAGGAGAAAGGAGGGAGAAGTTGCTTGTGGACGTGTGTTCTCGCCACTTCTATCAGATATATTTGATGCATTTAGCCGACCTAAGCTGATGAAAGAGCTCGCAGGAGCTGCCGGTTATGGACTGAGACTAAATCCAGATGCAGAGCCTTCAGTTTTATTCCTTAAACAGACAAACCGCCCTCAGGAAACCAGTGAAGTTGATAGATAAATGTGTCAGCGGCCCGCTCCTGCAGATGCAGCCTCTGATGGCGAACCATCGACCACGACCACGCAGGAGTCATCCTCCCTGCTTACGTCTCTCAGGTTCAAACTGAAAAGGCTGCAGCGGTGCAACGCTGTGACATCACTACCCAGACAGGACTGTGAACAACTACAAGTGCAAATACTTTTTCCAATTTTTGAAATCCCGAACTCTTGAGTTTTCCATTTGCAGAAACGCCTGATATGCAGCCCTTCTTCTCACTCTGCATGAGGACGGTCTTCCTCCCGGTCTGGCAGGAAGTGCAACAAAAACATTTTGATTGCCTCGCCACAGCAATTCAATTTCCATTTATTTTTTCAATATATGTCTGGCTTTAGTTTGCTCCAACACTTGGCATTAGGCTTCGCCTCATTTCACGGATTCTACAACATATTAAAATAAAATTTCTTATTCTTTTGCCAAAACGCACAGGTGCCCAAATGGTAAACAGCTGGTCTCATCTGCTCCCCAGACATGAGGAGACTGCCGCCGCATTCATTTGTCTGCATTCCTGGGCTGAACTAAAAGTTTCTCTGTGACATTTTTAGTCAGAATAACAACTCCAACAAGGTCATAATTTTTCCTTCGGTCAAAGTTGTTGTCTGCAGGACGGTTTCGGTCTGCTCTGCTGCCTCGTGGTCAGCTGAAGTCTTTTGGCAGGACTTAAAGTGAAATGTCTCACTGTGCATAAGAGTGGATGTGCAGAGAGATAAAATCATCACCTCTGGAACATCATGGCAGCCTCCATCACTCTTATCTCAGCAGAGTGGTTCAAATAAGCGCCCCATTAGGCTGCACTTCCCTTTAATCGCAGCGCCTCTGAGGGCCCTCGCGCTCCCACCAACCTGCCTGCGACAGGGAGTCCGGGCGCCACTTGGCAGCCATCAGAGGCATTTATTCAGACCCTTTCTTCATATCAAACGCCTTAACCTCTGCATGTTTCTGCTCATATTAGACCAAATGTCCCCGCTTCCTAAAAGGCAGCAGAAATCCCTTTAAAAGAGCGAGCTTTGTGGTATTTATAGCCGCTGAACCCTGCATTTACTTTAGAGTGCCAGAGTTTAGGAACCTTAATCTTTAGACATTTGTGGCAGGATATTCCACATTTCTAGCTCTCCATCTGCACATATAGGGACAAATAAATCTACATATTCTGCAACCAAACGCGTTCACATCAGAGTTTAACTTTCTGCTTTTAGTCAGCTCACACGAGCTGCAGAATATTCCGCTCTTCACTTATCAAAGTATTTTTTGGGTCGCCATCAGTCTGAATAGAACATCGGAAACTTTGGATCTTATCTGAGCCTTTTTCGTACTTTTATTGTCTTCTGGTTCAAGTTAATCTTAGTTTCCTCAGAAACTCTCCGGTTTTTACAATGTTTTTTGAGAAAAATCCAGACAAGACTTATTATTCCCTGAACTTATTAGGGAACCTTCTCGGTCTGCTCTTCATTTCAGACATTTGTCGCAGGATATTCCACATTTCTAGCTCTCTATCTGCACATATAGGAGACAAATAAATCTACATATTCTGCAACCAAACGCGTTCACATCAGAGTTTAACTTTCTGCTTTTAGTCGGTCTGAGATCAGCTCACACGAGCTGCAGAATATTCCGCTCTTCACTTATCAAAGCCAGTGTTTTTTGGGTTGTCATCAAGCGTAGCATCACTCGACAGACTGATATCGGACGGCATTTCTCCATGAACTTCAGGAACGATCCATCTTCCGTCTCACCCGCTGAGACTGGAAGCCATGCATGCTAACACCTCAGACCTCCACGCGTCTCAGAACATCGGAAACTTTGGATCCCATGCTTTTATTGTCTTCTGGTTCAAGTTAATCTTAGTTTCCTCAGAAACTCTCCGGCTTTTACAATGTTTTTTGGAAAAAATCCAGAAAATACTTATTATTCCCTGAACTTCTCGGTCTGCTCTTCATTTCAGATGTGAATAATGAATGGATACCTCCTGGAGAGACTTCTTCACTCGGCTGGATGCTGTGAAGGAGCGTTTCTTTAACACAGAGAGGATCCTGCATCACTCCTGTAGATATTCAGGACTTTTATGTTGCAGAACTCACCAGCTGGTGATCTTATCTCTTCCTCAGAACACACTAAATTGTTGATTAGCGCCTCTCCCTGATTAATTCGTGCTGTTTCTGCAGCCTCATCGTTGGTTTTTCACACATCACATGTAATTTTGTGGATATTTTCTGTCCTTAAAAAACTTCTGAGTCAAAAGGCCCCTGAAAAAGATGCGTCTGTATGTAAAAAATCTGATATTAACTTTCAATTAGTCAATAATCTCACATAAAAACCCTTTAGAGTCTGCGAATTAAACCAAATATATTGACCCACTATAACTGTGTCACCATTTTCTAACTGTATCTCTCGTTTCTCATTCATTTCTAATAAATAAGAATCCAAAAACACACTCGGCTAAAAGCATATGTGGGGTTAACTTGCTGCTTGTGTGCTTTAAATGAAGCATGTCGAGGACGTTGGAAAGTACAACGGTGCTTTTATGCAAATTATCTTTAAAAAACCAGCAGCTTGTTCGCAGAAGCAGCAGGTCACACTCATCGATACGCGTGTGTTGCTGCAGAGCGTCCCACACTGGGATAATAACGGGTTTTGTTGGCACATTTTGTTGCAGTGTCACACAAACCTCTTTTTATCAGATGCCAGACGGACAAACCCGGCTGGAGCTTGCCTGCGTCGGGCTGCCAAGTGTAAGAGGACGTAAGATAGAGCGGTTCCAGGGGAAGGATGATGGATGATGATAGAAACACATGCTGATATGCTTATTGGTTGGCTGAGGGAGGGGGAGCTAAATCCACTAATGTCCCTAATGAGTTTATCACTGACATCTACTGATAGATCGTCCGGTCTGTGAGTAAAATTTCTTTCCATTTTGAGTCTGTCCTCCAACACTCATGAAACAGTAATGATATGGTTGAGGTGGTGACTAAGCCTGGGAGGGGAGAGTGTGCGGTTTCCAGGTCCGTTTCACACACGGCTGCAGCTCAAAGTCACCCTGACTGGGAAGCTTTGGACCTACCTGTAGTGGAGGGGAGATGGGTAACTCTGCTCAGACAGGTGAGCGTGAACCAGGTGGAGGACAGCGAGGCTCCTGCCAGCATCAGCACCAGGATCAGCTTCAGCATCCCACGGATAGAGTCGGCGAATCTGGAGGTGGGCGAGCAGAGAAAACCGATTTATATTAAAACCACAGACTATTAAAGTGAGTAAAAACAGAAACCAGATGAATCCTTCAGAAACTCAGCGAAGTGTCTTAATATGGAAGTGTGGACATGCACGGTTTCACAGGAAGGCTCCATCATTTCCCTCAGCCACTTGTTTCAGAGCCTCAGTCTTACTTCTCACTACGCAAACGGAGACTATTCATTTAGTGGATTTGATTCGTCTCACCAGCTCAGCAGACAGACCTGAGATGCACGTTGTACCATACTGTGGGAGGCAAGCCATCAGGCCATTCCCAGAGAGCTCTCCTGAGCTCTGTGGTTTCTCCTTATAGCCCTCTCTGAACTCTCAAAGTTCATTAGTTCCTGCCTGCTCCTCCGGGTACGCATACGTACGCCTGAGAAAGATTAGATGAAGCTACAGAGGCCCGTAGCAAAGCCAGACTCTAATTACTTTTGTTTGGTTGCACACAGGCAGGATGCTTGAGAAAAGAGGGCTGAACATGGCAATTAACTCAAAGCAAGAGTAAAAAGATGCGTTGGAATTGGACGACTGGTTCAGCGGGGTTGTGAGGTTCTGTCGGTGTCTCAGGGCCAGAGGATGAGGGCAACATTTGGATGGATAATCAGCATCTCCACTGTGGTATTTTTAGGATTTTTGGGGCTGTTTTTAATCACCTACATGTTCACAAGACAGCCGAAACATATCTAATCCCTGAAAGGCTACGAGGTTCAACCTGAGGAACTGTGTTGGTCTTTTCTGATGAACAGAACTGAGGATTTTAGATCGAATCGGTTGCATCCGTCTGCCAAGAGCTTCTCTGCCCACAGACTCACCACTAAACAGCTAACAGGCCGACTTCCACGACCTTTAAACAGTTCCTGGTGCCAGAGATGGACGAAATCCTTCGCCTGCATCCTGCAAAGCTCTTAACTCTTTGCAAAGAGGATCACAGGCATCATCTCCAGTCTGATCCTGCATGCAGAGTAAGTGGCTTAGACTCCATCTCTGCTCCACCCGATCAAAAGCTCGGTCAGTTTGGCAGATCTCTCGCATTGTGTTTATTTTTGTGAGCCCTCTTGAGGATTTTAAAACCGCTGGATTACTAATGAATAAAAGGCAATAAAAAGACTAAAACACTAAGAACGGAGACCAAATCCAATCCTTTTCAAACTGAATTAGAGTCCAAAATAAATCAACAATGAGCCTCTGAGTGTAGGTTGTCACATTTCGATAATCCAGCAACCACAAAATAAATTCATCTATTTTAGCAGCACCTGCTTTGAGAATTTACAGCATCTTTTCATAGAAAATCTAACAATTTCTTACTGGGTTTTGAAGCTTTGTGTCACACTCTCGGGTAAATATAGACCAGCTTACCACAAACAGGCTGGTTTTTATAGGATTTGCTGAATAGGATTAAGAAAAACTGAGAATGATATTGAACAAGAAAACAGTTTGCCACAGGAGTTTGCATATCCTCGGCAGGTAATGCGATTTCTAATCTCTGTTTCACTTCTCATTGAGTAAAGAGGGTGAGGATCTCGTGAGGTGAAATTAAAAGCCAATCTTTTACGCTCCCCTAACAGGATTTATAGGCCGTAAAGATGGGATCATGTAAGTCATGTAGAATCCGATTTCATTTTCTGCTCTCCGGTGGCTGCAGGGAAGGCTGCATCTTCAGCAAAGAGCATGCAGCAAATAACCGAGGAGGCGGCTTCATGTGATGACCAACAAGCAGTCACAGATTGTTCCTGTTTGCAGGCAAAACAAATTAGGCAGGAGCTGATCCTCATTGTGTTTGCTCCATGCCATCTCATTAAAGCGGAGAACTGTGCGGCTCAGACCTCCGTGATGTGAAGGAGAATAACCTGCTTCTGTTTTCTGTGGCTCGTAATGAAAAGATAACGAGTGAGGCTCATTAGTTATCGTCTCCACCCTCCATTACTCAGTCAAATAAATCCACCAATCACATGATTAAGCAGCTGCTTGATTGTTTGTCACCTTTGAGCAAGGCTCCCACCTGTGATGCAGAAAATAGCACACGTCTGAAAGGCCTGTGCTCGTCTTGGTGAGCGTCGAGAGCTAATTCCCAAAGAAGTTTAGCATTACAGGAGTATAAGCCACTTAAAGTGCGAACCAAAAAAGCCTTTTAAGGAGTGGATTTTCTGCTCCCTGCGGTAATCTGGCACATGAATGCTCGCTGTAAAGGAGAGGGACAGCTCGTGGCACACAATACATGACATCTCAACATTAAAACCTAATGGCTGCTGCTGGGTGAGACGAGATAAAAGGACTCAGACTGCAGCAAGCTGCTAAAGAAGAGAGAGAACAGCAGAATTTAGCCTTAAGAGAATAAAGTGAGAAAGAAGCGAATCAAAGAAATTAAAGATGCTGTTTCAGTTTCTTCTGTTTCAGCTCTCGTAAAACATAGTTTTAATTACAGGACCCTGGTCAGATGGCAACAAGGGGCCTGACTCCCAAAAGACAGCCCAATCAGCCTGGAAACTGGGAAAACTTAATGAGAACACCGGCTTCCTGTTATGAAAGACCCTCCAGCAGCAGTCAAATCCCAGCAGGTCACTGCTTCAATTATATTTTACTCAGACACAACACAGAAGCATACTGCAGGTGTTTGGGCAGACTGCAATCTCTGAAATAAAGCCTAATATAAAGTTTTTCTGCTTTGACCTTCCGCACATCAGCTCTGCCTGAATCGGAGCTTTTCAAAGCCGTTTTCCACAGACGATAAATCGGAGAAACTTGCCTCGTGATGTAGAGCAGGAGGGGAAACTGAGCTGAGAAAGCAATGATGCGTGCGTCCTCAAAGGGTCAGAGCTGTTTGGCAGTAAACAAAAACAGCCTTTCTTCTCCTACTTCCATGGTAAAAATAAGCGGTCATAGTAAATGTATTAATAAATATTCTGTGAGGCGATTTTTCTCTCAAGCTTGAAAACACGATTGTTGTCATTCAGTAGGTGACAAATGCTAAAATATCCAAAAACACTTCAAACTTCCTGATGCAAAAAGCACCTTTGAGTTGATATTGAATTAAAAAGGGGGATAAAACACTTAATTACACCTTTCCAGTGTCGCTACGAGCTGAACGGTCGACCACCAGCAGCTTGTTTAGCTGCAAACAGCGACGGTTGTTCCAGCTAAAATCATTTGACTAAGGAAATCGTGATCCATCTCTACACCGACTCCGACTCTGAGTAATCTAGCTCAGAATTCATCAGCTCTGTTTACATATACTTTCACTGATTAACAGTGCGAGTTATGGGCTCATTTCCCTGATTACAACTGAAAGCAAACGCCAGACCTGCCAGGAAGTGCTGATTGGGCCTTGGCCTGCTAAAAACATATATCCATCAGAGCAGAAATTAATCCCTTTACTTTTGCGGACTCCACACTTTGGCTCCCCGGCTATCGGTGGAAGTCGTGCTCCCCTCATTCTGCTGTAGTGTTGCAGGAGTTGGGCCCAAACAGCAAAAGAACGATGTGAGAACAAAAGAGTCGACCCTCCACTCTTTTATTAGTACTTCCTGTAGATGCGTTTATGCTTTCCACTGTGAGGAAAATGTAAAAAACTATGCTTATATTAACATAGAATGCTTTAAAGGCCTGTTTCACAACCTTCCTTTTACATTTTCTTTATGTTTTCTGTCCAGTGTCTTATTTGTACCAAAGATGGAGATATTTTGATGAAGAACGGACTGATATCTGTGCCATTTCCCAGTTTAGTCTAACCCTAACCCTGTGGTCCCTACTTCATCTTTTTGGTGCTTTTTGTTCATGTTGGTCCCAACAGATACCGCTTTAAATGATGCTCATGTTCCAGCCCTCCTCTTTGCTGTGGTCACCGGGGGCGTGGCCCGTTTTTAACGCCACGCAGATGATTGTACGTGGAATATGTCCGACGGAGCTGCAAAGAAAGCCTTCAGCTGTTAATGAGGTGTTACAGTGAATGCTTATTTTCTAATTTGATGCCTCGCTGGGTTTAACTGAGCTGGCTCCTCTCAGTTTAATAGACAAACTGAGCTGCCATTTAAAATCAGAGATGTGAGGGCCAGTTCATCAGCTGTGAATTCACGTTCATATCTGGAAACTATACGGTTTTAACTCCAATAAAACAAAGCATGAGAAGGCTTTGGATGGGCTGGTTTACATGTGGGAGAGTTTAAATGCTGAAGCCATTATCAGGAGGATCTGGGCTCCAAGCCTGCACATTTTTGGGTAGTTTTACTGTATTAATTCATTTCCCCTTAAAAAAAACAAGCTCAGTGGTCACAAAGTGGGGCAGGTGCACAATAAAAACAGGAACTTACCTGGCCATTGCCACCCCAAACACACATCCACCGACAGTAGACCAGAAGCCTATCCAGCCTGCATTCACCTGTCAGAAAAGAAGAAAATGGGAGTTAAAATACAAAGTTAGGGTGTCTCCAGGTGTCTGAAGTCTGCGGAGAGCTTTCAGCCACCGAGTCTGCGGAGCTGCCAGGTCTGGCAGTGACGCCAGTGTGTAAACGGCTGTTGTCCTCCCTTATTTACAGGAAAGGAAGCCAACAAAGACACACTGGCCTTCAAGCCAGAGGAGAGGATGTTATGGCCGAAGGATAAGAGGTAAAGTGTTGCACACGCATCCAGTGTGTGGCACTCAGATGAAAACCTCTCTGCGTGCCAACAGCGGTGTTTGGTTGCCATTAATCTCCCAGAGGCAATAACTCACAGTCAACCAAATCCAACCAGATGGAGGACGAAACGGCGAGGGAGCAGAACCTGAAGCAACCTGATGCTTTCTCTTAATCATGCTCTGCACAAACATGTCAGGAAGGTGTCTAATAAAGACAAGTAGACAGTCAAAGTTATGAAAGATCAAATGCATTCAGGCTTAATGAGTGATGAATGCCAGACTGCCGTTAAATTTGAGCCTAATGGCGCTCTCCTGAGTGTTAAAATGCACAGCCTGGGGCAGAATGGTGAGATGAACCGCATCCTCTCCCACAACAGAGATGGAAACACACGAATCAAAGACGTTTTCAGCACCGATAGTTGCCCTTCGTGCTCTACATGGGATGTGAAGGAGGTCCAAGGTGTGCACACTTTAAACTCTAAAGCCGAAACACAAACTGCTTTCACAGATATTTCACATCATCGCGCTCCATAAGCGTGTGTGGAGTTAATTAGCTGGAATATTCTTAGTGCCTTGGAAACATAAAATAAGTGCAGGTTTGAGGCTTAAAACATCTCTGTGATGTTGGATCTGAATCGGTGAGTCGGAGGTGATATGAAACACATAAATAAAGCATTTAGGCCTTGTTGTTGTTGTTGTTTTAAATGATATTTCAGCGAATGCAAACTGTAAAATCCATGTTTAAAAAGGGTTAAACCAAAACAATCTGGACTGAATCAGCCTTCTTTAAGTAGATCTCCATTAAAGGAGCATCTTAATATGACTGATGAGCTCAGTGAAGTTTCCTGAGACATGTTCATTAAGGTGATGCAAAGCCTTGCACACGGCACCTCTGTCTGCGGGTTTAACTTAAAGCTCACACATGCTTTTCTTTTACCGGCTCATAAACTACCCCAGTCTGTGACTTATCGCTACTCTAACGTTCCTTTTGTGTTGCTCACACTACGAATCTCAGCCTTTTCCAGGTTTTGATTGTTATTTGGAAAAGCTTTTTCTTATTTCTGCATTCACAGCCTTTAACAAAGCCGTGTTTCTGAGAAGGTGTGTATAAAAAAGACTCTGGATAAACCTGAATAAAGTCAAATAAAACCACAGTATCTTGGTTTCTGTTGCAGGCAGCAGATGTAGGTTCATAAAAACCATCATAGGACCAAAGCCTGGAAATCAAACCACTGTTTCTTTTTGGGGCAAAGCAGCAGCCTGCAGGGTCCAGGCAGAGAAACTGGAACTGATCACAGTGTATTACCCTCCCAATTTAAGCCTTAAAATGGCCTTAAAATCCTGGTTTTATAAGCTACTGAGTTGGTTAAATCAGTGTTAAACCGACAGCTGTTGAAATTCCACTAAAGTTTCATTTATCTTGATAAATCCACAGTTTTCTTTTTGGGGCAAAGCAGCAGCCTGCAGGGTCCAGGCAGAGAAACTGGAACTGATCACAGTGTATTACCCTCCCAATTTAAGCCTTAAAATGGCCTTAAAATCCTGGTTTTATAAGCTACTGAGTTGGTTAAATCAGTGTTAAACCGACAGCTGTTGAAATTCCACTAAAGTTTCATTTATCTTGATAAATCCACAGTTTTCTGGTCTAGTTTCAGTGAACATCACATCCAGCTGTGATGTTCTGGATCATTTAGGGAACTCTAACATGTTAGCATAGCAGCAGGGACCACAGAGCTCACTTTGTGCTGCAGCTGTCGTCATTTGTAGAATAGCTTTCATTTGGCTTGACGTCTGTGTGTTTGTGTTACTTCCAAATCAATTTTCAGAGACTCTGAGGGACTGAGGATGACTTTGTTTTGCGGATGCAATCGAAACAAAGCAGCAAACTGACCGTCACAGCGGTCATCATCACCTCTCGATCAGACTGAGCAACTCGCTGAGGTGACAGACAACAGAGACGTCTATATTTTCAAGAGGAACCCTGGAGAGGGATGTGAGGTGAAATGCTGATGAGAAGGAGAGAGAAGAGACTAAATGAGATCTGGAAACAGGATAAATGGCTGCCTAAAGCAAAGATAAGGCAAAACCGCCTAATGTGTGCACTTCACAGGAGGGAAAATACAATTTGATACCTGCAATACGGAGTTCATGCAGCATCGTATCTGCTGCTGCTCCAATACAACGTGGCAGCTATCAGCAAAGGAAAGGAAAGGAATACCAATGTGTACACCAGCATTCAACTGCCCATTTGCACCAAAATTAACAAGTTATTGCAAGGCATGAGGGATTTAATAGGAAAAAGGAAATTGCTTGCTTGCTATCAATGCTTTGTGCTCTGTGCACTGGCCTGGAGCTCTTATTGCCGGCTCCTATTGTAAACTCAAGGATAGCAAAGGGACTCGGAGGGGTCGGACGCTGTGCTTTCATGAGTTTCACAGCAATGCATCATCTGTCTGCACTGTTCCTGGATCTGACAGAATCAACAGAGCTCGCAGCAGACAGAAAAACAGGATGACTTTCAGATATGATCACAGTATGTGGGAGACTTTAACAAAAAGGCAGCAGAACTGGCAAAAACCAGAAAACAAAGCAACGTTTCAGATATTTTCAGCTGCTTCACTGCAACTCCACCCTTTACATATTCAGATCTCTGCTTTTTCTGTCCCCGTATCCTGTAATATTTCGATGGAACACACTATTTATGCTCTCAGCTAGCATAAATAAAAGATTTGGGACACAAATTAAGTCTCGGAGCAACCTGGGATGCACTCTGCTGCCAGCTGACAGAGGCACAAAGCAGAGAGACCGATGACAACCACGGACGCATGCTGTCTTTGTCTTTTGAAATTCTGTTGTGTTGAGACTCGGAAGAGGAAAACTATCCTTCGGCCTGCACTATATTACCATCCCGCCTCATCTTTTCTATTTGTTCAGCCTCGGACTGGAGGTGGCGAGCAGACATGCCAGAGTTGATTTGAAATTGATTGTGCCCTTCACAAAAGATGAAAAGAGGCTGGAAGTACGCTCGATAATTAGAAAAAAGAAAAGGAGAGCACAATACCGCACAGAGAGAAATGGTTCTTCTCTTATGTTAAGTTCCTAGAAACAGGACTCAAACCAGAGCTACAATTTTGCATAGAAAGCTTATGGGCAGAGGGTTGGGGTGAGTTAATGAACCTGTGCAGGGCGGGTTGAGCTGTCAGGAGGCCGTAAACACGTAATTCACACCTGCTTTGAAATGTTTTCTGCAGAGCAGCCGTTCAAAAACAGGCATTTCTGAAAGATAATCCGACTGAAGCAGATGTAGCATGAGTGGGTCACATGTGTGAGAAGCTTTTCAAATGCTGGCACTGGTGGAGGAGAACAAACCAAACCTGGAACAATGGACCGGCAGGTTGCTTGGGTGCCTGTTCAGAGACATCATCATGAAACAATCTACATAAATCAGAGTGCTCGCTGTACCCCTGTGCACACATATTCTGCTGCGTGCACGTTTGCTGCTTACCTGACTGACTTTAGCTGGTGTGAGAACCATGTCCAGGACCCCCGACCAGCCGGCAATCACTCCTGTCGGCACCGCGTACGCCAACGCGATCATCAGGAACCGCAGGTTGCTAAAACAGAGAAGGAAAGAACACCAGCAGTTAGTTCTGAGCCCAAACAAGTTTGTCCAAGTTTGTCCAACCCTGCTGAGCTGTTGAGCCACAGAGGAACCTTTAAATATGAGTTTGCTGCCTTCCATCACTGGTTCTCTGCTGAACATTAAATAAAAAATAGATTGTTATGTTAATATCACAAACACATTTCAGATGAGAGGTGAAAATCTGCCCTTATTCGAGCTCTTAGGATTCCCAGCTGAGCTGTGCATGTTCCTCCTGCATATAAACACTGAGTTTTCCTCCTCTGGGGGTTCATTTATCCTCTCCAATCACGTTAGCCAAATAACTTCCTGTTGAACACAAACACCAACTCTGACCACCTTTGCCCTGAGAGGTGGTGCACAGATTTAAAATCAGAGCCAGCTCCTCAACCGAAACAGTGCGATTAGAAACTCTAAATGAGGAACAGTCAGAGGCAGAGATGCCTGCGTTATGACGGGTGAACACTGGCCTCACATACGTCTACAGAAGGAACTGAGCCCCCAGCCCGTGTCACTGTAAACACATGCACTCCCTTTCCCTTCGCCTACACTTTAGACAATGACCTATTATTCCCTTTTGTTTGGGAAAGCTTCGGCTGTACAGAGAAGCACCCGCAGCCTGCCTCCCTGCTGCAGATGGTCCTTCTTGTCCTGAGCAGCATGAGGCGACTTGGCCTTGGTGAGAGCATGGAGGGACAGTCATAAAAGCCCCGTGATGGAGCACTCTCTCTGCACCTTTTTCATTAACCTTGCCACAACAGCAGGAAATCAATATCCAAGCACTTTTATTCTTGTACGTGACCTTATACAGACAAGCGAAAGTAAGCAGGCAGAGGCTGGCCACCCTGTGAGGGGACGCGATTTTCTTCCCCGGCGCATCTTACTGGTGATGAAAGATTTCCAAAGAAGTCCCAGAAACGGCGGTGTCATCAGCTAAGTGCCATTTGTCCTTGGCCAACCCGGCTGGAGGGCGATGCGTCTGGATGACAGCTTTCAGAGCTAAAGTAAGTGTAACCCGGGAAGGCGGATCATCGGTTTCCAGACTTGGAGCTGTGAAGTATTCGCTCACAGGCTGATCAGAATACAATAATAATTTTGCATCATGCATAGAGATATCCAGACCTCTAATTAGACTGCCGCTGTGGAAGCAGATGTGAACAGCTGGAAGCCCTCATCGAGCTGAAGATCATTAGCTAGTGCTCAGATCCTGACAGGCTAAATGGATGAGCTGATACATCAATGGATAAGCATCAGGCATCCTGACTGATGAGCTGCCTGGCACCTGCCCTCACAATCTTATCATGTTCTGCAGTCCTGAATCCACCATCCTGGTGTCAAGGCTGACACTGAACCCATTAAGCAGATCAGGAGTCATCAAGATATGATCCAACCACTTCCTTCATCAGAGCTGGGCTGAGTCTTTCCAAGAGGCAGAGGATTACTGAAGTAGTTGGAGCGATCTGGAAGTTCGTGTTAACGTCACAAACTGGCGTTGGATGGGCTCCTGCTGCCCTCAGGAAAGCAAGTATCTGTGCGACTATCGCTCCTCAAAGTGTGAGACTGCCGAGCTCTTCCTCTTCCACTGTATACATCAGCAGAAACTCGATGGTTTAGTCAATGAAATCTATCATTTCATGATGGTGATAAACTGAATTATGGGTAAAAATGACCCAGAGAGTCCAAATATATGAAATTCTGAGGAGAAATAATTGACTCGCACGCTGTTGGATGTGAAGTTTGGACGGGCATGTGGTAAAGTGGGTAAAGTGGGAGTAATACAGCTGATCGATGCTCTGAGGCACAGCCAGACAAAGTGATAGAAAATCCAAACCATTAACTTAAGAGCTTTGTCTCAGGACTGGTGTCAGAGGCCCAAAAGGCACTTCTCCTGCTGCCTGTCCAGGCGCTGAAAGGCCGTAACGCTGCTGGACTGAGATACGACGCGCTGCTCAAACAGGTCACTGGAAAGCTGCCAATCACAAGCAGAACAGAAAAGCCCCTCAGCTGGATGGCCTCGTTAAGCTGGCCAGTGCACGTGTGCACATCTGTCCGATCCTTAGCGTTAGCTTCATATCTGCTGTCATGTATCTGAGGGAACCTGTGCAGGATTTGAGCCTCTCTGCTGGTCGGGGCCTGGTGCCGTAGTGGAGCTATTTCTTACTGCAAAGGACCGAGTGCAGCCAAGCGGCCTGGCCCAAATCCCTGCTGCTGTTGCCGAGATTTTCTTCTCTCCTCTCCAGCCTTTATTCCCCGGCCACTGCCACAGGCCTCATTCCTTTACAAGCGAGGCAGAAGGCCGAGCACTCGCTCTTCAGGCAGCGCCGCTTCCCCACAGCCTCAGTGGAGAGAGTGACAGTGTGTGCAGACAGGATGTTTCAGAATCATAATAAAGTGTGATTCAATTTTAACTCCCCTCCCTGTGGAGGAAAAACAGTAAATGCATTCCACTGACATCCAGGACCTTGTCATAATAGACCATCTCTCTCCAACCACAAGCATCGGGGTGTCTCTGGAGAACGAACTTATGACTGACCCTGAAAGTGTGGATGCAGCGGATGAAGTTTTCAACGCCAACAACTACATTATAGCTTAGTAATTAATCTAGAGGGAAGGCAGAGGCTTTCTTTGATAACAACCCAAGCAGATGGCGAGAGGCAGATCCTTTCATTAAGATTCCATGACCCTCTCCAGCTCCAGATTCTGTCACTTTAACTCCAAGACAAGAGACACCCATTGCATTAACAAATATGAAACCAAACTCTGAGGATACAGCAGCTAAGACAGCGCTGATGCTCGTCAAATAAATATGTTCCTGACTTCCCTCTTTGAGACATACCCTCACTCCAAAGTAATTCCACAGGTCTGCTGTCATCTGTCTGAATAAGTAAAGCACTGAAGGAATGTTCCCAACAGAAAGATAAAGACGCTGTACCTCAGAAGCCTGCAGATGCTGCTCCTGTAGCTCAGCCTCTGGCTGGCAGCGGCCACACTGGGAGGCACCGGTGGGCGTGATGGGAAGTAGATCAAGACTGCTGTAAAAAGCACCGCAATCACAGCCAACTCTGCCAGAGCACAGCGACACAGATAAAAAGAGACATAGGTGTTATTTTACACTCAGGCCAATGTGACATTTGAAAAGGTCAACGTGACATCTTAAAGTCCCGTGAAGACATCCCTGCGGTGGGCATAATGGCCGCAGAACACATGTATCTGAGAAGAATGATGGCATCTGGCACCGGTTCGATAACACAATTTGTTTCTTTTGAAACCCATTTCACAGTTTGGTTATTCCCAGAAAAGCTTAAAGGAAATGAATGTGCGTGTTCTTTTGATGTCCTCTGAAACTTCGGACTCGCAGTACGCGACTCCTTTGTCCTTCAAAGATTAATACCACTACTTTAGATTAAAGAAAGCTGCCGCCTCAATCTATAACGCCATGCTTGTTTCTCTTTTCATCGTGCTTTTAATTTTCTGAATCAGTTAAGCACAACAGTCCCAGCAAGCTATTTTTCAGAGGTGCAGTTATGAGGGTTACAGCTAAATTCTTGGCGTTTGTGCAAAATTTGCTGAGCCCCCTTTTCCTGATTGTATTTGTGTCCCCCGGCAGGGGGTGACATGATGTCGAAATGATGTGCCATCGATCCGCTGTGCCTTCAGAGGGTCTCTCTCTCTTAGTACCTGCATACATAACAAGCTGAATCCTGTCTCGGATGGAGTTGTCGGAAACCGCTGCTGAAACCATCGCGGTGCCTGCCTGGGAGTCGTTTGGAGCTGGAACAACCAGAGGCCCAATTATGAAGGAAGTGGCGCCTCCCAGGTAAGAGAAGAGCGAGGCCACGGCCGTCGCTGTGGCCCTCTGGTCAGGGGCGAACCAAGTGGTGGAGAGAAAGGGGCCGGCGCTCATTATGGTGGGCCCAGCTAAGCCGTTTAGAAACTGACCTCCATGTATCAGCCTGCAACAGGAAAGACAGGAAGTAGCAGTCACAACAAACATATTCAAGTTAAACACATCCAGGCGAATATTCTCTGACCCAACGCTTTAAGTTACTGTAATAAAGAGGATCTGCAGCTATCCTGCAGAGCCTTAAAGCTGCCCACATGTGAGATTCCAGGAGTACAAAACGTCTGAGGAGTGCAGCACGTTTTAAACAAGCTCCACATGAGTTTCCGCTGCCATTCGAATGGGAACAGACAGGATTTCAGGTTGTGCCCCTCAGAAACCCTCATTGCATCATCACATTGTATCCAACACACAGAAGAGAAGCAGCCGAAATGAGCCCGGCTCCAGCATCGCATCGGTTCATTTCTGACGTTTGAAATAAACAAATCAAGAGGGTTTGATTTGAAAATGACAGGCGAAGGAATAAAAATAAGGTGGAATTATCTCAGGGGATTAGAGTCACAGCCTCTCCCGGGAGTCAAAGTTTCAGTCGCGCTTTTGCACCTTGAGACGGAGACAGATGTATTCGGATATATTCCCCCCCGATGCCACCGGAGCCCTCAGCACCCTCAACCCCTTCCAGACCCGTCTGACTGAGACAGCCAGCCGCTGGAGACAGCTCACGGCTGATTGATTGTCTGTAAGCTCAGTGAAGACACCATTCATTCAGGGCATGCTGGGTCTGCTCGGTGGGGGGAAGAAGAGAGGCAGAGAAAGAAAATAACAGCGAAGATATTGTGCTAATTCTGAGCTTTGGGTATTGGGAAAATATCCAGTCAATCTTCCATCTGACTCCCTGCTGAAGATGAGCAAACACAGACTTTAAGGTGAAAATGGAACCTTTGCACTTTAATTAAATCCAACTTATCATTTTTTAAAGATGTTTTTAACACCAAAGTAGATTGTGTATCGTTCATGATGTGAGTTCAGTAAGACGGACGATTAAAATCTAAAACACTTTGTTTAAATTTAATAATTAAAAAAAAAAAAAAAACACTGCTTCACATCCATTAATCCATCGTAAAACCAGCTCTATTATCGATTAGAAACACATTTTAGTGTTTAAGGACAGATTAGAGACAAAGCAGGTAGTTCCTTTGAATGGTGTTATGGTGTTTTTCCTCCTCTTTTCTGTCTTCTCAAACCCCAGCTGGTCCAGGCGGATGGCCACCCTTCCTGAGTCTGGTTCTGCCAGAGGTTTCTTCCTGGTTCTGGTTCTGCCAGAGGTTTCTTCCTGGTTCTGGTTCTACCAGAGGTTTCTTCCTGGTTCTGGTTCTACCAGAGGTTTCTTCCTGGTTCTGGTCCTGCCAGAGGTTTCTTCCTGGTTCTGGTTCTGTCAGAGGTTTCTTCCTGGTTCTGCTAGAGGTTTCTTCCTGGTTCTGGTTCTGCCAGAGGTTTCTTCCTGGTTCTGGTTCTGCCAGAGGTTTCTTCCTGGTTCTGGTTCTGTCAGAGGTTTCTTCCTGGTTCTGCTAGAGGTTTCTTCCTGGTTCTGGTTCTGCCAGAGGTTTCTTCCTGTTAAAGGGAGTCGTTCCTTTCCACAGTCCCTCAGGCTCAGGACGGGAGATTGGACTGAAGACACGTTTCGGTCCAATCTGTTGGTTTCCTTAGCTCGAATATTATTTTTGAATTGGCTCCATATGAATTAATTGGATTATGATTACAATGAATTGAATTCCAATTGGCTTGAATTGGACTATATTATTTAAGTGCCTTGAGATGAGAATTGTTGTAATCAGGTGCTATATAAATTGAATTGAATTGAATTGAATAGTTTGAACGGGTCACAGCAGAACACAGCGGCAGACAGACTGTAGAACTTCTTCACCCCACATCTTCTTCCCACATCTCCAACCTGCTGACATCCCAGCCTACACAGCAGCACCTCCTAAAACGGTCCTCACTTTTTACTCAACCCACTCCTTCCTTCTCTCCAAGTTTCTCTGCTAGTGCCTCAGACTTTATTGCCAATTCTACTGCAACAGTTGTCAGCATCTGACTTGTAGTCCGAGCCGCTTGGTGTTGTTTATTAGAAGCATTATCGGGGCTTCTGATCTGATTCTGCAGCTTCTGTCGGTTCCACACTGAATAAGCGAACTCTGCAGGATGCTGCATTCACCGGCGTTTCCTTTGCTAGCTTAATTGCGTGCGACTCAGACATGTGGGTCATTGTTTTGTTGTGTTCACCAGCTACAGCACAACAAATTCAGACCATAAAACCTTAACTTTGGAGCAGAAACACTCCTGATCCAGTGAAGCAGGCACTGGTCGGCCAAGGGTTAACCCCAGCTGAAACACGAGGCATATCACAGCGGTTATCCTCTGTTTGGCAGGGCCGGTGTGTTTAATTATGATGAAGCACTTGAACGTCATGCAGATGGCCCTAAGCAGCGAGTATGGCACTAAATCTGTATTTTAAAGAGGATATATTAGGATTTTTAGAGTGTGTTATGCAACTTTTAGATCATTTAAAAAGACGTCCACACCCTCGGGAGTCATTGTCACCTCAACAGCAGTCCAGACCGCTCGCTTATAGGCCAGTTTGGCACGCCTCAAACAAAGAAAAGGCATTTTATGAGCATTAAAGCATGAACTAAACTAAAGAGAATCACAAATTAAGACAACATGGGTTCCTTAATCTGTTTTTTTGCCAATGTTCTAATGATCTTTTCTGAGCTTTTAAGTGTCTGAAAGGTGCATAAATATTGGCTTTCTATTTGTAAAATAAGTGCTTTTGAGCTGTACTACTAAGGATACTGTGCCTAAAATCTTATTTATTCATTTAAAAGCAAAACTGTCGCATATATTTGGCTCATATTAATATTTGGCAACGTTCTGAATCTCTTCTGCACTAAAAGCTCAATCTTTTCTCTCACTGTAAATACATTTTTCTATAATTCACATCAGTTTTGTGTGAAATTGAGACATAAAACCGACAAGCTGAGGCTGAAACAAACATATTTGAATGAATAAAAATCTATCATTCGAAAGGGGGGGGGGGGGGGGGGGGGGGGGCTATCAGTACTTTACCAGCTTTCTAAACTTAGTTTTCTAAAGTTTGGTCAGTGCCCTGCTTCTCTGCCGATTAGATCAGAGGATAGATGGGACCAGGAAAATATCTCTAATATGACGAGTGATGAGGATGGATGACGGCTAGCGGGAGGATGAGAGGTCACATGAGGGAGCTGCTCTGTGGCTGAAGGGGAAAAGAGGAGGAACGGAGCGGCTTTTCCAACGACTGCCGATTAATCACTATTGATGACCCCTGTCGGACTGGATCTGATTGAGAATGAGATATGGAGACGTGTGCAGTGCCAAAAAAAGACCGGTTTCAGCCATCACAAGGACCGGGCCAATTCTACTCATCACAGCAGTGCAACAGCCTGCTGTGGGATCCACAGAGCGCCCTCATGGCCAATCAGACTGTCCGGGTGAGTCAGGATCTACCTGACTGACATGTACGAGTGGAACAGCTGCTCTCTTTGTTAATGCATCCGACAGATGGAGAGAGATTCAGATGGCGAGAGAACACAGCGAATGCATGAAAACACATGAGAATGAGAAGGGTAAGAAGCTGACCTCTCTGATTTGAGAGAATAATTAATCACAGCCAGGCCTAATCAGCGGCCACTGATGCAACCGACGAGCCTCGTTTGAACTTCACGAAACACAGAAGAGAGGAATGTCCACCGGTCAGCGTTCACACGTCCACAGCTCGCTCCGATTTCCAAGAATAGAGCTGATAAACTGAAAACAAAGAGGCCGTTTTGCTTCCCCGAGGGGTTATCATGACGGGAAGTAAGTGCCTTTCAAACAGGAGAAGGTGAGTGGAACAAAAAGACTCGCAGGGGGTTTTAAAAGCTGGAAAACTGTCGCCACTGGAGCAGGAAACTCCAGCTCAGTGCAGACTGGACTCGGATGTTTCATGTTTACCTTTCCTTTCTTCACCTGAACTCACACCTAAACAGGCTCCATACAAAACAGCTGCGAGTTTAAAAGAAGCAGCACACTCTGCAGCAACTGAACAAAGCTCTTACAGTCTGTTACCCCCTACAGCAAAGCAAAGACTGACATCTACTGGTGATTCAGGGAACTGCATCAGAACCATCCCTTCCTCTGATAACCCATTAAAGAGCTGTGGCCCGTTACATTTAGCATGAAAATCTAACTCAGCTGTGTCACACTAACATTTGCTGTGTGATTAATGCTATCTGAGCTTTCTAGTTTCCCCTTTGAACTGCAAATCCAAAGAGCTGAAGGTCACGGTAACTGCAAAGAGAAACAGCGGGCAGCTCCGACTCTTGTGCTTTTAAGCCTGAGCCCATAAGAACTGATGGATGCTGTTTTTCAGGCTGCATTAGAAATGACTGGAGAGACGTTTCAATGACTGTTGACAATCCTGCCGTGAGCCTTGGTCTTAATGGCACGATCACATAGAAAACGGCAGTTTTCTCCTGATATAATCTGTCACATATGAGGCATAATAATATGACCCCCTGCCTCATACTGAGCAGGTTCTGCCTAACAGCTCTGACCTCAGGGTGTGGACAATAATCCTCTGGATGCTGTGGCACATCAGATCATACCCGATTATTTGGGCAGTTTGGGAGCAAAGTATCGTGTTCTTTAAGCATCATTTATGTTGGTCTTAAAGGGGAACTTTTAAACCTGGACCTGAAAGTCGGCGTCCTTCGGAGGATATTTAGATTTCTCGAGATTAGGGCTGCACAATCATGATTCTGGTGGCCACAATCAACGATGTTTACATTCAAAATGCAGCTCTGCTGCCTGCGTCTAACCACATGTTCTCAACCAGAAGTCCACCAACCACCAGGGGGCGACAGCATGGTTAAGGCTTCATTAAGATGCCTGAATGACAAGCGCACAGTTAGACAGCCTGCAGGCGGCTAGTTAGACAGCCTGCAGGCGGCTAGTTAGACAGCCTGCAGGCGGCTAGTTAGACAGCCTGCAGGCGGCTAGTTTGACAGCCTGCAGGCGGCTAGTTTGACAGCCTGCAGGCGGCTAGTTTGACAGCCTGCAGGCGGCTAGTTAGACAGCCTGCAGGCGGCTAGTTTGACAGCCTGCAGGCGGCTAGTTAGACAGCCTGCAGGCGGCTAGTTTGACAGCCTGCAGGCGGCTAGTTAGACAGCCTGCAGGCGGCTAGTTAGACAGCCTGCAGGCGGCTAGTTAGACAGCCTGCAGGCGGCTAGTTAGATTATGAGTCTGTGAGTTAGACTGATGAGAACAAGTCATGTCAAAAGCCGAGAAGAATACAGAAGCATCTGAGGAGCTTGAGCCTCGAAACGGGGCGACATCCATTCTCTGGACTTGTTTCGGATTCAGGGAAAGTGACGTTAAACAAGAGCAAGTTATTTGCAAATAATGTAAAAAAAGTAGTGTCTGTCCCAGAGTAACACCTCTAATTTATTAAATCACCTGAAAAACATCACTAACCTAAATATGAGGAATGAAAGAAGGCCAAAGCTAATGATAAGTCACAAAATCCCCGTCCGTGTCCAGCGCCGACAACCATTACAGCAGCCTGCAGAACCCGATCCATCTACCTCCCAAAGACACGCAGGAATAACAGCCATATCTTTTTATTTGGCCAAAGACGTGTCCGATCAATACAGTTAGTGCTTTAACATGTTTAATTATTGGGTTTTTGTTTTTATTTTACATTATTTATCATTTATTCTAATCTAAAGTTTAATTTTCACGAAAAATTGTCGACACTTTGTTTATAAATGAAGCAATAAAAACACATGTTTTTCCAGACATGATGAATAATCGTGATTTCAATATCTATCAGAATAATCGTGATTATGATTTTGGTCATAATCGTGAAGCCCTACTTGAGATCCATATAACGGAGTGAACGGGGCTTAGAGCCTCTAAATAAGGCATTATTTGTCTTTATTTCACCAATACTTTAAGAAGAATGAATGAATGAACGTGTGCTATAGCTCTGTTAGCTCATAGCTGCTGTGTTGTTGTTATTGGCGGCTATCGGGGGGGCTTATAGAGGGCTTTCTACACACTCGTCTGCTGGGATGATGTCATCGACACGCCGCTGCAGCACAGTTTATTCACTCCGTGCTCTGTGGCAGTCGGCTAACTTCACACAGAGTTTGCTGCTGATAGTTTTGTGCAACATGGCAGGATATTTATCAGATTTTGACGACCTGGACGACCACTTTGAGTAAGATGGACGTTCTTACCGGAGTGAATGAGCTGTGCTGCAGCTGTTGTGGCTGATCGGTGCATGTTATAAAGATAACGTCTACTGGCTCAGAGCTCTATAATCAGGACTTAAGAAAACTGCACTCAAATGAATTATCTACAGGATGAGTACTGTAAATAAAATTTAATGATTTGGTGAAATTAACACCATCCATCAGTCCAAGAACACCAAATAAAACCCTCTGAAACAATTTATTAAGCAGGAAACATCCAGGGAAATGCAGCTCTCTGAAGTTTAAAGCCTTCTTTATGGCTTCGAAGCTGTAAGAAAAGTCACTTTTTACTCCTGTATTTCTGTTATAGTTGATTTTAAGAGAAAATACAACTATCCCTGCCATATGTGGCCTAAATCAAAGTAAAGAGCCACTGAAAATGGCTGTTATTAGGGTCCTGCTGTGCTGTTACGCAACAAGAATCTATAGAGGGTCGGCAGGTTGTGATAATAAGTCTTCATGTGTACAAAACAAGTTAGCAGGAGCTTGTGAGCACGGACTAGTGTGAAAGGTCATCCCGTTTGATTAGGAGGCATTAATGAAGCATGCAAAAGCAGCAGAAACATGTCCAGAATGTACAACATTTCACTTCAACCTATGAATTAATTTCAAACATAAGCACTTCTGTGATTGTAGAATATCAGCTTCCTAATTTCCATTAAGAAGCTTTTTAATTTTCTTACATCTGGCCTATAATCACTCAGCTAATAGCTATCTTATAACCCCCCCGAGACACAAAAGGAAAGAGATTGAGGGACTAAAAGTGATCCACGACTCATTCCATGGAAATACAATTTCCTCTTTTCACTGATATTCCATAATACACTGCCTCTTTGTGGAGGAATTATTAGAGATTACCTATTCAGTTGAATTACATTTTTATCGAAGGCACATGATTAATTGGAATGACCTCTTCTGAGTAAAACTGAGGGTGAGGGTCATTCTCCGCATGTTTTCCAATGAAGCCCAGCTCATGTACTGCCTGAAAAGGACAGAAGTGGTAAAGAATTCTCTCAATGTTGCGCTGTCTTTCACAGAAATTCATTCACTGTGCCTCCATGCAGCAGCTTTTTTCTACAGAGAATAAAAAGGACCAGGACCCTGCCTTGAATCAGTATAAATATAAACTCTTAAGAGTCACTCGATAATACTGCGGCTACAGAAGTGCAGCAAAAACCTGGTCTGCATCTGTTTAAATTAAAGATCACTGGTATGGCTTGAAGAGCTAAAATAACACGTTTACATAGAGAGATTAGGGACTGAACCACTCCTTCACACCTGAAATGGAGCTAAACGCTCCGCATGTGCTCTAAAGCGCAGTGTTACTTTAATACAGCCACATTTCCAAAAAGAGTTGCTCTCTTTCACATATTTTTCTTTAACTTTTGTCAGGTGCCTGTAGAATTTAGCCTGTTAAGACTACGTGTGAACTTGAGGATGTTTAAGACATTTCCAGACGGTCACTGTTTTTAAATAAAATCCAGATTTTATAACCGCTGTCATCTGTCAAATAGGACTGAGCGATTTTATCGATATTGCAATATATATATCGATATTTTGTCTCCCGATAAAGTATAGATTTTTTTTAGCCACGGGTTTTGTTTTTTTTTGTTTGTTTTTTTTTAAGCAAACTTTATTGAAAAGTCAGACGTTACAATTAGTGAAAACACATAAAACTTTAACATAATACAAAACAAAGCCAGAGGGGTCACATTATTAAAAATAATGATAAATTATTTCATAAAATGTTATATAAAGTATGCACTTTATATATTATACATTTTCAGTGGTTTTGATGGCTTTTCTGTTTATAGAATGTAGGATTGTTGTAATTTATTGTTTGAGCTCCTTCTCAAAAATTAAAAAAGATGGTTTGTGGTTAGAGAATTTGGATTTGTGTTTATGGTATTTAGCAAGTAAAACGAGCAGGTTGATGATGTAATATTAACATAAACATGAGTCAGCGTACGCTGAAGACACGTTTGTGACATGTTTGTTTGTTTGTTTCCGGTTCAAAGGTCGGACCATCAGTCCAATCAGAGACGATTCATGTCAAATCACACTGACCCTTTAACATCTTTCAGAAAATGAAATTAAATCGTATCGAATCGCTGGCTGAATGCCGTGTATCGTATTGTATCGTGAGATTAGTGTATCGCTACAGCCCTACTGACAAAAATAAGTAAATAAATCACCAGTCAGGTCAGAATGTGGCAGTAAAACGTAGAATGATCCCATCAGAGAAAGTTAAAAGCAGCAGAACGCCTTAAAAGTTCACAGCTTTGCTGTTTTGGATGCACTTCAGTCAGTTCCACTCACTTGTATGAGTGCTGTGACTGTGATGGTGGTTCAGGTAACCTGAGCTGTAACTGGGAGAACTGGTCATCCGTCCTGACACCTAACGTTTTTGCATGGTTTGTTGCGATAGTTAAAGATAAAATTCTCTTCTTCCTGTTCCTGGGAGCATATATCTGAAGTCAGCAGGTGTAAAACTCCCCAAAAACACAACCCTGGTATTTTTTTTTGGTTCCCCTTTCTATGAAAGTTCCTGACTTAAGTTTTCTTTAGTTGACTCCGCCTCCTCTGCTAAGCCCCGCCCACTCACATCCACCCTGCTGGACGGGTGAAGCCAGCTTCTGGTGGAAATGTTCAGCTTTCAGCTGTACTGAGGAGCATGAATCTTCAATCGGTTTTAACAACCTGGTCCAATCCAACGCTGGACCAACAGCTATTTTCACCAAACCTGTTTCATACAACTCAGTACGACCTCAGAAATTTGTGTCAAATTGCTAAAAAGGGCATGATATGTAAATGTAAATGTAAATGTAATTTATTTATTCAGCCCTTTACAACAATCCATTTCGGTACCAAAGTGCTTTACAGCAGATAATAAATAAAGAAAAGAATAAGTAAAAAAAAACAATAAAATAACAGTAAACGCAATAAAATACAGCAAAATTGAATAAGATAATATAAAAGTGTCACCATACTACTGGGTATTAAAAGCCATCTGAAATAAATATGTTTTTAGCCCAGATTTAAAAGAGGCCCAGGCCAGAAATAAGATGCATCTCGGGGGAGGGGAGCTTATTCCAGAGCCTGGGGGCAGCAACAGAAAAGGCTCGGTCACCCCAGGGCTTGTATTTTGACCTGAACACTTCCAGAAAAAGTTGATTTGTTGACCTCAGAGCTCTGCCAGGGTTACAGTTAAAAGCTCAGATAAATACGACGGGGCGAGGCCGTTAAGAGCTTTAAAAACAAACATTAAAAGTTTAAAATCAGTTCTATAAAAGGACATATATATAACTTATAATAATTACTTACTTACTAATAATATGTAACTTATGTTAACAACGTGTTGGATGGACTGATTGGCTGGGATGACAAAACATTCGGTCTTAGAGAGGTTTAGCTGAAGGTCGGATTATTTTATCCATGTAGATATGTCAGAGAGCCAAGCTGAGATGTGTGGGGCCATTTTGTGTATCAACCACATAGCAATACTACGAGAAGCCATGCAAGTGGATGAAGAAGCCTTAGGAATTGGTGATTATTGTAAATAGAAGGGGTCCCAGTACCGAGCCTTGGGGTACCTCGATAGAGAGGCAATGTTGTGATGGGGCAGTGGAGTGCTGATGTTTGTCTCTGCCATGATACTTTGAAACAACACTGGGTGAGATATGATTCAAACCATGAGTGTGCCACCTTGCAGAGGACAGGTGGCATTATTTACTGCCTCAGATTGACAATAGAGCAGCAACTGATCTGCATCAAGGAGGTTGTTCCACAAGAGTAAGACTGAGAATAGTATGAAAATGGCCTTTTCCAACCTTTGGTGATGGAAACCCAGAAGAATGGAGGCAGCAAGACTGGTTAAGAGTTATAGACTTAGGCTTTTTAAACACAGGTGTTGTCTTAATCCTCTTTAAATGGTGCCTGAAACATCCCAGAGGCCAGCGAAGCCTTTTCTTACATGTGTAAATGCTGGTTCGGTGGCATGAGAGACGAAGGTCCATCAAACATGTCGTGAGATGCTGTTCTCACAGTCAGTCTGACACCGTTTCTGACCAACAGCTGAGAGTGGGGGCAGGGAGGGGTGTTGTTGGGCAACAGAGGCGACACACAGCATGACAAGTGCGCCATTGATTGGCTAATCATTAGTTCCCTTGTGGTGCTAATTGGACCGACTCATTTTTCAACTGAAACCGCTGTTTTTTTGTCACGTTGCCAAATTAATCGGTCAGCTCGTGAAAACAGATGGACTCAAAAGGTTCGGAGTGGACTCACCACTACATTTAGACACCATCTTTAACCATGCCAGCGTCTGTTGACCCAGATGTGTTCTCCTAAGAATTATTTTAATCTTTTTAAGGTTTAAGTGACACTCAGGCTTTATCCCTCATTCACCTTTATGCTCAGTGGTGACCAAATACCTGAAAAACTATTGAAAGTCCCTCCGTGTTCAGAGCAAATTAACAAATATTAGATAAAAAATGTCCTTTACATCAGCTTGGAAGCAGCTTTTTGTGCGAATATGCAACTGTTATTTTCAGTAATGATTGATGCAACTATTATGACCCATTAATCAATGTTTATTTGTCTTTAAAAAGTCACCACAGAAGCACAAACCTCATTTTCCAGAGCTTAATTCTGCTTTTAATCCAGTTTAAACTGTGCCGAGACCTCAAAATACTCACTTCATTGCCTTCTATGACACACATTCCCCATAGAAGCTCAAATAATTTATCATAACCTACATCTCACGTCACCAAACTCACCAGACAAGGAAAGGTCCTGAGTGAGGCAAGCAGCTCTCCTTCTGAATGAACTGATGCACATAGCTGGGTCTGAGATGGCTGAGGCAGGCGGTTAAAACAGTTTGCCTAATAAATCAAATTATGCTAAATATGGACAGACTCTGAGATGCACTGAGGCTCATGAGTCCCTCTCTGCCTCCTTTCCAAAACCTTTCAAACTTCATCATCACATTCCCCCCCCCCCCAAGGGCCATCTGAGACTTTACAGGCGTCTTACCATCGTCTGAGATTCTGGTCCGTCAGCGGGATGCTTCGTAGGGCGGCGCCGAGCAGCATTAAGAGGGCCGAGAGGAGCAGGGACGCCCGTAAACCTGGAAAACACGAGATACCATCAAGGAAAAGAAGAAAAGATCTAACCTAGATCTAAAATCAGACGTTTTACCCAAACTAAATCCACACCAACCCCCAAGAAGACTTTCTATTGCTTTACATGTAAAAATGTAATCTGCTGAATGACTTTAGAGGTGAAAACCTACATTGTTCCATTTTTAGTTTCATGCTGACTGATTCGCCGCCTCAGCAGGATTTCATATCAGCAGATGGATGTTTTACTTATTCAGTCTGCCCGAACTTATTCAAATGAGATCATAAAATAAACTTTATCCCTACAAAACAACCCAGTTTAACAGCTTTAAAAACTCCCAGGCGGGCAACATGTCATAAAAAGTGCTTCTGAATGTTTTCAGTCAGTCTCCCAGCATCCGTAAGTGGGTGTCAGGATCCTTAAGTTCCCCGTTTAATACTTTCTGTGTGACAGCAATCGCACAAACAAAAAGTCCTTCTCCGTGATCTTGGCAGTCTATTCTCACTCTCACTCACATGACACCCATTTAAGGAAACTCTTTCCTCACATCTCAGTTCCTCTATTTCCATGTACGTTGCTGATTGTTGAGACTCTGACGACCAGCCTATAAATACATCAGATGTACGCATTTACACCGGATAAAAAGGGTTGGAAATATCCTCTAAACTGCCCACCACATACCTAAAGGTTTGCGTGGTGTGTGCTGAATAAATCCGCATAAATCAGTCTTGTGCTGCTTCAGATACTGACAAGTGTCACTTACCGGCAACAAGTACTGACAAGCGCTTATCAGTGAAATCCTCAGCGGACATTAGCCGCCTGAAGACCTCAGCCGTGCTGAATTTAATCAGGAAATAACACGCCGTTACTTAGAGATGTGACAGTAATGTTCACCACATAATCGCTGCCTTCTGTAATGATAATAATATCACAGACAGGCGAGGACAACAGACAGACAACTCAAATCAAAGCTGCTGCTTTCAATAAACTGATGTTTACATTCCCACCTTTTCTAAAGTGAGACTTACTTTCATCTTACTATAAATCAAAGAATAAGCTGCAGATTGACTGAAAATAAACAGTTACAATGAGCATTTTTATCGTCTGCATGGTCCATCTTTAAGAGGTGTTCAGCTACGCTTTAATGATTAATAAAGCACCCAAAGTGTGTCACTAATGTGAATATAAAAAGGGTTTTTGCTCTGCGTAGCTGCTTAGACCTGAAATAAATTAACTTTTTGTTCCATTTAACAACTTCAAGTCTTTTTTTTTTGCCCCTGACGATACCTTTTTGCTGTCTTTCTCATTTCTCTTTGTTTTTTGAGGTACTACTTAAAGAAAAAACAACCTTTAGAGCACTTAAGCGCTATTTTATCTTTGAAATATGAACTGTCCAAGGATCACACGCACACAAAAAACACATGAATTTGAAAAATAATCAATGAATGGGGCCTATTTTATCGACTACCTGCTTGCATAACATAAATACATTGAATTTAAATACGATGACTGATTCTTTCTCGTTAGTTGGAACTTGCTGAATTAGCATAAAATAAATAAAACATATGTTGATCCAACACATTTATGTTAAGTGGACAAAACAGAATGACTTTAAGCCGAAAAAACAGCATTATAATCATATGGAAAGCTGCTTCTTTATGTTCATTCAACAGGTCATTTATTGAGTGCACATGATGTAGGAGGTGACACAAAAGCTCATTCTGCACCATAAACTACAGTTTTATAGCTTTATACAGACTCCTGGCACATTATGTAAGTTTACTGTGCCTTTATGGCATCACATAAAGCTTGATTTGAACTCAACAACGGTTTTGTTGATCGTCTACCGTCTCTACCTTTGGGGAAGAGGGACCTCTCAGCGGGGAACCCTTTTCCACACTGACAAGCTGGAGCAGAGACAGTGTTCATGCATGTCGTGCACAGATATGCATGAATAAAGATGCTGCAAACTCTGGAAGTCTTTGCCAAACAAAGCCACACCACGGCTTAATGAAATTCATGAGGACTGAAAGCGTTTCCCTAATTTGAGACACAACTCAGGTGCTTACTTACCTGCAGACTGACAATAGCTTTAAGTGTTCATCTTAAAAGTTGGAGGGGGAGTTTCCAGCTCCTTTATTTTGTCTCTACCACTTATTGAAAAGAAGCAGCGATGCCTTGACAACCTGTGATCAAATCCGCTAAATAAAAACACGCACAGCAACTAATTCCTGCTGAATCAGGATCACAAGATGTTGGTGTCATTCCAAGGCAAGTTTTCTATGTTTGGAGGCTGGTTGAGATGATGTTAGTGCTTTGTTTCTGTTTTTAATCACCTGACAGACGAGCTTGGGAGGGTACTGCCTCCTTTGTGTCAGTCAGGTGATTTAAGGGAACTGGTTAGGTGAAGAGCGGCCCGAGTCAAGAGGTTTTACTCACACTTCCTCACCGTTAACAGAAACTACTTCTGAATGTGGATCATAGTGGACCAGACGAGAGATACTTTAAATATCATTCAAAGCCACCCAAAAATAGAGATGCAGAGGATAGATTAACACATTTTTTAACATTTGAAGTTAATTTACAAGATAGTCGTGTGATTATTTAAGTAAAATCATTTAAAATATCAAACATTTGCTGTTTCCAGCATCCTAAACATAAGGAGTTATTCTTATTACCCATTTCATATTCAAGTTATGATCTTCACACAAAGTTTTAGGCCACCAATTGGTGCCGGTCTGCTCAGTGTACCTAAAAAATACTTTTAAATCCATTTTGCAACAACAAAAACTACTTGAATTTCTGTTCTGGACACAAAAAGATTGGCTCTAGGTGTTAAAACAGAAGACATCACCAGTTGATCTCATTGTCCATTTTTTCTTTTCAGTGTTTTAACAATCAACAGATCAATTGGTTACATGCTGTAAAGGGCTGAGGGTCACAAACTCGAGGTCGGACACCATAATGTGCAGACGGGACACAATGTACTAGATTTTCACAGCTCACCTTTTTTATCCATTAACCACATGAAAAGCAACCAGGGGGCGAATCCCAGCGGGCCCCACAGCACCAGCACTGCGATGTCAGACTTTGTGAACCCGTAAGCGTGAGCAGCCGAGTTCTGAATGGGACCCCAGAAGTTCCACACCATCCCCTGCATTAGGGCCAGCAGGGAAAACAGGGTCAGAACCAGCCATCTTCTCCCGTACACTCGGCTGTTTACTGGCTGGCTGTTAGTCCCCGCGTAAGAAGGGACGAGAAGCGGCTCCCTTTCGGCTTCGGTGCTCGAACCGGCACCCATAACGACGTCTTTTTGTCAGTTCAGGCCAAATTCCGAGTTTAACGGCTCTATAGCCAGAGGGAACTGACGTAAAACTCGCCTTTTGTCGACCACGCAAAACAAAAACAGTCGACAGTTTTTTTTTTTAACTCTTGGCTACTTCACTGCGCATGTCCAAACGGAAATAGGTCAAGAGCGGAAACTGTCGTTAAGGAGACGCCATTTTGGCTCCTTTGGAATATTAGCGTCAGGCGAGTTTTTGGCGCGCGGGCGGAGCCGAAATGGAGCAGATTCACAGCGAAATGTTCCAACTGTAAATTGAGACGGCATACTGTCACGTGAGTTTTGTTTACATCCGCCAGAACCTCATCTGCACGTGTAGCGATAGGTAAGTTCTCCCCCTCAGTCAATATTTCCACGAAGCTAGCTAGAGTTAGCTCTACTGGGATATTTTGACTTTGATTTTAAGCCTGTACTCATAAACAGAAGCTAGCCAACAGCATCAGTTGTATTTTTACGAAACAAATATGCCCCCGGGGTGCTGCTAATCTCTCCGTTTGTGAGAGTAGAAGTTAATTTGGACCTCAGCTGAGTTTTTTGGTGGTTCCTCCGTCAAAATCACGCTTACATCTTAATCACCGTGTCACGTCAAGCTAGTTAGCCGCACTATCTTAACACCCTATCAGCGATAACAGCAACAGCTTCCGATTCGGAAGTTAGCTGGGAAATGAAGAAAGGGGTTATTACACCTCTTTTAAAGCACATCAGACCAGATTCATTATTCACAATTCTTTAAGAAAAAAATCCTAGTGCAAAGAGTTGTTCCTAGCGATGACGATCTAAGAACATTTAAAGAGGAACTGTGGGGATTCCCACAAATTAGGACATTTGGAAAGCTGTAATACGACCTCCAATTCAAATGGGTTGAAGAGGAGACGTCAGGATGCAGGGCTGGAACAAAAAGTTCTTCCCCAGATCATCACTGGAGGTGTGAGATCACTGGCGGATAAAATGGACAAGCTTGGACCCCTGATCTATCAGAAGTACGGAAAAATGACTCCGGGAACAGCTCTAACACCTGGTTAGTAAAAGGTGGCATGACCCTGGACATTTCCCTGGACATTTCCCTGAGAGAATGCATCTCTGGGCCATCAGCTAAGCTGTTGCCAAGCAACAGAGACAACAGACCAATCAATTCATGGTGATATATAAAGATTTCAGCCACATCTCTTTATGCTACACTTCAACTTTCCTTATGTGTGTCAGTTTGTTTGTTATCTGGAATAAAAATTTAATTATTTAAAAAAACCCTGAGCTCATCCCGTTTGTTTGCTAGCCATCTGACATTCCCTTCAGTATGGAGGGAAGACCTGACCTGTACTGGACTTAGAGTCCTTTTTTTGCTGGGGCTTCGGTTGACATTTGCAAAGCTTCATTAGCTACAGCCGGTTGTAGACGACAACTCATCACAACGGATGTTGAACGATACAAGGAGAATCCACTCGAGCAGCACGGCTTTAAACCAGCACCGGAAAACATCAGAAGAGGACACCTTTATTTCCGCCTTTTACAAGTCTAACCGCTGACCTAACTGTCGCCGTCTTGAACGTCTCTGTTCCTCTGAAACGACCGCTAAGGCAGCACATTAGTTCAGACCTCCGTGTTGTTATGGCTTCAGGTGCCTCATTCTGTCATTCAGATGAATGTTTGGCTGAAATGGTGATTGATCACCCATCTGGACTTTTTAAGGTTACTTTAAAACACGGAACAGGGACACACACAGAAGAACATCCATCTCTTTCTGTTCATATATCATAAAAAGTCCCACACTTGGCCCATCTGGGCTTATCGGCAGTAGATTAGTGTCTTTTGATAATTGCTAATTTAACCCAACTATTTTTTTATGAACTAATCTGTATCTTGCAGACTACTATGGCTACTCCGAACCCCGTTAAACCCTTCAGCCCAGAGGAGACCCAGCGGATTCTGTCTCATTTACAGCAGCCTGCGGTCTTCCTGAACATGACCCGCGGCTGGCCCGTTCTCCACTGGACCGCAGAGCATCTGTCAGGCTGCCTCGGAGACAGACGCGTCAGATTCAGACTCGGGAGAAAAGAGGAACTCAACGGTAAGAGCTGAAGATAATCCAAGTACCAAAAAGATCCAGTACAGGCTCAGATCAGGCTGGATGGCAAAAGAAAAGTACTCAGTTTCTTTAGAGTGGCGCTTTTGCTCGCTCTGGTGGACGAGCGTGATCTTGGGAGCTGTAACGGAGTAATTTGTCACAGAAACTGTCTCAGAATAAACCAGATTATACTTGGCTCTGAAATACATTAATCCAACTGGTGTGGCTAAAGGTCTGATGAAATAAATTTCCATTTTTCAATTTCAGTGTTTTCATAAAGCTCATTATGATTTCTCCGCATGTGTGTTGAATCGCTGAATCAGTGAGCAGATCCACGGGGGGATATTTGTTGCTTTGATCCACTTTTCTATTGGCGTAAAATGATTGCCTGCAGTCTTGTACACTTTATCACCAGAGCTGATGAGGCTTTGGAGGCTGTTTGTGATGTGATTTATAAAGCCACATAAGCGCTAAGATTTAGCTTTTCTTCTGAGCCTCGGATGTAAAAGTCTTATTTTCCGTACTGTTTACCAAAAACACACAAAAACTGGTAGATATTAGAGCCAGTTTCATTCATTATTGATTTTTACTGAGTGTAGCAACAGTATCTCAGAGAGGTCGAGTCGTTCAGGTGTCAAGATTGTGAGGAATTAATGCTCGAGACGCGGCCAAAAACCAATATTTGACCGTCGTGATCTTTGGGCTCTCGGGCAGCACTACACTGAAATTACACGCTCAGAAACACTTCAAAAAGCTGATGCCAGTGAACATCGGTTATGGCTGCGTCCACAAATGTAAGTGAAACCTCTGCCAGGCAAAGACAGAACACAGATATAGACCAGATCCAGAGACACTGCTGTCTTTTCTGCGCCTGAGCTCCTTTAAGATGGACTGAGGGAACGTAGGAAACTGTCCTGTGGTCTGATAAATCATGAATGCAGTGCAGAGGGACTTTTATACGCACCGCGAGCTCAGAGCTGACAACCTGGGCCATATACTGCATTTACACAAGTGTTTGATTCATTTATTACAGGGTTGTTTTGTTTAGTTTCCCCATTTTCAGAATAAAGTCCAACTTTTTGGTACAAAGTTCTTAAGTTTACGTGTTAAAGAGAGAATTTTCTTGTTCCTGAAACTCTTTCACCAGCTGGTATATGTATGTATATATATATATATATATATATATATATATATATATATATATATATATATATATATATATAGGCGTTTTGTGTGCTGAAGCTGGTTTGACTTGGTCTTAATTATTCAGCTTTAGTTTCGACTCGAAGCTTGAAGCATTTCAGTTTTAATCCTCTGTCGTAGATGTTTTCTTTGTAGTCTTTTAATTCAGATAAAGGGGTTAAAATATTGCTCTTTTCATTTATGTTTCACATTGCAGTTTGATTTTGCTTCCATATGACTGAAAAAGCTAAAGTAACGACTCCTTTTCCTCATAAATGACAGTTTTCAGTTGCACCTGCTGACTGAAACTCTTTTCTTATCTTGGTTTATACGTGGAACCATTTGTTGACTCGTTCGTACGTCACTTCTGATTAAGATAAAACTTTCTGTTAAAGTGGGTGAAGAATCTGCCTTTTCTGTCACACACACTGACACATTTCTGGTAAATTAACTTAAAGTCAGTTGAATTGTTTTACTGAAACAGTTTTTCCAGTGATTGCCCCCATTTTTTAGTCGTTTTCTCTTGCTTTTTAGCTCCTTTGTTTGAGACCCAGTGCTCCTATGTCGAGGCCAAAGTGGCTCAGTTTCTCTGCTGGTCTCAGGGTCAGACGGATGTGGGACCTTTTAGTGAATACCCCCACTCAGAGTATTGGGCTTACGCTGACTACAAGTACATCGCCATGCTGTTTCAGGACCAGCCTCTCATGTTTGAGGTAATCATCATCCTGCTGCTGCACACATGCATCCAAGTCAAATCTGAATTATTAAAGCTCATTTTAGCTGCATTTTCCATGCTTTGGTCCCAATAAGACCTCACATGCTGTCTTAGCAATCAAAGCCACATTTTAATTTGGATGACGACACATTTAGAAGCTGAAGGTTTATTTGAGGATGTGATTAACTCACTTTAACCTAGTTGAAAGAGATTTGATGCATCAACAAATTGAAAACTGACAAATGAAAAATGCAAATTAAACATCCCTCCCCAGTTCTCATTTATATTCGTATTTTCTCCCCTTGTTTTGACATTTTCAATTAAAATCTTGAGCTTCTCCCCACAGCAGCTTAATATTAGCAGCTATTCCTGTCCTCTGGTAGGTAATGACATAAAAGTGTCATCCTTTCTTGAGCTACTGCCAGAAATTTATTTCATTTTTATATGAGTGATATATTTTTATTGGGCATCCACCTGCAATTATTACCTACTGACATTCACGCCTTTGAGATAGGCACAGACAGGCTTTACAGGATGAATGAAGCGGCTTCCAGGGGCTAAATTGACCAGTCTGCCATTTATAGCAGCTTTCATATAGAGTAATAACTTCATTATTCGGGATGATTGTGTGATTGCTTCGTTCTTGGACTCTGACAGCACAGTTTTCCAATTTTGTAGCTTGTTTCCTCAACACAGAGAGCTTCATGATCACTGATTATACAACCTGTCACAGTGTGTTAAAAAGTGGGCTGACGTTTGTGAGTTTATGCGAGAGTTTGAACGAAGCATTTCATAATCGGGGACAAAGTTAGCCGGAACTTTAAAGGGGAACTCCGGTATTTTTAAACCTAGACCTTATTTCTGGCATGAAATGCGTTCATCTGCTCACCGAGAACAGTTCAGAAGATATTTAGATAACTCGCGGTCGGCGTATATCCATATAATGAAGCTAACGGAGGGATTTCTACACAGGCACTCTACTGGGACCACTTCATCCACACGCCCCCCTGCAGCACAGCTCATTCACTCTGGTAAGAACGTCCATCTTACTCAAAGTCGTCGTTCACGTCGTCAAAATCTGATAAATATCCTGCCATGTTGCACAAAACTATCAGCAGCAAACTCTGTGTGAAGTTAGCCGACTGTCACAGAGCACGGAGTGAATAAACTGTGCTGCAGGGGGGCGTGTGGATGAAGTGGGCCCAGTAGAGTGCCTGTGTAGAAATCCCTCCGTTAGCTCTCCTATAGCTGCAAGTAGCCACATAACAGCAGCTATGAGCTAACAGAGCTATAGCACACGTTCATTCATTCATTCTTCTTAAAGTATTGGTGAAATAAAGACAGATAATGCCTTATTTAGAGGCTGCATCCTCTAAGCCCCGTTCACTCCGTTATATGGATAAATATATAAAAAAAACGGAGTTCCCCTTTAATTTAAAAGTCATTAATGGCGTGTATTTGTTGCAGGATGTAAAGTGGTCGGAGTTTGGTTTTAAGGGGCGAAATGGCAGAGAGAGCACCTTATGGATCGGCACCGAGGGGGCCAACACACCATGTCACCTGGACTCTTATGGCTGTAACCTGGTGCTGCAGGTTCAAGGACGGTAAGAAGGATCCGTTGCTGTTTGTGTTTAGATTTTAAGCACCAAAAACCCAGGCTTTGCTGAAGGCTACATATGTTGTTTTGAACCTGCAGAAACAAACAACGTGAAGATATAATGACGTAAAAGCTTACTCACTCGTTCTTATCTAAGCCTCTCTGGTTTATGTTGACACATTTCCAGCCAGACACAAATGCCAACTTTTGTGAGTTTTTGTAAGTTGACATCTGTTGAATAAACTACTTTCTTGGCTTAAAAAAACCTTTCATAAAAAGGGAGAAATGTCAAAAATCACATCTAAAAGCATCTTAAACGACTTCAAGTTAGGTTTCTGTTCCTGTTTTTACTGTTTGTTGGATTCTTCTCGTTTAAAGGTACATTCTGTGCTTTTCTTAAGGTTTTAAGTTGCATTAATAAAAGGAAACACATGAGTATGTGCTGTGTGGTTTGTAGAGATTCTGTGTGAGGTACTGGGCTCGTATTCAGTCCCTGTAGAACCAAAGTAAGAGTTTCCCTCCACCACGGCTGCCCCTCGTCACGTATCCTGTTTGTGATTTTCACGGACAGGATGTCGAGGCGCAGTTGGGGAGAGGAGGACGTCTGGTTCGGGAACCTCAGGGCTGATGATGTGGTTCTGTTGGCTTCTTCAAGCCGTGACCTTCAGTCACAGCTGAGTGTGAAGCAGCCGGGGTGAAAGTCAGCTCTTCCAGATCAGAGGCCGTGGTTCTCAAGCAGAAAAAGGTGGAGTGCTGCGCTCCGTCAGCAGTAACGAGGGCGCTGCTTGTCCTTTTGCCTTTGTGGGTTCTCTCCAGCTTCCTCCTACAGTTTCCTACAGAAACACACACGTTACATTCACTGGCGTCTCCAAACCGACAGCAGGTGCATGATTGGACCCTACAATGAACCGGTGACCTTTCCACTGTGCTCCCTGCCTCTCACCTGTTGAAAGCAGGGATACGGGATAAGTGTGTATGGAAAATTAATGGATGGAAACTTAAAACATCTTAACATATACTAGAAAACACAAGAGCAAGCTCCACTCTGTTATGGGATGATAAATTCCTTTTTGCTCTTATAATCGTTGCTTTTGTTATCAAAGATATGTTCCCAGGGCGTGATACGCCAACGTATTTGGTCCTAAAACTAATTGCAGTGCAAGATGTTGTCGGTATTTTCTGCTGCAGAACTGCTTTGCAACTTCTACAGCAGATCTAACACTGTCAAACTTATTTAAGGTGGCTGATATTTCTCACTGAAAACTAAAATGTAAAACCTGTTGGGGCATTAGTGGCCATGCAAGATAAATTCAGCGCATTATTTCATTGGGCAGCAGAGAGTTAAAGGGGGGTGCTCACTGAGAAATGTCCAATTTAAAGTGACACTGTCCTGTGAAGCTTGTCATGCTGGTGGATTTAAGAGGCAGGAGCTGTAACTGAGCAGGGAGCGGGTTCAGGATTCCATACAAGTGCATCTGTTTTGCAGCACACTGTTTATTGTGAGGTTTTCTGCCTGTTAATCTACTTACTTTTCTGCAACACTGACTCAAGCAGGGTTCAGCTGCTGCTGACACACAGCGTGATCTGTCCTCTGCCCTCTGGAAAAGATTCAATTTGTTGCTCTGCTCACCAGAGAAGGAGGGAGGTGGAGGGGCAAGCTTCAGTATGGGGCACTTGGAGTCAAGAAATAAATGAAAGGGGGAAAAAGACCTGCCTTATCTCACTGTTCTCCTGGAGAGCAGCGGTTATATCTCACTCTTTGTAATTGGGTCTCAGGTTCTTTCATTTGGTATTGATCTCAAATGGGAACGAAATCCAGCTCGAGCTGTGCTTTGACACTCCTGATTAATGAAAACACAAGTGTTGATTGATCCTGTGATATTTTGCCCTGTTGTAGCTCAACACTGGCAGAGTGTTCTTGGGTAAACAATTCTTTTAAGTACTGGTTTTTAATGTTGGACTCCTCAGATAGAAAAGATTCCAGTTTGATATCTATTTAGAGAAACTTATCACAGAATAAATAAGTTTTGGATTGTCTGCTGCAGCCACCAGTATATTTATATTTAAATCTGCAGCATGCCCTCAGTGTACCATGTTATATCCATACATTTAGCTCATTTCTGAGTCTGTTTTTTACGGTTGTTTCTACCGTAAATTAGCTTAGATTTGCCACTTTTAGCAATGATCTCTGCCTGCTCTCAGGTCAAATTTAAGCATCATTTTTGCTGTCTATAGGAAGCGTTGGCACCTCTTTCCCCCCGAGGATACAGCGAACCTTTACCCAACGAGGATCCCCTATGAGGAGTCCAGTGTCTTCAGCAAGGTGGATGTTCTCCATCCAGACCTGACGAGGTTCCCTGCGTTTCAGGCTGCCAAAGCCCACGTTGTCACTCTGCAGCCTGGACAGGTCAGAATCTTTCAAGGTTTTTTCAGTCTTACCAATGATTTTTACTCTTCTTATTTACCACAGTGTCTATGAGGTGATGAATATGAGACCGTCTCCAATGAAAATCCCTTTTTTTTTTTTATATATATAATATTTTTATTACTGAAACAACAAAACAACATGGCCACAAAAACAAATATCTGACTACTTGTGTGTTATACACAGTACAATACAAAAAACCCCATCTCCCTATATAAATAAGCTGTGGGGATGTGGGAACAAAGTATATATACATACAGATATATACACCATCACACAAATACATAAGGAAACGCTCAGTCCAGTTACCATTGACAGCGATGCAGCAAATACATATCAGCAAAGAAAGAAGAGTAATAAAGAAAATAACTGTTAATTTAGAGAGAAAAGGCAACCTTTTTTTTTTGAAAATCCCATTTTTAATCTTCTTAGTGTTTGCAGTTTGGTGTTTTTAAAAAAATTATGGCAATATGTGGTGTGAGCATGACTTCAATATTTCTCAGGATAATCAATACCAACCATGAAGGTCACATAAAAAACGTGAAATTGGACTGACAACCAGATTTATCTAACAGTATAATTTTGTTCAACTTACTTTCTTTGTGGACTTTTAGTGAGAGTTTCCACAGTTATTTGTCTTTGGGCGTCTCTGCTGCACGACTATTTGTGTTTTATGCAGCTCCAGAGCTGATTGGTGTGTCGCCACACCAATGAGAGCAAACGGAGAGCAGCAAAACAACAGTAGAGACAGTCATATCACAGCGAAATAGAAACAGGGCTTCCCAGAAAGAGTTAATCTGCTAAAACAGAAACCTGGCTTTGTCCATGTGTACAAAATGGGACTTTTCCTCTCATGCCGGGAAGAAAATTCACACTTTCAATGCAAATTTATGGAGCGTTCACTAGTATGTGAGTGGAGAAGAGTAGGGTGGGGTTAAATTGTACGTATATGCATACATGGATCCCTCACATATTGACAGGGGTAATTTAAGCCATTTTAAAGTGACATTTTATATAAAAATCCCTTTTTTCTTTTCCTAGGAGGCATATATTAGGTCACCAGCAAGTGAGAAACTACCCTGGCATCTTTTAGTTCCCCTTTATTTGAGAGTTCCTCATTTCACAAACCTTTCAATTGAGGAGCCAGTCGCTCTTTAATTTAACTCCATGTCCTCTGCTAAGCCCCCCACCCCCCCCCCCCCCCCCCCCCCCCCCCCACCCACCCACCCACCCACCCACCCTGCCGGACGGATGAAGCCAGCTTCTGGTGGACATTGAAAGAAGTTGTTCTTTGACTAACTTCATTTGAAATGTTGTCCTCGCACTGAACTCTTTATCATGTCATACCAAATAAAATGGTGATTCGCCAAATTGCTGCAGATTATTTGATGAACTGCTTGTGATAGCGATAAAATTTAATTTCATTGTCCTTAAGCAGCAGTTCAGTAAAAGCAGACTCAACAGTGAGATTTCTTTGTCTTTGTGTCCTTCATAAAACTGTCATTTATGGCAATAGTTCTGATTTGTCTTCTAATTAAAACGAGGCCTCTGCAGTTATGCTGTTAAATAAACTGTCGAAGACAGCAGGCTGAGGAGCTCCTGTTAAAGCAAGCTGCATCAGTCTTCCTGATGTCTTGTCAGAAGAGAAGTAAATGGGGTCAGGTCCAGGCCAGTCTGCTGACTGACACATCAGTCAGGTTCCTGTCATCCGGTTTCCTTTCGAAGTCTGTGAGCTCGACCCTTGCGACTAATTTGTTGTGAAGTCTGAGATCGACTTTCATGATTGTTCTCACATACGTCCTCCATCAATCCTAAATTAAGCGTGAAGGTCCTTGTGTTTGTATTCATCTTGCTTTACCTCGTTTCAGATTCAAACTGCATTGTTTTGTTTCTCAACAGTCAATACGGCAACAATGAAAGCAGCCACGTGTCCCTTCCCTCTGTCTGGCTATACTGATGCTGCTGTAGCATACCAAATACAATCCTGTGGCATACGTAATACCCTCCTGTTAGCATAACAAATACAATCCTGTTTACATACCTAATACCCTCCTGTTAGCATAACAAATACAATCCTGTTTACATACGTAATACCCTCCTGTTAGCATACCATATACCCTCCTGTTAGCATACCTAATACCCTCCTGTTAGCATACCAAATACAATCCTGTGGCATACCTAATACCCTCCTGTTAGCATAACAAATACAATCCTGTTTACATACCTAATACCCTCCTGTTAGCATAACAAATACAATCCTGTTTACATACGTAATACCCTCCTGTTAGCATACCAAATACCCTCTTGTTTACATACCAAATACCCTTCTGTTAGCATACCAAATATCCTCTTGTAGCATACCTAATACCCTCCTGTTAGCATACCAAATACCATCCTGTTAGCATAACTAATACCCTCCTGTTAGCATACCAAATACCCTCCTGTTAGCATACCAAATACCCTCCTGTTAGCATACCAAATACCATCCTGTTAGCATACCAAATACCCTCCTGTTAGCATACCTAATACCCTCCTGCTAGCATACCTAATATCCTCCTGTGGCATACCTAATACCCTCCTGTTAGCATACCTAATACATTCCTGTAGCATACCTAATACCCTCCTGTTAGCATACCTAATACCCTCCTGTTAGCATACCTAATACCCTCCTGTTAGCATACCTAATACCCTCCTGTTAGCATACCTAATACCCTTCTGTTAGCATACCAAATACCCTCCTGTTAGCATATCTAATACCCTCCTGTTAGCATACCAAATACCCTCCTGTTAGCATACCTAATACCCTCCTGTTAGCATACCTAATACCCTCCTGTTAGCATACCAAATACCCTCCTGTTAGCATACCTAATACCCTCCTGTTAGCATACCAAATACCATCCTGTTAGCATACCAAATACCCTCCTGTTAGCATACCTAATACCCTCCTGTTAGCATACCTAATACCATCCTGTTAGCATACCAAATACCCTTCTGTTAGCATACCTAATACCCTTCTGTTAGCATACCTAATACCCTCCTGTTAGCATACCTAATACAATCCTGTGGCATACCTAATACCCTTCTGTTAGCATACCAAATACCATCCTTTTAGCATACCACATACCCTCCTGTTAGCATCACCAAACCCAGGCTGCCAGCTGATTGTAAATTGATTCATAGGTCAGAGTCACTGACTTTTTTTTTTTTTTTTTGGGAAATCAATACTGAATAAAATGCCCCAAACCTGTTTTTAACCTTGTTTCGAACTGTAAAAAAATTTAAGTGAGTTATTAGTCTTTTCCTGTGTTTGTGTAACTAAGTCCTGTCCAGTCTAAGTTACAGTTTGACCTTTGCACCTTTGATGTCGTTGGCCTCCTTGAGTCTTCTGCCGCTGTACGAATGAATAACTTTTAGCTCTTCCAGTCAATATTACAGCTGCTTTTGGTGTCACATTTCCATGCGATTTATAGCTTTTGTGCTTAGATTTGTGTCACTTTACACTTGGAAATACTTCAGTTGTTGAAATGGAAAGGATAGTTTTTGGCATCTTTAGCTGTATCCTACAGGATGACTCCACCTCAGCAAATCATTACTCTTGTCTTGTCAGACCATGGGCCACCAATGAATCAAGATCGTGGCAGACGCCTGGAATCAATACGCCATCTCCTTTTTAATAAAGTCACTTTATGGACCTCTGAAATCATGAAGGGGTGGTTTACGCTGCCATCTAGTGGACTGTCTGTGTCGGCTTCCTGCACAGATTCCTGTAGGCTTTATCTTACAGGCTTTGGAAGATAAAAGTGTTATTTTCATTTTATTTTCGTGCAGGTGCTTTATGTCCCCAGACACTGGTGGCACTATGTGGAGTCGGTAGATCCCATCACCGTCAGTGTCAACTCCTGGATTGAGCTGGTAAGCAAGCCCCATCATCTCCCCTCTATCCTAAGGTCTTCATCTCAAAACCTGAAATGCCGAGACGGTTAATCTTTTTATTCCAGACCGAATATGACATTTGAAAGAAGGTGGCATGCCACTGCCCTGAAAATTCTCCAGCTACCGTTGATCCTAACAGCGATTAGCGCTCCCAGATTAAGGCCCCTGTCATGTTTGAGTAATGAGCAGGTCTGGCTGTAAAAGATTCCCTGTCAGTATGATGAGTGTGTGTGTGCACAAGGAGAATGTGCCACATGAATAAAAGCTCCCCGCTGCCAGACAAATGTTTATTCAAAGGGTTCCTCTTAAACTGTCCCTGCAAGGTCACAGCCACAACAAGCTGTGTGTGCACCAAACCCTGAGATGACCTTGCTGTCATTTAGTGCGATTATACCGAAATGCCGCTCACACTCTCGTGTTTGGCTCTCTGCTCCTGCACAGGAAGTGGATGACGTGGCAAGAGTCAGTGAAGCTGTGACCAAGACGGTTGTCTGCCCACTTAAAAGTGCTGAGAGTGATGACAACACTGACATCTGGCTCAACCCCACTGAGGTAACCAATGACGACTCCCTGATTAGTAGATCTCTTCCCACTAACCAGGTACCTGGCATTCATTTACAAAGAATGAGAATGTGCTTTCCATTGGCTTTAATATAACTTTCAGTGGTTTTATTTCATAGGTATGTCTTCTGACTTCTGATTTGTCATGAATTTGATGACTTTTTAGATATTTGGGACGTTTTAGTTGGAACTAATTTGCAATAAACGGGTAGAAAAGTAATAAAAGTAGTTTTCAAGAGACATTTTTCTAAAGAAAACCGACGACATGAATCTGCATCTCAATCTTATTGGCAAAATAACACAAACAACGGTCATTAAACTGCAATTACTGACTGTTTTCAGGCCAGTCCTGATCAGTGACAGTCCACAACAGTTCGGCACAGAGCTACCATCATATATGGTACCTGGAGTTGTGCTCCTGTTTGCTGACTGTTTGTTGGAGATTTACTTTTTGCATTACAGCACACATTTGCTTCGGCATATTTTTCGATAAGCTGTTGCAACGTTACATCATTTGTTTCTTTATCGAGTTAAAGTCTGGACTCACTGAACCACCCCAAACGGGATTTTCTCATTTAATTTTTGTCTTTTCTGTATGACAGGTTTCGTCTTTGGGGGGAAACAGGAGAAATATGCCTGTTTTTTTCTTATAATCTCATGAGTTTAACTCTTTTCGTGCAGGAAGGAAACGCCTCCCATGAGGAAAACATGCAGTATCTGAACCTGGCGGTGGTGGCATGTGCTCGAAGGAAGCGAGGCCTCGGAGACGCTCGTCCCTTAAAGCGGGACTCAAGTGGACAAGTAAAGATGAACAAAGTCCGGGTTGGGAATCCTGCACCCGTCGGCGTTCCATTTGGACCGCATCTCATCCCCGTGTGCTGTCAGAAAGATGAGCCGAGGAGGACGACCCCAAAGGAGATCCACTCTTCCAGGAACAGTGATGTCACCTCTCAAGAGGCCTGCACTGTTAGCTCAGAGGAAGCTCTGGGAGCTGCTACCAGGCTGCAGCAGGGAATTCATGCATGTGGCGCTGGTTCAGCTCGGGTTAGAACATGTGACTGTGCAGCTGGAACACCAGAGCACTCCTCAGAGGATGGGAAAGCATCAACACATGCAGTCATAACCACTAATGACCTGTTGGACTGTCTGCTCCATCCTGAAGTCATCAGCCGGGTCACTGAGCTGCTCCTGGAAAGACACACCGGAGGTCGGCTTTAATGTTCACCAAAGCAGCGAAACGCTCAAACAAAAACCTCTCGCTGAGACCGAGCTACCTGTCGTGGTCTGATGTCACTTACAGGAGCACGAACCACAGATGTGAGCAAACAAGTGATGAGTCACGCCATCGAGGGGCTCTGACATCTCCTTGTTCTGTTGTCCTCCACATGCTAATCCTGTTTGGGTTTTCCAGAGTGGCAGAAAATGACCGTAATCACGTTAGCATGCTAATAAACCGAATGATATTCCAGGGGCGCATACATTTGTTTCCTGTGTAATGTTTCCCTGTCGTTTAGTAATGAGAACGGTCACCGAACAGTCGCAGTCATGGAGTGTGATGAATGGATCCTGCGTTGGTGCCACACTAAGCAAAGGAAGCACAGCTCCATGCAGGGTTTGGGCAATAAAATGTAATCTTTCCAGATGACTTCCTTCTCCTTTGAATGGTCAGATTTTACAACCCGACTGTATTCTGATGGAAAAAGCACACTTACAAACGGCAGAAAACAAGCTTCAGCATCATAGTTGGTGTTTATTCACTGAACTTAACAGGGAAAAGCATAATTCACACTTTTCCCTGAATGAAAACCACAAATTAAACGTAAAACGCACCGTGGACCAGAGCTGTAATCGAGTTTCGCCTGTTTTTAAGTCCATAAAAGCTCCTCGGTGGGCTTTCCCACAGCACACGTATTGATTTTGACGTTATTGATGAGATCTAAATGCTGTTCTCTTTTCCCAGTAAACCTCATAAAACACAATTGGATTTGATTTGAAACACCTGTGATTTTCCTACTTTAACAGTTAATAACTGACATCAGTTCAGTTTCCAGCGACTTTAGCTTTGCTTCAGAGACTCGGTTCCTCACAGCAGACGTTTCCTGGTCTTTGTTACTTTATTAGCATTTAACACACCATCTTACATCATTTTCTGAAAGCACAACTGAATCATTTCTCAGATAAACGATAATGTGGCCACAGAAAACAGTAATATGCAACAAATATGTACAGATTATAATCCATAATAACACTTGATCATCAAGAGGGAAGCTACAGATTTGATACGTTCAACACTTTTTCTTCTGTTCGGTGTCATCCACAAAACGGTTTCCATGGCTTCTGCACACTTATACTTTGAAATGTCAAGAAACGTCCACAGAACATATTGTTAAGATGTCACAAATACTGCACTTCAAACCACGAGATACGTCGAACAATCACATCTTTGTGCTTAATTAAGCAGAAACAGACAGCTTGCAGTGTGATGGACTACAGTTTGGTGCTCTTCCTGGTTTTGTTCAGCTGTATGTCGTTTTTCTTCTTAGTGCTGTCGCCGTCCTCCTCCTCCTCCCTCCCCGAGTCCTCCAGGTAAAGCTTGTCCAGCTGTTCGGGGTCAACGTAGGTGTAGGCGTAGGCCATGAAGGAGAAGATGAAGCAGACGCCCAGCAGCAGGCAGGCAAACAGCAGGAACTCGATCCACTGAGGACGGGTTACAGGTTAGTATCAGAGGAGCGGATTCACCTCACTTAAAGAAAACGCAGGAGACTAAACGCCTCATAATGTCGCACCTGTTCCAGTCCCGCCCCCTCCGCCACAATCAGCACGATCACGTTTCCGAAGGCAACCGTGAGCAGCCAGCCGGCCTGCAGGACTGACTTCATGTTGGATGGAGCCTGAACGGAAGAGAGGTTCAGTTTACTGTCAGGTTTCCTAAAAGAGAAGGAAAGTGTTTCTTCCTGTTTCCTTTCCAGGAGAGTGAAGCGGTGGAATCACGTTTAGAGACTCCATCACACCCTTTAATGCAGTCAGATCAACATCGACTGGTTGATCTTACCCTAAAAAAGTAAGATCAACCCTAAAAAAGAAGTATTTTTATTGTCTTTAAGGAACATATTTCAATTCTTGAAAAAGTGCATATTTTAGGTCCCTTTTTTTCTTTCTTTTTTTTATTATTTAAAGCCTTTGTTGTTTTTCTTCAATAACTTTAAAGATTCAGCAAAAATTGGTTCATTTGTATTTATCTTGGAAGATATAAAAAAATCTGGCGTGTAAAATGTAGCACAGAATAATTCTGGCCCTTAAGGCCCATCGCTGTAATTACAATAAATGTCCCCAGGGCTCACACAGCCGGGAAAAACTGCTCTATCTTATGCTCCCGAGAAGGAAAAGGTTGGAAAGTACCATTAGCTTAAGAAAATGATTAGCTTTAAAGGTCTTTTTACGATCTGCCCTGAGGGAAACAGATCTTTCACTGAATATGTTAAATGCACCACATGACTGAGTATTTCTCAGGTTTAAGGACGGTTTGCAGTCCGCTTGTGTTGCTGCGTTGATCAGGACACCCTGGAGGAAAATCTCTCCTTTTCTACAAGTCCCACACATTTATAGGTTTCTCACAATTCTTTGTTTCGCTGGTTAAAAGTAGCTAAACTTTTCAAATCCAGGATAAACGCCTCGCTCTCAGGCACCTGGTCTCTCCCACAGCAAGGAAAGCTGCTTTCAGCCTGGACTGATGTGGTAATAAAACTGAATCCAAGCGTTACAAAGTGAGTCTTTAGCTGGCAGCGCAGGTACAGGAGCATGGAGTCATCGTGCACGGTGGCAAACCTGCGAGTAGGAGAACTCCAGGCCTGTGATGGAGAACATGACCTCTCCAGCAGTGATGAGGACGTATTGGGGCAGCTGCCACGCTATGTGCACGTTGTTGGCTTTCACGTCCTCCGTCTTTTGTGCCACAATTTGACCCGAAACCTAAAGCAAAAGCACACAGAGAGGCTCCATCACAGTGTACAACTGGAACGATCTGCTCCGAGTGAAACAAAACGCCACAGAACAGAAAGCATTCAGACCTCCGTGAGAATGAAAGTGTAGGAAGCTCCAAAGTCCAGCAGGCCCAGGGTTAAATCCGAGCACTTATCGGACGGTAAGCTGCAGCTGACCGCTGGATAACTAAAGAAATGAACAGTTACTGAAGAAGCCACGTGAAGTCAGTTAACTTAGCTTCTGGTTTCTGTTTCTGTCATTTTACTGATTGAAAAACACTGTAATTTAAGCTCCGTTTGCTGAGGTTTAAACCCCACCCGCCCCAGGCCTACTCACTCTCCCCGGTCCACGCTCTTGTTGGGAGACACGCTGTAAGCAGGAGGCACGAAGAAACCCACGCCTCCGACCGTGAGGTTTATGGCTTCCGGCCGAGTGTTCAAGAACCTGTGAAGTACAAACCAGGAGAACTTCAAGCTGGGCGAGTTAAAGCCAGTTAAAGCCAGCGAGGAACACGTCTTCCTGGGGAAAAGCTGTGATAATGTCGAAGATTAAAGACGTTTTACCGCACGTTGGGATTCCCATCTTCGTTTTTCGTTATGTAGTCCTCCACCTTTGGAAAAAGAAGAAACAATTTCAAGTCATTTCTGCCAATAAAACCATTTTTTATTATAAGTTTCTGTCCAATAAATGGACTAAAGAATGGAAGAACATTAGCTCTCGCTGTTTAATATTCCTTCTTCTGTCAACAGGAAGGAAACTATTTTGGCCTGATTAAACCATAGACACTTTATTTAAAACCCCTCCAGCTGTAGAAGTCATTCAGTCCGTTTGTTTTGTCGTCTTTTCTCTCCTCGGCTCTTTAACAGCTTCAGTTAGCGTCGTGTTTCTGTCCGCTAACTGCATCTTCTCCTCGCTGGGTGCGTTTGGTGTGAGGGAGTAAAACGTGTAAAAGGCAGGGAATAAATTACTAAAAACACCTTTTTTGTGCCTCAAAAGGCATCTCTTTCCTTTGAGGTTGCAGCAACCTCACTTTGTTAAACCAGTGACTGTTTTCTGCATTTAAGTCAAAGAAATGAAAGAAAACTATTAGATTTGGATGATGATGATTTCTCAGAGTATCGGGGGGGCATCTGTGATGTAATGATTCAACCTTATGAACTCAACAATTGTGGTTCCATGACAAAAAAAACTAAACAATTCAAACTTATTCGATGTAAAACGTATGAATTGTTCTTAATGGAATACGACCCTCCATACGCTACGGTTTCATATCAGCCTCATATAACGCAGAAATGTAGAAAATACAGCCTGATTAAAGTCACAATTACATTTAAAAAAGCCTTTCTTGTGCCTTTACTGACAGGGTTTGATTTCAGTTAATTAAAAACAGTCTTTATAGTATAGATATGAGATATATTTCAGTTTTTTTTGCTCCGGATTAAAACTCACTTGGATAGTTTCTGATTAACACGCAATATTCATCCTATTGAATATCAGCACATTAACTGACTGATGATATTAGCATTGAGTTGGAGTCGAATCTCCTCTTAAATAATACTTTAACTCCAGAAGCACTCACTAATTTGCATTGGATTCTGGTACTGGAGTCATTGTACACGATGAGACTGTAGGCCTTCTGTTCTTCAAACATCTGGATGCAGGGATGCTCTGTCCCAGAATAGGTGACTTTAATATCCAGCTGCTTGCTGGCAGCCTCAAGTGGAAGCATCTCATATTTGGGAGGGTCCTGAAACAGAAAAACAGGAGTTAACGTTCAGGTTTCTTCCAAAAGGCGCACAGGAAATCAGACACTCGTACAAAACCGATCAAATGAGGATAAAATGCAGCTAAACATTTACAATCTCTTGATCTAATATCAGCTTTTGAAGATGCATTAATCCAAAATGTGTGTTTAATTAATCAAACTTCCCAACACAGAGCTGTACTTTCTCAGAAAAGGACCCCAAACCTTCTGTTTAACAGTGCACGGGGCACCACCTTCTTAATTCAAACTGGCCAATCAGGTCTGACTTCTGGAGAATTAACTGACAAATACGTAAGATTAAATCAAAATATTTCTCCCTCACTTTCCTCAGCTCACGAGTCACCAACTCAGACAATAAGAAACATTCAAACTAAACAATTTCCACATTTCTCAGCATTTGTCGGAACTAAACGTCATCACATTCATTATCCAATCAAAACTGAGACGAGCCTGCTCTCGTCCAATGGGAGAGCTGCTTTAGATTCAAATAGAAGCACATTTAGTGAAATCCTCCCTGTGCCAAACTAAAACCCCTCTGATAGTATGTAAATATCCACCTTTTAAACAAAGGTTGAAGATAGCTAAAGATGCTGCTTTCTTGGCTGGAGCCCACTGCTAAAATAACATTAATGGGACAGATTCTGTAAACACTCAGATGGTCTGATCTCTGAGAATCACTGAAAATTCTCTGCAGGCTCTCACTGACAGTAAAATAGTTGTAAAACCCTGTTTTCCCGTCTTTGTTTCTGGTTACCCGACAGCCTGGTTTTATGAAAACGTGTAGTTATTGCACTCAAAGTCATTTGGCGTGTTATTACAACACTTTATTGTACTATTGCATGTCATTTTATCCAACATATTTCAAGGAAATGACGTCCCGTCTTGTACTTTTTCCCCTAACGAACCATTTCACAGTACTTTCACAGATATGTGGTGCGATAGGAGGAGTCCAACATACTGTGAACGGCGTAAAATGACACACTAAAAGCTTAAAATGTGTTTGAATAACACGCACAAAGCTATTTACACGCATGGCCATGATGAGAAGACGCTGTACCTGAAAGGATGGGATCGGACCTGAGAAGAGGTCGCTGTCGGGGACCTTCACACTGACGTCGCTGCCTGCCAGATTAACAATCTGAAGCAGGGAGCTCCCTGCAGGTGCAGGATCCACCACCGTTTTCTGTAAAAGAAGACCAGCACCAAACATGCAGCACCGCACTGAGGTATAAATGCCATAGATCATATTTATCAAGGAATAACATTCCTAATGGAGCGGATTCAGCCAAAGTTTCCATTGTGTTTAAGATTTGCAGGCACCACCAAAACCAATAAGCCCAACATTTCATGCTAACCAGGACTGGAAGCGTGAGGGCTATACGTCCAACAGTGGGGATAAAAGGCTGCCGTACGTACCACAACGTTCACCTCCACCAGCGTGGCTGCTCCGAAGGCGAGTGCTGCAAAAATCATCCCTGTGGCCATTTTCTTTAAAGGCCTGAAGGCAGAGAGACAGAGTGAGTCCACATATAAATGTGATTTATTTATACAGCCCTTTACAACAATCCATTTCGGTACAAAAGTGGTTTACAACAGATAATAAATAAAGAAAAGAATAAGTACAAAACAATAAAATACAGCAAAATTGAATAAGATAAAAAAGAGTCACCATGCTACTGGGTATTAAAAGCCATCTGAAATAAATATGTTTTTAGCCTAGATTTAACGAGGCCAAATGAAAAGCTGAAAACTATATAAAAGCACATGGGCCCGCTAACGGTGGAGCACGTTAGCTCCCCAAGCATGATTCACCAGGAGAGTTTTCTGATGTCAACATTCGTTTTTAGTCCCGTTTTGGTTCCCCAAACGTTCTCCGAAGGTGCATAACGTGGGAACCTTTGGGCAGCCTTTAAACAAGAACCTTCTACTTTGGTGTCATTAGCATTTCCTACACTTTACATAGTGATTAATGTTAGTTAGGATGTCTAAACCGGAGTCTCCTCTGAGCGCTCATTCTGCTGTCGGTGATGAGCCAACAGAACAAAACCCGTTCTGCTGCTGACTGATCCAATGCAAACGTTCTCTAAATGTTAACTAACCTTCGAGGAACCATAACTAACCTTCTATGTACTTCTATGTCTCTGATGACACACTCAGGGAGGAAATGTTCTGCTTCTCACTCTCTAAGCTCCGCCTCTGACCTTCAGATTCAGGACTTTTTATTCACTGGGGCAGTCTTCACCAGCTGGAGCCCATTCAAGCCAAACAAATGTACTTTGATCTTGCATAAGAGTGTCCTCCCTGCATTCATCAGGATTCCCTTCATGTTCTTTAATCCCCCGTTTTGTCCCAAAGAGCCAGCGAGGGCTTTTGCTTGCACATCCTCTACAGATGTGCCGAGTCTGACACACTCGTTCTCTACTGCTTCAACTGGGTTTCAGTAGGTTTTTAGTCTACCATCACATCTTTTTTCGGTTATTCCTTGAAACCTTTTCAATGAAGCAGACAGAAACAGCCCGTCGTTTAAAACCTGAGAAACTTCTGGTGTCTGCACATCATCTTATAAACTTCTAAAGCCTTTCCTTATAGTTCTGTCCATCAAAATAAGTCCACATGATAAAAGATAAAGGGCGATGAAAGTTATGCAAAGAAAACTTTAGTCAAGGTTAAAGTCATCAGGCCCCTCTCTGTGGAGCCAGTTTGGCTTCAGGAAGCAGACACCCTCTCTACCTTTAAGATCAGACTGAAACTTTCCTTTCTGATAAAGCTTATAGTTAAGGATGGCTCAGGTGAGCCTGAAACATCCCATAGTTCTGCTGCTATAGGCCCAGCCTGCTGGAGGAGCTCCCATGATGCACCTCTCCATGTACACATGACATCATTGTTGTCATTAACTCTCTCAGCAGGTATCTCTGGGCTGGTGTTACGGTGTTTGTTGTCCCCTCTTTCCTGTCCTCTCAGCCCCCAGCTGGTCCAGGCAGATGGACCCTTCCTGGTTCTGGTTCTGATGGAGGTTTCTGGCTGTTAAAATGGACTTTTTTTCTCTCCACAGTCGCCTCGTGCAGCTCAGGGCAGAGAATCAAAGCTAGGCTATTTTCATTGAATTGGCTTTGTACGAGTTGGACTAATTTGGAATATAATTCATTAGATTTGATTACGATGGATTGTAACTGGCTTGAATTGGACTTGATCTTTGAAGACATTTAAAATTCAATTGAAAATATCAAACCATTTTATAGCCAAGTGAAATATTAACTAAAGAACACACAGTAAGTGCAGTGTGTGTCTAATTGAATGGAAATAAACCGTTTATTGAGTCCGATATCAGCTCACACCACATTTATGTCAAAATATAGATTTAGTTCTCTATAACAAGGAAGTCAAATGAACATTTATCATGCAATCACTGTAAAAAAAAATTTATTTTTAATATTTAAAATATTTAAAACTCACTGGATGTTTGTGTAAGCGTTCAAGGAACCCTGGAATATAAATGCCAGGTCGTGTGACTCATTTTTCTACTTAACAAGCCCCTAAAACCCCAAAGCTGCCATAAAGGTGGGAGTTTGCAAAACAACAGGCTTTTACTCACGTGAGTTTGATTCTGCAAAGGCCAGCAAGTGGATATATAATGAGGTCAAAGATGGGCACAAAGAGAAGAATCATCAGAGGATTCAGCATCTAGACAAGGCAAGGAGGGGGAAAAACTGGCCTTTAAATGACTCAATAAAAGCTCAGTGAAACTCGTAAAACCATAAAGCTTAGAGAAAAAGAATTGATTCTTATTTTACATCAATCATAAAGCGATGACATGATGGCAGTGATAAGCAGCCATAAAAGCGCTGACATGGGAATAACAGCATCACTTAACCCTGCTAAACGTCAGTCTTCTTCACCGGGTTGCGTGACGTGGACCGATGCATCCTCAGTGGAGGACAAAAACACTGGAAAGTTTTCTGTGGATGCATTTGAATGGCGGTGCATTTATCGCGCACTTGAACACAGATTTAAAGTCAAAGCGTGACGACGGGGGAAAATAATTAGACTTTAACTGTGTGTTCGGGGTCGAATCTTTTATAGGCTTCCAGTTTTAATAAAACACCGACCTCCACATTTACAGACGAGTCAATCATTAACGTTTCTCATTACTGGACTGTCAAATAGACAGTGTGACACCACCGGTTTAAAGTTTCACATTCATCCTGTTTACGTGCACGGCAAACAGAAGGCCATCATATGGCAGTCCATACGTTTTATTTGCTCCTAGGAAAACAATTACCGTAAATTCAGGACTGTAAGCCGCTACTTTTTCCCAGGCTTCGAGCACCGTGGCTTATAATATGGTGCTGCTAATATATGTCTTCTTTCTTTTTTTTATTTCATGCCGCCAAAAACATTTTGTCTCGTAACAGACCAATAAAATTAATGAATAGTTACAGTGGTCCAATGAAATTGTACGATAAATCAAAAATACACTTATGCTACTAAATTATTGTAAATCGGTCATTTGTTCTCACCCTCAGCATGGAAAACAAATGAAGAAATGATGCAGCTTTTAAATTACAGGTGATCAATGACTTTTACTGGTAGGCTACAGTCTTTTTTTTCTTTTTTAAACCAGCCGTGTTACAGGCACTGTTTGGGGAAAAAGTATTTATGTCACGTATTTGTTCGTTGCCGATAGCTATATAAGTTAAAACCATCAATGTTACAGGCACTGTTCGGAAAAAAAGTATTTACGCCACGTATTTCTACGTTATCAATGGGTATTTAAGTTAAAACCATCAATGTTACAGGCACTGTTGGGAAAAAAGTATTTACGCCACGTATTTCTACGTTACCAATGGGTATTTAAGTTAAAACCATCAATGTTACAGGCACTGTTCGGAAAAAAAAGCATTTACGTCACGTATTTCTACGTTACCAATGGGTATTTAAGTTAAAACCATCAATGTTACAGGCACTGTTGGGAAAAAAGTATTTACGCCACGTATTTCTACGTTACCAATGGGTATTTAAGTTAAAACCATCAATGTTACAGGCACTGTTGGGAAAAAAGTATTTACGCCACGTATTTCTACGTTACCAATGGGTATTTAAGTTAAAACCATCAATGTTACAGGCACTGTTGGGAAAAAAGTATTTACGCCACGTATTTCTACGTTATCAATGGGTATTTAAGTTAAAACCATCAATGTTACAGGCACTGTTCGGGAAAAAAGCATTTACGCCACGTATTTGTTAGTTACCGATAGCTATTTAAGTTAAAACCATCAATGTTACAGGCACTGTTCGGAAAAAAAGTATTTACGCTACGTATTTCTACGTTACCAATGGGTATTTAAGTTAAAACCATCAATGTTACAGGCACTGTTTGGAAAAAAAGTATTTACATCACGTATTTGTTCGTTACAGATAGCTATTTAAGTTAAAACCATCAATGTTACAGGCACTGTTCGGAAAAAAAAGCATTTACGTCACGTATTTCTACGTTACCAATGGGTATTTAAGTTAAAACCATCAATGTTACAGGCACTGTTGGGAAAAAAGTATTTACGCCACGTATTTCTACGTTACCAATGGGTATTTAAGTTAAAACCATCAATGTTACAGGCACTGTTCGAGGAAAAATTTTCATTTTTAAAAAAAAAAATCATTATCTTCTGATAGATAGTCCTTTTAATACACAGAGCCCTCCATAATGTTTGCGACAAATCCATTCTTATTTCAGTTCCCCCTCTGCTCATCTGTGTAAAACTCTAAATCAAACACATGGTTAAGTAATTTTCATATATTTCAGTTCCACAGCACTTTTCACACGCAGTCGCCCTCATTTCAGAGCACCGTGATGACAGCTGGATTCCTAGGTGTTTGTGATGGTGTGTTTTCGCTGCTTCATCAGTGCAGGGATAAGATGCCTAGGTTTGTTGCTAGGTTTCATAAGGAGAAGAAGCTGTGCCAATGAAAGACAAGGACGCCATTTTGAGACTGAAAAACAATAAAACTCATCAGGGACATGGGTCAAACCTTAGATTACCAAAATCAGCTGCCTGGAAGATCATAAAGGAGAAGGAATTATCTGGTAGGCCAAGAAGAATCCTCACTATAGTAAGGAAAAACCCTCAAAGGCCCGTCCAACAGACCAGAACCAGTCTTCAGGGGGTAGGTGTGTCTTTATCAAAGACTACTATCCCCAGAGGCTACACTGCTACATGCTAACCACTAGTTAGCCACAAAAACAGGATGGACACATTGCGGTTTGCCAGAAAATCCTTAAAGGATCTGCAGAGTTCTGGAAAAAGGTGTTCAGGACAGACGAGACCAGACGATAAATTCTATATGATGAAGAAGAAACTTAAAGGTACGAGCTGCAGTAGAGCCTTGGAGAGCATGGAGCCCTGAAATGAGGGGGACTGTGTGTAAAAAGTGTCATTTTCAAGCTGAAATGTAGGAAAATGACTTTAAATGAAAGTCTGGAATGTGCACCTTAATCAGGTATGAATTGTTTTATTTAGAAGGGGAACTCGAACAAAAATGTGTCCCAAACATTAAGTAATACGTAAAAAGACGAAGCTCCTGGGTTTCCATCCTAGGAGCAATAATCGAGGGTTCTTGAGTGAGTCCTTGGCGCTCACCCGCCCTCAAAGTCCTTAACACCACTGCTATAAACCCGGTTGTTTGCTTTTTAAATGAGGTGTAATAAAGAAATGGATTAAACATTTTTCCACTCAATTTCTCTCCACCTTTTAGAGCCAGAAAATGATTTCCTACATCAGCAAAGCTGAAACTTAGCAATAGATGTCCATTCTTGAGCTTCAATCCATGTTCTGTTGATTTATTTCCAGGGTTATTAACCTTCTTAAGGTCTGCACTCACTGTCCGAACTGAAGTTGATCCGAAGTGGTGAAACCGACCTCACACAAATGCATCGCCTCCTCTTTTTGCTTCCTTTTGTAACTGAGCCCAGAAAGGCTAAAAGCTGAATTAAAATAGGTGAAAATGTAGATTTGTGCTTCTACAACTCATGATGATACCTAAAAACGTGATGCAGTGAGTTTCATTCAATAAGAGTGAAAGATACAAAACATCTGTTAAACTCAAGTCAATTTTGAAGCATCAGAACACTTGTCAACACCCTGTGAATTATTACTTAATTATTACCAGCCAACAGCAGAGTGAGCTGCACATACCTGCATTTGGTCAGGCTTCACGATGAAGGATTCTCCCTGTAATAAAAACAGGACAAAGTCACGCAAACTTCACTATTTAAAGAAGTCATAAACTGCAATTTACTGGAATAAGAGGACAAATTGCAGCAACACCCTCACAAACCTGGGATTTGTTTTACGGGACAGTTTGTGCAATCGGGTTTAAATCTAAGTCCAACAGCTGTTATCGACAATATGTTGTCCTCAGACATCATTATGTTATAAAAAGGGAGGATAATCTTACAAAAGCCATGTTCATCCTTGTTGCTTGGAGTGTCCACCGGGAACCCTGCAATATAAAAACATACCGTTACTGTGACGCTACTTTCAGGCACAGATCCACTGTTATGTTGGGAAAATTATCCTAAAAACCTCAAACAACAGATGATTTTTCCCTGCGAGGATAATCCCAATGAACTGGGAAAACTTTTGACCTGCTTTTCTAGGATTTGTTTTCTTTTTCTGGCATTTTTTCTTTAAAAAAAATGGTGCAGATTTAAATGAATGAGCTCACGGCGGATGAAACACAGGAATGTTGAATTTCTATAAACAGAAAGCTGTGATGTGCGATGGCCAGAGGAGAAGATAACAGATAGTTAGAGGACTTTGTAAGAGCTATAAATCTTAACCGTGTGCTGGCAGAGAGTCGGTCATGTTAGGAGTTCTGCAGGATGACACTAAACGTGTCATTTTCATTCTCAGTAAAATCCTTTTCCAATAACATTCTTGACAACTGGATTATATGTGTAAACATTCACAGAATCGTGTTCTGTGCCAAAATATTTTTGATGTCTGTTGCTGCTTTCCTTATTTTCCACTGAGGCAGGAAGAAGGTGATAAAACATCTAAAACTAAATGATTGTGACTTTAGACTCATCCTTGAGGAACATAATCTGTACCATATTCATTAAAAGCTGCTGAGGTATCTGAGAACTGATGACTTTTCTAACTTCAACGCTTCGATAACACAAAGAAGAAAGAGGAAATGCAACCACAGAACAACCAACACAAAGATGTTCAGTGACGAACCTTCTGTGTGGTTTGGTCCACTTGATTGGCTTTAAAATCCAGATTGATGGACTGTGGGCCTTCGAAAGCACAGCATGTGCTGTTCAAATATGTTTGAACTACCATGTGTGCACTGGTGAGGAACTGGGGAGAAGCTGTGTGACGTACACTGTGAGCTAATTATGGAAATTTTCCTTTTTCAAGGCATTGGCGTTGCCACTTTTCTTCCCAATTCCCCTCAGACTGCAGCAACTTCATAGATTTCCATCTAAAATGTAGGATGAAGCTTTCCCGCGTTGCACTTTTCACAAGAGTTGTGACAACTGACTGCAACTTGACTCACAACCTTTGTAATCCCAGATATCGGGCACATCTGGGCCTGATGTGGGCCTGATGTGGGCCTGATGTGGGCCTGATCTGGGCCTGATCTGGGCCTGATCTGGGCCTGATCTGGGCCTGATCTGGGCCTGATCTGGGCCTGATCTGGGCCTGATCTGGGCCTGATCTGGGCCTGATCTGGGCCTGATGGCTCAGTTATAGTATGGGAAAGGATCTATGAGACAGGGACTCTCTGTCTACTAAACAAAGTACCGAGTTGTCCACTAAAATAGCTTTTACCTGCTTGTTGATAACCGTCTTTTTTGAGCTCATTAACAGGTGTTTTACCCTCCGTTACCACTTCTAACGATTAAAAAATAAAACATCAGCTCTTGCATTTTGTGCCGTAAGTGCCGGCCTCACTGGATGTTATAGCTCCTGGGTCACCCTCTCAGAACACATGCTTTAACTTTAGCATGTGGCTTACAAATGATGGAGTTGGCACATAAGTTTCTGTACCTGCTGATCAAATAGAGCCCAGAACATTGGCAGGGGGATGTAGAGCACCAGGACCCGCAGAACCATCTTTATCTCCTGAATCAGGCGCTTCTGTTGAAGCAAAAACACACAAACTAGATGCATTATGCTGAAAAAAATAGATGCAAACAAGCCTCCTCCAGCCTCAGTCTCAGAGAAGACTCGTAAGAGATCCAAATGTCCTCATGGAAAAGCTATTAGTTGGAGCTCTGGGTTGTTACCGAGTATTTCTCCTCAGCCCAGTCCAGCCAGTGTTCCCTCTGATGGTCGTTCTTTGATCTATTCCAGCGGTTTTTAATGGCAAACTGCAAACAAAAAGGAGATAACAGCACTGAAAAATGAGGAGTGAAAGCCTCCATGTGCACAAAATCCTTCAACAATGATGAGTCGATGTGTTTGAGGGGGGGGGTAACTCACACCAATGCAGTTGCAGACTTTCAACAGGATGTTTCCCTGGGGAGGATCCCTCTTGTACATACTGCTGCCAGCAATGAACACAACTGTGCAAGATAAGTTTGTGTTAAACAGCTTAACTTGATGTTTCCACAAAGCAGTTTGAGAGGAAACAGCATTCTTCAGGGTGTCTTCTTACCGGGGCCTATAAAACGCTCCGGAGCAATAAATCCTAACATGCTGTAAAAACGTTAAAGGCTTTGAGCTCTAAAAGCCATCCTCGTCTCACCCTCACTGCAACATGTCCCTGGCCTCTGTGGTATTAAATCACAGTTTGCTTTCACAATGAGCAGCCAGCCAGTCATGAATCCCATAAGAATGAGGGGCGACAGCGAGTCACAGGCAGAGAAAACGAACTGTCAGGATGTATGTGGATGGGCCTTGATCAAGCCTGTGAAAACACAGTCACTGCATGCAGAACGCAGCCCGAACCGAAGCTCTCGACAGGGTCGACACTTTCTGCCCTTATTGATTTATTGCCACCGTATCAGGAAAAAATAAATGATGCAACACATGTTCTTAACTCAGTTTGACGCCTTGCCATCAGTCAGGATGCTAATCTGCAAGTTGAACATGTAAAGAACTCATTCATTCCACCTGCCATATTAAATATTGATAAGTAATATTTCACACTGGTGGAATAGGCGAAGACGTCAGTGTTGCTTTCGGGGAACTCGGCCTGTTTTCCCTCAGTGATCCAGCTGTGCGATGCAGTGTATTCGACACCTTCAACGTGTTTTATAAGCTCCACATTTTGAGCCTTGTTGAAAACCATGAAACAAACGTGTAAAATTAAGATTTAAGTTCCCAAAGATGGCCGATAAATAACTGCTTTTATCTGCTCAATGACATCAAACTTAAATAACGCAGCACTGAGTATCTGATGGTACACTCGATCAAGGCCTTCACAAGCTGCTTTATGCAGTTTATCACGGACATTTCTTTCCTGGTACACCTTCTTGAAGCCACCAGCTAAAGGCTGCTTATGCTAGCATGAGTCAACTCAAAGAATTTGACAGCTATTGGCGAGTTGTTGAATGCATTGTGGGTAATGTGGGCATCTGCTCCCTTGTTTCTGATTCATTTCTAAGTATCCATCCAGTTGTAGTTGAGATTCTTAACTGAACTCCTGGACAAAGTTTTCCACCAGTGCATGAGGTCTACTGTAAGCTTTGGCGTCACTACAGCTTGTTCACCATCACGGCTGAGGGAAAGTATCCTCCCAACCTCTAGATTTGGGTTATTAGCCTCACAAGTCGTGCGACTGGATGGTGAAAACTCACCTAAAGCCACAATCATCAAAATGGCAGGAACCCCGAAGGCCAGAGCGTAGCAGTCTCCACCGAAACACTGCACATCACCTGCAGGAGAGAAGCAGCGTCACTCACACGGAGGACCTCGCACGGCGCTGTGAGGCCGAACATCTGGCGTGCGAACGCTCACCTCTCAGTATGGGCGTGATCAAAGTCGACAGAAGGCTCCCGGCGTTGATGGACATGTAGAAAATGGAGAAGAATTTCTGCCTCTCGCTAATCTGGAGGCGATCAATAACACAACCAGGAGTTGTTTTGAGGCTTTATAACAAATATTCTCACACGTTTTCACACAAACGGGACGTTACTGCTAATGTGGAGACAAATATTTGCCGTGTCCAGCAGGCGAGTCGAGAGAAAAACAAAAGGCTTTTTAGCTGCTTAATGTTGTTTGATGCTGCAGGAAGTGGACATTCACTGCATTACCGCTGGTTTCCTGAAAGCAGCTGCCTGCAAGGTTGTTAAAAAAAAGATAAGAGGTGCTAAAACTGTAAAGCTGAGGCAGTCAAGAAATGGCTTAACACAGCGTTCAATATTCAGTGCTGATGTGATAAGAACAGTGGAAAAGCCGGGATTTTATCAGCTCTTTAGAGGTTTAATTTGTCTGGTAAAGCTCAAGGTTTTGTCAAAAATTGCCAAGTCGACATCATGTTTTAAGATTTAAAGCAAAGTTTTGTTGAATTTATTCTTATTTTTGTGTAAAAACCTTTTTTTCGATTGATAAATGTGAAAATTATCCAAAGTTTTTTCATTTAACTATTCAGTGTTTACAATAAATATGCAGTTTTTTGCAGAATATTTTCATTTTTCCTCAGTTCTGACAAGGAAGCGGCAAAATTTCGCCCGAATAATGAGTCGAAAGCACAAAGATCTTCCCCTATAATCTCACATATTGTCAGAATTCAGTTCTGCATGATAAACGTCAAACCCTGGAAAACTTCCGCTCCTTTACTGCTTCATAATTCAACTGCACCGTGACCGCAGTCTGTAGCTAGTTCGATGCCAGTAACAGTTTGGAGGATCCAAACATTGCATTGACTCAGCCGAGGTTTCCTGTTTTAAAATGAATTCTCCACATAAAGAACAGAGTAAAATGAGTAAAACCTCTGAGTTTGATCTTCTGTGCCCCCAGAAGTTAATTTCTGACTAAAAACTGACCCGGTTCTACCAGTACCCCTTCTCCTTTTCATAGTATCGACCCGACTTCCTGTTTTCACGGTTCATGGATAGTAAAAGTGGTCGGAGCTGGAATATTTTCAGGTCTTCACACTGAGGAGGAGGAGGAGCAGAAGCTTACCTGGTCCTCGTCGAACTGATCCCCCCCAAACGCTGCCACGCAGGGTTTGATGCCTCCGGTGCCGAGAGCTATGAGTATGAGGCCCACCATGGATAGAGCTCTGCAGCGCACGCACATGCACACAAATCCAAAGAGAAAGCACTGGAATAACTGCAGTAAAGCACTGAGAAACAAACACTAAACTCTTCCTGGTTCTCTGCCCTCTTTCGTGAATATTTACATGATATTTGTAGCTACATAGATTAAGTATAATGGTCTAAATTTAACCTGCTCCTGGACTTCTGAATCACATCTTGTGTTATTATGAGATTATTGGGTGCATGAATCACCTCCAGGTAACTCACATGTGCACATCTGTGTTCCCCACAGAGGGAATGGCTCCCACTGACTTCACCACATGGCCGATCACATAAACGACGGACAGGTAGATGATGGTCCTGTTGGGAGCAAACGGTCATTACGAGCTCTTCAAACCCTCCCAAACCTCAAAGCTCGTCTGTGAAGGCCTGACACACACGGAAAAGTGGATAAATCACATCTGGCAGACACTCACTTGAATTTTCCGAGCCAGGAGTCGGCGATGATGGCGCCCAGGATGGGGCTGAAGTAGCAGAGGCTGCTGAAGGCGTGGTAGATGGCGGTGGACAGGTCCTTGTCCCATTTCAGGTAATTGAGGAAATAAAGCGTCAGCACCGCTGTGAACAAACACGAGCTGTTAATGTTAGAGGTTTAAATGATGATTGTTATTTGTAGGAGATGATGAGTTTCTACAGCGTTTAAATCGTTGGTTCGGGTGTAAAACTCACACTATATAAGTTCTTCAGTTTAATTCTCATTTTATTATCATTCATTATTGTGATTTCCTTGTTTTAGCATTGCATTTGCTACATATATATATTTTCCCTTTTGCAATGCATTCAATATATTCTATTTCCCCCCCATTGATATGTTTCAATTGATCATTTTTGATTATTAGATTATTATTATGCATGTTAAACCGTACAAACTTCCAGCTTTTTGGTTGAACTATTCTGGGAAAGAGGTTCTGTTCCCAGCATCATGATAAACACTCCTGATGTAGAAGGTTTAGCATTAGATTCATTTTCTTTTAAATCACTAATAAGGTCAGTTCATTCAGCTCGAGGTCAGAATGAACGCTGTCCAGATAATGAGCAGCATTCTCAGACAGCAGGCGCCGAATACAGACTGGGTTTGGGTCACATACACAGAATGATATCGAAAGGTATAAGAGGAGCTCACAAACTCAGGTCATTGGGAATTTCCGCTTGTGGCCCAATTGTTGAAAAACGTGTGCTAAAGTGCCCTCCTGGGAGCCAAAATGCGTGCTAAAGTGCCCTCTTGGGAGCCAAAATGCGTGCTAAAGTGCCCCCTTGGGAGCCAAAATGCGTGCTAAAGTGCCCTCTTGGGAGCCAAAACGCGTGCTAAAGTGCCCTCTTGGGAGCCAAAACGCGTGCTAAAGCTCTCCCTTGGGAGCCAAAACGCGTGCTAAAGCTCTCCCTTGGGAGCCAAAACGCGTGCTAAAGCTCTCCCTTGGGAGCCAAAACGCGTGCTAAAGCTCTCCCTTGGGAGCCAAAACGCGTGCTAAAGCTCTCCCTTGGGAGCCAAAACGCGTGCTAAAGCTCTCCCTTGGGAGCCAAAACGCGTGCTAAAGCTCTCCCTTGGGAGCCAAAACGCGTGCTAAAGCTCTCCCTTGGGAGCCAAAACGCGTGCTAAAGCTCTCCCTTGGGAGCCAAAACGCGTGCTAAAGCTCTCCCTTGGGAGTCAAAACGCGTGCTAAAGCTCTCCCTTGGGAGTCAAAACGCGTGCTAAAGCTCTCCCTTGGGAGTCAAAACGCGTGCTAAACTGACCTCTTGGGAGCCAAAACGCGTGCTAAACTGCCCTCCTGGGAGCCAAAACGCGTGCTAAACTGCCCTCCTGGGAGCCAAAACGTGTGCTAAACTGCCCTCTTGGGAGCCAAAACGTGTGCTAAACTGCCCTCTTGGGAGCCAAAACGTGTGCTAAACTGCCCTCTTGGGAGCCAAAACGTGTGCTAAACTGCCCTCTTGGGAGCCAAAACGTGTGCTAAACTGCCCTCTTGGGAGCCAAAACGTGTGCTAATCTGCCCTCCCGGGAGCCAAAACGTGTGCTAAACTGCCCTCTTGGGAGCCAAAACGTGTGCTAAACTGCCCTCTTGGGAGCCAAAACGTGTGCTAAACTGCCCTCTTGGGAGCCAAAACGTGTGCTAAACTGCCCTCCCGGGAGCCAAAACGTGTGCTAATCTGCCCTCCCGGGAGCCAAAACGTGTGCTAAACTGCCCTCCCGGGAGCCAAAACGTGTGCTAATCTGCCCTCCCGGGAGCCAAAACGTGTGCTAAACTGCCCTCTTGGGAGCCAAAACGTGCTAAACTGCCCTCTTGGGAGCCAAAACGTGTGCTAAACTGCCCTCCCGGGAGCCAAAACGTGTGCTAATCTGCCCTCCCGGGAGCCAAAACGTGTGCTAAACTGCCTTCTTGGGAGCCAAAACGTGTGCTAAACTGCCCTCTTGGGAGCCAAAACGTGCTAAACTGCCCTCTTGGGAGCCAAAACGTGCTAAACTGCCCTCCCGGGAGCCAAAACGTGTGCTAAACTGCCTTCTTGGGAGCCAAAACGTGTGCTAAACTGCCCTCTTGGGAGCCAAAACGTGCTAAACTGCCCTCTTGGGAGCCAAAACGTGTGCTAATCTGCCCTCCCGGGAGCCAAAACGCGTGCTAATCTGCCCTCCCGGGAGCCAAAACGCGTGCTAATCTGCCCTCCCGGGAGCCAAAACGCGTGCTAATCTGCCTTCTTGGGAGCCAAAACGTGCTAAACTGCCCTCTTGGGAGCCAAAACGTGTGCTAAACTGCCCTAAAGTTCCCTCTACAGTGGTGAGGACGTGCTATATGTGCCTTTTTTTTTTTTTCCTTTCTGCCCCCACCCTTCAAAAAGTCTGTGCACGCCCCTGTCCGTGCACGCTGAAATGTACGTGTCTATGACGGTCTGTTCAATAAATTCCCCATAAGAGACGGACCACGATGAGTCCGACGACTCATTTCTCCACAACATGACCTGTAGACCTGTCCTCCTCAGAAAAGTCTGAATTACTGCGCAGGCTGTCTGAGAATCTTTTGTTTCAGTCTTAATTCAGAATTATGGATCATCACTTTGTGCTAAATCAGACATTTGAAGGTAAAGCAGGTTGCAATCTGTGCCTCGAACCCAAAGAGCTTTACTTTTGATCACTTTGACACTTTGAGTCTCTCCCGGTTTTGGAGGATTTTTTGCATTAAGTTTCTGATTTATTTATTTTTATTCTGTTCATGTCTGGTTTCCTCCCAAAGCGATTGTTTCCACTCGTTTTCCATTAACAGTCACATCGAGCCTTTGTTTCTCCCCTCCTGTCATCATCATTTCTCCGTTTGTCCTTCCTGTGATGCAGCTGCATCGCACCTGATCCTCAGCCGACGTCGGTTTAAAGCGAGCGTCTCTCGTGCCCGTTAGCTCGATTCCTCCCTCCTTCTGTCATAAATATAGCTGAGAAATAAGAGGAATCGGTCCGTTTATCTTGTGCCTTTTCCCTGTTATTCCCAGTGTTTGTCCGGTCATTCCTGGGTTTGATTCCTGTGTGGTTTTGGATTGTTCTGCGGATTCTTTGGGTTTCTTTTGTCAGGCTTTATTGAATTTAAGCCTTTTTTTCTCCCCTCTCTTTTGTTTTGCCTGGATTCCTTTTACCAGCCGCAGTATGATTAAATAACTGTTATTGCAACCTCCTTCCAGTCCTTTTAATAAACGCTTTATGTTTAAAGTGCATTTGAAAATGTGCTTTATACCTAAACAGGAAAAATGTGCTCCATTAAATGGGTGAGAAGGGTTAAGATGTCAGTTTTTGAAACATGCACAAATCAGCCTGGATATTTGAAATGAAAAGAGAAAACACGTTATTTATCACAAAGGGAAACTATATTTGATGAAAATTAGGTCATTCCTTTCAAACCACAGCTCCAGCAGTGGAAATTAAATCAATTTCTTTCATCTAAAGCTGATTCTCTTGCTTTTTTCTGAGCTTCTGACCACATCTTCTCGTCTTTCTAAGCAGAAGCTTACAGCAGACTGTGGACCTCCAATAAACCTTCGTTTTTGTGAAGCTTCGGTTATAAATTAACTTCCACACTCAGCTCAGATGGACCGTAGGAGCGGTTCACTCACGATAAGCCGATTCAGTGCTGAAATTGTAAGTAATTCCCATCAGATGTGAGGATTCTCTTTGTTTTAATTAACCAGATTAGATGACCGATGGGCCATTTAACCTTTTTATAGACTATAATCAATGGATTAAAGCAACAATAGAAAAGTTTACGAGCATTAATAGGACGTGGTGATTAACTCGGAGGTTCGATGGCTTTTTTTTAAGCACATTCCCTTCCGGAGGCTGAGACCCGCAGCTCAGGACCTCAGCTTCCAGCCTCGCTGTGATTTACAGTCACTCCACATTTTTGTGGGCTTTTGATAGAGTCTTCGCGGCCTCTTCAACGTGCTTCATGTGTGTGGCTGTGCACGTGCGTGGCTGTGCACGTGCAGGGCTCCCACGGAGATGCGTTTTTATGACAGAGGAAAACCTGCCAGCTTCTCAGGAAATTAATGATAAAGTTTATTGGAGCTAAAGCACAAGTTGACTGAACTTAAATGCAGCACAATGTGAACTGTGAAGCAGGAAGTTGGTCTTTTGCAGGGTCTGTTTGTGATGTCACAAACAGACCAGCATACGTCTTTTCACCACTTTAACCACCCTGGCATCACTATTCCCTCTGCTTTCGCTTCACAGTTAAAACACGTGTGAATCCAGCTGAAAACGCCACGACTACCTTCACGCTCCAGATCCATCCAAATGTTATCCAGACATTTGTTTTGCATACCTTTCATGCCATAGTAGGAGAAGCGTTCGCAGAACTCATTCACCACTATGAAGCAGATGCTGATCGGATAATTGGTCCCACATAGTTTCTGAAAGAGGCAAAGTGTGTGTTTTCAGAGTGAGATTCAACAGCTTAATGACAGGAGATCCAATCAATATTTCCTCCTTGTCTAACAGGGGATTGAACAACATTCTGCCATTAAATAGGAGGAATGTGAGCTTCTCCAGTTAATCATTATGCAGAAATACAAGTTTCACAGATTTAAAGCTTCTGGTCAGATTAGAAACTGATGGAAAAAGTCAACATTTCGCACTCATTGTTTCAGTTAACTGTAATTATATCACACTTGTTTTGTTTGTTGGACCTTTTGAACAGAACCGTTTCAGTATCCTTTAGAAGCAGAACAAACTATTTACATGGAATGTCTAATCAAAGGTGACGTTATGCACAGGAGCCACAAAAGCTGTTTGAAAACTAAATGTTGAGATCATTTATCAAGCTGCAAATGTCAGAAATGTGCAGCTCCAGTTCCTCAGATGTGAAGATCTGCCGATTATCTGGGACCAAAACAAGGATGTTGGTCTGCTCATTTCTCACTATCCCTTCACAACATAATATAAATAAACTCTGCATTCCTTCAGCGGTTTCAGACAGTACCTTTAATCTGAGTTTAAAACAGATTCAAACTAAAACACTCGTCGAACTTCAGCTCGATCGATGGACTTTTACCTCGAATCTGACATTCATAAAGCAGACTGAACCCATTTTTAGTTTTTCCATCACGGATTCAGACACATTTTCCTGGTTTAATGTCACTCTTTAAAGGAAATAGAGACCCAGGCCTGCTTTAAAGGACAGTTCCACCCAAAAGTGCATCAGAAAAACATCACTTCCCAGGATATGGATGCACTCCATTCCATACTAATCCAATTCAAAGGAGGTGAAAGTAAATCTGTGGAAACTCAATTTCCCAGGAGGGATCATGGGATATCAGCGCCTTTAAATGCATCTTATGTTGGTAGTGGGTCTCATCTCACCGCTTTTGTCACGGGGACTAATCTTTAAATAAGAAACTGTGCGTACATCAGTGAAAAGTGCAGACAGAAGTGGAACCCCACAGGCTGGATAACTCAAACCTTCTGCGTGTATTTTACTGATGTGAAATGACCATTTAAGGGGTTTGCTGGAACGACCCGTCTCCAAATATCTGGAAGGACGCGTGGCACCAGCTTTGTCCTCCTATCTAAAGTCTGCATGCGTTATTTCTTCTTTAGAGGAGGGAGTGCCTGTTGCATCATCCCACAAATAATTTCACTTAACGGTTCAGTGAGAGCAGGTCAGCGGACAAACAGCGTCTCCGAGCTCGTTTGCAGTTTACCAACAGAACGAAAACACATCTCCACATCCTCAGTAAACGTGTGAAACACGCATAGGATCCATGTGCCCCAGAGTCAGTCCCAGCAGCACCCGCTTCAACTTTGGACGGTGCGTCAAATACGCATTTAAAAAACCCAGAAACACAACTAAACACGACATTAGAGTCAGCGCACACTTCACAACACATCGCTCGCAGTTACCTTGGCCATCTTGCTTTACTTCTTGGTGCGTTTTTTGGATCGTTATTGTAGCATCGGGAGCTCCTGACTGATATCCAAGCCCGTCCCCCTCTGTTCCGCTCTCTGAGGACACGGACGTGAAACCACGACCATTTATGCTCGTAAAGAACGACTAAAGTTAATGTTCCACCGCTAAACTTGGACTTGTCACCTCGGGGAACAAAGAAAGGCCTGCGGACTTTAGTTCAAGCACAGCGTCATCCACATCAGTTTGGTTTAGATCCACAAAGTTGGCTTTCAACTCACTTTGGTCCGTCAGTAGCGAGGAGGCAATCAGCAATCAGCAGCAGCCGCTCTGCGTGCACAATAGTGTCGTTGTTGCGCACACCGGACCGAGGATGGAGGATCAAAATGTTCTGGACGTGTCGGCCAATCCGCTGCGTCTTATCCCCGGTTGGACGACTTAGCGCATCACCGCTTTTCTCTTTATTCACACTGAGCAACGCGCACTCCCCGTGAGTGTGTGCGTGTTAGAGAGCGGCTGCATTAAGTTATCCAAAGCTCCCATAATGGGCAGTTTTGTCCTCTCTTCGGAAGTTTGTCATCTGTTCAGCCTGTGATGCATCTGAGGAGCAACGCT